>NW_027203604.1:1610000-2210000 GCF_024711535.1 Dipodomys merriami
GAAAGGTTTAATGAATACTTTGCCATGATCATGGGCTAGGACCCAAAGGGCAGGGTGTCTAAATGAAGCAAGAAAGGAAGATAGTAGCCAGGTAAAAATGCATATTAGATGCAATGGCAAGGGTCTAGAATTTTACTCTTTAGGCAATGGATATTTCATATGAAGGGAGTGAGAACATTTACCATATGCCATATATTGTTTTAAGTGTTCTAGATATGTTTGCTTTTATAAATCCCACTACATGCATATAAAGAGAAGACCAGCTGCAGTGATTTACATTTGACAGATAACCTTAAGCAAGGTATCAATTTTCTCAATTAAAAAAAAATTGATCTATAGCTTTTACAAAATCCCAAACAAAACTATAGCAAGCTTTTGTTGCAAAAATGGACAAGTTGATTACAAATTCCTGTAGAAACACCACAATCCTAGCATGGAGAAAGCACTTTTATTTTTCTGGTATTAGGATTTGAACCCAGGCCTCGAGCTTGTTCTGTTGAGCCTATACAATTTGAACCATGCTTTCAGTCTTGTTTTTAGGGGGTTAATTTGAGGATGGAGTTTTGCAGAGTTTTCTGCTTGGAGTGTTTTCAAACCTCATCCTCTGTGTTTTAGCCTCTTGATCAGCTAAGATTACAGCTGTGAGCCACTGGCTGCAGGTTGAGAAACAAACTTTAATTACTTTTTTGGTGCCTATTCTGGGGCTTGAACTCAGGGAATGGACTTTTGTGCTCAAGGTTAGCACTCTACCATTTGAGCCACAGCTCCACTTCTGGCTTTTGGGTGATTAATTGGAGATAAGAGTTTCATGGACTTCCCTGTCAAGGCTGGTTTCAAACTTCAATCCTCAGATCTCAGCCTCCTGAGTTGCTAGAATTAAAGGCTTGAGTCATCATGCTAATTTATGATTTATTGTAAATCTACAATAAGAAAGACATGATAATTGCATCAATAGAATAGAGATCCCAGAAATACCATCATTTTCATTTGAAGTATCCACCAAAGATTCATATATTAAAGTTTTGACTAACAGTTTGGACAGTATTGGGAGACAATAAAAACTTTAGTGGAAGGAGGTTCTATCATTGGATGTGTACACTTGAAGGAGCTTTTGGAACCCTGACCCCATCATTTCTCTCTATATTCCTCTCTATGCATTTCTTTCTGTCTCTCTCTTTCTCTCTCTCTAAATCTGTCTGTCTCTCTCTTTCTCTCTCTGCCTGTGTGTTTCACCAAACACTTGCGCCATGAAATTCTACCTCACTACAAGTCCGGAAGCAATGGGGGGACATGTAACCATGGATTGAAACCACTCAGTCTGTGGGCCAAAATAAAATTTTTCTTCATTTGAGTTAATTACATCAGGCATTTTGTCACAGCAACAGAAGTTGATTAACACTAGAAATAAAGTTACTAAACGCAATTAGCTTTAACACCGCTATAAGGGTACAGGCTCTTCTACCAACAAACAGTTGGCTAGGTCTGAACAAAAATTAAAGAGAGAAAGAAAGGAGAGAGAGAGAGAGATTTGATCCATAACATATACAGACTAAAAGTTTAAATCTATGAGGAAACAGAGGTAATCTTTGTGAAACTAGGTTTGGAAAAATTTCTTAGATATGACACAGAAAATATAATCTACAAAAAAAGAAATATTTAACAGAGCACGGGTGGCTACACCTGTAATCCTAGCTACTCAGGAGATTGAGATCAGAGAATTGTGGTTCGAAGCCAGCTGGGGCAGAAAAGTCCCTATGAGATGCGTATCTTCAACTCACCACTCAAAAGCTAGAAGTAGGGCTATGGCTTAAAATAGAAGAGCACTAGCCTTGAGCAAAAGGAGCTCAGGGACAATGCCCAGCCCCTGAGTTCAAACCTCATGACTTGACCAAAAAAAAAAATTAACAGATTACCCCCCTCCATAAATTGGCTAAATACCACCTCTTCATAAAAAAATAAAATAAGAAGAAGAAGTAAAGAGGAGATAGCCTGTTTCCTGAATCAAACTTCAGGTTCATTTACTGTCCTCATCATGACTCTGCTCAGTCCTCTCTCCTGAGCATGCCTTGCAAGAGATGGCATTTTTTAATCAGTGATTGATAGCACCCAGGCTTTCAGGCAAGAAGAATGTTCTCGGTGACCTCTACAGAGTGAAGGTACTGAGTTATGTCTCCAAAGCTTGACAGTGCCAAGATGTCTTTAAAGCTTGTGTAGTTTTAGGACCAACATTATCAGCAAATTGCTTGATGGCTTCAAAATGCAGATTAGCTCTAATGATGGATTGGAAGCTACAAGATGAAATTTTGGAAAAACAGTGTCTCTGAGTGGAGAAAAGGGATTTTAGTTCTATTTTTCACAAATTGACCTGAATTTATTCCTTCTTTGCCATCTTCTTGATAAATGACCAGATGGAATTTTGTTTTGTTTTGTTTTGAGTTTCCCAAATTCTGTCATTAGGCTCCCTATCTTTTCTCTCTGTTTTCCCTATGTGCTTCTATATACTAATCTCATAAAGTACTTCCCCCTTGTATGTATGAGTCCAAATCTCTCTCTTCCCTTCACATGTTAGGTCATGTGAGGTCTCATTTCCTTCTCCTCACACTAACATGGCCCCTCCTCTGTTCTCCAACAAGGGACAAGATTCTGTGGCTTCTATTTTGTAAATAGTGTTCCAAATGTTCCTGCCTTTCCTTGCACTGATGCTTCAGCAACAACGCCCACAGCAGCCGGCTCCTCTTACCTGGATTGTGCCGGTATCTAAATGGGAGCATCTGCTTCTGCTCTCTAGCCACGTTTTTTCATCCTCTGCTTGCTAGCAAAATTACCTTGCCAAATGAGACATGTACACAACGGCATCACCGCCCTGCTTTGATATTTAATGTTTCTTTTATTCCCCACTGCAGCTCTGTCAGCCATATGGTTGATGAAGCTCTTACTGATTGAGGAAGGATGCTCTAGCCCACCAGTCTGTTTCCTGACTCCCATTTGGGGTTGTTTAATTCTTAGAGCTCTTTAAAGACCCACTAGAGTTGTGAGTCTTTCTTTGATTTTTTTAAACCAATTATTATATAGCCTCCTAAATTGGTTTATTTGATTTTATTTTAAATGTATCAAATATGACTGTATTCTTGTATGTAAGTGTATTCTTCTTTTCCTTAGTGCTTAGTAGAAATATTAGCTCATTTAAGTTTGAAATAACCTCAGACAAATTTTTTTGCAACTAAGTTGGGGGGGTATGTGAGTGACCTTATGAAGAGACACCATTCAGAAACATTTTTTTTTAATTTTTTTATTATTTATTTTTTATTGTGAAAATACTGTACAGAGGGGTTACAATTACATGGGCAAGATAATGAGTACATTTCTTATCAAGCATTGTAGCCTCCGCCTTTGTTTCCCCTTCCCATCCCTTCCCATCCACCCCCTGCCCCCCCACCCAATCCCTCCCCCCCCCCACCAAAGTTGTAAATTTCGTTTTTGACATAACGACTTGTACGTCTCATTGTTGGACTGGGTCCACCTGTATCCCTATTTAAACGATTTGTTTTTTCCCTTCCCCTCCACAAATTATACTGACATCAAATACAGTGAAAGCAGCGGTTATACCGTGGGGGAGGGACATACAAAGCAACAAAGAAATCATCTTATAAATGTGTTAGAGACAATAGCATGAAAGAGAAAAAACATTTGAATACTTATCTTAGGGATCATTTCCCTAACATCAACTTATCTGACCTTTTCTGCTTGACTCAGACATATACTAGATATTGCAAATAAGGGAAATCATGGGACCTATGTTTCTTTGGGCGTGGCTTACTTCACTTAATTTTTTCCAAGCCTTTCCATTTCCTAACAAATGGGGCAATGTCATTCTTTCTGATGGAGGCATAGAATTCCATTGTGTATATATACCACATTTTCTTGATCCATTCATCTACTGAGGGGTATCTGGGTTGGTTCCATATCTTAGCTATGGTAAATAATGCTGCACTAAACATAGTCGTGCTGGTAGCTTTGGTGTGGTCTTGTTTGTGAACACTTGGGTAAATGCCCAAGAGTGGGATTGCTGGGTCATGGGGAGCTCTATGTGGAGTCTTTGAGGAACCTCCATACTGCTTTCCAAAGTGGTTGAACAAGTTTACACTCCCACCAACAATGCAGTAAGGTTCCTTTCTGTCCACATCCCCTCCAGCGTCTGTTATTAGAGTTCTTGATTATAGCCATTCTAACTGGGGTGAGGTGGTATCTCAATGTTGTTTTGATTTGCATTTCTTTTATGGCTAGAGAGGTTGAGCATTTCTTCATGTGTCTATTGGCCATCCTTCTTTCCTCTTCAGAGAAGTTTCTCTTTAAGTCTTTAGCCCACTTATTTATTGGGCAGTTGCAGAAACATTTTTTTTAACTGCAAAATATCATCATCCATCACTTAAAGTGAGAGCTCTTCAAAACCTTTAGCAGTTGGGATCATGTGATGACTTAATCTTATGTTTCTAAAATCTCTCAGTAAAAACTTCCTTGCCTTTTTCCTGCCTGGGATGCTTAGTAGGTTACAAACATGAAGTGGGCATATTTTCCAAGGATTGCTTTAAAAATAGTGTTCTATGTGATTTGGAGGAAGTGATTGAATCTTCTGAACCTGTTTTCTGCAGTTCTGGATAGATTCAATTACATGCCTTATAGAGTTGTTTTATTGCTTAAGTGAATTAATGCATGCAAAAATGCTAAAAGAGTACCCACTTCATAATAAGCAATCAGTATTACTTATTATACTCATGTTTTCCCATCTGGACCATAGGGTCTTTGAATTCCAAAAACATGGGATAGTATATGACAAAGATTAGGTATCCTCCAAATCCTGCCATAATAATGAATAAAAAGAATCGCAATAAGCATTCTAGGAATTAAACCAAAGTGAAGATTATTTGAACACAGGATGCCTTATTATCCCAGATTTCAAAACATTACTCAGACAATATTTGATTCTCCTTGGAGACAATAGCTAGAGATATTATCTCTGGGACAGAGAGAATAATGTATCTGGATTAAATCACAGAAATATTAAATTACCTGACTGGGAACTGACGAAAGAATTTGGAGTCGTTATCTTGCTAGCAGTCAATGAGAACTAAGCAGTTTAAAATGGCTGAATTAGTCCAGATATATTTCTATGTATCTGATTTTATCCCAGACATTTTAAACTTCAAAACATTTAGAACATTTTAATTTTAAACATTTTAAGGGAATGCCATTTGAAGACTCTTCAAAGATAATAGATGTGCTAGTCTCTGCATGACTTTTAAGATGCCTTTTACTCAGCTGCTTTAAAAAAGTAGATCATCCTACCTCCTTCCCAAAGGTACTTTGAATATAATTAGATGACATCAGAGCTAAGTTGTGTGACAGTGGTATAACCAATCCCAAACCAAAACAGGGTAAAACTAAAGAGAACAAAACAGAACAAAACTAGTGTCACTTTTTTGTGTTATAACAAATAGACAGAGCTACTGGGTGGGTGTGGTTTAATTTGTCATCAAGGAAGTATCCTCCATCACTGTCTCTTTGAAAGTCATGGGACCAAACCAATATTAAAAAGAGTAAATCAATCATAGTCACCTTTCCAAGTAGTCAAATATTTAGCAATCTAACGATTATAGACTTGGGTTATGGTTAACCCCCCCCCCCACACACACACGTTCTATCCACATTTCTCCCCCAATTCTGTGTGAAAGGTTAGACTATCACACTATAAAAGTACAGAGACTTAATTAGAAATTGCCTCAGAGGGGAGAAAAATCAGGAAATGTTATCCTAAGTCAGTGGTTTTGTGGTTGGATTTTTCTGGATTTATACTAATGAAAAAAAATGTGATTTTATCCAAAAGATAAATTCCAAAACAAATAAAAACATGATCATCACACCAGTGCTAAAGAGATCCACTCACTTTCACTTAGGGGCCTGGGAGGAGGAAGTTCCTTGGAGAATTTCTGGAACTGGATGACATTCAATTTTGTTAGCTAAATATTCTTGACCTTGTGTTCTCTATAAAAATAGTTTGTCTCAGTGCACTGAGAAAGCTGTGATTTTGCTGTCCCTACTCTCTAGGTTGGCCACCTCCATCTTGTGGAAGAGTAAAATGGTTTAATTTTCAAGAAGATAAAAAAGAAAGTAGTAAATTTAAGCATCTCCCACTTTAATAACTCAAACATAATAGATGCCTCTAACCAAAAAAGTACTGCACAGGATTTAAGCTGAGAAGTTTTTGTTATTGTTGTTATGTTTATTTGGTGCTGGTCCTGTGGCTTTAATTCAAGGTCTGGGTGCTGTCTCGAAGCTTTTTTATTTGTTGTTTTTTTTTTTTTTTATTTTTCTTAAGGCTCCTCCTGCTCTATCACTTGGCCCAGCTTTTATTTTGGTGGAGACACAAGTCTGAGCTGGATTCAAACTGCTATTCTCAGATCTCAGCCTCCTAAGTAGCTAGGATTACAGGCTTGAGCCACTGGAACCTGGCTCAAGTTCAGAACTTCTGAGAGTTCAAGTCTCAGAGTCTAAGAAACTTACATGCTGCTTGCCTTAGTTTAGCCCTTTTCTTTCCTCTGACTTGCTGTGTCCCACTCTTACTGGTAGCCTCTTGGTATTAGGCGAACATTTTGATGTAATCCCACCACTGTGGCTGTAGCTATCTAAGCTTGAGGATTTATTAGTTGTGAATGTTCATTTTTGCTTTTACTGGCCCAGTGCCAGTAAATAAGTCACCCAAACCATGGCTGAGTGTCATCTGATAGGAAAAGGCTGGAATCACAAGGAAGCCTTCTGTCTTTCAGCCCCCCCCCCAAAAAAAAATGCTGAGGTAAGCAGTGTCAAACCCAGCTGCATCAACATAATGTTGGTAAGACAAATGAGAGCTTTCACTGCTGGATATGGGGCTAGAGAGCAAAGGGCTCTGAAAACCTTCCCAACCCCACAGCTGAAGGAATGTGAGGTGCCCTACACTGCTGTTCCAAACTCTCAACTTCGATAAGACAAAGTCTCTGCTCCCTTCCTTCCTTCAGCACACAACCGCTGCTCATCTGAAAGGTAACTAACTAGAGGTACTCCTTAAATCGACACACATGCACGCACAGGTACACACAAACCCACGTTCACAAACACACCAACACGCGAGAGTATTGTTTTAGTACCATCATGGTAGATTAGTTTTACCCTCAAACTCTCATCCCTCTTGTATCAGTGATCCACTAACTGGCTCAAAGATATGAAGCAGGGGCCAGAAATGTGTGGAAGGTTGTTATTTGGGGGCCATTAGAAGCCCCTGGGTGGGAGTAGACAGGGGAGGAGGAGGTGGAGGCTTGAGTTGGAGACAGGGACTGCTTTCTCTCCAAGCTGTGCCAGTTCCTTGTGACTGTTGCCCAGGCGATGGCTGAGAGATTATCAGGAATGCCTAGAAAGGGTACCCTTCTTTGGGACTCATGGATGGAGCAGAAGGGGGTGGATGGCTTTTCTCTTTCTGTTTCTTCTTTTCATATTCAGCAGATTAGAGTGGCGGGTTGCTGTGGCGACCACGCAGAGTAGGCTCCCGCACACCTGCAGTACAAGCAGATGCCAGAGTGGACTCAGCTAGTCCTGGGGGCAGATTTGTGCTGTGGGAAACGCAAAAACAACAACAACAACAACAACAACAACAACAAAGGAACATGGGAGGGAGGAAAAATGAAAGCAGGAAAGGGCAAGGAAAAGAATGGAGAGAGAACGGGGAAAATACACTTACCACCTATTCGAACCATGGCAGTATTTCTCTTTACGAAAACTTAACAGAAACCCACAAAACACATAGGTGGTACCCCCAGAAGCCTAGAGAAAGTAACAGTGCTGGGCTGGAGTTGGATACTTACCTCTTTTAGAGCTATTGTGTAGACTATAGAGGAACAAAATGTAGCTATCAAAGCTACATAATTCTGACTTAGTAGAGAACTGGAAAGTTGTTTCTAATTATCAGAATGAAATGAAATTTGCCATTTATGTATTGCACATTTCTAATGGCAAAGACTGCATTACGATGTGGAGAAAATAATATCATGTATACTTCCTTTTTGGAAAGAGAGAGGGAGAGAAAGAAAAGGATATGGGGAGAAAGAGACAGAAAGGGAAGTGGAGGGAATGAGAGGGAAAGAGAGAATAGCTTACACTAAGCAACAGGAAAGAAATGTACATATCACCCGCACTATCACAACAATAGTTGTATTGTCAAAGCTCATAGAATTCACAAACATTATAGTCCATGATAATGACAATTTGCCTTGTGAAGGTTAAAATGTGTTTGTGACTTTATCACTATCTCACAATACTATGAAATTTGTGAAATTTATGTAATCACTTAATCTCAATAAAAATTATTTTAAAAAGAAAGAAACAGAAGCAGACATAAGAAGAATAGAAAAGGAGGGCTACCCAAAAGACTGTCCTTTGGCATTTTCTGGCACAGTTCCAAGTTCTACTAATGAAGAAGTCAGTTTCATGTAATCTCAGCCTTACCTCTCTCAGACAACCAAGGCTCTGCTTACAGTCTGCTCCTTCCTTCATCATCTGCCTCCTCTTCCTCTTCCCCTTTTGTGATTGCCTTCTGCATTATTGTCTCTGTTTCCATTAACAAAATAACACAATGCATTAGCTGGTCTAAAGCACTTTACAATAATAATATTTAATGAAATATGTATATAATGAAATATGTATATAGAGATTAATAGTGAAATAGACCTTTTGAACTTGAGTGTTCTGTGTGTGTGTGTGAAAAGAGAGAGAGAGAATGTGTTTGAACTGGATTCTTCAGGCTGCCTCAGTAATTTTAATCTCTCTCAAATAACCCACCTAAAGGAAAAGAGGGTTAGAGGAAAAAATTTCCCTTGTTTTTAAGATATTCTTTTCTCTTGTGCAGGTAATATGACAAAGGCAGTGAGACTATGTATGGTTTTTCCTTTTCAGTATGGCTGAAACCAAGAACATTTTCTTGGGTTGATTATGCTACAAGATTGAGATGGAGGAAGTGGAAGCAAGCCTCAAGAGTTAAGAGCCAAGCCAAGTTCAAGGCCTTGAGTTTAATCCCCAGTTTTGACAAAGAAAGAAAGAAAAGAAAGAAAGAAAGAAAGAAAGAAAGAAAGAAAGAAAGAAAGAAAGAAAGAAAGAAAGAAAGAAAGAAAGAAAGGAAGAAAGGAAGGAAGGAAGGAAGGAAGGAAGGAAGAAAGGAAGAAAGAAAGAAAGAAAGAAAGAGAGAGAGAGAGGAAGGAAGGAAGGAAGGAAGGAAGGAAGGAAGGAAGGAAGGAAGGGACAGAGAGAGAGAAAAAAGGAAGGAAGGAAGGAAGAAAGAAACAAACAAAGAAACAAAGAAACAAAGAAATTAAGGAAGGAGGGAGGGAAGAAAGAAATGAAGAAAGAGATAAAGAGAAAGAGAAAGAAAAAGACTGAGATGGAGCAGTCAACCAACTCTTTGTCCCATTAGCACATACTCAAGAGCTGCCATTCCTAAGCCTTCATAGATTTTTATATTAACCCTTATAGAATTACTTTAGCAAGACCCAGTCTCTGAGTGCTAGATCTTTTTCCGCAGATGTTCATAGGTATATCCTACCCTGCAGGATTTATAAAACAGTTTTATATGAAGGACATCTATACTTTAGGTTAGGGGTTAGCAAATGGTTAAGTATTTTGACTATTCTGGTCCATACATCCTCTGAAGATACAACTTAATGCTGCAGTAGTTGTATAACAAAAATAACCACAGATATGTAAATAATGGGCATTGATATGAATGGGCATTGATATGCTCCAATAAAACTTTTTTTTATAAAACTGGCAGTCTACTTGATCTGTGGGATGTACTATATCCATTATTTATACCTATAGGTATAACATACTGAATAAATGTCAATGTATCAATGCAATTCTTTTCAGTTCCTAATCCTACTGAGTACAAATAAGCAATAAGCCAATTCAACTGAGGAATTCAGCCAATCTACTCATGTCATCAAAATTTAAAAGTACATCTTATATTAGAGCTATTGGTGTATATATTTGTCTATGTTCTTGTAATACCTGATCCATTGGAAAATAGCTTATATTTTATTTTTAATCAAAATTTGCCTTTTATGATGGTCATGGATTTCAAAATTCTATTTGGTACCCAATTTTCCAGAGTATTGTGCCAAAATGCCTTTTATCACAGGGTGGTAGCAATATATTTATATTATTATAAAATTATTAAAAAATTATATTGTGAAGTAAGCCAGGCCCAAAGAAACATAGGTCCCATGGTTTCCCTTATTTGCAATATCTAGTATATGTCTGAGTCAAGCAGAAAAGGTCAGATAAGTTGATGTTAGGGAAATGAACCCTAAGATACGTATTCAAATGTTTTTTTTTTCTTTCATGCGATTGTTCCTAACACATTTATAAGATTATTTCTTTGTTGCTTTGTATGTCCCTCCCCCACAGTATAACCCCTGTTTTCACTGTATTTGATGTCGGTATAATTTGTGGAGGGAAAGGGGAAAAACAAATCATTTAAATAGGGATACAGGTGGACCATTGATACAATGAGATGTACAAGTTGTTATGTGGAAAACGAACTTTACAACTTTGGTGTGTGTGGGGGGGGGGATTGGGGGAAGTAGGAGGGGAGGATGGGAAGGGATGGGAAGGGGAAACAAAGGAGGAGGCTACAATGCTTGATAAGAAATGTATTCATTATCTTGCCCATGTAATTGTAACCCCTCTGTACAGTATTTTCACAATAAAAAAATAAAATAAAATAAAACATATTTTGTGGAATGGGCATGAACAGTAGAAGTGACAGCCAGACTTTCTTCTAGATCTCCTTTGAAGGGAGGCTAGGAGTTAGACCCCGCCCATTAGACCCCCAGGGATTTAATATCTTAATGTGTGACTCATGGTAGAAGAACCACTAGGTATGGGGTTGACTGTACATTCTAAAACTTGGTTTCTTTCCTAAATATGAACTTAAATAATCACTCTCTTTTTTTTTTTTTTTTGGTTGGTTGTGGGGCTTGAACTCTGGGTCTGGGCGCTGTCCCTCAGCTCAAGGCGAGCGCCCTACCACTTGAGCTACAGCGCCACTTCCAATAATCACTCTCTTATTGTTATCTTTAAAAAGTTGTAGGTATGTTAGGTGCTGGTGTCTGACTTCTACAGTCCTAGCTATTCAGAAAACTTGAGTTCTGAATATCAAAGTTCAAACCCAGTTTGAGCAGAAAAAATCTGAGAGGCTACTCTTACATCCAACTTACCAGCCAAAAAAGCTCTAAGTGGAGGTGTGGATCAAGAGGTAGTGCACCAGCCTTGAGTGATAAAGCTAAGTAAAAGTACAAGGTCTACAGTTCAAGCCCCAGGACCAGCACATACATGATTAAAGAAGTTGTAGGTGTTATTCTTTTTCTAATGTTGAGTGCAGCACATCAGAAGGATGCAGAGAAATATGTGTAGTGCATTCTAATGTATAAATTGCAATGTGGAATATAGTGTTGAGATTCTGTGGACTCATTCAAAATCAAAGAGCCATCTTTTGGGAATTACATAAATATCTGGTTATAGAGTTCTGAAGATGTGCCCTAGTAGAAACCTCTAGGCAAACCACCTTTGTAGTTATGGGGTGACTATTATCTTAAACAAAATAGACATTCCTATTGTCTATCACTGAACAATAAATGAGACCAAGAAAAGCTGAATTCCCAGTGGAGTAGTCAGGCGTCCAAGCATTACCACAAGTCCTAGGGTCAAGAAGTAGTAAGAATGACTGGAAGAATGGACATGCATTTCTTCTCAGAAATACCTGGGGTAAGAAGTATTATTATGTTGTATTATTATAATCCTTCATTTGGGTTAACCAACTTATATCCACTGTCTATCAGAATTAACTATTATCAAAACAACCAAAGATAAGTGTTGGCAAGGATATGGAGAAAGAAAGCCCCAGTAAAATATTTGCAGGAATGTGAATGGGTATTTCTATTGTGAAAAACTAGATGAAGGGTCTCCAAGAAATTAAAAACAATACTATCATTTATCCAGTAATTCTTCTATTGAGTATGTATATCTAAAGGAAATGAAATCAGTATATTGAGATATATCTGTACTCCCTTGTTCATTATTGTACTATTCACAGTAACCAAGATTTGGAAAAAAAGAAATATCCATCAGTGGGTGAATGGATAAAGAATATGTAGTGTATCTCCATACACACAATGAAATATTATTTGGCATTGATAGGAAACTGTTATTTTGACATTTGTGAATAGAATAGTAATAGATCTAGAAGATATAATGCTAAGTAAAATAAGCCAGACCCAGAGATATGAGTTATATTTAGAATCTAAAATAATTAAACTTATAGGAGCTTTAGGAGAGTGCCATGCTGTTGCCAGGGTTGGGGAGGACCCCTTCTCCCCTGAGGTGCAAAGTTTTAGTTACATAAGATGAATAATTTCTAAGATCTGATATGATTATAATTAGCAAACTTACTGCATATTTGAAGTGTGATAGAGCTTGATCTCTATCACACTTGTTCTCATCATGACAAAAAAGAGAATAGTGTATATATTTACATACATATATACGCACATGGAAGCATCATTGCATAACTAAAATAAAATTTTTAATTTTTCAATTATATTTCATTAGACATAAAGGAAGAAGATAAATCAACTTAAATGTATGCCATTATCCCTGCGTTAATACCCAGGAAGACTTAGAACTTAATGTTAGCAAATTACTACTTAATCAGTAAGACATGGAAAGATGAAGATTATATAATGAAAAATTAAAGTTCCACAATCTAGAAATGTTCAGTATACATAATGCGAGCACCTCTTTGACTTCTAACCTCCTTCATAGAAATGAGAAGTCAAAAAATATTGCTCTTAGCCAGGCACCAGTGGCTCACACCTGTAATTCTAGCTACTCAGAAGGCTGAAATCTGAGGATCACTATTCAAAGCCAGGCTGACCAGAAAAGTCTGTGAGACTCTTCTCTCCAAAAAATTACGACGAGGAGGCAACAATGCTTGATAAGAGATGTACTCGTTATCTTGCCCAAGCAATTGTAACTCCTCTGTATGGTATTCTCACAATAAAAATAAATAAACAAACAAACAAAAACAAAACAAAACAAAAAACAAAACACACAAAAAAACCTACTCCGAAAAAGCTGGAAGTAGCTCTGTGACTCAAGTGGTAGAGTGCTAGCCTTGAGCAAAAGAAGCTCAACAACAGTGCCCAGGCCCTGAGTTAACTAGAATGTTGTGTATAAAAAATAGAATCACGAACTCCAGGAAACGGAAACAAAGAAGATTTTTTTTTCATTGTTCTTTTTTTTTTCTTTCGGTCTTGTTTGTTTGGGAGGATAAGGAGAGAGCACAGAAATGAAAGGACAAAGGTTGAACAAATGTAGCAATGGTATTCACCAGACACTATATTGACAATGAACTATACAACTGGTGGGGGAGGATGGGATGAAAAAACTGGGAAAGAAAGAGGAAAGAGATGACGTTTAAAATAAATGTAACTATAGCCCCTGTGTATATCACCTTTATAATAACGATTAAAAAAACAAAAATTAAAAAGTAGAGTCCTTATTACACCTGTATCTTTTATTTGTGACCAAAACAAAATATACTAATTTAAGGTTAAGATGAACAGGTGTCCAAAGTAGACATAGATAATGTCTATAACTTCATGGTAATATGATAAAGAGTTTTTCACAAAGGAAAGTGGAAGAATTCTAAGGCACCAATTCCAGTACCAAATCAGAATGTCTTTTAGCAGATACTTTTAGTGTCTGAAAGTCACATGTCAGTCAACTACCACACATAGAAATATTGCATACCTGTGAGACAGTGGGAGAAATATTCCCTGTAAGTGTCCAGCCTGACATGAGAAGTGACCACCGTGGTGTAATCTAGTTCTTTGCTAAGGAAATTTTAGAAAGGGGAGAGGAGACAGTATCTTAATTTTAGAATTTATTACATGGATATGACCGGGAAAATACCACGCAGCAGGATTTCCCTCAGTATGTTCTGCCTAGTTAAATTTAAGGCAGATCCTTGGTAAATTTCTGCCTGATACAAAGGATTGCTTTGGGCAAGTGTAGGCTGATTGCAACATCCAAATCATCTCTGTCCAGTTCTGCTCCCCCGTGGGACTTGACTGCTCCTGGGATCAAGATTACAATTGCTTCTAACTGCTGTTCCCATCTGTTGGAGGGAAGCAAAAAATGTGTTCTTTCCTTGGCAAAAGCAAAAATTACAAAAGAGATAAATAATATAGCAATGAAAGAAGACCTTTATATAAAGCTTCATAACTCAGTAGTCAAGTCAGTTGTAAGGGATTAGAGGTTTTTCTTTGTTGTTGTTTTTAGTGTACTGCGTGATTTCTTTTTTTCATTTGTGTTTTCCCCTCTATGGTTTATCCCCTGTTGTCACTGTATTTGATGTTGGTACGTTGGGTATTGTATATACATTTATCTGAATTAGGGAAGGGGAACAAAAAAAATATGGTGAAACAAAGATAAAGGGGGAACCAATGTGACAGTGATATTCACAAGACAATATGTTGGAAATAGTCTGTACAAGTTGGGGGAGGGATTAAAGAGAGGGAAGGAGGGTGAAAAATGAGGCAGGGGGTAACAAGTTAGACAAGAAATGCAGTCACTACCTTACTTACATAACCATAACCCCTCTGTACATCACCTTGACAATAAAATTAAAATTCAAAAATAATAGAAATAGGAAATGTTCACTAGGAATTGAAGTTAGATGTTTTGACTTTAAGGCTAAAATCTAACTCAGGCTAGTATCTTTTATGAGGGAAAATACATTACTCAGGACAAATAGGAGGGAAAGACTCTAGCTCTCTACCTAATGCATGTCGTGTATGTTTAGTGACATCTAGAGTGGCCATAATAACTCCGTGTAGTAGGTGTGACTACTCCATTTGCAGATAGATAAACTGAGGCTCAGAGAGCTCAAATAATTTTCCCAGACCATTAGCAGACAAGGATTGAAGGGAAATTTGTGAATTTAAGGCCTTTTGAATGGGCTGTCAGCATGAGTAATTATTCCTTTGTTTAAGAAAACCTTGTAGGAATGTGACTGTATGAAAGGAATTTTAAAAACATCATCTCATAACAGCCAGCTAGACTTGCCATAAAATAGAAAAAAGAAACTTTCAGTTCCATAAACAAAGGATTACAAGTGACAGAAAAAGGTAAATGTGTTCTTAATTCATTAATTTGCTAATAATTGTTATTGAATTAATGATCTTACCTAAAAGTTCACCATTTGCTGATATGTGAGGAATGAAATGTATAACTAGTAAGAGAGAGGAAAAAATACTCTCATTTTTCTGAGGGAACTCAGGATAAAAAGAGCAAAGTTTGAAGATAGAGGATTGACGCACGTGTGCACAATCATCGGACGGGCATATTACTGATGTCTCACAGAGTGATAGGAATTAGTGTAGCTCTTTTTAAATGAGTAAAATCTCTGTTAAGGGCATGAAAATAACAGATCATTCAGGAGCCACTGATGGGGAAGAGTCCTTTTTTTTCTTTTTACAATTTATGGTAAAAGTGATATACAGAGGGTTTTCAGTTACATAAGTAAGGTAGTGAATACATTTCTTTTTGAACAGTGTTACGCCTCCCTCATTTTCTCCTACTTTTCCCCCATTCTCCCCCTCCTCCAGTTGTAGAGTTCAGTTCCAGTGTAGTGTCATAGCTGTTGCATTGGTTCATTCTTTGTCCCACTATTTCTGTGATTCTCCTTCCCTTCCCCAAATCAGATAAACTTGCCGGGCTCCAGTGTCTCACACCTGTAATCTTAGCTACTTAGGAAGCTGAGATCTGAGGATTACAGTTCGAAGCCAGCCTGGGCAAGAAACTCCATGAGACTCTTATCTCCAATAAACCATTCAAAAAGGCCAGAAGTGGCACTGTGGCTCAAGTGATAGAGCACTTGCCTTGAGCAAAAGAAGCTCAGGGACAGAGCCTAGGCCCAAAGTTCAAAAAATGGGTAAAAACAGTGTATTAAAAGGATATTATCAATAGCCCCAAATGGGTGAAAACAGTGTATTAAAAGGATATTATCAATAGCCCCTCAAAACACAATTAGCAAAGCAATAACTCTGTCCTGACATTTGTTTTTCAATACCTAAAATTATGAAGCAAAAAGTTCCGGCTCCTCAGGTTTTCTCCTTGTAGGGGAGAAAACAGCCAAGAACTCAAACTGCCTTGTCCTTGAAATTCTAACCACGTGCTAAGTGAGGTTTCACAAGGACCAAAGCAGTGTATGAAACACAGGCTGCTAAGTTATAAAATTCTGGAGAGAACTGTAGTGAGTCATCTACTGCAGTCAATAGTTTCCCAGAGTAGAAAAATGCTTCCAAATATTTCCTTTTGTGATGAGAAATCCAGGGAAATGAGGCACCTTGATGATAATTCTGTTCAAAATGTTAGTTCTGCCTTCTTTCTATCTATGTTCATACCATGTGTCCTCCTATATACTCTGGAAAATGATACTCAGTAACACTCAACTCCAATGCCAGCTTTTCTAAGTCTTCCATATAATGTCACAAAGCAGAATTAAATTTCTTTCCTCCCCACACTGATAGCATATTACTATTCTGTGTGCCCGGAGGAGAAAGCTATTCAGCTATCTGTCACAGTAGATTCCATCATCTTCATTGTGCATCTCATAGGAGCACCCTGGGAAAGGTGATAATTGCTAACCCCTCTTTCTATCCTCTTTCAGTCCAGGTGCTGCTCCTTTCCAGGCCTTTTCTTTGGCTTCTCTAGAGCCTGGTAGAGAAACCAAAACTGAGCATGAATTGTATCTTTGCCCCTGCATTCCTCTACTGCAATCCACATTCTCCTCCAGGCAATATAAATAGTTCTAAGTAACTAAAGAAAGTGGGGAGAAGGAAGAAACACATTAAGATCAATATTTTCCCGTCTTGTTCCCATCGATTGTCAAATGTGGGCACATCTCCTTTCCTTAATTCATTAATTTTATAGTTTGGTAGGCATCATCTTAACCATGAATTTGTATTAAGATCTCCAAAGTGATAATGTTCATTTATTCTTAAAATCTTCAAACTTGCACATGCATAATAACATGCTGGTGATCTAGGATATTAAATAAGGTGCTAATTCTGGCATCTGTCACACAAAAAGAGCCACCTTTGATGTATAACTTTAAATAAGAGTTTTTTCTTGTATCTTTAAAACTCTTGGCTCTGGATCCAGGAAAAGTTAAGTTGGAGTATAAACTCGGATAAGCTATTTAACTGCTCTGAAGATCGCATATACACATATTGAGTATATACATACATACATATGTATGTGTGTGTCTACATTGCTGAAAGATAAGGGTTTGTTCTGAGAACTATCTCTTTAGGTGATTCCATTGTACAGAAATCATGGAGTCTTTACACCAACCTAGATGGTCTAGCCTGCAACACAGCTAGGCCATTTGGACACGATCACATATGATGTCTGATACTTGCTGAAACATCATTACTTATTCATGACTGTGGATCTTGTGTGTGTGTGTGTGTGTGTGTGTGTGTGTGTGTGTGTATGTGCTTGTTTTGGTAATTATGTTAATAATACTGCGTTTGGTTCCCTAACTTGTGCTGCTCCTGCTGCTTCTTCTCTTCCTCCTCCCTCTTCCTTCCTCCTTCTTCCCTCTTCCCTCCTTTCTCTTCCCTCCTCTCTCTTCCCTCCATTCTCCTCCTCCTCCTCCTCCTCCTCCTCCTCCTCCTCCTCCTCCTCCTCCTCCTCCTCCTCCTCCTCCTCCTCTCTTCTTCTTTCTCCTACTCCTCACCAGTCCCTGGGCTTTATCTCTGAGTCTGGGAGCTGTCTCTGGGCTTTTGTACTCAAGGCTACACTATGCCTCTTGAACCACAGCTCCACTTCTCACTTTTTGGTGGTTACTTGGAGTCAAGAGTCTCTTAGGTTTGTCTGGCTTCAAACAATGATCCTCAAATCTCAGCCTCCTGAGTGGCTAGGTTTGCAGGCATCCACCACTGGTGTCCAATGAGCATTACCTTTTTAATCTTTTATAAGTTTTATAAGTTTTTAAATCTTTTATAAATTCAATATTCTGACCTGAATGTTTATACCTAGTGTTCTCAGAGCCTAATTCTTCCTATTTTTTAAATCCTAGGTTTAATAAAATTTTCCTAGATGCCTCCTGCTCTGGTAATTTCTTTGTTTCATTTGTAAATACTGTGCATTTAGCACTTAAAATATTCTGTATCATGTTTTAGCATTGTGTCATCTTACCTCTTTCTTTTGAGCACCATGCCAATGAAACAGGTATAGAATGTTTCTGTTTTTATTCTCCTAGTACTAAGGAGTACCTTGCAAATAGCCTAAATTATTATCCCTAAAGAATATTGCCTGACTGAAGAGTTTTGCTTTTATACAGTTAATGATTAGATATGAAAATAATAAAATTAGGGAGAAACAAAGATTCCCTTCTACTAATATTGACACTTTGGGCTTAATTGTCTGTGATAGATACAAAATACATCAGACTTGACCATTGGAAAAATATAGATGGTTGCCCTTGACAACAGGATTCCCTTAATTTGATTTTGTCTTAGAAATAAGAGAATCAAGTTGCAGATTCAAACCTTTCCTATAAAAAAGATGGCGCTCAGGTTGAATCCTTAGCATATTATTGCAATTAAGGTTCAGTAATACTATCAGACATCCTAAATATGATATATCTGAAGATTTGTTCTGATTCAGTTACCCCTCCCTCTGTCCAAATTGAAGCATCCTCAATGATTCTCAGAAGTGACTTTCTCATCTACTTTCTTTCCCGAGGTGCCTAAAAGCTTTGTGCAGTAGCTGGAGTGCCTCACAGAATTCCTGGTACTGTTCTATTTTTCTTCCCAGAAGGCAGTGGAAAGTGAAGGCCCTGTCACTAAAGGCTCATGACTAGAGATGAGGGAGAATCATTCATCAGCAAGTGAAAGTCCTCACTGAAGTGTTTTTTCACTTATAAAGACATTCTCTTCCTCATCACATTAATCTTAGCACCAATCATTTCCCTACCACAGAGCTGTCAATTGATAAATACATGATAAAAACCACCAGCATCTCTTCTAGGAAGCCTTCCTGGCCGATTCAATACTACTCATTGCTTCCTCCATTGTGCCTGCTGCATCAGACCTTTTCCTGCTCTTACCTTCTGTAAGTGAATGGCATTGTCTACTGTAGCTGAAGCTTTTGAAGGGTCTATCTTACATAATTTTAATGCTTCCAGTAGCAAGTACACAGCATGCTTAAAGGAACAGCCCTGTGAAATGCTGCTTTTGTTTTCTACAGATACTAGTGGGAACGTTGTTCACTTTTTATGTGTCCTGTTAAGAAGATATCAATAGAAACTGCTTTCTGTATTTATGTGTAGAATGCATGTGTTTCTCTTAGATACTATTTTAATATTTTTGTTTTCATCTCAAAAATCACAAAGCTTTACGCTTGATGAGATGTCCTGCAAAATTTGGATCCATCCCTACACAGAACTCGAGGTTTTATCTGTGTATTAGCCTCACTCTTGGTTTTATTTCAGGAAGCCACCATTTGTTTTCCTTTACATCTCCCATTTGCTTTGGGTCATATTATTTGGTGTATTTATATGTTATATAAATAGTCACCTATATACATAAATTAAATATATTCATTCAAACACTAAACTAAGTAATATCTGAAGATAAATCAGAATGAGGTATAACAGTTATCCAAATCTCTTTCCGCCTGAAGAAAATTTTAAAAACAATAACAATGGAATTGGGGATAGATTATGAGAAGTAACACAGAGCAAAGCTCATGCAACTCTTTGGCAAGTGTCATCCTCTGAATGAGGGGAGGAAGGCCAGATTTGGAAGAGCATTGCCAACACAATTCTAATGTAAATAATAATTTGTACAACTGACAATCATATAGCCCTGTGTTGATTTCAAAGCTCTCTAACTCAAATAATAGTTATAATAATGAATATTTGTATAGTAATCCAAACTTTAGAAGGATTATTTAATTTGCTTCCTACAATAAGCCTGTGAATTGGCAAGGATCAATATAATTTCATTCCCATTTTTCAGATGAGGAGGCCAAGTTTCAGAGGGGTGGGCTTTGGAATTATCCTTGAAGACAGGGTTCTATTCTGATGTTCTATAGTCTAAAATCACATGATTCTTTTTCTTCTAAGTGTGAAAACATATTAGAATTACAGTGTGAAGTGGAGCTAGATAATACAGTTCTCTAGCCTTGTGAAGTAAGAAAACAGACATGAAAGTAAACATTATTGCTAAGTGTCTTCCCCATATTTTAAGTTTATTATAATATGATTCATTTCTACTGAACTCCTTGTAACAGCTATCTCCAAATCCAACTTCCTAGATTTGTTTTACATAACTTTTTCCTTGCCTTTTTGGACTATGTTCCCTTCAGTAAAAGGGTGACATCCCTGAATATATAACTAAATTTTTAACTTTAAAATATTTAATTGAATTCTTAACTTTAAAATCATCTTAAAAGAAATAATAAAAGGATCTTTCTGACACATATTTAAACAAAGTAGAAACCGCATGTGATTGGTTGATTGACTAGTACAGAGATCTCATAGGCAATAGGAAATAATGACTAAGCCTTGGAAGTATTACCAGGCTTCTTGGTGGATATGTTTATTCACATTGTGGGAAAACTGTAACATCTATCATTTATATGTTTGAATTCAAAGGGTTAACTTTCAACTTGATCCTGTGCAATTTATAATTGAGACATAGATAAAAAGAAACTGAGCTCAGGAGGAAGAGAGGAGTAAGTCAAAACCAGGACAAAATTATACTGACAGTATATAATGGATTCTTGGTGATGATATTTCTCATTTTCTCTGTCCTATTCACCTGGCTTAACCAAGGTTTCTACACAAATAATGGGGAGAATAACTAGAAATTTGCCAAAATGAAACCCAGGGACCATTAAAAAAATGTTCTGATAGCAAACCATGCTCATTGCAAAATGGCCATAACAATTAATGCACTTATAGAAGTTTTTCCTATGTGGGAGCCTACTCTGTGTAGTAAGATAGGTTTTGTTGCTCCAGATTTGAAAATAAATCATTAAGAAATAATTGCAAGTGCTAATTCCTGTCCCTGGCTCAAAAAAAAAAAACCCTCAAAGACTTTAGATAAAATATGACACTGCCTTGAGTTCCAAGCAGATTTTCTGGAAATTTGTGGCTCCCACATATCGACAACAACAACAACAAAAACTAGTCACATCCATTTCTGGATCCTTGGGCTAAGCTCCCTTAGTCAGTTCTCTATTTTTCTTACCACCCAGATACTAAAGCATTTGGCATTCGTGGGATCTTAGTATTTCAGTGCTGGAAGAGAAGCTCTCCCACCCTGGTTTTATCTGTAGGCTGGATAAAGGTTTGGGATTTAGCAATAGGCTTTGCTAGCTCAGCTTGTGAAAATCACATTCTTTATCAACTCCCCAGATGGCTTAGATCATTAAAAACACAACAAAACAAAACAAAAGCCCTTTAGAGTATACACTGTGAAGATATTCTCTAATTTCCAAGAAAAATAAATATATGTCGAATTTCTCACAGATTTCTCACACTTTCTCAGTATACAGCCTGAATTACTGTGGTGAATAGGAACTTAAAGCCACTGTTTTTGAAACTGCAAAGCCTTGTGCTGAATACTTAACTTCCAACGGCCTCTTTGCCTTTCTAGCTTGCCCATCGGCCCCCAAACTCTAAGTCAGTATTTATCTCTTGGGGCTTAGTTTAAACTGAAAAGTGGATGTCTTTATTCAATGAATTTGGGGTAACTGGTTCTCAATAAGCAACCAAAACAAAAAGGCTGTTTTCAAGTCAAAGAGAAACTCAAGAAACTCTCCCACCATCTGCTGAGAAGAGAGAAATGAGCCTGTAGCCAATAGCTCCTGTTTTTTTTTTTGTTGTTGTTGTTTTGTTTTTTTGTTTTGTTTTGAATGGAAGAAATAGTATTGTTGTTGAAATTTTCTACAGCCACCCTTTGGATCAAAATATTATAATCACAGCAAAGAGATGCAGCAAAACTGATGAGGCCACACTTAATGGGTACTCAAAGGGCCAGACCACAGCTAGGTCTGGATGGTTTACTGTCATTTGGAAGTAAAACTCAGAGGCTGAGGGGATTGAGGTTGGAGGGAGAAAGGAGACCTTACGTTAAGCTGGCATGCACCAGTGGATAAATGGCTGGCATTTGCAGAGCTGCGTTGCAGGGGAGCTTTTAGCAGTTTGCCACTGCCAGCTGATGTCTCTGGGAACATCAGTGCCAAGAAGCCAAAAAATGAAAGCAGGTGCAGGAGCAGAGGAACTGAATGTGGGGGGCACAGAAAGGGGGGAGAGTTCAGCAACAGAACTTCTGTTGTTAAAAATTGGTTGCCTTCATTAAAACCTAAACAATGCCTCACTTTAACTCTGCATAACATTTTTGGTCCGCTAGAGTCCTGCACACAACACTTAAGACAAGCCTCTTACATTTACGCACCAGACTAAGAGACTGGTTTTTTTGTTTGTCTCTCTCCAAAGCTGTGGATTGTCTGCGGTCCTGCTGAACTCTGATGAGAGCCGCTTTCCTTCTAAAGCCAGGGGCATCTGCTTCACTCCTCCCTCCCACCCAGAGTGCCCCCTCTTCACAATGTCCCACTTCTGCACAGCCAGGGCCTGGGAACAGGGACTATGCCTGAACTCCGCATGTCTTCGCCCTGCACTATCGCCAGTTTAGCTCTCTGAGATGCTGCTTTCCGATGAGAAAACATACGGGATGCCATAGCCTGCCATTTTCATTGCCCTCTGAAGCTGTACGTTCCAGCGACATTGTTCTCCAAGCCCACCTCAAATGCCAGCAGGGGGAAAACAATGTGGTAAGCAAAATAAAAGGGGAATAAAGGTACAGATTCAGGATCAACAGGAAGAAGAAGTTTGCTGCAGGGCACACTAAAATAAAGAACAAAACACAAAGACAGCTGCCTCTTCTGATGCTCCATGGGCGGAGCCTTTCCCCACATAGCCTCCATCAGTCACCATCCTCCACGCTACCGAATGGGAGAGCCATCTCTCACGGAGATAGGACAGAAACACAGATCGCACAGTCTTCTCACAACTGCCATACAGGAAGAGCAGAGCCTGCCAGGAGGAAATGGCAACCAATCTGCGCTTGGTTGAAAATACAGTTTGTTGTTGTGTTTTTTCTGATGGGCATGATGGCAGTGGTATATTTGTTTATCTTTCACAGGCTTTTGCAGGTACAGAGATGACAAAGTTCACCCATTTTTCAGATGGGTGAACTAGAAAAAGCTCAGTGTGCTAAAATTGTAGGTGCTACACCTTTAGGGTCAATTGTGTTTATTCTTATTTAATGTGGATATGTGTAAGTGATTCGGGGTCTAGTGGTGGGAGTTCAGAAGGCTCTATCCCCTCACAGCTGGAGATAGTTGAGATAGTTCCCCCATCCACCCACCACCACAGGGGGCTACTATCTTGTCTTGTTCTCTGTACCTTTGGTTGTCAGAAGCTTTTCAAGTCCAAAAGAAGCTTGGAAGACTCAAAACAGAAACACAAATGGGCCAAATGCCAAAAGAATAAATGGAGGGAAAGGAACTAAGGGGCTTAGATTTTAGCTCAAATGAAATAGTGAATTTGGATTCTGCAAAGCAAGGTGTCTGAGTGAAGTGGAATGCTTTAATGGTAGATGGCAGGACTGGAGCTAGGAAGACACATTAAAAAATAGAGATAGCTAACATTATGAAACAAAACTCAATCTAGAGAATAAAGGACAAAAAACACATAAAAGACTCACTTACAAGATGTGCATATATTCTCAACATGTGAGAATCAAAGAGAAATAAACCCAGATCTTGGAATTGGAAAAAATGTATTATCAAAACCAAAAATATTTTTACTTACAGAAATTTATCTTTAGTCATATTATGGTCATAATATTTAAAATATAAAAGGAAATATCCTCATTAGGATACATGATTAAGAAAACTATGGCAAATCCACATCTCATGTTAAAAAATACATTCTCATACAGAATTTGTTTCTAACATGTTTTATTAGTTAAAATAAGTTATAAAATTGTAGATATGGATGCTTTTAATTAGGTGTGAAGCATCTACTCTAAAGTACTCACAGCAATTTTCCCAAGTTTCAGGATTGTGAGTTATTGTTTTCTGATTTTTTTCCATTTAACCATTACATTTTCAAATCTTTCCTAATGAAAATGCATATATATTGAATACTCTATTGAAGGGTACTCTCTATATAGAAAACTACACACAAGTTAAGAATACAGCTCAATGAATGAATTTTAGGCCAGCTAAGACATCCATGTAACAAGTTCCTACATCAAGAAACAGCACATCACCACCCAGAACATCATTTCTTCTGTTTCCTGTCTCTTACCTCTCCCATGAAGGTGCATTCTATCCTAGTTTGTAGTACAATGCGTTGGTTTTGTCTTTTGTCTACTTTATATAAAGGAATCATTTAGTATATAATATTTTGTGTGTGGCTTCCTTCATTCAGCACTGGAAATACATTGGTTAAGCAAAGAACTAAGAGGAATTTAAGATGTTCATGCCAAGTAGTTTGTTGTTTTAGGACTTTCTTTTGGAGACTCCAGGCGCAGTTCACATCCATGTTGTCTTATACTTGGATCTGGTCTAATAATTCGTGGTAAATTGAAAACATTGTAAATAAAGAATACATTGAAGATCCCTAACTTACCAGACATCATAGTTTAGTCACATAGTGCATGGCAGTGTTGGTTAAACTGAGAACCAGAGTTCATTGCACAGCTTATCAGTGCAAATATGGTGATGCACAAAATTCAAAAGCACTTTTCTTACTTAATATATGTTGTTCACACACTATATTAAGTTGAAAAAACCTAAGTCAAACATAAATTTGGAACTGTCTGAGTATGGAAGGCAGGGTTTTCTTGTGAGAAAAAAAATTCCCTTTTTATATAATTGGTAAAGTTATGAGCTCCCCTTGAAATGTTAGTAGATGACCTATTCTCATATTATCATGGGTCGCATTATATTTCAGTTTACAGGATGTTGTGCTACACAAACTGAAATTAACTTCTGACTTGAAGCCTCAAAATTTTTAATGTCAGGGGAATGTGTTTAGTGAGGAACACAAAGAGTTCTACTTTAGCATATTGAGTTTTGAAGTCAAAGTTTGGCCAGCAAACAAAGATGATGGAATTCAGTTTTGTTACAGCTATGAATGTATTAGCATAATAGTCTAAATATAGGAATGGAGTTGATTATCCAAGAAATATGGGGGAAAGAGAAAACTAAATGTTTACATCTGGTGAGAAGAGTCAAAGGATACTGTTTTTTGTCTGTCTGTCTCTATGTATCCCTCTACACACAGCACACACACACACACACCTGCACACACATGCATGGGCACACACATCTTTATATATGCATTTTATCCCTCATATGAATATCAGTAATTCCCTTTCCCATTTCATCTGCATAGAAGCAATTCTCAAATGCATGTCAAAAGATGGAAAAATTACTCTTCTGAGATAGGGGTTAACTATTTCCAGTCTCCATCCTGGAATGCTTGCTTACTCATCCATTGAATTCTAAACAATTAACATACACATACATACACACTTATGCCCATGCACACACACTAATTCTCTTTATGATTTCATCTGAAAAATTTAAGAAATAATTACTTTAAAATAGCAAATACTCCATATTGCACCCTCTATGACCATCAATTAAGAGACAGCATACTGAATGCCAGAACAATTACTGTCAGAAGAATTTCAGATATATGGTCATTGACACAGGAGCATATAAGGAAGAAAAGTGGAGAGAGGAGAATTAATGTTTATTGATGGGGCTGGGGTGGTGGTTCAGTGGTAGAGTGCTTGCCTTGCATGCATGAGGCCCTGGGTTCGATTCCTCAGG
This sequence comes from Dipodomys merriami, assembly GCF_024711535.1. Lineage (NCBI taxonomy): Eukaryota > Metazoa > Chordata > Mammalia > Rodentia > Heteromyidae > Dipodomys > Dipodomys merriami. The sequence goes on from NW_027203604.1 coordinate 1,636,071, forward strand.
ACCACATAAGCAGAAAAAGCTGGATGTGGGGCTGAGGCTCAAGTGGTAGACTGCTAGTCTACAGCTGAAGAGCTGAGGGACAGTGCCCAGGCCCAGAGTTCAAGCCCCACGCCCGACAAAAAAAAGAGAGAGAGAGAATGAATGTTTATTGAGTCTACCAGCCACTTTGAAAACTGACAAGAGATATAGATATAGATATAGATATAGATATTATATAGATATATAACTATGTATATATTCCTTTTTGCAATTTTTCTATTTGCCCATTTTTTAATACATGACAGTTTCAGAGACATTGGGTAAATTTACTACAAAGTCATATTAAATTTGGGTCAATCCTCCCAAATCTATGTTTTTCTATTTATTCCATTATGTGTAAATAAAGAATACTATAGTGATTTCTCCAGTAAGAGGTTCATTCATCATCCCCTACACCTCACTTAGTATTCTAACCTGTGTCTTCAATTGTATTGAAACTACTCTTTAGTTTTCAGATTTTTAATTCCTGCTTCATTCCTGATAGGAAAAAATATTTATGGTCACAATTCTACTATGTCTTTGCACATGTTTTCCTTTTTAATACTTAATATAGTACTTGGAATTGCTACACTGTGCATTTTCAAGATGCAGATTTATTTTATTGGTAAATATGATTCTAATTTGACTTACATAAGTCATTTTCTATTTGTGCCAATTATAATTCCATTCTATTAAACTTTTTGCTGATTATGGGCTTGTAAGGATTCTATGGAAAGTTATGTTCTTAGTGGTGGCCTTCTTGAAGCTCTACTAGGGACTTGAGCTTATTTCCCACTGGTAAGTGCCTTTGCACTTACAACCAATTAATGATTACTTCTGCCATCCTTCAACATATTTCCACTCTTGTTCACTTGCAGCTGATAAATAAAACAAAAAGACACACATGAAATGACATGAATTTGATAGAACACAAAGAGCTAACCCATTTTGTTCTTTAAATTTCTAAAACTTGTCTTTGAGGAGTTGTATAAAGGAGTTTTAATCCAACATTATCAATTTATGAGTACAATGCATCTTGATCAATGTCACCCCATCTATCATCCTCCTCCATCTGTCCTAACCCCACCCATCTCCTCAAGCTATGTACTCCCATTTTCACATGTGTACATTGAATATTATGACCCTATTTGCTCACTCTTTTTCTCTTCATTCATCTGCCCCTCCTCCTGTTCACTTCCCCCTCTCCCAATAATTCAACATTTCAGCTTTGTGGTATTTATTTTGTTAAACCATTAGCTGTTCATAGAAGTTATGCCATTGGAAACCTCCCCTGCATCCACCATACTTTAGACAATATGTTTATGTATATATTCATATGACCCTGTATAAGTTTGTTTGTAATTTAGACTGAACCTCCACAAATAATGGGGACTATCTCTCTGAGCTCACCTTATTTTGATAAAGTTCCCACATGGAGAAAAACATAGTTATTAAACTAAAGAGAACCTACAGAATGGGACATCTTTTCCATATACATATCTCACAAGGGCTTAATAAACAAGGAGCCCAAGAAACTAACCCCCCAAAGAATTAATAACCCAATTAACAAATGGGCAAAGGATCTAAACAGAGACTTCTCAGAAGTAAAAATGGCCAACAAACACATAATGAATACTTAACATCACTAGCCAGTTTAAAAGAAACACAAATCAAAACAATATTAAGACTTCCTCCACAATCTAGTAAAATTGGCCATTGTCAAGAATACAAACAACCAATGCTGGTGAGGATGTGGAGAGAAAGAAAGTCTATTACACTGTTGGTATATGAGCTTACATTTTTTATGGTAAGCCTCTTATGCATATTAGGACTTGAATTCTGACATTTTATGTGTCATTGAAATCATTGCTATAACCACTATTTTTCTCAATCATTAAAAAAGACAAGATGTTAAACAATAATATATAATTGTACCACTGAGTTATACCCTTAGTCCTAATAATTGTTTATTTGAATTCATAGGTCTCAGATTCAAGAGTCTATGAACTTAATCAAAATGGGCTATCTCTTTCTTTAAAAAATTAAGGGGCTGGGAAGATGGCTCAGTGGTAGAGAGCTTGCCTTGCATGCATGAGGCCCTGGGTTCGATTCCTCAGCACCACATAAGCAAAAAGATAAAAGCCGGAAGTGGCGCTGTGGCTCAAGTGGTAGAGCGCTAGCCTTGAGCTGAAGAGCTGAGGGACAGCGCCCAAGCCCAGAGTTCAGGTCCCATGACCAGACCAACCCCCCCCCAAATTAAGTAACACATATATTGCTGAAGCCACCTATGTTGAACAAGTAAGTTAAATGTGTGTGGGCAAGAAAGCATATGTAAGACAACAATTTTTTGCAGATAATTGTCATTATAATAAGTTCTTGAGACCTAGTACTTAGTGTTTTCTATTTGCAAAGGGGTGTGTATCCGGTTGGGATGGGGTGGGGTGCTATCCAGCTCTCATTTACCTTGTCAATAACCAATATCTCTGTATTGAAGTGTGATTCTATTGCTATATTTTTACCCTGGCAATCTCTCTAATCATTGCATTTGGGCTATTCACATGATATTATTGGTCCCATGCAGCAATATTTGCCTTCTGCCACTTGTTTCCATAAATATGTTGGCAGTTAGTCTGTCCTTTTTGTACATGTTGCCATCACCAACTTGATGTTCCTTTAAGAAAGACAATAATAGTGCTAGGCATTCCACTATCAGAAATACATCAAGTGACAGTGTCTGATAGAGACATCTTCTGTTATCACTCAATAGAACAGAATAGCTCCACACCAAAGCTATAGGTTACTTCTCTGGAAACTTTTTTTTTTTTTTTGGGTCCGGTTGTGGGGCCTGAACTCTGGGTCTGGGCACTGTCCCTCAGCTCTTCAGCTCAAGGCTAGCTCTCTACCACTTGAGCCACAACACCACTTCCAGTTTTTTTCTTTTTGCTTATGTGGTGCTGAGGAATCGAACCCAGGGCCTCAGGCATGCAAGGCAAGCACTCTACCACTGAGCCAACTTCCCAGCCCTGGAAACTTTTTTTCCTACAGTACTATCTTCGTATTTTTAAGGTGCTATAACCAAAATACCATAATCAGAGTGGCTTCTAGCCAGCAGAAATTTATTTTGCATAAGGCAAGTACTCTATCGCTTGAGCCACAGTGCCACTTTTGGTTTTCTAGTGGTTTATTGGAGGTAAACATCTCACAGACTTTCCTGCTCTGGTTGGCTTTGAACTGTGATCCTCAGATCTCAGCCTCCTGAGTAGCTAGGATTACAGGCTTTTTTTTTACAATGCTTATATGTGACAACTTTGAATGCTCATGGACTCAAATTTTCTTTTTTTTTAAAATAAGTTTTTTATTGTGAAAATACCACACAGAGGGGTTACAATTACATGAGCAAGGTAATGAGTACATTTCTTATCAAGCATTGTTGCCGCCTTTGTTTTTCCCTTACCATCTCTGCCCTTCCATCTCTACGACTATACTCCATCCCCCCATCCCTCTCACCCCTGCCAAGTTGTAAAGTTCGATTTTTGACATCACATCTTGTACATCTCATTGTTGCAATGGGTCCACCTGTATCCCTATTTAAACAATTTGTTTTTTCCCTTTCCCTCCACAAATTATACCAACATCAAATACAGTGAAAACAGAGGTTATACCGGGGGGAGGGACATACAAAGCAACAAAAAAATCACCTTATAAATACATTAGAAACAATAACAAGAAAAAAAAAAACAGCTTCTGCATGGCAAAGGACATAGCTAGCAAGATCAATAGAAAGCCCATGGATTGGGAGAAGATCTTCATTAGCCATACAACAGACCAGGGTCTCATATCTAAAATATACCTGAAACTCAAAAAATTAAATCCCCCAACAACAAATCTTCAAAGAAACAACTGCGCAAGTGGGCCAAAGACTTACAGAGAAACTTCTCTGAAGAGGAAAGAAGGATGGCCAATAGACACATGAAGAAATGCTCAACCTCTCTAACCATAAAAGAAATGCAAATCAAAACAACACTGAGATTCCACCTCACCACAGTTAGAATGGCTATAATCAAGAACTCTAATAACAACAGATGCTGGAGGGGATGTGACCAAAAGGGAACCTTACTGCATTGTTGGTGGGAGTGTAATCTGTTCAACCACTTTGGAAAGCAGTATGGAGGTTCCTCAAAAGACTCCACATAGAGCTCCCCTATGACCAAGCAATCCCACTTTTGAGCATTTACCCAAATGTTCACAAACAAGACCACACTAAAGTTACCAGCACGACTATGTTTATTGCAGCATTATTTACCATAGCAAAGATATAGAACCAACCCAGATGCCCCTCAGTAGATGAATGGATCAAGAAAATGTGGTATATATACACAATGGAATTCTATGCCTCCATCAGAAAGAATGACATTGCCCCATTTGCTGGAAATGGAAAGACTTGGAAAAAATTATATGAAGTGAAGTAAGCAGGGCCAAAAGAAATATAGGTCCTATGGTTTCCCTTACTTCAATATCTAGTATATGTCTGAAACAAGCAGAAAAGTTCAGATAAGATGATGTTAGGTGAAATAAACCCCAAGTGGGCTTTCTTTTCTAAGAGCACTAATCCTGCTCTGATCACCTTTCAAAACCCTCCTCTTAATACTATCACTTGGCAAATTAATGTTTCCAATGAATTTGTGAAGAAAATACTTATGCCACGCTAACTGTTGTGCACCAGATTGTACTTAGGATGACTCATCATTTCTCTAGGTTTCTTTGGGGGAGAGGAGGGATTTCAGGAGTAACAAGGGTCTGACCATTCCCCACCCCCCACCCCTGCCCCGCAAACCCTGGCAGAAATTGTGTCTCCTCTCGTTTTATTTCTCATGGAAGCTTCTCTTCTAGATCTAGGCTTCTCTGAAAAGATCACTTTCCATCATGAAATTTTTGATCCTTTGTGGAAAAACTAACTGAAAATATTAACGTTAGTTCAAGTGCAGCATATGAAAGAGAAGGGAAGTGATTCTTTTTCTTTTGCTCTTTTTCTTTCTGTCAGGCCCACCTTTTGTCATTAGGTATAGGACAGACATGGCCTAGCTCTGGAGCAGATGCCAAGCCACTGCGACAGGGCAAATATAGGGTCTGCAGAAGTGAACTCAATGGATCATTAAATCATCACAATGGGATATCCAAGGAAGAACTTTCCATTTATGATTTGGCTCTTTACCTTGGCCCATAAATTTGCATTTAGAATCAGAGTCAAATTAGTAAACTTAAAGTTTTATGGCTCTTCTAGAATCATAATATATGGTACAGGTAGTCAGCTACTCTAAGAAGACTATTGACTATTTTCAGCAAAGTGTATCTGATGTCACTAAAAGGAAAATCATGTTAAGAGTCTTGAATTTAAGGCTAGAGGTTGGTATTTTTCTCCTAAAGTATAAATGCTGATATCATGTATGAATTAAAATTGCTATCAAATTCCAAGCTTTTAAAATATTACTGAACTAACAACACAAGATAGAACAAGACTGGATGAAAATTTAAAAGCTAGATATATACAACACTCACTAAGGGTAGATGAAGTATTGCTATTCATTTTTGCTAAATATCAAGTTATACTTTCCAGATCTAAAAACTAAAATTCAATGTAACCACTTTCCTCACATCAAATATTGTGTGGACTGTTCATGTTGGCAGGACTTCAGGCTTGTGGACAGCAGAACCCTTTCAGCCTGTTCCCAACACTTAGGTGCCAAGAAGCCTTTAATTAGCTACTTATTCTAATGACTCTAAATAGAAGCTTATCTGTTCATGTGTCCTTCTAGAGCAAAGGACTCAAAGTCTTTGCACCACACCCTTAGAGAGACCTCTTTAAGCTTGTGTATTACTTCTGTGGCTAGAACAGAAAACTAAAAGAAAATTCAAGAAGCCACAAGTCTGGCTCAGGCATAACCCCATCATCAGTGCCCCATTTATACTGAAATGATTTGTCCAACAATCTAAACCAGATTCTGCTCTTTGCAACTTAAATTAGGTCAACTTTCTTCCTTGTTTTTTTTTTTTTCTAAAGAAACACTTTTAAAAGCTAATTCAAACAGGGCAAATTCATTTTTCAAAACAATTGCACAGTAGCTTCTTCAAGCTACTGTCTGTTCCAGAACATGTGAGAAAATTATAAGACATTTCAGGAAAATGGGAAGAGTAGGAGGAAAGAGTAAACAATAAACAAGAACTGGCAGCGGCCTGGCATACATCTATGTTCTAGTTCTGCTGGCAGGTGGTTAGCATGCCAAGGAAAGGGGAGGAATGCCACACCTGGGGGACATGCTGGTAGGAAAGGATAAATCCTTTGATTCAGAGCATATTTAAGTGCTTTTTTAAATATTTTTTTCAAGTAGGTATACCAAGCAGTTTCAGCGATTTTGGCCAGCCAGCCTAGTCTGCTGGCCAAAATCGCTGAAACTGCTTGGTACAAAGGAGTTGCTACTTAACAAAACAGTTTATGGATACACTGCATCATGATCATTGTGACCCTCCTTTAGTACATTTAATAAGTCTAAAAGGATGTGCTTTTTGTGAGATTTAATGTGTGACTTAAAACCTTTAAGTCTCAAGAAATTTATGACATAATCAGATTAACTCTTAAAGAAAACATATAGTTAGGAGCCTGTGGCTCATGCTTGCTAGCTACTAAGAGGGCTGAGATCCATTTCAAAGCCAGTCCAGTCAGGAATATCTGTGAGACTCTTTTATATGTTCTGTCTCTTTTTTAAAATTTACTTTTATTGTTATTGTAAAGGTGATGTGCAAAGGGACTACATTTACATATGTCAGATAAAGAATACATTCCTTTTTGAACAATGTCACCCTTTCCCTTGCTCTTTCTCTCTTAGTTTGTCCCTGCCATTCCCACTCACATGTTACATGGTTCATTTTCAATATAGTGTCTCGTGAATATCACTACTGCATTTGTTTACCCTTTGTCTTACCATTTCTGTTACTCTTCCTCCAAAGACAAATGAAAAACATACATATAAACTTTCATGATCCATTTGTTCTCTAAAAGGCATTTGGGTTGATTCCGTATCTTGGGTTTGGTAAACAATGCTGCCATGAACATGGTTGTATTGGCAGCTTGTTTGTGAGACTCTTATCTCCAATTAACCTCCCAAAAGAACCATAAGTAGAGCTATAGTTTAAGGGGTGTTGCACCAGCCTAGTGTGAATAAGTTAAGGGAAAGCATCCAGACCCTGAGTTCCAGTCCCAGTATTGGCACAAATAATTTTAAAAAGAAATTTATAATTTACTATTAATAATATGACTACGCCATGCATTTGTCTCAAATAAAATTGTGAAGAAACAGCATAGATCAGTAAAAATATAATTCTATTGTCACTGAATTTTGGTAAATATAATTAAGGTAAATGTGAATGGTAGAACTTACATTAATTTTTATTTTAAAATTAATTTTATTTTAAAAATTTTTTAACTTATTGTTTTCATTTTTACATGTCATCTAAAAGTATTATTGACTGTTGAAATTCTATGAATGATAGAGGAAAGAGAATCATTCTACTCAATGTCTCCTGTCAACCAAAATCATTAGTGCCATCGTTAGATACATCATTATTAAGTTGCATTCCTCACTGAGTATGCCCTTTCTTTTGTTTTGGTTTTCTTTTTAAATTCTTTTATAGAAGTTTATGTTTGCAATAGGTTGCTTTGTTTCTCTTTACTGATCCACTTTATACAAACAATACCTAAAAAATTGGATTGAAATAATTTTATTGTATATTCAACTTAAAAAGATTTGGCTTTTTAGGAATGTTCTTGTTTTTTTGGTTCAATGTTATATTAATAAGTTACAGGAGCAATTCTTTTCCTGTGGGGAGACACAAAGAAAATAGATGAGTGCTCGCTTTGGCAGCACACAAACTAAAATTGGAACGATACAGAAAGGATTAGCATGGCCCCTGCTCAAGGATGGCATGCAAATTCATGAAGCGGCCCATATTTTTGATGTACACTACGTTGAAAATGAACTTTACAACTTCAGATGGGGGGGGCAGTTAGGAGGTGGGGAGGGAAGGGAGGGGAGGGGATAAACAAAGGAGGGGGTAACAATGCTCAATAGGAAATGTACTCATTACCTTACTAATGTAAGTGTAACTGCTTTGTACAATATCTTTACAATGAAAATATCTAAAGAAAATAGATTAAAACTAAATATGTATTTACATTTAGCATATACTTTAAACAGACTAAAAAGCTGATGAATACATAGAATGATGCCATTCTATTCATGGTCTATGTTTTCAAGGTCTCCTATTTTTTATTTTACCTAGTCATCAGGTAATTATAATTTATGGCATTCAATCTTATTATATTTTCAGCTTACTAAGGATTCTTTCTTAAAAGTTAATAAAGTCCCTAAACTTTCACATTCTTCCATAAAGCATTAAGAAACATGAATCCTCCCAAAAATGAAAATATATGCCTTGTCTCCAGTGATGATGTGTCTATAGGCTCTGGTGAGATGTGAAAAGCCTCTGGCTCCTGTGGGTTGAGAGAGATCAACTCCCATTGTATATTTAGATTTTCACCAAATTGCAATTATTCTTCAGATAAGTATTTTATAAGTATTTTATCGTGAGTTTGATCAAATATGATGGTATTCAGCGTTACATTTTTTTCTTGAAAAACTCCTTTGATTACATATTTTGAAGACTAACAAGGTGATTTTCAATAGCAAGCTCCTCTAGTTTTATTAAGGCTGTGCTTGCTAAAACTTTTAAACTTTCTCTTTTGACTGAAGTTGATTTATCACATATGAAGATGCCAATAACATCTTCTGTTGTAGTGCCATATTATTTATTAATCAAACCTTGGAAAACACTAAAACAGTAAAGGTTTATTATTTTTCAGCTGACTATTTTAGTTTTCATACAAAAACTTTTCTCCAAGAACATCACCCAAAAATGAAAATATTGGTAGTACTATGACATTAATTAAAATTACAATAGGTTGTAATGACAAAAGAAATTCCACTTTAAAAAAAAAGAAACAAGAAGGGATGGAGGTACAGAGAAAACAATTGTAAAAAAGCAAATAGAAAAGTTGCTCACAACATAAGAAAATGTAAAACTGCTAGCCAAGATGCATAGAATTAGAATTATTTTTCATCTAGTAAGATTTCAAAAGGACATAAATAATGGTATTCATAACTTTCTTTGATGAAAGAAGTAACTCAATTCAAGAGGAAATATAACTTTTCCTAAACATAAACAACTGCCTTAGTGTAGCTCCCATAAATATAGATTTTGTTTTGCTTCTTTTTGTTGTTGTTGCTGTTACTATTGGTTTTAATTTTTATGTTTTAAGACTATGAGCTGAAACTCTCTAGAATAGTCTCCTATATATATGTTCCTTCATTCACCAATAAGTGTTAAATAGGCAAGAGTTTTTTAAAGCTAAATAGAGAATATTATAAATAAATGTTATAGTGAATTTTTATTTATGTCACATTATATTTTAAACTTGATCATCCCTTTAGCTTCTACATTCTTTTCTGGGTTATCAGTTTGCTGGGTCCTTTCATTATCAAAATTATATATCATACATTGAGAAAATGTTAATGTTGAATTTTATCAATGTCAGGAAATATAAATTGTGCAATACATAAAATGCAGCCATGCATTGCTTTAAATTAGCTATCTTCCTTTGAATCTGTTTGTCCTCTAGAGAAGGGTGAGTAGGTTCCTTAGGTACCTATTAAGTGAGAAATTCTATAATGACTATATTCAATATAAGAGAAAATTAAGTATAGTAGCAAATACATATTTCCAGAACTGCCTTGAAAACTGAGCTGATAGTTGAGTATGGATAGTAAATAACCTTATGGCCACAGTGAAAGTCTTGAGTTCTAAGAAACTTAATGGGAACAATAAGCTCATCTCACAAAAGATAATAATGGCAATGCAACTGAGAAAAGATGAAAGCTGGTATTTATTAACTGCTGACTATGAGCCAGGGACCATGTGATACTCTGGGTCTATAAAGATGAGCTATGTAGTGAGCTTCTATCACAATAAAGGAGCTAACTGGCAAAAACAACCTGGAGCAGTTTTGCTAAACATTCTAGAAATGATAAGGACAGAATGCAAAGTGATAACTTGGAAGGGAAGCCACTGTTAGGCTGAGAAGGGTCAAAGAATAGAAGACAAATTTCTGCAATATTTAAGAAGTTGCCATAGGACAGGGAACTAGATATATATATAGATAGATAGATAGATAGATAGATATATCTATCTATCTATATATATATTTAACATCAGTCTTATCAAGCTGCAGGAAACTACTCTCATCATAATGACTTTGAATTTATCTTTAACATGTATTACTTCCTATTCATAGAAATAGAATATATACTTAGACATATGTAGTCTTTTATAAGCTCTTCAACATAATTAAATTTTTCATACAGGACACGTACAGGTTTTATATTTATTTCACTCTTGAGTAAAATATTTGACTGTACTTGAAATAATTATTAAAATTCTTGGGCATGTATTTTTATTTTACTTTATTCATGTATTTTATATTGATCTTTTTTGTTTGTTTGACTTTATTGGTGTTGGATCTTGAACTCAGTGTCTAGGCACTGTTCCTGAGCTTTTGTGCTCAAGGCTATGGCTCTGTTACTTTGAATTCCAGCTTAAATTCCAGTTTTCTGGTTTTTAATTGGGAGTCTCATGGCCTTTCCTGCCTGGGATGGCTTCGAACTGCAATCCTCAGATCTCAGCCTCCTGAAGAGCTAGAATTACAGGCAAGAACCCAGAACCTAGCTATATTGAGCTTTTTTTTTTTTTTTTTTTTTTTTGTCAGTCATGGGGCCTGAACTCTGGGCCTGGACACCCACTGTCCCTCAGCTCCTCAGCTCAAGGCTAGTGCTCTACCACTTGAGCCACAGTACCACTTCTGGCTTTTTCTGCTTATGTAGTGATGAGGAATTGAACCCAGAGCCTCATGCATGCAAGACAAGCACTCTACCAGTGAGTCACCTTCCCAGCCCCTATATTGATCTTTTAGAACTTTAAAAATTAATAGTAGTTTTAGCCAGGTGCTGGTGGCTCACGCCTGTAATCCTAGCTACTCAGGAGGCTGAGATCTGAGGGTCGCGGTTCAAAGCCAGACAGGCAGGAGAGACAGTGAGACTCCTATCTCCAATAAACCACCAGAAAACCGGAAGTGGCGCTGTAGCTCAAGTGGTAGAGCGCTTGCCTTGAGCTGAAGAGCTGAAGGACAGCGCCCAGGCCCAGAGTTCAAGCCCCACGGCCGACCAAAAAAAAAAAAAAAATTAGTACTGAAGAGCTGAAGGACAGCGCCCAGGCCCAGAGTTCAAGCCCCACGGCCGACCAAAAAAAAAAAAAAATTAGTAGTAGTTTTAATAGCAGTAATTTAGTAGTTTTAGTAGTAGTTTCTAGTAGTTTTTCAGTGCAACATATATGAAAAAAATCATATCACTTTTTATTTTGTTTTTGCCATACCTTTAAAAATCACTGTAAATATTTTTTACTTTTACTGATTTCCATAGATTCTGTTTAAAAGTATTGATATATAAACGAATAATCAATGTACTTGCCTTATTTAAAGGAAAATGCTGCAATTCTTTTGTCATTAACTTTTGCCATTGCAGATTTTTGTTAAATTTTGAATGGATGTCAGATTTCAGTCATGTTTGTTTTCTTTACATTTTTTCAAAATTTAAACCAAACACACCTACAGATGTATAGATAGACAATATTCAGAATATAATAATAAAGCCAGCACCTATATAAATACCACACAGGTTAAAGAAACAAAACAAATGGCAGTATTTTTTAAGCCTCTGGATCTTATTATCTAATTATATTATCTTCACTAACCAAAAACTATAAAATATATAGAGAAAAAAGGAAAAATAACCCCTGCTAGTTGGGTTTGGCAACAGTTTCTCAAACAGCCAACAAAAGTATGGCCTGTAAAGGCAAAAATAAAAAAATGTGATTAAGAATTTGTTTGAAAAGTACTAGTGAAAGAATGAAAAGACAATTTGGAAAAGTATTTGTTGATCATTTATCTGAAAAAGGACTTGTTTTTAGAGTATATAAAGAATCTTCATATCTTAATAACAAAGAAAATTACAAACATTTGTTCCCCCCCCCAAAAAAACCAAAATAGGTGGCCATTAAACACCTGGAAAAATTAGGAAAACTAGACATTAGGAAAATACAAACTAAACCACAGTAAGTTACTACCAATTATTTTTAAAGTACTTTACATTCAGCTGCTGTACAGGATACAAAGACATAGAACTAGAAACAATTGAGTAGTTTTTTTTAAATCAAGTTTAAAAATGTAAACTTCAGTATTTTTCCAGTTCCTTTTACTCAAGTGAGGAGAATTATCCAGCAATAAAGAATGAAGTCCTGCCATTTACAAAGACAAAAGGGCAGAAATGGAAATCATCGTATTAAATGAAATAAAGAAGTATTTTTTATTATATGCAGAATCTAGACTTAAAATTTAAAAAAAAATGACGCCAGTGTAAAATTAGGGGAAGAGGGTAATAACTATTTTAGAATGGGAACCACAAGTAGGTTAAGGGTCAAAGAAGAGAATATGAAGTGAGAATGATCCACGTACTTCATAGAAATATATGAAAATAGAGTAATAAAACTTATTAAATATTTTAAAAGGTGGAAAAGGACAAGATACAGTAATGGAGAGAGGAAATTGGTTAAAGTACATAATACACATGTATGGAAATGTCACAATAAAACCATTTTATACAATTAATATACATTAATTCAAAAAGAGAAAAAATAAGTATCTGTGATTGTAATTTTCTTTGGGATTTCTAAATCTGCAAACAATCCAAATGTCTAAACTAGTTATTTGTTAAATTCTGATACAGAAAGGAATATCTAACATAGCAAACCTTGGCTATATCTCAAGAGCTTTACAGTATGGGAAGAAAAAGTCAGATTTAAAGACTACATCATTATAAGTAAATATAAAACACAAATAAATATAAAGCAAATCAGGGATTACCAACTGAGTAGAAAAATATTATCTCCAGAAGCATGTTTATATTTGGAGAAATGGAGAAGGCATTGGGTTCTTGATTATGATAGTCACATAATTTGTAGGTGGCAAAACTTGTAGAACATTCCAGAAGAAACTTACAGTGCGTTTTGTTGTATGTACTTTAGACATTAATGAAATAATGGGAAGGAGTCAGTATCTTTCCATTTTAATATAACAAAGGAATATGCATAATATTCAATTCTATTTTACTTGTTTACCTGTTTATTTCTTTATATAGTGTTTTTCCTTGGATTTTTTATTTTTATTGTAAAGGTGATATACAGTTACATAAGTCAGGTAATGTCATCACAATGTCATCACCCTCCCTCCCTCATTATCTCCCAGTTTTTCCTCTCCTGAGCCCTATAACACCCATACTGTCTAGTTCATTTCTAACACAGTGCCTAGTGAGTTTCGCTGCTGAATTAGTTCACCCTTTGTCCTACTGTTTCTGTGTTCCCTATCCTCTCCCCAAATCTGGTAAGCTTACATATAAGACAAAAGTTGCAGAAATCAAAAACGGTGACCAAAGTGTGGGGCCGGGGGTGGGGGGAGGGAGGGAAGAAGAGCCACTTCTTGGAGTTCATTTCAGTAAGCATCATTTTATATGACCCTATGCACACTATCAATTTCCATTTATATTTTCACACATGCTATGCTATCCTGTGTTTCGTCTTTCTGTACTTCTGCATTATTTAAAATTACTGTTATTCTTCATTTCATCATTCATTTTGGATTGAGTTTTGACTACTGTCTCCTTAACATATATGGGTGCTGAAATCTTGCTCAACTTTTCAGTCTCCTATAGGCTTTTCTCTTAGGTTCTTGAAACATGCATACTAACCAATCTGAGAAGTTAGCTGATGACTTGAAGTGAATTTGAAAACCTAAGGTTAAACTTTCCTCTTTTCTATGTCTAGGATTTAGTTCTTAAGGCCTGATCCATTTTTGTCAGCCTTCAGATTCTGTTTATGTTACTTTCTACATAGTCTCTGTGTCGCTTTGTCTCTGTCTCTGTCTCTGTCTCTCTCTATGTGTCTCTCTCCCTCTCTCCTTCCACTAATGAACAACTTGTCCACTAGTTCCACATCTTCATCCAGACCTTTTGTTTTTACAGATTCTTTTAAGAAAGCCTCTTGCTACCTTTTGGCATAGACTAGACTCAAACTCTGGATCTTTTTGTCTCTATCTCCCTTCCAGCTGGGATTATAGACATGCTCTACTACAGTGTGCTCTTTCTTTATGCTTGACTTGGTAAATACCTTTCAAAATTTCTGAGGTGAACTGAAGTTTACCTCATGTGCTTCTACCTCTAAAGAACCATGTGTCCTGAGACGTGTCTTTGTTATTCAGCAGTGCTTCAGATCTTGGTTCTATACATATTGGTTACTTATGTAATTTTATATAATTTTTAATGGAAAAGTCAAGCTACTGTTTCATGCTTAGAGTTAGAAATCTATAGGACTTTTCTCTTCCTTGAATCTAAAGACTCATATCTTTCATTTATTCCACAAAATACTTTATGTTTAGTAGCTTGAATATTTTCTTCATTCTTTCTATTCACTTTCTAAATTCTTCTAAATATAAATTTTTAAGTTAATCATTTCTACTGTTATTAGGCTTTACTTCTGATCTCTAAATTTGTCTCATACTTGTTTTTATCTTTTTATACTTTTGTCCGTCTCATCCCTTTCTTTTCTTCATAGAAAATTTCTCCCTTAAAGTAAGCCAGGAATATGTTACTCCTTTTCTTTAAGTTTTCTTAAGTTCAATTATTGTATTTCTATTCCTCAAAAAAGATCCTTCATCCAAAAGCATGTTTTTAAAAGCAATTTATGGTCTTCTTACATGATGATTTATATTACTTCTTTAATACATTTTTATGGTCTTCCGTTTTTATAGTTTAGACTCTTGGAATTTAAACTGTTTGCTTTGCTAACTCTTCTTGGGCTGAATCATTATCTCAGATAGACTGGAATTTTTGTGTGTTAGCTCCTCTTCAGTAATAATTTTTATTGTTGTTGTTTCATTTATGAAAATCCCATTCCTTCAGAGTTACAGCAAATGTCCTTAATGTATGGCTTATTTCTCCAAATTTAATACTCCAAGATTTCCCCACACTAGGGAAACTCATGAGTAAAAATAATACCTTAAATTAATAGAGTCAGATTTCTGGAAGATTTGACCTGGTTTAACTCTCTCTACTGCAAAATCAACAACAATAACAAACACAAAAGACCAAAAGTAAAATTTTAGTAGAGCTACAGTGTTTATCCTAATTACTAGATTTCCTTCCTATTTCTTATTAGGTATCTTCTTTGTTCATTATATGTCTTTTTAATTCATTAAAATTCAACTATGTAAGTTAAATTCTAAAAAAATGTATCAAGGCTAGAGATGGGCAAAATGCATTGGTACTAAGAAGTTAGATGTCAAAGTTAATTGCTATTTAATTATCATTTTGCTATAATTTCATGTCTCAATTAATGACAGTAGAACTCAGAGGTCAAAGATTTTATTAGTTTACATGACTAATTAGAAACAAGACTCAGAACTAGGTCTCTAGAAATCCATGTTCATGTTCTTTCAACACTACTATTATTTGCATAATGCACTCAGCACAGACTTCTTTATCTTTTGGGATGACAGTGTAATAAGTGTCTGCAGTTTATTTTCATTATCTTTCATCTTTAATTCAAACTAAAAGCCTAACTTTTACATTTCATAAGAAAATAAGTACAAAGTTGTATGTGTTATAAAACATAAAAAGCAAGTATAAGCTATTCAATTATAAACTATTTTATATTCACTTTTTGATGGACAAATATCAATAAATGATATTTGATAGAATGATGATAAGTACCCCTTATAGTATTCATTTAAACAAGGAACTTTCTCTTGTATGCTTAAGGAACACAGGTTTATACTTTGTAGAATGTAGGTTTAAGCTTGGTATTAATCTCTCTAATGAGTCATTTAATCTCACTCAAATAGTTAAATGAACAATATTCTGAAGCACTGTTTTAGGGACTTAAGTCAATAAACAAAAGACAAGTACCCCATTTTAATGGAATTTAATTTCTTCCATTAAAATACAAAAAATGAATAAATATATCAGTAACGTTTACACTATATTAGATACAATACAACAAATCAAAGAGTAAATTCAGGTGAATGGATGTGTGTATGTGTGTGTGTGTGTGTGTGTGTGTATGTGTGTGTGTGAGTGAGTGTGTGTGTGTGTGTGTGTGTGTGTGCATGTCTGTGTGTGTTTGTGTCTGTTACTGGGCTTGAACTTAGGGCACTCTCCTGAGTTTTTTCCCTCAAAGCTAGTGCTCTACCAATTAGGCCACAGTTCCACTTCCAGCTTTTATTTTTCTGGTTAATTGGAAATAGTCTCACAGACTTTCCTGCCAAAACTGGGTTTGAACTGCAATCCTCAGATCTCAACCTCCTGAGTAGGTAGGAGTACAGACATGAGCCACTGGTATCCAGCATGAATGGATATTTTGTGGAGATAAGGTGGGCAGGAAGAAGTTCTGGGCAGGTTTTTATGGTACTCATGACTAGTTTTGCCTATCGTGATACTGAAATGCGTCTAACTTCTTCATGTATGTGATCATAATCCTCTATGTTAAGTTCCTGTGTCTAAGACTTCCTTTTTGTTCCCACAATGCTTCACTCACCATTGACCTCATGGGAAGAGATCAATTAGCAATTGATGATTTACTAGATGCTTATTCTATTTAATGGATAGCCTCATTTAAAACTATCTTAGATAAAAATTATCTGTGAAAATGGCCCATTAAATGCTTACTTTAAAAGGTTAGCTTTTTTGTTTAGATAAAGCATTTGAGGAGTATAGTTTAGCCCTTGGAAGAAGAGCAAAAATTAAATAGGTGACATATTTCTATTAAGCCAAAATCAAATATTAGGTAAGATTCCTAATCCTCTACTTGGAGATCAGTAATGAGTGGAAATAGAGCACCAGAAGTAAGAGCAGAAAGCAGTGAGTATCTTAAGAGTCCAAAAGAACACATGGAGACCAAAGAATGATGGCAACCTTTGCTTCCTGGAAGCCCCTGGCTAGTCATGAATCTGTGAAATGTGTGTGTGTGTGTGTGTGTGTGTGTGTGTGTGTTCATGTATGTGTGTGTAGAGGAGTGTTAGACCCGCTGTAGAAGGGAGTACATGTTCTTCTTAACTGTGGGATTGTCGCACTTAAAACTACTGAACTACATGTAATCCAAATAGAGGCAGGATCCCAAACTAGGTCTCTGACATAGTTTGATGTTACTATTATTTGCATAATAGGGTCACTGTAGATTTCATTTCCTTCAGTATTAGCAAAACTTAGATAGGACTTCAGGCTGCAACTGGAGTTCCATCTGGCAGTGAGTAGGATAAACTCTATGCATTATTGCTTAGTTGAGATAATAAATGCAATCTAATTGCATTAGCAAAAATGGAAATCAGAAAGGCCAAAGCATTCTGCATTTTATAACTTTAGTTTTACAATAATAAAAGCTAACATTTTATTGAGTACTTGCTATATTTAAAGATTTCTCCTAAAAGCTTTATGTGCATTAATTCAGTTAATCCTCCAAACATTCCAACAAATGAAAATTCATTGTTTCAGTATAAGGATCAGTTTTTCTAAGGCTAAGGAGATAAAAGAAACTCATCCCTTGCTCATACAGAAAGTGATGGAACCAAAGGTAAATATACTCTGGATACATAAGCTAAAAAACACCTTCAAAGCTTGCTGTGCCTAATGTTGCCTGTGGACCAGTATTACAAGTTTGCTTCACTTTAGAGCCTTGCTAACAAAAATCTTTTTTCAAGCTTTTAAAAAATTACCATTATCTTTAGTAGTTATATGATGTGAATTTGTGAACATCTTGATCAATGACACCTACTATTCTTTCCCATCTATCCCAACTCCACCCATTCCCTAAGTTACTAATTTTCTTCTTACATATCTACATTGGGTATTGTGACTATGTTTTCCAACTTTTCTTCACTCCATTGGTCTGCACCTTCCCCATAGCCTCACTCTCTCAAGACAAAAAATGTTTTAGCTTCCTGGTATTCACATCACCGAACTGTTAATTATTCAAAGGAATTTCACAATTGGAATCTACCCCTGAATATACCATACTTTAGTCAGTTTGAATGTATTTGTGTGTGTATAGCTCTCTATATGCTTTTCACACATATTTATATTTTAGATATTTTATGTGTACACAGGAGAGAAAACATGCAGTGTTTTGTCTCTTTGAGTCTTATTTTCTTCACAATATAAGTTGTTCAAGGTCTATCCACTTCTCTGCTAATGACATAATATTATTCTTCCTGATAAATAAATGAAATTGCATATATATGAAATTCTACTCATCTGTTGTAGTGTATGGACTGTTTCCATAACTATGGTGAGTAATGTAACACTAAACATGGGTGATTCTGACTAGTAATCCTTAAACTAAATTCCCAAGAGTGATATTGCTGCATCATGGGGTAGTTTTATTTTTAGTTTTTATGAAAAAATCTCCAAACTACATCATACATATTATTTCATTGTATTCAATAGGAAATGACCACTATTAACTAATATTCACTAAATGCCTTGTGAACACAAGGCCCCACATCAGAGATGTAAACCAGTGTTAATACCTTCAAAATGAAAAACTTCAGATTTATTGCCATTGTCACTCAGGTTTACTAAGAAAAAGGACATCAAATGTATGGAGAAGCCACGGGGTTCTTAGCATTCCAAAAAGTGCTTGGGATATATGTTTCTTTCACCGTTTTATACACATGCACAGTATCATTGTCAGTACCTGTGTCTTCTAACACAAATAAGCAGATATAAATGTAAAATGGGAGGCTAGAAATCTTATATACTATCTCCATGCCCATAATTTTCCATTTCCTTTCTAAGACATTTCCCTTGATAAGAAGCTTTATGGAAAGGCTTTACTGTATATATGAGTAGGCCAAATGTATAAACTCATCTTAAATTTATTACTACCTTCCAGATTTAAATGGGTTGAGAAATGGGTCAGTCATAAATATTGTTATGTATTTTACCAGTACTTTGTTTTATAACTTGTGCTACAGGAACTAGTGATATACCTAACTCAGTAAAACTGTTGATTGGTCTAACATGAAAACCCTCCCACTGGTAAATTAGTTCCCAGAATAGGTGTACTCTGGAACTTTGAATTTATTCAGGTGTTATCCATTTATTTAATGTCAGTAAGCACAACGAAATGCATTTGTGAAAGTTATGGTTTAATTGAAAAGCATACAGCATAACTTAGCTAGACCCTCCTGCCTCATACTAAATGTAGCGTATGTGGAACTAAGTTTTTTTTAAAAAAAATCTAATTATGAAAAAAAAAGATGGCAAAGTTCAGCCAATACCTCCAAGCCAATATTTGGTCTTTTTACTAGGCAATGGCTATATACTTGAGAAATTATAAAACCTGGCATTGTACAGTATTGACACAGACAAGTTAAGTACAACACATGCACAACACATACATACATACAAGTATTCCAAAAGAAGTGTCTCAAAAAAGAACTGCTTTACTGGTTTACAAATTCGAGGACTTAGAGTCTAGTTCATGTGGTTTGGGTCGCTCACTCAGAATTTTTTCACCCTCAGCTTAGAATAGATAAATACAAATTTTCACATGGTAAAAGTCAGCCTCTATAACCATGGGAAATGTACTTGAACACTAATTGGAAATGTGAACTCTGAATTTGAGAGTCAACTATGGTATCGCCTAGTTGGTAGATAGAATGTGCAAAACATCCTATTAAGCTATGCCATTCACTGATGGCATCCATTCATAACTGAATGGATGCTGGTTTCCCATAGATAGGTAAGTTAAGGATAATTTGGCTGAATGTGGGAACTTAGCATAAGGAGTTTTCCTAGCTTGCAATATCTTTTTTCTCTAGTTAAGGAGAAACAGCAGCATAGACTAATATGCTAAAAGTCACAAGTGGGAAGTTTCATCCTGAACTTGTTTCCTGGTAGGATTACTTATCTTTATATTTTTCCAGATGTGAGCTTCAAGAGGTTCAAGTGAATCAATCCTTTTAGAAACAAGTACTCTTTAAACCAGGAGTGCCTTCAGGGCTCCTAGAGGCTGAGCAAACACTATGCCTGTTTAACTTCGGTAGTCCCTGGGCATTCACTTTGTCATCATGACTAGGCTTTTCCTTCCTTCACGAACTTTCTTCTCTGTCAAATATGGTAAAGGGTGTGTCAGGAATATTTGGAAATGGCAGTTGTGGAAATCCAGACTTGCAACTAGCAATTCTTGCCCTGGATTATCAGAAGTATTCACCAACTTTTTTTCTATTTAAGTAAAACCTCCCTAAACATAGCAACAGCTAGTCCAGACAATATTCTTCCCCATGTATTTATCAAATGTTTTCCTTCATATTAAAACCAAACTCAGCCTTAAATTGTCTCCCAAAGCTTTACATACAAATAGAAATACAGATTTTATCACATATCCTTTCAGACAATTTTGCTACTATTGGTGAGAAAACTCATTCTTAAACTCACTATAAATATACTGAATAAGCTTCATAATCTACCTTGTCTTTCTGAATCAGTGCATAGTTTTTTCATTCTTTTTGTAAATATGCAATATTTTATTCCTATGGATATTTTATCTTTTATTATCTCAACAGAATTTTATGTTGTATTTAATCACTTTTCTCAATAAAGGCAATACAGTTTATTTAAAACTATATTGACACAACTCTTAGAAATATAACATTTTCATTCAAGAAACAAATTTGGCAAGAGGTATTATGAAAATTCTGAGAGGAAATCATAATTAAGCTTCTAGAAGCATTGTTAATAAGGGATGATACTCTTCCCCACCCCCCCCAAAAAAATAAAATCTTACAAGCAAATTTACTCAGATGTGACAGGCAATGTTAACAGACTAGCTCATATAAAGTGAATATGAAATTATAATCATTATAATGATCAAATTACAGTAATTAGAACATAGAGCAGAGAATTTATCTATGCCAGTTCCACATACTAAAATAGTTCAAGCAATAGTTATCTTACCATTCACCAGCCTTCCTTTCCCCAAATAATGACAAGTCTTTAGCATTCTATTTTCAACTTCATGGCACAGAGCTTGTTAAATGTTATTTTTATTTTTAAATGATAATAGCAGAGATAGGATTGTGACAATGTGTATAATGGATACATTTACTTATTTTGGCACATTAAGATATTAATTATCTCTACCCTATTCTACCAATAGAGTTAATCTGATTACTCATCAAGATTAGAATAAATATTTCAAGTATACATTTTCCAATTTCTTTTTCCAAAGATTCTCAAAGACATAAAGTATGTATTTCTTGTCATATATATATGCATGCATATATACATGTAATATTATGTTTAGCTCTGAAGTACAGGAGTTGCAAGAATTTTTTTCCTTCTAAAAGGATTTTTGTTGAAGTCTTCTTATTATCACATTTAATTTTCATGTTCATTTTGTTCCTGACTTGTGATTTTGAGACAATAGTGAAAAATACCTTTCCTGAAGAGGAACCCAGAAGTAAAAAGTCTGATTTATAGGCTGGCCTTAACTTTTTCATGGCCCCAAGAAAGCCATTGGCCTGTATTTTCTTTCTTTCTTTTTCTTCTTTTTCTTATTTATTTATTTATATATATATTTATTTATTTATTGTGAAAATACCATACAGAGGGGTTACACTTACATGGGCAAGATAACGATTACATTTCTTATCAAGCATTGTAGCCTCCTCCTTTGTCATATGGTATGTCTCATAGGTGTGTACTGTTTTCAACAAAGATTGCTTGTCTTTTGAAAGTTTGATTTTTTTTGTATTTTTCTGGGTATGCTGTAACTACTGCTCATCTCCCAAAGTGTGAGAAAACATGGGCTATTTTATATATTTAGTTGATTGAGCATGAATGCTTTGAGAATTTCCCAACTCCTCATATATTGATAAGGAAAATTAGTAAACCTTACCGTATCTACAAATTTTAACACACCCACAAGCACACTCAACAGTGACTAACAATATATTTATGAATCCTGAAAAGACTATTGTGTCTAATCTCTACAGAAAAGGTTTAGTATTTGGCTGTTACATGCATGGAAATGCTGACCAGGAACTCTGAGGTAGTCATACTTAATGGGAAGTGACCCATTTTGCACACCTTCTTCGAATGGAACAAGCACCTTATTTTAAACAATGAATACACTTGTAGAATTGATGCGCTACCTTGAAGGTTAGTTGTTAATGAAATGGTTAGTGCTAAAATGATATCAAAATGTTAGCTATTATATTGAGCAGTACTGTGCAGTAATGGTAATCAAATCCTTTGTATTTTCTCCACAATAAGAAGAAATTGAAAGATTAAACACAAAAACTATGGGGTTGTAAACTACTTCTTTTTGTGTCTGAGCTTGCTCATGTCAATAGTGAGTATAATGTTAACTTCCTCAGGAAGATTTGTGTAGGGATTAAATAAAATAATTGCCAGGTACAAAACTGACACACAGTAAGTAATGATAATATTTTTTCCTTTCTTTTCCTTTCTATCAGTAGTATCCAAGTGTTTCTTTACTGTATTGTTTATATGTATATATCATAATAAGTCAACTTTATTCCTCTAGCCTTATTTAGACCTAGCATTCTTAAGTTATTCCAAAAAATTGTGGGAATACTATATAACACAAAAGTGTGTGAGAAAGCACATTCCACCACACTTATCATCTGGACACAATATTTTTATTACTCTTTATTGTTATTTTCAATATTATGAAAGAAAAACTTCCTTTGTCTTCATCAATCACATTTTCTCCTCTCAATATAGATGTTGGTTAATTAGTTTTCAAACAATGTAATCTTTCTTCATTTTTTCCACAGTAATTTTCCATTGAGAATTGTAGAACTCCTGTCATTTAAAGCAATGAACATGATAATATTTGTAGATATATATCCATATGTAGCTATATATCAGATATATATTGATATATAGAACTACATAACTATCGATATATAGATACACATATAGTTATCTATATATACATCTATAGAGCTATACATATCATATAGGTAGACAGATAGATACATAGATGTATATATCTAAGAGCTATAGACTTGACAGCCAACAGATAAATATCAGGTTAAAAAGTATGTAGAGCCAGAATTTAACTAGTTTCAACAGGAAAATGAAGTTATAACTAGAGGAACAATAGTTTAAGTGTCTTTGTGAATGGTGATGTATATGACTCTTTCCAATATATGCAAGGGATTAATGGCTAAGGAAAAGCAATGAAAACACAAGAATATTTAGCAGTTGTAAACCTCCTAAATGTACTAGGATTAAGTAGCCAATGAAAATTATTGAGCAGGGAAGGCAAATGACCAGAATGTTGCTTCCAGTACATAGTTTTGAATTTAAGTAATTCAGACATTATATATTGTGAATTGTATGAGGATTAACTTAAAATTAATGTTCAAATGCTGAAATTATAGTTTAACAAAAAAACTAAATTGATATATCCTTTTTAAAGGATATATCCAGCCATCATAACTTTTATCCCCAAACCAGGCAGGGACTCATCAAAGAAAGAGAATTATAGACCCATTTCTTTGATGAACATTGATGCAAAACTCCTCAACAAAATTTTGGCCAATCGACTTCAACAATTCATCCAAAAAAATCATACACCACGATCAAACAGGATTCATTTCAGGGATGCAAAGCTGGTTCAATATATACAAATCAATTGAAATAATTAATCACATCAACAGGAGCAAGGATAAGAACCACAAGGTTATCTCAATAGATGCAGAAAAAGCATTTGACAAGATCCAACACCCCTTTATGATGAAGGTTCTGGAAAAATTAGGAATCCATGGAACATTCCTCAATACAATAAAGGCTGTATATGACAAACCTACAGCCAGCATTATACTTAATGGTGAAAAACTAAAGCCATTTCCTCTTAACTCAGGAACAAGACAAGGATGTCCACTCTCTCCACTTCTCTTCAATCTAGTATTAGAATGCCTAGCTACAGCAAGCAGTAAGACAAGATGCAAACATAAAGGGGATCCAGATGGGAAAAGAAGAAGTAAAACTCTCCCTCTTTGCAGATGTCATGATCTTGTATATAAAGAATCCCATAGATTCCACTCCCAAATTACTCAAACTGATTCAAAACTTTGGCAAAGTAGCAAGGTGTAAAATTAACCCTCAAAAATCAATGGCTTTGGGCTGGGATGTAGCTCAGTGGCAAAGCGCTTGCCTAGCAAGTGCAACGTCTTGGGTTCGATCCCCAGTACCAAAAAAGAAAAGACAAAAATGCCAACAATGAGAAAAGTGTGGCTGAAATTAGGAAAGCAACTCCATTCATAATAGCCCC
The DNA here is from genome assembly GCF_024711535.1 of Dipodomys merriami. Taxonomy (NCBI): domain Eukaryota; kingdom Metazoa; phylum Chordata; class Mammalia; order Rodentia; family Heteromyidae; genus Dipodomys; species Dipodomys merriami. The sequence goes on from NW_027203604.1 coordinate 1,660,662, forward strand.
ACAAAAAAATAAAATACCTAAGAAGTGAAGGACCTCTATGATGAAAACTTTAAAACTTGATAAAGGAAATCAAAACAGAACTTAGAAAGTGGCAAAAACTCTCATGGTCCTGGATTGGAAAGATCAACATCGTGAAAATGGAAATACTTCCCAAGGCTATCTACAAATTTAATGCGATACCTATCAATATTCCAACCTCATTCTTCAAGGAAATAGAAGAGGCAATCCAAAAGTTCATATGGAACAATAAGACCCTGAATAGCAAAAATGATTCTCAACAGAAAGAACACTGCTGGAGGAATATCAATACCAAATTTCAAACTCTACTATAAAGCCATAGTAATGAAAACAGTTTGGTACTGGCACAAGAACAGACCTGAAGACCAATGGAATAGAATTGAAAACACAGAAATGAACCTACAGACCTAAAGCCATCTAATCTTCGATAAGGGAGCTAAACAAATAGAATGGAAGAAAGACAGCCCCTTCAGTAAATGGTGCTGGCAAAATTGGTTAACTACTTGTAGAAAACTAAAGCTAGATCCTTATATATCACCCTGCACCAGAATCAACTCCAAATGGATCAAAGACCTCAGTGTCAAAGCAGACACTCTGAAAACATTACAGGATAGAATAGGAGAAACCCAAGGTCTCCTTGGCACAGGCCAAAATTTTCTGAATAGAGACCCAGAAACACAACAAATTAAAGAAAGGTTGGACAAATGGGATTGCATGAAATTGCAGAGCTTCTCTATGGCAAAGGACATAGCTAGCAAGATCAGTAGAAAGATTACGGATTGGGAGAAGATCTTCACTAGCCATACAACGGACAAGGGTCTCATATCTAAAATATACTTGGAACTCAAAAAAATTAAATCCCCCAACAACAAATCCTCAAAGAAACAACTGCCCAATAAATAAATGGGCTAAAGACTTAAAGAGAAACTTCTCTGAAGAGGAAAGAAGGATGTCCAATAGACACATGAAGAAATATTCAACCTCCCTAGCCATAAAAGAAATGCAAATCAAAACAACATTGAGATACCACCTCACTCCAGTTAGAATGGCTATAATCAAGAACTCTAATAACAACAGATGCTGGAGGGGATGTGGACAGAAGGGAACCCTACTGCATTGTTGGTGGGAGTGTAAACTTGTTCACCCACTTTGGAAAGCAGTATGGAGGTTCCTCAAAAGACTCCACATAGAGTTCCCCTATGACCAAGCAATCCCACTTTTGGGCATTTACCCAAATGTTTACAAACAAGACCACACTAAAACTACCAGCACGACTATGTTTACTGCAGCATTATTTACTATAGCTAAGATATAGAACCAACCCAGATGCCCCTCAGTAGATGAATGGATCAAGAAAATGTGGTATATATGCACAATGGAATTCTATGCCTCCATCAGAAAGAATGACACTGCCCCATTTGTTAGGAAATGGAAAGACTTAGAAAAATTATATTAAGTGAAGTAAGCCAGGCCCAAAGAAACATAGGTCCCATGGTTTCCCTTATTTGCAATATCTAGTATATGTCTGAGTCAAGCAGAAAAGGTCAGATAAGGTGATGTTAGGGAAATTAACCCTAAGGTATGTATTCAAATGTTTTATTTCTTTCATGCAATTGTTTCTAACACATTTATAAGATTGCTGTTTTGTATGTCCCTCCCCCACAGTATAACCCCTGTTTTCACTATATTTGATGTTGGTATAATTTGTGGAGGGGAAGAGGAAAAACAAATTGTTTAAATAGGGATACAGGTGGACCCATTGCAACAATGAGATGTATAAGTCATTATGTCGAAAACGAACTTTACAACTTTGGTGAGGGGGGGGGGCGGGGAGTATTGGGTGGGGGGTGAGGGGAGGATGGGAAGGGATGGGAAGAGGAAACAAAGGAGGAGGCTACAATGCTTAATAAGAAATGTACTCATTATCTTGCCCATGTAATTGTAACCCCTGTGTATAGTATTTTCACAATAAAAAATAATAATAAAGGATATATCCATTTGGGGAGGTGGAGAGGAAAGGGATGGTAGGGGAAAAACAAAGGAGGGAATAACAATGCTTGATAGGAAATGGACTCATTGCTTTGCTCATGTAACTGTAACCCTTCTGTACAATATCTTTACAATAAAATATACATTAAAAATGAAAAAAATGAAGTTTCTCATTTATTTGATGGCAAGATATGTGACAAAGTATCAGGTTTTTTGTGGGGTTTTTGTTGGTCCTTTTTCTTAGAGTAGGCTCTCATCTCCCTCCTTTTCCCTTCCTTCCATTCTATTTTCTTCCATCTCTTTTCTATTTTCTTCCATCTCTTTTCTTGCATCTCTTTTCTTTTTCCCTTCTTAGAAAGATTTTTTTTAAATTAAAAGTGCCACTTGAAATTCTGTTCTGGAGAATCAGAAAAGTCTCAAGGAAACCCACTGCCCTTGGCTGGTAGTTGATGGATGCCTCTGGGTAGGGTGGTGTGCTGCTAAGCCCACCAAAGTTAGTAATATCCAGAAACACTCCCATCTTAATTGAGGAGATATTAGTTTTGTGTCAGCACTGGAGTGCAGACATTAACTGATGTCTGGAGATAGAAATTATACAGAAGTAAATGACCAAGCTTATTTTGGCAAGCTGAGCAAAAAAACACAGACTAAATGTCCAGACAATCTGCTACAGTTATGAAAAGTCCTACACATTTACACAGTTACCACAAAGGAAACAGGAACCTGATATGTAGGAAGCAACAAAGGAAAGGGAAATATGTACATGCCTCTGAGCAGACACCACTTTATGTGTATTCACAGAGCCTATTTATCTCTGGCCAAAAAACTCCAGAGAAAGCAAGCTCTTCGCTGAGGATACATTCTAATTATATTGCACTCCTATCCTATTGGGATAAGCCAGAAACTATCTGTGTGATTTGTAGGCAAAGTTCCTCTTTCAACAATTATTGTGTTAAAAATAAGAACTCTAATGGGCTGGGAAGGTGGCTCAGTGGTAGAGTGCTTGCCTTGCATGCACGAGGCCCTAGGTTTAGTTCTTCAGCACCACATAAACAGAAAAAGCCGGAAGTGGAGCTATGGCTCAAGTGGTAGAGTGCTAGCCTTGAGCTAAAGAGCTGAGGGACAGCACCCAGGACCAGAGTTCAGTCCCCATGACCAACAAAAAAATTAATAATAATTTTAAAAAAGAAATCTAACTTTATCAATGAAACGACACACAGAGAATATTTGCAGACACCGGGGATTTTTCTAATCATCTACAATCTTGTCCTTTATAACTTATAGGAAGGAAATTCTTCTTAAAGTCATGTCTATCATCACTTCATGCTTTCTTATTTATACTGATTGTTTTTGGCTTTCTGTTCACCTCTGCACTGAGATTTTAAAAGGAAAAAACAATGTCATGGTAACAACCAAAAATAGTATTCTTGTGACTCTCTAGTCACAATATTTGGTTCTTTTTGAAGTGTCTTCTCCCAAGTGTTTCTGGAATTCTCCACAGAATGAGTATATGGTAGCATATGGAGGTGGCATTTTTTACTCTTTCATTGATCCTTGATTGAAAGGCTATATTTCAGTTCTTTGGACTTTGTCCCAGTATGTATTTGGGTTCCATCCCATCTTGAGGACCTATGGACTATGTATTGCTGGTGAAGTTATTCAGCCATTCTGAGGATACCACACAGCTTCCAACCTCTGTATCTGATCTGTACTGAAAATTCCTGTGCTGCTGGATCAAGCCTGCTGATCCCATCGCCAATCTGAAACCACTGACCTCTCCACCTTCACCAAGTTCCAGAACAGAACGTGTCATGATGTATATGCTTTTTGTTCTCTTCACATTTCCTCACCAAAAAAACACTTTGTTGAAAGAGCTTTTTCAGGTTGCTCTTCACAGTGTGGCAAACTGTTCAGGCACAGATGCCATGTTGCTTTAGAATCTCTCAGACAATTTTATTATTGTGCAATATTCCTCTTGGATCAAAGTTGTCTGCCTCTAACTTCTCTCACAGAATGATTTATTTACCAGAAGTGTTTTGTTCCTTCACACAACTAAGATTCCTGGCACACATATCTTCCAGCTCCTCGACTTACAATGAGATACTAAAAAACACAGATAGGTGCATAAAGACCAAAAGCCTGTGGCATGCAGCTCACATTCTGCTGAGCAGCTATGTGGCCAGCCTGCATCATTTGTTCTGATTTACAGATAGACTCTGGCCTTCCATATCTTGAAGCCTTGACACAGTGCTAAGCTCAAGACCATATCTGTTATTCTTTTTTTCTACTTTTAAAAAGTTATCCATAATTTTTAAAATTATCTTTGTGTAGTTGTACATAGGGGGTTCAATTCGACATCAAAGTCACTCCATTCATAATTTTCTATCATCTCTCCTAAACGCACCCATCCCCTCAATTTTCCCAGATTCACTGTCACATAGATACATTGAATATGAAAATTGCAATTGCCAACCCTTCCTTTCTCCCTACTTGGTATTATATTATTAGAGAACTTTACTACTACCGTCATTTCTATAGTCCAGGAGTGGAATTTTAGGTTATATTCCCCTACACCAACATATAATAATTCCACAATTGTTTATATTTTGCAAAAATCAATGTCTTTTTAGTTTGATTGTTGTTGCTTCTGTGATGACCCTGAAATGCAAAGAGGCCCCTGACCAATGACTTCACCTTATGAAAGCCAACATACCAAAATAGGAAGGGGTCCAGTTTCTATTTCCTTCTTCAACTTAGTCTGTGGAGCTACACTCACTAACAAATGTGGAATGTCAGAATGTTATCTTTCATTGTTTGATTAGAAATGATATCTTACTGTGTGTAGCCCGGAAACTTTCATTTTCAGCATCTTGCTTTTTGCAAGTCTATGCTTCACTTCCCCAAAGGTTTTCAATTTATTGTTAAAGTTCACCGATTCAGCACTTGCTCCTCACAAAAGTCTTGGAACCCACATACAAAGATTAAAGTCAGACAATCCAGCCAAGGAATAGAAGTATCTCCCCCCTTCACACTCGCCACACCCCATCAGCCAACAATAAATCCCCTCCCGACATAAAAGTCTCTCTCTCCTACTCACCCCAGAATAAATCCCCTCTTGGCAGGAAGCCAGGCTGAACAGATGTGTCTGCCACCACTTCCTGGGGTGGGGTCAGGCTGCATCAGCTTTGATCAACCAAAAGGAGGAATTTCCAGTGTCAAGAGCCCTCTGCACTGAATGCCCTAGGGCCTACTCCAAGAGGTAAAGGGACCAGGGATTTAAAAGCTACCAAGAGCATCCCAGTTGAGCAGAGTAGCACAAAAGACTCCTGAACCTAGAGGGATAGCATCTTATTCATTCTCTTTCATTCTCTTCATTTCTTGGAAAGTTGTGTAATGCAGATAAACCTACCTTTTATGCTAGAAGCTCAATATCACCTTAGTGATAGTAGGCTTATCATTCCCTTGTGGTCATTCTTATGAGTAAACAAGACACACTTAAAGCATAGGAAACCCTTTGCAAGTCAAATGTAAACACAGATTAATATGTTGATGTCTATCAGAATTATTTGACCAGATCTGAATCATGGGTGCTCCACAAATTATTATGTTAGCTTACCTAAGGAATTGCCACATCCTAATTTCCATGAGGGCCCTAGAGTCAGGCATATCTGACTTTCTTGTTTGGACAGTCGTTGTGCCAATTGAGAACTTTAAGAAGTGACAACATCCCCCACTGAAATTGAAGGAAACTTCCATGGTGAAACAAAGTAAAATATGTTGCCTAGTCAGTTGAGTTTTGTTCTTCTCCGACTCAGAAAATCTATCCAGTGAACTTTGCAATTTACTCCTAAGAGGAATTTTGTTTGGGAAATGTTGTTGAGCAGAATAGGCTGAGTATTATAATAAGAAATAGCAAATTTCAGCGGTCAACACTCCTTGCTGTACATTTTACAATCCTGTTCAGGTTGGCAGGGATGGGGCTAAAGAGAAAGGACTAACTCTACTCCAAGAAGAATCTTGGTTCATTCCCTCTAGGGAATTGGTTGGTTCTTTCTGCTTTGGCTTTTGAATCCTCTATTGTATTTTTCTGCCCCTATTTAGCATATGAGAAGGAAGATTAGGAACTGGGAGCATTGTCTGAGCACTGTAGGTGAACATCATCTTCAGTCATATCTTTATGGCCTTAGGTTACTGCTAGGGAGGGTGAAAATGTAGTAAACACAGTGCCCAGAATGGGAGGAGAAGAAAATAAAATGGGTGGCTTAGTAATTTCTGAAAAAAGTATGCTTGGTTCAAATTTTGGATATTAATTTATGAATGAAGACTTTTTCACTTACAAGGAAAGGGTCTACTAATTCTAGATTAGAAAGCAAAATGGGCGGCCATTTTTAATTTGAACCACATAGTTTTCTCCATTGATATTTTCAAACTATCCAAAGAATGAAAGATCCCTTACTACAGGTTGGATGGTGAGAGGTTAGCTAGGGGCCGTACATGAAAGTCTTGGTCCTCAGGGTTGTGTGGCATAGTGGGATAATTGGGAGATAAGTTGTTGTGGGAAGTCCTTAGGTCATTGGGTGTGTGCCTTGAAGGAACGTGGGACCCCAATCTCTTTTACTTTCTTTATTTTCTTGCTCATGAAGTTTCAGGTTTTGCTCCTTTATGTTCTCCACCTTGATGTCCTGCTTCACTACTGGCCCAAGAAAGCACTGGAATTCCAAACCCATAAGCAAAATAAGCCTTCCACCTTGTAAATTAATTATCTTAGGCATTTTATTATAGTAATGGGAAGCTAACTAAATAGAAGAAAACCTGACCTGAGCAGTCTCAACACACACACACACACACACACACACACACACACACACAATCTTATGACTTTGCTGAAGTACCTATGATTAACTTCACACATTTAATTTTCACAAATGATTGAGGAGCTTGATGACCACTAGGGCTTTTTTATATATTTTTATATATTTTTCTATAAAATGAAGTCTGATTCTGTTGTTTATAGATATTGTATTTGTTTTGAAACACAAAAGGTTCTAGTAATTACAGAATATGAGGATGGGGGCATATAGGAATTTATATTATGTTTTGAAAAGTATTATTATAATGAATGATCATAAGTTTATAGAATGTGTAAGGAAGTTCATACTAACAAATGTGCTCTCTGGATTTTGATATTAATCCTTCAGGGCAGGCACAAAAGCAAAGTATTATGGGCCCTTCTTTGCCATTTGTCCTGTCCTGTCCTTTCCTTTTCTTCTCTAAAACTCAGGCTAACAAGTTAGTCAAAGATTCAGGCTGTGAGAAGCAAAGAGTGTATGTTAAGAAATGGCCATCATAGTTGGGGATTGTGTACATGTGCAAATTTATTGAGTAGATAATATTACTTAAATAATATTAACAACATTCCTACATTTAAATATTTAAATAATAATATATTAAGGAGGAAAATTTTACATTACTAGAGAAGACAATTATAAATGTAGAAAGGAAAAAGATAGAAAGAACCCTAACATATTGGGCTGAACTTGGAGGTAATAGCATGAACTCATGATTTATGTATAAAGATATGTATATTGATACATATATCCATATATATCAGTTTGTGATAAATGTGTTCATAAAGAAATACAATATGAAGAAGTATGTTAATTAATGCCAATAAATAAATATGTGTATATGCATATATATGTTTATACTTACTTGCTCTGCATAATGGGAATGCCTAGAAATATGAAATCCTAGTTGCAAAAAAGACAGTTAACACCTAGACCTTAACTTCCAAATACTATCCTATACCAAGTTGAGCCACAGACCCTTTAAGAATTTCTAGTGTCCAGAACTCAGACAGGATAAAAAAAATCCCAGACTAAATCTGGAAATGATTTGTGCTAAGATTCTGTAAATGGCCACATACTAAAAGGACATAGAAACAAAATTATGGACATGGAGTGAGCTAGAAGAGGTTTAAATACAGAATTGCTTTAGAATCTAAATATATATTAATATTAATGAATTAGTTTCCAGAAATCTAATAGGTGAGTAAAGAAATCACTGGGGGAAGAAAAGAGGACTCTTCCTTAGAGGGGAATGCCTATTTGCAGTGATAACTGTAAAGAGTATGATGAAAACAAAGAATCAGCACTTGGCAAACATCACAGTAAGATGGTTCAGAGCTGAGACTTTAGATTATCAAGGCCGGTGGCAGGAGTTTTGGTGCAAAGCAGAACATTGGCATAATCCCACAAGACCATTTTTAGATTATACCAATAGATAATCACAAAGAGAAATAGTGAATATTTGAGCTGGAGAGACTTGCCTTATGCCAATCTAACCAGGTGACTATACTTAACCTCCCTAGCAATGACATTGGTTGCTGTGGTATACCTCTTGTTTTGATGCACTGAGAACACAGCATCACTTGCAGAATTTCCTGTTCCCTCTCCCCAAACAAAACAAAACAAAACAAAACAAACAAAAAAACACACATGATCTGGGTCTGATCATGAGTGAATAGAATAGAGCCAGGTTTAGGGTCAAGCACATAAACAACCAGAAGTGCTTAAGGAACTGGTTCAAAGTGAAGCACTCTGAAGACTCATAAGTAAGTGTTCATGAGTTTCTAGATAGGAACTTGGGTTAGCAACGGAAATGGCTATCATTGAATCATAGAAATCTGAATGAGCTCACAGGTAGATGATAGTACCATAAACAGTGTTGATTTCCTGATGTGGAGTGTTGTGTCCTAGTTATTTTGAAAAATACCTCTTAGAATGCTTCAGTTAGAAGCATCATCTTACAGCTTGCTCATGAAAGCTTCAATAAAAATGCTAATATCAACGGATGTGTATGTGAGTGATGGTAAACAAAAAAGCAGGTTAACATGTGAGGAACCTTGGTGAGGGGACCACAGAACTTTTTTGTAGTATTATGGTAAATTTTTATAAGTATGGGTTAATTTAGAAAGAAATAATTAACAAAAAGAGATGGTCTGGATTTCAATTGGATTCCCTTATTTTACATTTTTAATAAGTTTTTTTAATGTATTTTTAGTGGCTCCAATAAAAAATGTGAGTTATATTTAACTCTTTAGTAGCTGAACTAGTTTTTAAAGGCTACTCCATTTCAAGGCTGGAGTTGTGGAATCCAAGATTTCATTCAGTTATTGCACTTATCTTTTATTAAATACATAAGTTTTGGATACTGATAGTATCCAGCATTTATTGGACATGCTTTACCTGCATTATTTGGTTTTAGCTTTATGATAGTCATTTAGTTTAAGCACCATCTTTATCTCCTTTGCTAATTGAAAAATTAGGATTGCTAGGGTCCAGTTTGGATGCATGTAACAGAAAAAAGAAAAATCATTGTAACCCACACAATTTAAAATGTTCTTTTCTAAAGTATACCTGAAGATACGCAGTTTAGGATACGTGATTGAGTGTATTCCATCCTGCTTTACAATCTTCTACAATGGCTGCTAGAGCTCCAGCTTCTCATATGTACTCCCAGAAATCACTAAAGAAATAAAGTAGGAAGTGGGGCATACTTCTCTTTTCTTGAGTTAGTCTACCCACAAAGTCTCAAACATCACAAAGCTCATTATGGCCAAAATTGTTGCATAGTCATACTTAGCTGCTAGAAGTTTGGGGAATGTCATAGTTGTCCTGGTAAAACTGCTCTGAATTCTGTTAGTAAAGAATTTCCCTTCATCTTGGAAGGCATCTAGTGCTTTTAAATAAGAGTACTTAAGGTAGGTCAGCCAGCTAACTAACTGAGAAGCTTTGGTTAAGCCGAGAGCTTAAGTGTTCAACACGACGATTAGCTGCTCTGACCTGCAGAAGTTTCCACTCATGGTGACATGCTTTCTACGTAGTCAACAGCTATCAGTCAGCTGGCATTGGTATTCACCTCCAGCTATGGCTTTAAGTCATCAAAGTCTTGATCAAAGTTCACAATACATAATTGGAAAGGAAAATATATACATATATATAACACACAGTGTCTCATAACTGAGAGGATCATATACCTGAATGCACATACATGTTCTCAAGCAATCGCTAGGCGAGACATTCCATACTAACAAGCAGGTCATGCAGCTGCTATTATAACCCTGGTTATTCCTATATATCATGACATATGAGAGACTTATAAACATCATAGGTGCTTTTAGAGTAATTTTCCAGCGTCTGACAGCTGAACGGCAGCCTAAAAGTAGGTGGAAATAGATTTTTCCTTCTTCCGTTTTGTCCTGCGTGTATCTGAAATCTTCCCCTGACTCACTTTCTGTAGACTTTTAAAGTTGGGGAAGTTAAGAAATTCTCAGGGGCTCTAGTAGAACCCAGATATCTTCATGGAGGCTGCTAGCTATTGGTTATTTAAAGCTAGCCATCAAGCTTTGCCCTATGGTATTGCCTGGAGCCTGAGTACCATGTCTGAAGCTGCAATCTGCCTGCCACATAGATTCAAGGAGACAGGCAAGAACTGAGAAGTTATAAACAATGACAAAGATCCTTTTTGCCACTCAAGCTGAGAAAAAATAATTAGCACAGTCTTTATTCACTCTGCCTAATTTCACTTTCATAATGAAATCTTTTTAAGCCAAGGGAAGGAAAAATTTATTCTTCACAAATAGTCCAAAGTGGAATTGCTTTTGGCTACTGTCAAAATCTAAAAGAATCAGCCAAAATAATTTTCAATTGAATCTTTTTCAAAAAAGAAGCAACAACAACAACAAATTTCCCCTGGGTGTGAGGTTGTGAAGGTCAAGGTCTAACCTGATAAAAAACAAAAATGTCTCAGGAGAGCAGAGTTCGAGGTTAAATAAATGTTTCTGACAACAGGGACTTAAACCTGAGGCATTAAAAATAGACTTTGCTGCCTGTGTGAAAAATTAAAGATAATGAGTGCCTTTAATCTTTTCTCTGAGTTCTGAGTGAGAAATACTGCTTGTTGAATACATTCTGGAAACAGATAAAAACAGATTTATGGCTTAACACATGTATGAAACTATCTAAATAACAAGGAAAGAAAATGCTCCATGTGAAATAAATTATATCTTAGTTATTTTGGTAATATTAGGCTCTTTAAATTTGTTGAATGTATTGATTTTTATCCAATTGATGCATGGCTGTTGGCAAAACAATAATTTGTAATTCAACTAACCTCAAATAATGATTTTTATTAACAGACTATTTCTAGTTTTTCTCTCTCTATATAAACATATATATGTAAATACAATATCTTCCAATTAGTATCATACTGTATATACTATTGTGTAATATTTTTACATACTTAGAAAGCCAAAGTAAGTATTCTTTCCTGGATCATTAAATACTGTTCTAAAGCAACATTTATAAATTGTAACAGAGGCATTTTTCACATATATTTATAATATATATTACATTATATATATCTTCTTTCACATTTCTTTCATCTTCATTTTAACACATATTATTTTCAAATATTTGCTATTATCCCCAAGTCTGCAATTGGCACAATTCTGAAATTACAATTTAAAATTTATATATATTTGAATTTTTTGAATTTATATGCTCTTATGTAGCTCTATCATCTGGATTATGTATCATGTGTGGAAGTACTAGTGGAGAAAGCCTCTTCAGAACAATCGAGAAGCAAAGCTGAGCAGTCTGGGATAGGAGAAAGGGAAGGTGCTATGCTGACAATAGATGAGGGAATTGGTGGCAGGCTAGTTGTTATGGCCAAATCACCTCTGGTGTGAGGAAGATATAGTCAAGGGAAATACCTACAATATGAATGATATAGTTAATGTGTGTTCAGGCACTGGTATCAAAAATGGCTAAAAACAGAACCATTCAGTTTTGTAGCTGCAAAACATTGTGTATAGTATTAAACTTGTCTAAGCATGAGATTCTAGTGGTGGCAATGTTCTCAACATCAGAGATTTAACATAGAGAATCAATGAGATAATGGCACTTAATCAACTTTTCACATGACCATTTATTTATTCGCCAATAGATAAGAACTATCCCTACTACTATAAATAGCAATGAGGAAATTAAATAAAATTTTCCTTAATAATCCCCAAATGAAAATTTAAGTGAAATGACTAAGCCTAATATCTGTGTATGACTGATAATTGACTAACATCAATTAGTACTCTGGGAAATTTTAAGAGAAAAAAATTATATTCAGAGTGAAAGCTTTCATGCAACATTGGATTACCAAATTAAGGAGAAAATGAAAATATGGTCAATATTGCAAAACATTAATTACATGTGGTTATTCAGGAGGCTGAGAATAACCTTTTCTCACTGTTAAGCAAAACTAGATGTGGACTCACTCACTATTCAATATTTATCATGTTTTAGTCATTACACTAACTGTTTTTACTTAACTTTTTACTGAAGTTTAACATAATCTTGGGTGAGCACTATTATTACTCACAACATATGCAAAAGGAGACTGAATCATTGAGATTAAAACACAAAATGGTGTGGGCTAGCAAGTTAGTGATTGAACTGGAACTTATAACCAGGTCTTCTCATTTCAAGCTAGATACTCTGTTCATCCCCCATGAGGTATATAAGATGAATCTATTGCAAACTGACCAAATTCAGAAGCAGCCTTCCTTGCACATGCAACTGAGAAAGAAAAATATAACCCCCCCCCAAAAAAAAATTCGGGCAGTCATTTCAAAGTTTTATATGAGTCTGTATGGCTTGGGAGGGGGGCATTAAGAAAAGTTTCACATTTTTCCCACATCAATTCCATTTTCACATGTGTGCATAAAATATTTTGATCTTCTTCAGCCTCCTTCATCCTTTTTTTTTTTTAGGAAGGAAGGAAGGAAGGAAGGAAGGAAATTTATTTATTTTTGTTGGTCTTAGGGCTTGAACTCTGGGACTAGGCACTGTCCCTCAGCTCTTCAGCTCAAGGCTAGCGCCCTACCACTTGAGCCACATCGCCACTTCTGGCTTTTTCTGCTTATGTGGTGCTGAGGAATCGAACCCAGGGCCTCATGCATGTGAGACAAGCGCTCAACCACTGTGCCACCTTTCCAGCCCCTCCTTCATCCTTCTGCAGAGAGGGTTTTACATTCCTGTCATTCATTTGTGCACACGAGCGTGTGTGTGTGTGTGTGTGTGTGTGTGTGTGTGTGTGTGTGTGTGTGTACATGCATGCACACTTCTTGTTCAAAGGAGACTTGAAGAGTTCAAGTGGGAAAAAAATCAAAAGCAAAGATTGGTTGTTATAGTAACTTGCAGATTATGGGTAAATTATTTTGATATAGATATTACTCTTTAAGGATTTAGATTGGAAAATAATGTTAATCCTTAGGAAAAAAAGTGTTGAGACTACAAGTATTTGCTGGATATTTAAAGGAATAAAAGAGAACTAAAATTCTCACTGACAGAGATACAATCAAGAGCCCTATTTAGGAGACCAGTGATTACATTAGCCTGTACTGGAGGGCCTTGGAGAAGTTCATTGAGTTTTTATCTCAGATTTGGGGAGATGTACTTTGCTGATAGTGAGACAGATGGGGACTTGACTATCTATTAGGGTGGGGTTTCCTTAAGGAAGGCAAAGTTGTTAGGGACACGAGGCATAGCAAGACTGAAATGCCAGGAGATGATTTTACAGATCACGAAGACTAATGGTATGAATTCTGGTTCTTGAACTTTGAAAATAATCCTGTGCTGTGTACAGTTTTATAGACTATCACCTATGGGCCAGGAGTCATAAGCAAAGGTAAACATGAAGTTAAAGGAGGAAAGAGAACCACCCTATGTTCACACACCTTTTCTGAGGTTCTTCTACAGGGAGCCCCAATGTTTCACATGAATGACCATCACCATACTCTCAGTGGAAACAAGAACAGTGGGGATAAAAGTCTAACAGCAGCACAAAATGAGGCAAACTCTCCTTTTACCCAAATATTTCAGAAGCATTTAGGGGAAAGGAGCAAGAAAGTTGATTTAAAATATCTACAAGAAAACTGACTGTGGGTAATCCTATCTCCTGAAGACTTGAGAAATGCCACCCACCAGGAAACTGCCCAGGGTTCCTGAGTGTTCACAACAACTACTGTTAGTGGAAATTATGGTGTACTTTCAACACTGTAAGCTAAAATGAACATAAGCTTTCCTGAATGACACAGTGTTTTTCTCAACTACAAAAGACAACTGAGTTGACCCTTTGGTCACTCCCACTGAACCTAAGAGGCCATCTAAGGGAAAACAGGATGTGGCTAAGAACAATGACATCTCTGCCAACTACAAACAGCCAACAGCTGGCTAAAAGCTCTGGTATTTTCAGAAAGTAAAAAAAAAAAAAGCATGAATCAAAAAGGACAACAATGATTGTGGAAATACTATTGTTCATTTTGCCCACAAACCAAACAATCCCACCTTGTTCCTCTTGCATGTTCATTTTCATCTGAGGATAAAGGCTGAAAATGAACTTTGATGCACCAGGCACATTCTTGCTTCTTCAATTCCTATGTGGTTTTCATATCTATTGCCATTATTGTGATCTTTTTAAGTAACAAATTTGTTAAGATAATCTAGCAGGATACCCCTACTCAGAGAAACTACGGATTGGGGATATCTTTTGTGTTTGTGTTTGACTATTATCCTTACATTTAAGAGAACACAAGGAAGGCAAAAAGACTGCTATCAGTTCTCAAAAACAGCTCATGTTGTGTCTATAATATTTATTTTGTAGCAAGATCTGAGATTTTTGTTAAAACACAAGGAGAATGAATACAGAAATACAGAAACAAGGTATTTTTCAGTTTTCACAATGGTTGTCGCAATAGGAACATGTATGAAAATGAGCAAGAGGGGAAAAATCAATTTCAATCAATAAAGCAATAGCAATGCATTAAGATATTGCTCTTCCAGCACTCAACTCCTTCCTCTGGCTGCATTTACTTTAAATACCCTTAATCCAGGTACAAGGATCTTTAGAATTTGTGGCAGTTGTAAAGGAAGACATTATCATTTAAACCTCACTAATTTAGAAGAACATTAGCTCAAGAGCACAATATTAAGTACCATCTATTAAAGTTACTGTTTCTGCTATTCATCAATTTAACTGATACTCACAAATAAGTCCAATACAAAGGCAATAACTAAGGCACTTAGGCTAAATAAAAGGGAAAAGTGAGAGTATATGATTTTTTTAAGAAGTCAACTTTAAAAATTCTTTTTATTCTTCACCCCCCAATCCCTTCATATGACTTGTAAAAAAAACTGTAAATGGCAAAAGTCAATATAAAGGTCCAGATGCTAGCATATGAATAAGCTATTGATGAAAAAGTTGGATTGAGCCTTTTAATGCTCACCAAGTACTTAATAGATAGTCCTGTCAATTCAGAAGAAATGGTGCCAGGGATATTTCTACTTAGCCCCTAGAGATGGCTTAGGCTGGCAGTCTTGTAGCATCAACTCTTGTATATAGTGCATTCAGTGGTCTTCTATTACTAACCTATACCTTCACTCAAATCTGGGATGTGAAGAGTCATTTTAATGCTGGTGATATCAAAAGGGCTATGTTATAGCAGGAGCTGTATCTCATTCATCTTATTTTCAGACCTAGATTCACAAAGTGTTTGGGCCATGTAACCTAGTAAATTGTTGACCACTGAATGATACAACATTTACTCAAAATAGTACTGTTGTTGTCTTAGTGTCAGTTTTGGTCTTGGCTCATGCCTTTATATTTCCAACTTAATTTTTCTTCACTTAAGGAACTAACAATAAGCCTTATGATCAGAATGGCATCTCTCAATAACTAGAGCTGTTATCCAGGAACACCTCTTATTTTGAATTCCATTTTGCTCTTGACCTTATTTTCTTTTCCATCTGGGTACTTGAATAACCTGTCTCTACTTTTTTAAATTATGTGGCTGAGGTAAGAGGGAAAACACTTGAAATTTATGCTCTGAAATTCCTTCTATTTTCTTGCTGGAACACTTTGAAATCCTCTAATTTTGTACAGATGCTGTCAATATAAGGGACACATTGATGATTTATAGATAGAAATGTAAGTCTGTGCTGCCAAGCTGCTCATTTGCAAAGCACAGTGAGTTGTAGAAGTAAATCCACAGCACTGGAGTGGTTCCCTATATCTTTTAAAGTGTGAGCGCTAAGCAATACTCCTCTGTGACAGATGACTTTTGTTTACCTCATCAATCATTAGCTCTGTAAAACATTTCAACCAAGCTCCTAATCATTTCTTTTTGGGAAAAGAATTGATAAAGTAATCTTTTGACAGGTATTGAATATTAAATATCTGGTCTTCTTTTTTGCATTTCTGACAGTCTGTAAAATTATATGCCAAGTTGAAAATAAAGGATATAGTTTTAGAGACTTAGAACTTCAAAGAAAGTATGAATTCATTCAAACTGAAATTATTTCCAAAGTTCAATTATATAATAATGCCAATGATAAAAGTGCCAGCTAAGGAAGAAATGTTGCTTTTGTTTTATATGTGTGTATGTATGAATAAAAAACCATAGTGAAACTAATATAATGAAAAATAATATCTTACCTTCCCAACAAATAACTAAAATCCAGTTATTTTAATTAAAGGTAATGATTCAAATGTGCAGAAAAATAGAAACAGAAATTAGAAGTCTGATGCTCAATAGTTTCTTTTTCTGAGAAGGGTATGTTTTAGAAGCTGGATATTTATTTGGATTTATAATAATTGACAAAATTCAGAGACAAAAGTATGAAATTAGAGACAAAAGTATGTGTCCTGGTTACAGCAGATTGGAAAAAGGCCCTCACTTGGGAAGTGCAGAATTCACATTGTGGACACTGTTAAATTGAGCACCACCAGCCCATTCTAGGTGTCACCTTTCCTCTCCAACAGCTCCTATGAGGCTGGTGCTCTATGGGAAATTTATGTGAGCATCTTCATTCAGGGCTTGATCTGTGAATATAACAGTAGATTTGGGGGGTATATAGCCCTTCAGGTACCCAAGACAATATTTTCTTTCCATGTGCTACCATAATCTCTGGCCCATTATATGCTTCTATCATCTATGCAAACTGAAAATAGAATTTAGCACATTCCTTCTCCATTATCTATGAATCAGATTCGTTCTCTATTAATATTACTCTTTGCCTAATATTAGTCTTGGCTTCTGTGACTTATACTACTATTTTTTCTACTCTTATAGTCAGCATTTTAGTACCTTAGCACTAACTGCTGAATTTTTCTTTTCCATCGATATTTTAAGTTTTCTAACACTGACAAAATATATCATATGTCTGTAATGAATTAATCTCTGATTGGAGTGTATTACAGGTGCCAGATCCTTCCATTCTGCACAGCTCTATTAGTATTGCCATTTTAGCCATGAAAAGTAGGATTTATCATTCTCTATTCCTTTAGAAACATGTCTACCTGAAAAATACTCAATTCATCCTGACTTCTAAGACAACATTGCTTGGTCGCAGAAAAACATCATGTCTGGATTCGAGGAATCCAGAGCCTGGAAAAGTACAGATGTCTAGTTGGATTTAGTCACAGACACTTAATTAAGTTCTCTCTCTGATCCAACTTTAGAAAGTGAAATTGTCTCTTGGAAAAGATACTGTCATTTTCTGACGTATTTCAATTCTTCCAACAACAACAAAACAAAACCTCAAAAGTTTGGTATAGCTCATAAGGGACCAGGGATTCATACTGGATAAGAAGAGAAAGGCTTATAGAGGTGGTGAAGACAAAAACACCTTCAGTTCCACATCAATCTTGATGTATGTACAGATTTCATTTGGGGCTAGACTTCATTTTATATTAATTCTTATTAATATCCTCTGGAAATAATACATTGCGAGACCAATGTCTTGAGCAAACACTAAAATGGCATTTAAAAGGACACCTAAAGCGAAGTGAACCCCAAGATAAGGACACAAGTGTTTTTCTCTTTCTTGCTATTGTTTCTAACATATTTATAAGGTACCATGTGATTTTTTTTTTGTTGCTTTGTATGTCCTTCCTCCATTTTCACTGTATTTGATATTGGTATAATTTGGGAAGGGAAAGGGAAAAAAGAAATTGTTTAAATAGGGATACAGGTGGACCCATTGTAACAATGAGATGTACAAGACACTATGTTGAAAAACGAACTTTACAATTTAGGCGGGGGTTGGGAGGGAGGAGTATAGTTGTGAAAGTGGGAGGGAAGGGATGGTAGGGGAAAAACAAAGGAGGAGGCCACAATCCTTGATAAGAAATGTACTCATTACCTTGCTCATGTAACTGTAACCCCTCTGTACAGTATTTTCAAAAACAGTTTTTTAAAAGGACACCTAGATTAACTGGACACTTATCTATGGATTAACTTGCATGTTCTGTTCTAACATACTAGTGAAAAGAAGCTGTGAAAGTCGGATGTGATTAGTGTGTGTGCAGGAAACAGAGTTCTCAGGATGATGATACTGAAAAAATATGGAATCTGTAAGAGATGTGTCCTTGCGTAAGGGTATTAGGTCACGGAAGTGCTTCCCTCTGAGTGGATTAATATAGTTCTCAAGGGACTTCTCCATGAGAGTGGGTTAAATCTAGGTAAGCCACCCCAAAACTTGGCTTCTCTTGTACATTGCCTGTTCTCTTTCCATTTTTCCCTATATTGTGACTTACCCAAATGGTAGATCAGATGGGGCCAAAAATAAATAAACAAATAAATTTTGTACTTGGCAGCAGGGCTTTTGTTATAACAACAAATGTAGACCAATACCGAAGACTATGAAATAGATGCTATTATCTTCATTTTATAAATAAAAACACAAAACATATTTCATTCAAAGGTTAGTATTTGCTTGCTCTGTATACATTTTTACCGTCCCCTTTTCCATTACTGTACAAATCTGGTACTATTATCTCTGCTTTTAAAGAGAAAGAAATTCAAGTCTGTGGTAAAGTTAACCAGGAAGCCAGGATTCAAACCTATTTCTATCTCATTCCACCTCTGCAGTCTTCACCAAATGACTTAAATTCTTAAAAACAACTTAAGAGCATAAATCAGTCAAGTAATATTTCTAGTGTGACAAAAGGTGTGATAACGGCCCAAGGCCATATAGAAAAGAATGTGATTTATTTCCATGGTTATATCCAGCTGTCTGTGTGATATCTTTATGTCCAAATATGAACTTATTTTTCCCCAATTCTCTTTTCACTACATATTTCCTCATCTCAGTTTATTGCATCAAGTTCTATTTCTCCAGGATAAAGATTCCTTGAAATCACTTCAACCCTATGTTTCTTATCAAATAAATCCAAGCTTCCAGAGCATTAATATGCTTCTCTCTCAATAATATTTCCAGAATTTAGCCACTTCGTATTCTTCCTTTGCTATGTCCCTGTTTTAAGTACTTCAGGCTTTTCTCTCCTTCCTACTCTAGCTGCACCTTAGTCTGTTTTCACAGAGCAGCCATAGTCAGGGCTTGTTCAAGAGAGAGGAATCATACCAATTATGTTAACAGATGATTTTTAATATAAATACTTGCTGAGATGTATTGTTACCTGAGAAAGTAAATAAAGACAAAAACATAATGAAAGTAGAATTCGTAGGATGTAAGTCTCATGACTAGAGAGGAAGAAAAAGGTCAGAAATGTTAAACCACACAACACTAGCTGGAACTGATATTTCTGAGAGGGTGTGAAGAAGTTGGTCTGAAACACTAGAATGCTGCAGACTTCTGAAAGAAAAGGGGATACTGCTAGGATGAAGAACTGCCAAGAAACGGAAATCCACAAGGAACAAATATGAAGGAGCAAGTCTCTTCTCTTCATTCATTTACTTCTTTACTATTACTTCTCTTGCAACTTCACAAGCAACTTATAAAAGTTTCTAGGTCTCTTAGAGCCCAGTAGTACAGATGCTTAGAGAAGGATGAGTTTGGATTGAGAGACAATAGTTTGATAACTGGTAAATTTATATTTTGTGTGTGGGGGGGGTTGAACTCTGGGCTTGGGTGTTGTCCCTGCACTCTTCAGCTCAAGGCTAATGCTCTACCACTTGAGCCATAGCACCACTTCCAGCCTTTTCTGCTTATGTGGTGCTGAGGAATTGAACCCAGGGCCTCATGCATGCAAGGCAAGCACTCTACCACTGAGCCACCTTCCCAGCCCTGGTAAATTAATTTTTTATCTTAATCGTAACATATTGGCTTTGGCTTAAAACCATACAAGGGGGCCAATAATTTGCTATATTAAAAGCTAAAATCTGCTGGCACCAGTGGTTCATGTCTTTAATCCTAGCTACTCAGGAGACTGAGATCTGAGGATCACAGTTTAAAACCAGCCTGGGCAAGAAAATCTGTGAGATTCTTATTTCCAATTAACAACCGAAAAACTGAAAGTGGAGCTGCGGCTCAAGTGGGAGAGTGTTAATCTTGAGCCAAAAAAGCTCAAGACAGTGCCCAGGCCCTGAGTTCAAGGACTGGTACGCTTGTACACGTTCACACATGCATTTATACCCACACACAGTTGGAAGTCTTTACAGGGACTTCCATGTACTGAATCCAAATCTCTGAGTTTTTTTTTTTAACTTTCTTCATGCTTTCAGCTCAACTACTTTGCTTAGACTTTCTTGTTCTTTCTTAAGCATATATGTCATGTGGCCATCCTGAGTTCTTTGTTGGAGTTAGTTCTTCTACCGCCTACGAAAGATTTCTCTAACTACCAGTTACCCATCTAGTGCCTTCTTCACTGTCAGCACCTTGATTATGTCTCAGCTTTTCAATAAAACTTCTTGTGACAACTCTATTTAATACCACAATCAGGTTCTTCCCTCTTACCTGAAATACAACAGTTTCATGAAAGGGAAGCAACCTTGAGTAGAAGTTTGTCTGAAGATAAGGATGAAGTGTTTAATGATAAACAAATAAAGGATCAATTCCTCAGCAAAATATGCAAACATAACATAACCACCACATCACTAAGGCATGAAAACCAAATCAGAATTTCCCCTTAACGATTCCTACTTATTTTCCACTAGTCAAAAGGGACAAAGTTCAAAAAGGTATTATTCTGCCTGAAAAACAAGCATCACTTTAAATAAATGGTGGCTGCTACACTGTTGTTTGGCTTTATACCATTTCATTAACCTGAACCTGTATGTTTTATGTACTTTTTCCAAGGGCATATTGTATTTCACAATAAAGGAATAAAAAAAGAAGTCATAAAAATTATATACAGCAAGACTTGAATATAGAGAGACAGAAAACAAATCAAGGCAAACCCATAATAATATTAGGTTTTTTGACAACCTGATGAATTGACTTCAAAACTGTAAATCCCCTGTAGCCTCCACCATTGTGTATCTGTAGTATGAATGTTTTGTTCTGCTTCGGAATGGCTGCCTCAGAATTCTGGGAAGCCCAGGGCAGGAGGAGCCTACTGCTTAGAAGGCAGGCATGGAAAAGACAAAGGCTCTGCAGTGTTCTCTTGCAGACAGGACAGGATCAAACTCTCTCTGAGTGATTAGCCTCTGGGGTACCCAACAATAACAGACTCAAGCAAGTTCTCAAAACAAAGTTACAGCTTTCAGGCAACCAATAACTTCTGGCCTGTATGAGCCCTAGGAATGGGGTCTCTTCCCTCAGGGAGGCCTCTGAGAACTTGGTTCACAACTAAAAGTTAAAAAAAAAAACACTTCTCTACAAGCTCACAGAGCAGGGGAAGATTCCAGAAGACAGAGGGGAGCTCCTGAACACCCCTGGATATGTTCCTGAAAGCAGAGAGGAAAAAGAAGAAATGGCTGCAGTGAGGAGAGTTGATGATAACTTGCTGACTGAGCAGTGACAAAGCACGAACAGGAAGGGAGAGGCCCTGTTCAGCCTGAAGGCAAAATAAACTGACAACCGCGGGAAGACAGGACAGAGAGAGGAGTCAAAATAAGGCATACCAGGAGCTGTCTCAGCAGGCCTAGACTGAGAAAAACCCAGCCTGCTCTTAAATCCATGTGGGATAAAGACAGGATAATTTAACAGCAGAAATGAATGAGAACCATAAAAATGCTGCACATAATCCTATCTGGGTCACCTATTATAGCATATCCTGTAAATATTGCATGAGGGTGTCAGCATTAAAAAGAAGAAAATTGCACAGTGAATTTTCTTCTCCAATCGGGATGGTTTTCTAAAGCATCCAGCTTTATTGAAATTAATAACTTCCTCTCTATTTCTGTAGGCTCAACCACCCCACCCATCTTTCTTCTCTATGAGTCTAAGATAAGTTAGGGAGAGGTCACATGGAATGGCCCTGAGTAGCAAAATTATAAAGAAAAGCCAGCTTTACTGTCCTCTGTAGCTTCCTTCCTTCCCACATATCTTCTCTTTCCTTCATTCAGCAATACACAAATACATTTCCTCTTCTTGGCTCTATTACTTGACTCCAAGGAAAAGTTAATGGCCTTGCAAATGAGAAAGGAGAAATCTAAATACATTTTTAAGAAATCTTTCAGTGATGGGTGCAAATTTGCTCTACATTTCATATAGGAAGGCCACATGTGGAAGAAAATCTGGGAGATCATTGGTGTGAGGGTATTTTGAACTGTATAGGCTGACAGAGACAGACAGCAACCCAGTCTTGGCAACATCCCTCCTTTTCCTGGAACCCTGCAGAAAGTGGAGATCGACCTTGAAGCCTGCATTTCCTCCTTTTCCAGAAGACCTTGCCAAGGCCAAGATCCCTCCACCTGGTGGAACCTCAACCCCTTCTCTAGGCAAATGGAGATAACAGCTCCCGAGAAAGCAATGACTTCAATCACTCTGTAGAGCAGACTCATGTAGGGGACAAACTCCTCCTTCCCCTGGAGTGAGGTGGGCCATGACTTAACTAGACGCCAGAACAGCTGAGACTCAACAAAAAGACTATAAAAGAGAGACCATACATGGCTATAGTGGAACTACTAATTTCCAGGTTTAATTTCTTGCTCTTTTACACTGAGAAGTATATACTACCCATTTCCTCCCATCCTAGCCACCCCTCCTCCTCTTTCTTTTCCCCCTCCTCTTTCCCCTCTCCTTCTTCTTCCCTTTCCATCCTACCTCCTCTCCCCCACTTCTCTCCTTTTCTTCCTCTCTTTCTCCCTTTCACTCCTCCTTGGGATAAGACCTCATATGGTGTAAGATGGCCTTCTGAGTGCAGAGTCCAGGTTGGGGGCCTTATACCAACCAGCCAATAGCTAAGAGGCATTTACTCGCATCTTACTCTTTCAAATAAATACCACCTCTACTCCTATTTTTCCTGCCTCATAATTCCCTATCTGGTTGAACTCCTCTTTGGAAGAGTTCTTTTACTTTTAAGTAATTTGGTTCCTGTAATAAAACTCAAGTTTTTGCCCCATCTACTGGTTCCTTTCTTTCAATTCTTTGTCAGATTGAGTCAACACACCCAACTCCTAGAGGATCACAGGTAGACAAACTAGTAGCTTCTTTCTTTCCAGCATGTTAGCTAGTTCATTCTGCACATCTACTAGTTTTCAGCCAATAGTTATTTGCCAATCAGAAATGTTTAATATCTTCGATTTTTGTTGCAGTTCTGTTTCAAAACCCTACCTCAAGAGCCAAACCTCTCAGAACACATCAGTATGCCCGCTTTGCTCAAAACATTCCATATGGACTCCATTTTGAATGCTTTTAACTTTGAAATATCCCATGTCCAGAGTTTACTCTTCTCAGTTCTTCACATTTGTATTATAACCATCCCTTCAAATTTCACTCCAAGACTTCATAGAGTTGATTACTTTACAGCTAATTTGGAGAAGGGAGTTAATTACCCACCGTCCTCTTTAGTGGGAAATACATCATCCATATCCACTTTTGAAGGAATTTGGTATGTTTTTTTCACATACTCCTTCTTTCCTTCTTTCCAGCACAATGAACAAATCCAGAGATAGAGAATCTGTCTCAAAGTCACTTAGGTCATTGGCTGGTTAGTTAACCAGGCCAATTCTCACAGTCTCTTAAATTTGAGTGCAGACATTGAAACAGTCAAATGTGCTTCTAAATTCTATCATTTGCCCCCAAGAAAATTTGTAGAGCTTTCCTTTCCAGAATTTGCATAATGAAATAATGGTTTTATTTAGCTTTTCTAAATATACAGTTATATTAAAATATGAAAGATGAATATTCAATTGCTCATGCCCCTCCTCTCCAAAATTAGAGATTGTGATATGCACAGTCCATCTGGAGTAGACATTCCAGCTCACTTGAGAATCAAGGCTATAGTTGGCAAATCTTTGGATCCCTTAGGATCCCTTAGTTGTAGTCAACAGAGCACTGATCCTACTTCATGTTTGGAAGTTTGCCTTACCATAGAATCCCCTGTTAGCTAACATAGAGCTAAAAGGTTTTGTTACTCTAGTCTAACTATGCATAACTTAAAGTACCAGTAACAGGCGATATGATCTTCACACTATTAAGACAACAGAAATGAATTGTCTTTTCAGTAGAGAAATTTTGGAATTTTGCTGGTTCACACCATCTATGCCTTTTATCTAAACTTCCTATACTTAAAGTATTTGCCTTTTAAAGAATTATGAAATGTTTATTGAACCATGGCTTTGTTTATAGTGGTAATTTCTTTTCCTTCTCCTTTATGTTCTACAAACATTTGTAAGTAAGATAATGTGGTAATGAATCTTTATGAACTTGAACTGACTGGTTATAATCTGCATCATAATAGCATTCCTGAACACAGGAAAATGATCATGGCCTACCTTTTAACAGGGGAAAAATGGAAGCAAATCACTTCATTGATTTGTTCCACTCACATGGCAAATTGGCAACAATACTAAAAACTATTCATTATAATTTTATATAAAAATAGAATGCTGTTTAGTTAATGCACGGTATTTGATCTTTTAGAAAATCCAATATATAGTCAGTGAAAAGTCCAAAACTTAAACTCAGCTCTCCTTATGACAAATCTAATAATACCTCCCACATTTCACAAAATAATCTTTATTGTAGAAAGGGCAAACTTGGCCCAAATTATATTGCTTTATCTACTTCATAATGTGATGTCTGTAATAGCCACTCACAGGCCATTTTCTTATCAGACATCCAATAGGAAATGCCAAGAGGCCAAGTGGTCATGAATAGCAAAGTTATGTCACTTCAGATGCTTCACTTGAGCATCTAACTAGGAAAGAAAAGGCACCTTTCAAGTTGACAGGACTCAAGGCAAAGGTTGAAATTTAGTCTGCCCCTTTGTGTCCTTTCCCCTTTCTTTTGAGCTATCTGCTAAATATGATATGTATTGTGTATAATACTGACTAGAAGAAGACAACATCTTTACATTTTTTCTCATCTTCCTTTACTCCCTTTATATCTACACTGTATACACACAGATGTATGTGCGGTAATTATTGCATGTTTATTTTTAACTCTTCTTTCTGAAATGTTTTAATGCCCATAAAATGATTATAATTGTTTCACTTTGCAATGTACTAAAATATAAATATGTATGAATATTTTCTAAATAAATGCTCTTTTTTTGTTTATTTTTTCCTGGGCCTGGACCTTGAACTGTGGGGCCTAGGTGTTATCCCTGGGCTCTTTTTTTTGGGGGGGGAGGGGGGATCCAGTCGTGGGGCCTGAACTCTGGGCCTGGGTGATGTCCCTCAGCTCTTCAGCTCAAGGCCAGCGCTCTACCACTTGAGCCACAGCGCTACTTCCGGCTTTTATTCTTTTTGCTTATGTGGTGCTAGGGAATCGAACCCAGGGCCTCATGCATGCAAGGCAAGCACTCTACAACTGAGCCACCTTCCCAGCCTTCCTGGGCTCTTTTGCTCAAGGCTAGCACTCTACCACTTGAGGTACAGCCCCACTTCCTGCTTCTTCTGTGATTAATTGGAGATCAGAGTCTCATGGACTTCCTTGCCTGGGCTAGCAACTGAATTGTGATCCTGAGATCTCAGCCTCCTGAGTAGCTAGGATCACAAGTGTGAGCCACCAGTGCCCAGAAAAATACTCATTTTTGATCAATGGAGGCGTTTTAGACATTAGGCTAACTGACGGCTACTTTATCAAGGCACCTGGGTTAAACAAAGATGCATTCAAACCACACTTTCATTCAAAAATGTTTCTGTCTTATTTCTTTGACTTATGGCTTGGGGCAAGTTATCAACTTTTTTTAAGTCTTAGTTTCCATTTCTGTAAAATGGTCATTATAATGGCTACTGTCTCATGAATTATTATGAAGATTATATAAATTAATACTTAGAAAGTTACCAAGATAGATAACATCCAATATTTGGCAAATAATAAGAATTCATCAAATGTTTAGCTATTATTATTCTAAAGAGCTTAGTTAAAAGTCCTGTAATGTTTGAAAAAAAGAAAAATAGATGCAAATTTAATATTTTTAGCCTGGGTCTCACACTTTTAACTCACTTTCAAAAAACTTTATTTGAACCAGGTAGAGGAATAGCTTCCTGTTACTGAGAAGCAAAATGCTTAGATTTCCTCCTATGCTAATGATATTGTTGAAGTTTTCTTAAACAAGTTCTGCTACCTAATTAATTGCATAGAGAATAGCTTAAAATCAACTCTACAGAAACAGCAATGATCATCTTTAAAGATATCCTCTGGCATTTTATTGGCATTTATCCAAAAATGTTTAATGGGTTCAAATCATTCAATTACCCAAATGACATGGTTTCAGATGAGCTAATCCTGGAGGCCTCACAAATACCTAACTTGATTAAAATTTGACATGGCATATGTACCACTCACTGTCTTTCCCCCACTTTCTTAGTAGCTAATCATACCTAAGTTGTATCTAAAATGTGCCATAATAGTTTCCACATCTGTCTCTTAGTAAAATATTGGGCTTTCTTATAAATATGCCTATACAACCATTCTGGGTGTTTTAGGATTAGGCTCAATTAATTTTCCTTATGTATACCCCCCCTTCAACTGACTATAAAAATCATATGAATTGTCTCTCAATTGTCAACATAAAGTACTCTTAGTAAAGATTACAACTCTTCATATTTTGCAGATCCATTAAGAGAAATAATATTACTCTCTACAAAGTTGTAAATGTTATTCTTACATTTTACCACATTTATCAGGGCTGTGTACAGGAATTGGTTTTCCACTGTAATGCCAGCAGACTATACTGAGAAAAGGAGTTTAATAACTACAGTCCTTGGAAGCAATAACGTTCTGTGTGTGGCTGAGGACTATGTCTATTTTATCCATTATGGAAAAATAGAAAGAACAAAAGGAAAAAGAAAGATAAAAGAAAGAAAGAAAAGAGGACAGAAATAAAAAGAAAGAGAGAAAGAGAGAGGAAGGAAGGAAGGAAGGAAGGAAGGAAGGAAGGAAAGAAGGAAGGAAGGAAGGAAGGAAGGAAGGAAGGAAGGAAGGAAAGGAGGGAGGGAGGTAGGGAGGAAGGGAGGAAGGGAGGAAGGGAGGAAGGGAGGAAGAAAAAATTACCTTAGTTGTAATGTGATTATGTCTCCAATGTTCCCTGACTGACCTTAGGGTCAGTCAAAACTCAGGATTTGGGGCTCCAGGTAAGAACTCTAAATAAAAATCCTTCCCTGTAAATGCTAATTTTTTGTCAATCTCAATCTAATCTATCTAAAACATTGCTTAAACCCCAATTGTCAGTTGAATACTAATGGGTTTTGACTGTTTGGGTTCTTTGACTTATCACAAGTGCTGATAACTTCTTGTATACATTAACTAATAGGCCTCTTTCAAAGGCTGCTGACATCTAGCTTAGTGTTAAATGGTTTTTAATGAGCTCTAAACCATCCCCCATCATCCTTCCTTTCTGAAAATGAAGCCTGTTTTCCCTACAATCTGCAGAACTAATGGCATTGTGCATTCCAATGATTATGAACCAAGGCTGGACCCTCACTGGCTAACTTCAAGATAGATTATTATCATGAAGACAAAACATTCTTGAGGTTGACTTTTTCTTTTTAACATTTTAGTCAGCTATTTGGCAATTTATAGACATGGCCCTGGTCAAAATATTTATTCCAAATGATGCGAAAAGTTCTATGGCTATTTTGGAAATATGATCTTAAGGACAATCGATTTAGACATTCTATTTGCTTGGAGCATTGAATAAATTTTATTGAAGACCTGAGGAATTGCAGGTACTGATAGGCCCTAAATTTCATGACAAATACCTCACTTCTCCCATTCACATTTTTACTACATCTCAAAGAAATGTTTTATAACCTAAACCAAGTGAGGAAAGAGCACAGCAAAATATTTTGTGAAGATGGAAAGTGTGAAATATACACTCTGCTGGAGGTAAACCTAAGAGATAAGTGATTCATATTTTGGTGTCTTGTGTGTGGGGTGTGTGTGTGTGTGTGTGTGTGTGTGTGTGTGGGGAGAGAGAGAGAGAGAGAGAGAGAGAGAGAGAGAGAGAGAGAGAGAGAGAGAGAGAGAGAGAGAGAGAGAAAGAGAGAGAACAGTTTTCCTTTCTTTGAGATTTAGATAGCATGTTACTCAACTTTATGTTACTGTAACAAATACCTGAAATGATGCATAAAAGCAAAAACTTTATTCGACTCTCACTTTTAGAGCTTTCAGTCGATGATCACTTCATCCTGTAGTTTTGGGGCAGGTAGCAAAGTAGCACATTATGGCAGAAGTACCTGACAGAGTGAAGTTAGTTCATGCTGGTGAAGCATGAAGAGAGAAGAGGCCAGAGATCCATTATCTTTTCAAAAGAATGCTTTGAAGGACCCACAAAAGTCTCTTACAAGGCCCTACTTCTTCAGATAGATAGATAGATAGATAGATAGATAGATAGATAGATAGATAGATAGATAGATAGATAGATAGATAGATAGATAGATAGATTGGGTGATTGATTAAAGGTAATGTACAGAGAGGTCACAGTTACATAGGCCAGATAAAGAGTGCATTTCTTTTTGAACAGTGTCATCCCTTCCCGTGTCTTTTCCCAGTTTTTTCCCTCCCAACCTCACCCACAAGTTTTTCAAGATAGTATCTAGTATCACTGCTGCATTTGTTCACCCTTTGTCCCACCCTTTCTGAACCCCCTTACCTTATCCTCCCAAAGACAGATAAATGAACAAACAAGACAGAAGTAAAAGAAAGCAAAACATTTTCATTTTCTTGATTTCATTTCAATAAATATTATTTTATATGATCAGATGCACATAGCTATTGCATCTTTGTGATCCTCTCTTAAGAACATCCTGGCGGGGGGGGGGGGGGGGGGGAATGGGAAGGGATGGGAAGAGATGGGGAGGGGAGGAAACAAAGGAGGAAGCAACAATGCTTGATAAGAAAAGCACTCATTATCTTGCCTATGTAACTGTAATCCCTCTATATGGTATTTTCACAATTGAAAAAAAGATACCTTAAAAAAAGAAAAAAACAACATAATTCATTAATAAATTATATAATTAATGTTCATTAATCATTAAAAAAGAATATCCTCTTGTGGTCTCACTGTGTGAATGTCTGGAGTCCTATGGAGTCCTATGTAATTTATCATGTCTGGTATATTTTTTTGTCTTTTACCATTTGGTGTGTTTACTTGTAGATTTATAAACATATTCTACATAGCACAAATGAGGGAAACCATGCAGCAGTTTCTTTGGGTCTGACTACCTTTGTTTAATAGCATTTTTTCTAAGTCTTTCCATTTCATTATGAATGGTACAATAATATCATTCTTTCTAAAGGATGAAGAGAATTCCACTGTGTGTATGTACAACATTTTCTTGATCCATTTGTCCACTGAGAGGCATCTGTGTTGGTTCCATATCTTGTAGGATTTATTTCTTTTGGTTTTTTGTTTTGTTTTGTTTTTTGTTTTTTAGGGCTTTTTTGTCAGTTGTGGGGCTTGAACTCTGGGCCTAGGCACTGTCCCTTAGCTCTTCAGCTAAAGGAGAGCACTCTAACGAGCACTCTAACGCTTAAGCCACAGTGCCACTTCTGATTTTCTGAGTGGTTTTTTGGAGATAAGAGTTTCTCGGACTTTCCTGCCCAGGCTGGCTTTGAACCGAGATCCTCAGATCTCAGCCTCCTAAGTAGCTAGAATTAAAGGCGTGACTGGTGCCCAGCAGGCTTTATTTCTTAAAAGTACCCCTATCTCATAATTACTTTGGGAAATAAGTCCTTTGGAGGACACTGACGATCTAACCACGGCATATAGGGAAACAGAATTTCTCTTTCAGCTATTCACTGTCAATTTGTGA
The DNA here is from genome assembly GCF_024711535.1 of Dipodomys merriami. Classification (NCBI taxonomy): domain Eukaryota; kingdom Metazoa; phylum Chordata; class Mammalia; order Rodentia; family Heteromyidae; genus Dipodomys; species Dipodomys merriami. The sequence goes on from NW_027203604.1 coordinate 1,690,897, forward strand.
TCATCTGTTCCTCATAAACATTTGCTTCCTTCGGTAACATAGGTCCATAGCACATAAGCAGATGGGAGCAAGACAATCAAATATAAGATATTATCAGTTCCATAATGTTAGCTTTTTCATTGCTATTTTTTATTGATTCCAAGATAACATATCCAAGTTCATGGCATGCCTGATTCTAGAAGGAAAAACTATATAAATGCAATCTATTAAGGTCTGACTTACTTTGCTTAATTATTTTCTTGATATTGGCCATTTTAAATGGGGTGAAGTAGATTCTCAATGTTTTTTTTTGTTGTTGTTGTTGGTGGTGGTGGTGGTGGTGATGGTCGTGGGGCTCGAACTCTGGGCCTGGGTGCTGTCCTTTAGCTCTTCGGCTCAAGGTGAGCTTGCGCTCTGCCACTTGAGCCATAACGCCACTTTGGGTTTTCTGAGTGGTTTATTGGAGATAAGAGTCTCATGGAGTTTCTTGTCAGACTGGCTTTGAACCATGATCTTCAGATCTCAGCCTCCTGAGTAGCTAAGATTACACCAGAGATGTTGATCATTTCTTCATATGTCTATTGGCTGTTTATATTTCTTCTTCTGAGATGACTCTCTTTAGCTCAGCCCATTTATTAATTGAGTGAAAGCTAGATTTTGCTTATAAACTTAGAAGTAAATATGTTTTGTGGTATACAAGTGTAAATAAGTATACTAACTAAAATATGGTAGATTCAAAGTAGAACTCAGTGCAATTCCTTGGAAAGGCAAAGGCAAAAGGCAAAGTTCGTCAAAATAAACACCAAGAAGGGGGTGGAAGAAGTGACTGGAGGTAGGGTCAAGAAGAACTGGGTGAATGAATGAAAAGGAGAAGAGTAGAAGAATATAATCAAGAATGCAATGTATATCCTACAAAATTAAGTAGAATGAGGGGAGGGATGGGAAGAGATGGGTGAGAATGTTAAAAAGGCTGGCATGGATCAAGATACACTGCATTCATAAACTGCTCTGTGAAATAAAAACTCCTTTGTACAACTATTTGAAGACAATAAAAATCTAGAAAAAATAATGCATCATACATAGACTCTTCAGAGAAAAAAATCACATAAATATTTTATAGACTGTACAGTAAATAATGTATATGTTTGGAAAGGCAATGTAAATATTTTATAGACTGCAGAGTTACTGTTAAGGTTGAAATGAAATCACTTTGTTTGGAGAAAGATAGTATACACTAAATTGTACCACGTAATTTTACTGTAGCTTACTACAGTACAGTTCATAAATCGCTGCATGCTCTGTATTACCTAGGAGCTCAAGAATCCCAGCTGCCAAGTGGGTTCCTCCCTTCATTCTCTCCTGCTTTGAAAGATTCCTCACTCACACCTTACCACTCCAGGCCCTGCTTGGAACTGTGGCAGTGATCAATACTTGCCCCTTGAGAAATGGTACCAAGGCATATGAACGAACTCACCCAGATTCACCTACTTTGCACAGTGATGAGAAAACTGATCAGAAACGGACATAGAAAGTACCAAATGAATTCCATATGTAACCTGTGTTCTGCATATTTTTTCAGGTGGTTGAAGACACATTATCTTGGTTTCCTGAAATCCAGTCCTCATGAGTCTTGATTGGCCAGTCTAGGGGTTCAGTTATGCATCAATGCCATTGTGATGTTTAAATATCATAATACTTGCCAGATTGTGTGAAAAAGATACAGGTGTATTTTGATAAATGGATAATACAAATCAAGTTATTCTGAGGAAAGTCAACACAGTGTTAGACATTCGCTTTCCAGCTGATTGAAACAACTAGAATCAGAAATCATGTAGTAATCTATGTAAAATGAAAATGTTTCTCTAATTAGTTACTTGGAGATCAGAGGAGGATGCTTTTGCTTCATTTTAGTTTTTTAAATGGCTACTAATGATGCCTGGGAGACAGAGTAAAACTAAACATCTAACAGCAATTGATTTTTTTTAAGAAACTAATAGTTTTAAAGATTATATTTAGAGTCCTCTGATTAGTCAGTTAAGAACAAGAAACAAAGAAGATAGAAAGAATCCAGGAAATGAAGAGAGAAAAGACAATAGTTAGAAACCACAATCAATTACAGCTGTTAAAGACATTAAAGAAGGACATTGACCAAAAAATAAAACAGTTAATACACACTGATAATAGGAATGGCTAAAAGCAAAAGCAGGAAAAAAATTCCTAAAGGTGGTAAGTCAAGTATAAAAGAGCCCAGAGACTTACTTAAAATATATATTTCTAACACTCATTCACTGAGGTTCTACTTCATGATAATTATGGGGTCTGGAGTGTACCTTTGGGGCAAGAGTCAAAGGTTATTTTGGTGGAAGTAGATTATAAATCATGCTTTACAAGCCCTTGATTATCATTATAACACGTGAGGGACCAGCTAAGCATTCTACTCAATGTTTCTGTCAATTATTCTAAATATGTGCTACTGTACATCACCGTCTTTGTGTATGATGATAAAGAACTCTAAGTTCTTTATAAAAGGATAAGTTCTGTATTGGCAAGGAAGAAAAATATTACATTCAAGGTGAATATTTCTCTAAAACAGGGTACTTATATAAGAGATCTTGCCTTCCTTAAGAAACACGTTGATATTTTAATAATGTATGTCTTATGAATAAATGATGGATACTTTTATTGTCAATTAAACTCTGACTCTTTGAATATAAGAATATTTTTTGTCAGTGGTGTTGTATTTGTCCAGACAAGATCTTACTATATAACACAATGGTAACCTAAACTACCATTGAACGAGTATTCCTGCCTCAGTTTCCTAAGTGTTGAGATGTACCATCCACATCTCCATAAGCAGTCTATTAAACAAGGAAAAGACATTTATTTCCTTGAGTAGTGAGAACTAAATTGACAATGTGAGATAGGGGAAGGCAAACACAAAAAAAAAGAAATATGAAACTGTCTAGTTATCAGTTTTTACATAACTACTACCAAAAACAAGTGACTTAGAGCCCCAACCATTTGATAATATCTCAAAATTTTGTAGCCAAGAATCTAGACTGAGCCAAGTTGCCCGGTTCTTTTGTTCTCCGTGATGTCAGTGGGAATTACCTACTGGTCTTCAGTTCGTAGATGTGCTGATCTAATGAGTCCAAGATTTGTTTCCTCACATATCATGTCTCTCTTCCTAGAGGAAATGGATAGAAAAAAATGTATTATTTAAGGCCTGAAGTTAGAAAATGATTCAAGGTCACTTCTATCTTGTTGGGCAAGTAGTCACAAAGTTTGCCCAGATTCAAGTAGAGATGTAACTCCTGCTTCTTATGGAAAAAAGAGGTCAATGCCCTTTTACCCTGATACCTTAAATCTAGTGCAGAAAATGTTATGAAAATACATGTATTTCTTAGTTGGATAGTGCCACGAAGTAACTAAAGATATAATCATTGCTTTCTCCTCTCCTTAAAAAAATAGAAAGCCTTTGAAGAAAAGTTGAACATGAGTTCAGGATGCATACAATTCACATAGTTTCTTTACTGATGCTGTATCACTAAAGCAAAAATACTAAATTTTGTTTTGTCTTATAACCAACTATTATATATTCCTTGATTCTGAAATATAATTATAAGAAATATGCTGATAAAAGTAAAAAAAAATGTATTTTTTCAAGCTATTTTATTTTTAACAGAATTGTGTTCAATATTACTTTTACTTATAGGTAGTCACATATAGTTCCTAGAAATGCCTTCTCTTAAGATAGCATATGACAGTTTCCATGTAGATAGAAGTTACCAGTTTCTGAGTTGTTAGGGGAAAAAACATCTTGAAAATGTTTTTTAGCCAAGGTCCAAAAGATGAGTAAGAGACAACTGTGCTAAGAATCAAGAATGTTTGCTGGGGAGCTGGGAAGGTGGCTCAGTGGTAGAGCACTTGCCTTGCAAACATGAGGCCCTGGGTTCGATTCCTCAGCACCACATAAGCAAAAAGAAAAAAAAAGCTGGAAGTGGCGCTGTGGCTCAAGTGGTAGAGTGCTAGCCTTGAGCTGAAGAGCTGAGGGACAGCACCCAGGCCCAGAGTTCAGGCCCCACGACCGAACCCCCCCCCAAAAAAGAAGAATGCTTGCTGGGTGCCAGTGGCTCACGCTTGTAATCCTAGTCACTCAAGAGGCTGAGATCTGAGGATCATGGCTCGAAACTAGCCGAGGCTGGAAAAACTCATGAGACTCTTATCTCCAATTAATAACCAGAAAACCAGAAGTGGCACTGTGGCTCAAAGTGGTAGAGCACTAGCCTTGAGCTAATAAGCTCTGGGGCAGCACCCTATCCCTGAGTTTAAGCCCTATGGCCAAAATAGAAAAAAAAAGAGGGGTTCAGGCAGAGGAAACATGGGTAAAAGTCTTGAGTGTGACACATGTTTATCTTAAACAAAGTGCAGAGAAGAATTTTAAGACCCAGAAGAACTGTATAAAGGAAGGCAGTGTGACTTAGACAAGAGACTTGGGATCATTTGGACAAGGACTGAATATATAAAAACAGAAAGAAAGAAAAATCCAAGAAATTGAGTCTAGTTACCATGTCTTATTTGTATAAGCAATTTGCAGAAGTTGCTACATGTAGTCTTTCTTTAATGCTGGTACTGGGGCTTGAATGCTCTAGTTTGTCACTCATAGCTGGCACTCTACCACTTTGGGGACATATGTGAGCATGACAGAGCAGCTAATAAACCAAAGAATAAATCAAAGAAGGACATGATCTAGTGTCCTATCAACAATTTTTTTATTAGGTCTAATGAACTTTATCATTGAGTTTTGTCTTCTCAGATATTTCATCTGATTAAATTCCTCCTTATTTTGCAGAAGATGGAACTGAGGACCAGGGAAGTTAAGTTTCTACCCTTGTCCCATAGCCAGCTAGGAACACATAGTGGATGAGATTCCTTGTTGACTTGTTATCTAGACCATCACAATCCATCAAACATCACTCGATGAGAGGATGAGATTCCTGAAATTCGTCTTTCAATTGTAGACAAAGAAATAAACGAAGTTGGCTTCTAGTAGACATTTGCTGCAGGTTGAATTCTCTAAGAAGAAAGCCAAAGATCAGCCTAAAGCATGAGACATGGATTAGCATATATTAGGGGACTGACACCTGCAATGGACAGGGATGCAAGCAGCAGTGACAGAGACGGAGATGGTGTGATGTAGAATCAAGGCCCGAGCCAACACTGCAGGCAGCTATAAAGCTAGACTGCCCTTCAAGATGTCCAGAGAGACAAGCCTTTCTAATTCAGCCTCTCATTGTGTGTGTGTGCTGCCCCAGGGAAGGAGCAGGTGGCTCTCTTCTGAAGAGACAGCTCTGATTGCTGGCAAGCCAAACCCTCTTAGCAACTGGGGTTTGGATCCTTTATTTATGGGGGAGGGAAAGGTGGAGGTGAAGTCTGGAAAGTGCATACAGCCGAAGGTCTATCATAGAAGTACCCCCTTCACTCAGCACTGCCACTGCCACATCCTCAGTCTAACCAGCAGAGAGGCTGTCTCAGACTACTGCTGTCGTCCCTGGCTGGGCTCCCTCAGATACTGCCTTTCTATAGTGCATCAACCATATCACATACCACACAAAGGAGTATATGTCATTCCACTTGAAAACCTGCAGTGAATTTGCATCTCACACACAGTGAATTCCAAACCTTTTGCCATTGCTTACTTCTAAGACTGATAATTGATGTGCCTCCTTATCCTTATTGTTTCTCGTCTTAAAATACAATGTACAACTCAGGAGGCCGAATGTGACACCTCGGTAGGAAAGTCCTGAAGACTCCTACAATTAACAACCAAATAAAAACCGGAAAGAAGGCAATGGTTCAAGTGGTAGGGTTGCTAACTTGGAGCAACAGGGCCAGCAGGGACAACGCTTGGGCCCTGAGTTCAAGCTCCAAGACTGGTACCCAAAGAACTTCAATGCACTGATTTTTAACTGTACAATTTGGTAAGTTTTGATAAATGGCATATTCTTATGCAGCCACTGCTATAAGATCAAAAACTTTTCCTTCACAATTAGGAAACTATCTTGCATACTTTTGTAGTCATGTGTCCCCCATTTCCCAAGACTGCAGAGATAAACACTGCATTCATTCATTCACTCACTATTAATCCAACCAGTCACTAATGTACTTGTTTGTTTGTTTCATTATTTGTTTGTTGAGACGATGCTCAAGTCTATAGACCGGGCTGGGCTGCAACTCATAATTCTCTAAAGTAAAGCCTTTACCAATCCCAGATACCACAGCATTCATTGTTTTACAATTATTATTTGTATTTTTTGCTTTGGTCCTGAGCACTGTCCCTGAGCTTTCTTTGCTCAAGTGTAGCCCTGTAACACTTGAGCCAAAGCCCCAATTCTGGCTTTTTTTGTAATTAATTAGAAATAAGAATCTCCTGGGCTTTCTTGCCCCGACTGGCTTCAAACTGAAATCCTCAGATCTCAGCCCCCTGAATAGCTAAGATTACAGGCATAGCATATTCTTATTTTAAAGGTTTTGCTGTGATTTTAAGCAAGAGTAGTTTTAGTAATTAACTAGACTGTAATCTCTCAGGGAAACATCTCAAGGGAGATGGGGAAAACAAATCATTGATACTCACAACTTCCTTCCAAAAGGAACACATGCTCATCACTAATACTGCATTTCCTGTAAGGAGATATACTAGTTGTAAGTAGCAATTCAGAACAACTACAAAAAATTATCCAAGTTCTATTTCCTGGTGTTAGTGTGTAGGCTTGCACTTGTGCATACTAAACATCTCTGGCTTGAGTTTGCTTTGCTGGTCAGAATGTAAATGTAAACCATTGACTCTGTTCCTTCAGTGACAATTTTTCTGCTACAAGTAAACAAAACTGATGCACTGCCTTTCATTTTAGAGCATATGCATAACTTTAGCACGAATTGCACTACCCATGCAACAATAATGGCTTTAAATAGGAGCAGATGTTTAAGGAATATATTGTGGTTCCTCCTGGTGATTCCCCAACATGCACCAAAATGGTTTGGGCAAAGAAATTTCCTTTTAGCTCTTGGTGTTTTTTACGAGGTGGGTTACGACTTAAAAACTAAGGGAATGATTTCAAATGCTTCGATCTTATCCCTCTGGATATTTTTCCCACATAGCAAATCTTAAAATAACTTTTATTGCAACCAAGGGTATGTATGACTTAAAGTTTATGGAATTCATCCAAAGATCTCCAAAGAGATTCAGACAGGGTAGAGAGAAAAACCTAAATGGAGAGGATGATTGAACTGGGGGTGATGCTGCATTCTTGGTGTGCTGGCTGTGTATTGGGTGAGTTACTGCCTGAATTTGGGGTAGGAAAGAGCAGGGGAGGGGTTGAGTTTCCTCACTGCCTATGAATTAGGAAACAGTAAGCCATTCTTCCTTACTGAGGTGATGGTTCTGTTTTGAATTCTGGGGAGTTAAATAACATCATATTATTTACAGGCCAAGTTGTACCAAATCTGCAGAGGAAACAAATTATGTTTACCTATTTAAATGCACTCAAGTAAATAATTAAATTTACCATGTTTTGCATATTCGAACAGTTCCCACCAACATACAGTTCAAACTCACCTTTGATAAAAGTATAATTGAGGTAGGAAAACCAAACATGCTTGCAATTTGGGGTCTGCTACTCAACTGCATGGATCTTTCAGACTGGAAGTACACACTGTTACCTCCTAGAGGCATATTGGATCCCAAGTATTTCTTAGTCAATTTTGCAGCAATAACCACTGTATTTTTTTAAGACACAAGTCAGGCTGGAATTCACCATCCTCCTGCTTTCACCTACAGAATGCTGGGATTGCAAGTGTGATCAATCACAACTATCTATTCTTTCTGTCCAAAATATCATGGCTCTGATAACAATACCTAAGCTAATAGAGATGCAAATATTTAAATAGAGTTACTATCCACATTCATTGCAAGACCTTTAACTGCTTAGTCCCATAGAGCTCCCATATCAAATTTGTCAAGAAGAGAATGTTGATTGATATGGAATTTGGGTATTGAGCATCAAGGAAGCAACTTAATAAATTCTACGGATTTAGAATAGTTAAATTCTACATTTTGTTTACTTTTATTGAATCCAGTATAGATCATTAAACAGTAAAGAAGTTTTCAGCACTAGGAAGTTACAAGATTTATTTCTTCTCTTTTTTTTTTTTTCTGTTGGTCATGGAGTTTGAACTCAGGCCCTGGGCACTGTCCCTGAGCTTTTCTGCTCAAGGTTACCACTTTGAGTCACAGCTGTACTTATGGTTTTGGGTGATTAACTGGAGATTTTCCTACCTGGGCTGGCTTCAATCTCAGCTTCCTGAGTAGCTAGGATTACAGACAAGAGTCTCCAACTCCTGGCTAACATTTCTTCATTCTAAAGTATGGAAGGCAAATTGTATTATATTCATGCTATATTGAGTATCATTTTGCTTTTGGTACAGAGGCACCTACACTTGGTGGTTGAACCATCTTCTTAGCAATACTTCTGTATGAGTCCTTTTCTGGTTAAAGCTAGTCCCCTGATTTCATACAGCTTCACTAATATACCCTATGTCATTTGGCAAGTCATTTGTGCTAGCTGATGTCAGACCTCACTCATAGGTCTGATGACTATATTGCAGGGTGTCCCCTTGGGTAATGGGATTCGCCTGGCTTTCTAACTCTCACCAATAGCTAACTTATCTGTTCAGACAAAAACAACAAAAACAAAAACAAAAACCAAGATCATGTGCTGTCTCTAGCCAGATTCACTTCCAAGAGTAAGAGAAGAGCTGTTGAATTTAACAAGAGAAATCCATCTCTGTTCCCTTGAAGAATAGTGAGTGGGGGATTATAGAGATGTTGTCCTAGTTATGATCTTTTCACATGGAAGAAATACACTGAAACAGAGAAGGACTGGCCTCTCTATATACACATGTAAGTTTTTTGAGGATCTTCCATGCTGTTTTCTAGAATGATTGAACAAGTTTACATTTCCATCAATTGTGGATTAGAGTTTCCTTTTGGCTGCATCCTCACCAGCATCTGTTATTGTTAGTTTTCTTGATAAAGGCCATTCTAACTGAGGTGAGGTGGAATCTCAGTGCTGTTTTGATTTGCATTTCCCTTGTGGCCAGAGATGTTGAACATTTCTTCATACACCTATTGGCCATTTTACTTCTTCTTCTGAGAGAGGTTAGGTAAATCTTCTATTTCATGTTATGAAGATCCATAGTTCACATGAAGACATATCTTCCAATGTGAACTTGTTATATAACAAAGATGATATTTTTATCTCTCGTTTTCATTATTCAATCTTTTCCATTAATCCTCATTTGGATCATAACTTAGACCACTTAATTCCTAACATTGATTGTGAGATACAGAAAATTAACCTTAGCTAGCTCTTAAAGTAATATTGGTAACACCATTTGAAGACCTATTTGCTAATTTCTGATTTTTCAGAGGCAGAGTCTACTATGTCTATTACCTTGAAGCGATTCTTCTTTTTTTTTAATTCAGATATCTGAAACTATTCTGAAATGCTCTCAATTTCTGAGCATATGGGTTCAAAAACTAATCTTTTTTTCCCTCTTAGTGCTACTCGTAGACTTGAACTCACTCAAGGCCTGGGTACTGTCCTTGAGCTTTTTGTGCTGAAGGCTAATTCTCTACCACTTAAGTCACATCTCTACTTCCAACTTTTTATCTAGTTAATTGGAGATAAGAGTCTCATAGACTTCCTTGCCCATGATGACTTTGAACCACAGTTCTCAGATTTCATTCTCTTGAGTAGCTAGGATACAGGTGTGAGTCACCAACATCTGTCTAGAGCTAACATTTTAAATAAGCACCCAAAGTGATTATTCCAAATTGTTGTTTAATTATATAAGGAATAAAATAAACTTTTTCTGAGTATCAGTGCCCTCTTTGGCACATATCTACCCATCTGCCTCATCTCCTATCAAAGTAAACATCACTTTAAATTTAGATCTCTGCAGATCGTTTCCTTAGCTTTTAATTCTATGTATGCTTGTGATTGGACAGAGGAGATTAATTTACATGTTTCTATTTGTTACCTCAATAATTCTTTCACTCAACAGTATTCTTCACGGGCCTACTCATTATGCATTACAATAATACATCATAATATGCATCACATTATACATTATGTCTACTTATGCTATACATTGTTATGTATAAATCTGCCTGATTTATTTGAATAGAAACAAAATCCAGACTTTGAGCATATGCTTTTAGTGATTATACTACTAACATAAAGTTTTTCATTGTTTGCTATTTCAAACAATGTTTCCACCAATATCCACACATGGCACTCAAATAAACATATAGTTAATGAATATAATCATTTCTATGTCATTTTATGATTGAAATATTAATGAATGTTCTTTATAAAGTAATAATACTAATTTATACTCCTTGTTGATTTACTAAAATAATCACTTTCCCAATATTGTTTTAATCAAAATTGAAACAAATATTTTATCTTTATTTTAATTTGCAATACTTTGATTTATTGTAAAGTTGAATATTATTCTGTCATCCATTTATGTCTCCTCTTTTGCAAATTTTTTGTTCATTAATTTAACTTTTTATTTGGAATTATTTATCTTTTGCTTCCTCTTTTCTAATTTTTAAATAAAATTTTATTGTAGGATAATTTTGGATTTACCAATGAGTTGCAAAAAAATAGTAAAGAAAGTTTCTCTTATATTACCATCGTACATTTGTCAGAACTAAAAACTTAAAAATTTAAAGTAAAAAAACACAAATTATTGCCATTAGTTAAATTCTAGTTGGTATTTGTAATATTCTATTTATTCTACCACTATACTTTTATATTCCAGGGTCCAATCCTACAGACCATATTGAATTTAATCATCATAAGTTTTTTAAGACTTCTCTGATTTGTGAGTTTTTTTTTAAATTTCTTCCCAGTTTCTGTGATTTTGAGAGTTTTGGAGTTTGCTTAGGTTTTCTACTAGAAAGTTATCTTCTTCTCTTTCCATGTTCTGTTCTTTTGAAGGAAATGACTAAATTCAATCCGTACTACAGAGAAGATACAGAGACCATGGTGGTGGAGTCATTAACCTCCATCTCTTGGAGATAAGAAGTATTATCACTATCATACTTAGAATTCTTTGCAAGAAAGATTTCTCCTGTGTTTGTTTATTTGCTCTATCATGTATCTGAATGAACATGATCTTGTGTATACTTTTTCATATTCTAAGTTATAACCCTGCATTATGTTATTTTACTACCCAAATTGTTCCAACTTTGTCCGTGGAGAGCTCTTTCAGGCTATACCTCAGTCCCTTTGACATGTCAGCATTCTGTGGTGCCTTTGAGGCATTTCCTTGCTTTGAAATATTACAAGACCCTTGAGCTCATTTTGTCTTCTTTTATTTTTATATTTTATGTATCTCTGTGCATATTTTAGATAAATCTTGAGTGTTATATAAATATTTGAAAATATTTTCCCAGTCTCTGACTTGTAATTGTGGTATCAGCACAATTATGAATATTTTTCTTAAAGAATTCAAAGAAAGGTTTATTTTTAGTTTAAGACTTTCTTTAGCTCTTTAATCATTAAATATGCCCATTTTTAACCATTAAAGATTGTACATTTACAATATTTTTACTTAAAAATTTTAACCCATCTGGAATTTATTTTTGTAATAGGTGTCAAATAAAGAGACAGCTTTAATTTTTCCTCACTTAAAGAGACAGTTGTTCTACTATCATTCCCTGTTGATTTGAAGTGTCACTGTTTTCAAGTGATCTTTTTCTGCTCCATTAGTCTATTTGTCTTTTTCTTTTTTTTAATTTTTAAATAAGTTTTTTATTGTGAAAATACCGTACAGAAGGGTAATGTGTATATTTCTTATCAAGCATTGTTGCCTCCTCCTTTGTTTTTCCCCTACCATCCCTTCCCTCCCATTCCCCCCCTCCCAACCCCTCCCCCTCCCCCCCCCTCCTGGCTAAATTGTAAAGTTTGTTTTTCAACATAACTTCTTGTATATCTCATTGTTGCAGTGGGTCAACCTGTATCCCTATTTAAACAATTTGTCTTGTCTATTCCTTCACTGATACTATACAGCTTTTAAATTACCCAAGCTTTAGCAGTATTTCTTGATTTCTGTTTGAGTATGGATTTTCTTGTGTACTTTAGGTTTGAGAAAAACAGTAGTCTAATTCAGTGTTTCTCAGTTTCAATTCTATTGTCACTTTGGAAGAGACGATTTGAAGGGCTGCCAGATATTTAGCAGTGTCCTTCTAGATTCAAGTATCACTTTTTCCCCAATGTGACCAAAAAAATGTCTTCATTCATTGTCATATGTTTTCCATGGGGGAAATGTGCCCCCATATGACAACCTTTCATGAACAAGACTCTTGAGAATTCTACTGTAGGTATTAATCTTATTGAGTGCAACAATTCTGGTGTATGAAGGGATCAACTTCCTGTCTCCTTGAAAATGAGCCTGAATATATGACTTTGTTGATTGAAGAAAAGGGAGGTAATGTGGTCCTCTAAGTGGATATACTTTAAAGCTAGTGCTTATATATCTTATGCTCCTTTTCCCCTATTGGAAGCATACTTTAAAATGCCAAAGGATACTCTGCTACCTCCATTGTAAAAAGCCCCTGCAATGCCAAGGTGAATGCATAATTTAAACCCATGGTATTTTTATTGTAATCCCAATGAGATTTTTTTGGGGGAGCATGTCATTACTGTAGCATAATTTGGTGTGTTTTTACTGAAGTTTGCCCAATAAGAAAAAAATATATATACCAAGCTGTCTCTGTACCCTGATTTAATTAGAAAGTTATCCACTTTCTCTGTTCCTGATAATCCATACTAGAAGTGGGAAATGTGAGCAAAAAAGCTATGTCAGCAAGTGCAGTTGTCAAGAACATTTGTACATTATTAGTGCTTTCAGGTGCCAGTGAAGGACCTGGGAATGGAATGAGAGCTCTCTGATGTCCAGAGGATTCCTTTCTAATCACCATTAGAAGCACAGGCACTTGTTTCCCTTTTTCTGTTTGATGTTTCCTCTTCTGCAAAGATGCTTTACATAAAGGAGTATCTAAAATACAGCATCCTTGTCACTTGCAAGAAAAAATAGTCATGTGAAAGGTAAAGATATGAAGAACTTCATAACTCTAGCAGGGAAAAAGATGAAGAATTACATTTGAGCTTGAAACTCAATCTGAATATGTGCTAGCTTTTATCATTGTTTTTTTTTGTTGTTGTTGTTGGTTTGTTTCGTTTTGTTCTTGTGGGTCCTGGAGCTTGAATTCAGGGCATGGACACTGTTTCTGAGCTCTTTTAATCAAGGCTAGTGCTCTACCACTTTGATCCACAGCTCTACTTTCAGGTTTGTTTTTTGTTTTTAAGTGGTTAATTGGAGGTAAGAGTCTCCTAGAATCAATGATCCTCAGATCTCAGCCTCCTGAGTAGGTAGGATTACAGGCCTCAACCACCGTCCCAGCCTATTGGTGTTTTTATCAGTACTTTTAGAAAGATTTCATGAACTAGGCATGAAGGCATGTTCTGATACTTCCAGCATGGGAGAGCAGATGCAGGAGGATTATCATGAATTCAATGCCAGCCTGGACTACATAGCAAGATCCTTGAGAGAGAAAGGGAAAAAGAAAGAGGTGAGGAAGGGAAGGAGGGAAGGAAATGGAAGGAGGAAGGGAGATTAAAGGAGGGAGGCAGCAAATCATACATTTGTTTAACCATTATTTATAAAGTCTAGGAAATACATCATGTTCAACAGAGTATCCCCTTGATCCTTTCAAGAGATGTTCTGGTAGAAGTTTACATATTTCCATGTTTATAACAGAGCACCTTTTCATATGATCATCAAAGGCATGAATACTAAATAAAGTGTCTCTATTTAACTGTTCTGTACTCTGTGCAAATCTTCCCAAATGCCAGTGGAACACATTCAAAAGAATTACTCTAAGGACAGTCTGGATTATTCCAAGTCCTTCCAGTGCTCCACACCCCCTTTGGAGCCAATTCCTTGGAACGGAAACTATCTCTTTCATTTTCTAAATTGGTAGGTGTGTACCATTACTCACCAAGAAAATTTATTGCCTAAGAAAGTGAGAACACATGGAATTGGTTTAAACCAGGTACAACTCCAGCAGGTGTACAATTTTCCTGCCCAATATAGCCACCATTTCTCTTTAGTTACTTGCCATCCATTTGCCAGAAACTCCTTATTTACACCACAATCTTTGGCAAGAAGGTCCCAGGAGTCTCACCAGGCAATACCATTCACATTTATGCAACTTCAGGAAACAATTGAAGTGGAGTTCCACAGCACGAGGGTTCATGCTACCAAAAGTCCGATCACTTGACTCTCAGAATTGGCACTTTTTTGTCACTAATATTAAATAGGCAAGTACTTTTTGGATGAAAACACTGAGAGTCTTTGTACCCAGAAGCAAGGACATTTCTGTTTTGAAGTTGTTCCATGAACATTATGGATAAGAAAAAGTGATTTTCATACTCAGAAAAAAGTCAAAACTGTCTCTCTGGATTCAACCAGTACAAGATTGTCTGATGCGTAGTTGGCACTCAATAACCTTGAAGGGAAAACACTCATTGTGCACTGATACATCCAACTGCCAAAACAGAGACCTAATGTTTATACAAAAGTAACTGCCTGAAAGTGTGAGTTGCTGAAGTTCAGCCCTTTACTTTTCTGGAGTGTGTCAATACCATTGTTTAAAACAACCCTGCTGTTGCTCTTCCAGGTGACAGTATAGAATGTCGACAAAAGGAAGCCCAGAAGTGTGACTCTACACACTTTTATTATAGTAATTATGATAATAATAGAAAATTGATGGTTTGTTTACTCTATGTGAAGCACTGTACACTAATTGCTTTCTTGGGTGAAGTACTTTAGGCTTCATGAAGGTAGGACATAGACGATGTTCCCATTGGCTAGAGGCACACATAGAACTTGGTATTTTTATGTCTTCCTCTATTGGCAGATGAAAATGGTATATGTCTCCAATAAATAAAGAAGTAGAATTTGAACTCAGGTTGTCTATGCATAAAGCTGATGTCCCTGATCCCTACGGTGTCGATTTACTCTTCCAGTTTTAACATGCAGAAGAATACAACAAAATGCAGTGATGGATTTTTCACAAGGATTCACTGTTTCCTAACTCCCTCCTCTCATTCCACAAATTATAGAGGGGCCAGTACAAGTCTACATACACTGTCTACTGCCCACTCAGGACAGAAACTTAAGTGTAGGGTAAATAAAGAGTGTCATGCCTAGGGAACTAGGATGTAAGAGATTAGAAAATTATAGACATCTTGTGCAACTTTGATGAGATTTTACTCGTACTATCATAGCAATTACAGAGGTTCTTCTATGCCCATAAAGCCCTCATGTAATCCCTGACACTCACTACTGACCTCTTCTTGGAAGATGACAAAGAGTTCATTGTACAAGCCTTTATTAGATGATTACAACAGGTGAAAACTTCTGCATTCCTTTTCCATTATGTCTTTGGCACTTCTGGGAACAGGAAAGGCGCTGAGTTGCTTACATATCTGACCCATGCCATGCAATTCGGAGGCAGCCAGGGTAGCTCCTCTTGGGGTGAGCAGTGGAGAAGAATGTCTTCATTGTCAAGTGAGAAGGAAAGCCTACAGCTGCCCTGCTGAAAGGTAAATAGGAGAGGAGCTTCTATCCACATAAAAATCAATTCTAATGCACCCGACATTCCTTGGACTGTCACATCAAACCACACGTGGCATGAAAAAGTGCAGATTTCAATTTAGGTAATGTACACGCCGTTGAAGGTTAGCAGAGGACCATGACCAGGCCAATCCATCTTCAGTAGATTAATGTCTGGGTTAGGCAGGTATGTCATAAAACATAGCCACGCAGGAAGGCGCTCAGGGCTGGCCTCCTTCTTCCCTAATGCACTACAATGATCGCCTGTAGGAGAGCCTGGATACTTGGAGGGCTACTGCTTTTAAATGTTCCCTCTGACCCAGATAATGTCAAAATGTCTGAATGCATGTGATCCTCTTTTTCCAAAAGAGCATCTCTAATGCAATGCAAATGCACATTGTAGGGGAAATTCCAGCTGAGAAAATGAAGCCTTATATTTCTAAAACCATATACATGTCAATAGCCCATTATTCTGCTGTTTTAAATGTAATTGCAGCCCAGCTCTGAATGAATTCCTGAAATAATAAAATACGTTTGAATAGCAGTCACTGACTCTTGCTGTTATTTTACACCCTGCTCTTCCTTTCCTCTGTTCCTCCCCATCCCCAAAAAGCAGAACCCTGGAGAAGGAAAGAGATAAAAGTAAAATCAGATCCCTTGTCTTGAACATGTTATCTAGCAGAACACTATGTGCAAAGAAAATATGAAGCATTACATTACTGCCTCTAAACCATTTATATGAATATAATGTGTATAGACCAATTTTGCATGACAAATTATTTCCAGGCAATTAAGAATACTTATAATTGTTTTCTTTGGTAGAAACTTCCCTCTATTTCCATTTTTCTTTTAAAGCTAATGTTTCCTGTAAAGGCCCAATAGCAATCGTTTTGAAAGAGCCTTTCAAAATTGCTTTTTCTTGTCGTCTTGAGAGCTGTCCTGCCTCTTCTTGATAAATTTAACATATGTGTACTACAACCTTTATCGCCAGACTGGTGAATTTAAAAGGCTCATTATTTCATTCAATTCCCCCCTTTGACACTCCTCTTCTCCACCCTTTCTTCGTCCTTCTCACTCCTCCTTTCTCCAGGAACTAGGAAATCCTTCTTCTGTAAATTAATTTTATGGCTAGAAGACACAGAGGGATCTTCCTACCAATTTTCTCTTTTTTTGGAAGGTAATTGATGCTGTATTTCTGTTTACAAATAAAATTAAGATGTACCAATATCCAAGGACAAAGGGGTGAAACTTACCAAAGAAATTTTAGAAATAACAAAATTGCATTGGAGAAAATAAAATAGAATGCTATTGCCTCCCTACACTTTGCAATAATCCTATTTCCCCATTCTTTAAAACTCTAAGATATCAGCATGAAATACAGTTCTTTCATTTAAAAAAAAAAACATCTTGAATAGAGGGCAAAAAAGAAGAAATCTAGCAGTGGTACTCACTAGACATTGTACTGAAAATGAACTATACAACTTATGAGTGGGAATGGGGGGAAAAAACTAGTAGAGAGCAAGGGAAGAGGTGACATGTTCCAAAAAGAAATGTACTCTTTACCTGACTTACTATAAGCTCTGTATGTATCACCTTTATAGTATAAAAAATTAAAAAATAATTAATGAAAAAAGGGCTGGGGACATGGCTCAAGTGGTAGATATCCTGTCTAGAAAGCATAACGCCCTATCATGAAAAAAAAGAAAAAACATAAACAAATTATACAAATAAAGAGCATCCCCATAGGAAAAATAAAAAGACCTTGAACAACTACTTTTTACCTGGTTCATTATACCTATCATTTTCTACAGGAAAAATCCTTTGGATAATCATTATGGTTCTTTAGCCTGAGGACCTCCAATCTGTTTTCTATTTTATTTTATTTTTTTGTCTCTGAGTTTGTTGGGAAAATGGAGGAGAACAGAAAAGGAAAGGCCAGACTTGACCAGTCAAAAGGCAAGGACTATTTATTGAGGAACAGTGAGGGGCAGACATTAACAAGGAAGCAGAGAATGAAAAATGGGCCATGGTCTTCTGCGTACCAAGGGTGGCCATGTTCTTGGCCAGGCCCACAGTGGAATGCTGGGGGGTGGGGGTTATTGTCTTCTGGGGGTCAAGTTGGAATAGCCTGCCCATAGACAAACCCATGAACACACACCTGGTGCTTTGTTTGACCCAGAGGAATAAGGCAGGACTCAATCCTTCATAGTTCAATGATACAACATTCAGGAAGAAAGAGTCCATTAAGTTTTTTATTAAAAATGCTTTCACCTGCATTAGCTGAAACACTGAAACAAATGAGTTGCACAAGACATTTGTTGTTTCCAGAACAAGATGGCCAGGGAAATAGTTGGGACTTAATAATACTGATAAGGGCCACTCTTTTCCAAAGCTTCTGCTCTCTGTATTTTAATCAGGTGTTGGGATCACTTCTAAAGGTCTCAAAATGGATGCTGAGCCATCAAAGATCCATAAAAATCATTGCATTTAATAAGTACCAGTTTGTTTTCACTAGACAAGTTTGACATTACAAAACACAAATTTGCTTTAAAACTTATTTTTCAAGTTAGTTGTACAGACACAACTTTGATTAGCTGTTTCAGTAGAAATTATCTTCTACCCTATACCCTTAAAACTTGTATCTCCCAGGAGGTCTCTGGCATACACTACTGGCTGTACCCTCCACTTCCATCCTAATCATTTCCTGAATAATAGTTACAACTAAAGCAGCTGTAAGTCTTGGGTCACCTGTATAAATTCTTGGAATTTACCCCCAGTCTCTGGTGTTATGCCAAATAATTTTTTTGTCCTAAAGCAATCAAATCAGTCCTGTGCTATAGTAGAACCTTCCTCCTTTGAAGCCTCCATGAGCTCATCTTTGAGCATTTGAATGAGATACCTATGCCCTTCCTGCAATTGCTGCTTGGCTCTGAGCCATGTGGATTTGCTGCTTCTGATCGTGTAATCCACATAATCAAAAGTTTTTCCACCTCTATTCTACTTTCTTGCTCCACATTGCTTGCATCAGACTGAGTACAATCAATACCATGTGTCACCCTTGCTTCGGTAGCAGTCTTTACTTTAGGTGGTCAAAACCATGGTTTTATTTCTCTCTTTTAGACTCTGTGCTATTTCATAGAGTCTTAAAGACAGCAGTTGGATGGTCACATTGACAACACTGAAATGATGAGAGATCAGCATGGCCCCTATGTGAAGATGGCATGTAAACTTGTGAAGGGCTCCATATTTTTGTACATATAATTTTTATGTTGTTATGTATCCATTAAAATCAATTTAATGTTAAAAAGAAAAAAGAAGGATAATTGTTGGAAGGTTTAAGAATATGCATTCCTGCTGGGTGCTGGTGGCTCATGTCTGTAATTCTAGATACAAAGGAGGCATCCCAGATGCAAGATTCAAACTCAGTACAGGAAGGAAAGTCTGCGAGATACTTATCTCCAACTAAGCACCAAAAAACAGAACAAAACAAAACAAAAACAAAAACAAGAAAAAAAAAGAAAAGAAAAACAGCCAGAAGGGGAGATGTGGCTCACGTGGCAGAGTGCTAGCCTTTAGCGAAAAAGCTCAGGAATCGTGCCCAGGCCCTGAGATCAAGCCCCAAGACTGGCACACACAAAAAAAGAATATGCATTTCTATCATTAAAATTTTTGATTGTTTAACAAGAAGCTTTGGGAATTATTTAGAAGCATTTGGTAGCCACTAACAGGCACCTGTGACCAGGGCTGGGAAGGTGGCTCAGTGGTAGAGCGCTTGCCTTGCATGCATGAGGCCCTAGGTTCGAGTCCTCAGCACCACATAAGAAAAAAGAAAAAAGCCAGAAGTGGCACTGTGGCTCAAGTGGTAGAGCGCTAGCCCTGAACTAAAGAGCTGAGGGACAGCGCCCAGGCCCACAGTTCAGGGCCCCACGACCGGACCCCCCCCCAAAAAAACAAAAACAAAACAAAACCAGCGACCACAGCATATCTGGGAGTCTTGTTCTTTGTCACAAAAGAGTACTGAAGACAGTGCACTGAATACAACTGGGTGCTAGTGGCTCACACTTGTAATCATAGCTATTTAGGAGGTTGATATCTGAGGATCACATTCAAAGCCAGCCCAGCAGGAAAGTTGCTGAAAGTTGCTGAGACTCTTATCTCCAATAAACTGCTCAGAAAAAGCCAGAAGTGGCAGTGTGGCTCAAGTGGTAGAGCCCTAACCTTGAGCACAGAGATGCTCAGAGACAGCACCCAAACCCTGGGTTCAAACCCCAAGATCATAAAAAAATAAACACTGAATGCATGTGAATTTATTGCCTTTTCTGCTTTGGCTTTAGTATTACCACTTCTGAACCCTGGTTCATGGCTAAAGGTGGAATAAGAGTAGAAAATGAGGAGGCTCCAGCAAAAAGAAGATACTCTCAGGAGAAGGAATCCTTACAAGGAATGAGCATATAGCACCTGGTGGCTTGAATAGGGACAGAGACATTAATTAGTACCTGGGAACTCCCTACAGTGGAATACTTAAACATTATTTACAGAGGTATCACACCAAGAAACTTGGAGCTTTCATCTTTCTTTAATTTGTGTCACAGATTGTAGTTATAGAAATTCCACCTCTTATCTGTTTCTCATCTAGCCGAATTTCTATCAGTGTTTGCAACCCCGAGGATAGACAAAACTAAAATTAGCTCCACTTCAGAATGAAAGGAGAAATTTTTTTGCAGATAAAAACAGTCTCTTTAGGTCTTTAAATCTATGGTAGTTGATTAGTCCCTGCAGTAGGGAAAATTAAATTTTGTGGTTGAGACTCAGCGTGCTTGGATGGTTTAATAATGCTATGGCCATCATCCAATGGCTGACAACCAAGAACTGAGGTACACTCTGTACTTTACTCCCTCGTGCAACACCTGAAAATCCTGGGGCGAATCAAACAGCAAATTAGAGCTGAGACAACCCTCACCTGCAAACCATGCATGGTATAAGGAACTCATTTTAATGTTTTCTGGCTGAAGTCATAGGATATAGAAATACAAAAGAATGGTCATGAAGGAATCCTGGTAAGTTCTTAAAGCACCTTAGTTTGTGATATGTTCTTCTCCTTTCTAATTTCTTGTGACTTTAATTGTGCTTAAAAGTTACTGCTGTATTTTCTCCAAAGCTATATACAAAGGCTGAATTGAACACTGAACAGAACACAAAAGTCTTATGAATAAATGTACTGTATCTGAAGGGTGAAGGGTGGGAATGTTTGGAAAGATCTGCACTTGGAATTTAACTCTGAATCTGTGCAGTTTTCCAGTTCTAAGCTGAGACTATATTTGTATTGACAATTCAGTGACTCTGTCATTCCAAATAATGTCAATTGATAAGACAGAACCAAGTAAGTGCAACTTACCTAGTAGGTAAAATATGCTATGCTTGGTTTAAAACCACTTGCAGACATTTTGTTTTTTGGTATTTCTTTAATTAAGTCTAACCCTTCGTTGTATAGGTTCGAAAATATTCTGTAGGAAGATATTCATTGTACTCCTAAAGAAATACCAAAAGAAAACTTTAGGTGTTTTAAATTATTTATGATGCATGTGGTTTGTAGATTGAGGATAGAGATTCAAATAAACCAGAAACAACAGGAGAAGATGAGCTGATGTGTCAGTTTTTTCTTCCTGCTGTGTGCTAGTCAGCAAATCAAGTGGCTTACAACACAGAAGTATCATCTTCTCACTTCAAAGGTCAGAAGTCTTTAGACTTTGATTTTAAACCAAGGTGGTAATGGGGTTTCATTCCTTCTGGAGGTTTTCAGGTGAATCATGTCCTTGCTCTTTCCAGCTTCTTAACCATCCTCCATCTTTAAAGCTCATTACTTCAACTTCTGCCTCACATCTCCCTTCTCACTGATCTTCACACTCAGGCCTTCTTATATTATCTTATCTTTGTGATTACATTGATTTTACTTGGATGGATAGTCTAGGATAATATTACCATCTTAAGAGTCCACATTCCAAGATTAGAATGTTCACATCAGTTGAGGCCATTTTTCAGGCTCTACATGATGTTTGAAATTAAACTCTAATTCAACTGTTGAATCCAGGATGTGTGACGTATATTCCTTCTCAACAAAAACTGTGGAGTATGCTGTCCCTGTGCTACTATGAAAATTCTTTTCTAAAATTTATTTCTGAAATGAGAGTGGTTGTACTTTGAAAAACTGCATGAACTTCTTAAGATTTAAAATAAAATGCAAATGCATGCTCAGCTAACCATCCAAAGGCTTACTGACCCAACTCACTTTATGCTGTTATTTCTATTTAAATTACCCACTCAACCTATAATACTTTTTCTTTTCCATGCACTTTTTAAGTTGCTTCCTTAGACAACTCTTCTAAGATGCAATCAAGGCACATTTCATATCTCCTACCTCTATAGAGATTCCCAGATAGTTATAACACAAAGTAATTGTTAGAAAATACTAATTTACTTTTTCATTGGAAACCTAGTCTTGAAGAAGTTGGGGTATTTAATGAAATATATTTTTAATTCAGATCCACGATTTTCTAAAAAAAAAAAACAATTTTATTGTAAAGGTGATGTACAGAGGGGTTCCAGTTACATAAGTCAGGTAATGAGTATATTTTTTAATAGTGTCACCCTTCCATCATTTTCTCCCCGTTTTTCCCCTCCTGACTTCCTTTCTAAGTTATATAGTTCATTTCCAACATAGTGTTTAGTGAGTATCACTGCTGAACTGGTTCACCCTTTGTCCCATGGTTTCTTTACTTTGCCTTCCCCTCCCCAAATCAGATATATTTATATAGAAGACAAAATGTACAGAAATAAAAAACAGTGACAAAGGGAATAAAATGAATTGAGGGGGGGGGGGAGAGAAACTGCAAACACTACAATCAAAAATCTCTTGTTTCCATTTCTTGGAGTTTATTTCAGTAAATATCATTTTATATGGTCATATGCACATAGCTATTGAGACATTGTTTATAGCGCACACACACACACAAACACACACACACACACACACGCACACACACACACACACACATTCTGACATCTTAACAAATCTCTCTCCCTTACTTTCTCCAGTTAACTTTGCTTCTCTTTTGAAGTATTTGTCACCCACTGTCTGACAACATGGCTCTGCTTGTATTATCTGCCATTTGGTAGGCTTGAAGAGCAGTAATCATGTCTTTTATTTCACTATTTCATTTAGACCTCCAACAAAAATAATTTGCATTTACTGATTGCACTTTTTTAAATTTTATGTTATTTATACTTTACAATTATTGTGTGAAAGAGGAGTTATTCTTTTCATTTAATAGATGAAGCTGTTGGAATTTAGAAAAATTGAACAAATTTCTCTGGAAACACAGCAAGTCTGCATGATCTTCAAGCGCATATTCTTTCCATATGCCTCACTGCATACACACTCAATAAATTCTTATTGAAGTGAAACAAATATCACTGTTCTGTAACTCTTGTGAAATATGTTTCCCTCAGAGAGATGGTAGAGTAAGGAAGGAATGTGCCTTGAGGTAAAGCTCCAGGAATATATCCTGAGTGCCAAAAACATGCAAAGAAGGAGATGGGAGAGAGTCTGTGAGTTTACTTACATTTTGAGGCCATCTAAACACTCTCCCTGAACAAAACTCTGATATTTGAAGCTAACACTTGCTTAGGAGGCATGATTTTGCCCTTTGGTAAGTAAAAAAGTGCCTTATATACATTCAGCTAGCCAGGAGAAATGATTGATTTCTGGATAATAATCTAGCAATACTTTGGTATGTGATTCACTGCCAAGTGGATACTCTTGGTTTCACACAGCTGTAGTTAGGGAGGGCAAGAAGCTATTTACTGGGGAAATGATAATGCAATTGAATGTTGTACTGAACCCAAGGGCGCGATAATTTCTGTTGTGCTATATCTCAGGCCTGCAGTTAAAATCTGTTTGGTCAGCCTATTGGTATGGCTTATATGGCTGAAGCTAATTCACAGGATTCAGTTATGGAAGGGGAATGTTTGCCTTTACTCTGTTAAAGGAAATAACACAAAGATTTAGCCCAAGTCAGTTGGTATTTTCCAAACCCATAGTTTACTTTTTAAGCATATAAAGTGCATTCTTCCCCTTGGACTTGTTTGACTGGAATGTTTACACTTTGATTCAGTAATCTCACTCTTGGGAATACACACTAAGGAAAGCACATAAAATACAAAAAGAAGCAATGGCATACTTTTACAACATTATTTGTAATCAGAAAACATTGGAAAAAACCTAAATGTCCAGCAATCAATGAATGTCTAACAAATTATTCCACATCCTCTTAAGGGAATCATTATGCCGCAATCAAATCGTAATTGTGAAGACTATTCAATAAATAAATAAATACACAAAATCATGATTAACAAGTAACTAAAAGCTCTGGAAATCAAGAAATCATCAGTTCTGTCACCCTGACCTGTATTAATCACTTCTGCAGCATCCCTATCATGTAATTCATTTGAGAAGTGATTTGCAAATAATGTTGTTCTGAGGAGACAAAGAGTTTTCTCCAGCATACTTACTCTAGGAGGTACAAAAGAGGAAGAGAAAGAAGAGTCACAGGAGGAACCCTTGCTACATAAAGGATGAACTACTTCAAGGAGTGAAAGAGATATTTTTCAACTAAAACAATTCTATTCTAGCCTTCTGATTGTCTGGTATTCCACAGGGGAAAAAACAATCTGTGGGGGAATTACTTTAGAAGAGTTTCAAAAAACACCTTCATTTAATGTTTATATCTCCACTAAATAACAATGTCCAAACAGGGCAGAAATGTATGGTGTAGCATATTCAAAACATAGTGACCCCACTGATAACACCTTTCAATAGCTCATCCAAGAGAACGGTTATTTATTGTATTTGTCATTTTTCCTTATTTGTTTATTTCTTTGTTTAATAGTATCTAAACCTTCCAGGACCAGTTATTAAATTAAATGACCCCCTTGAGAAGAGGTGTGAATCTGGTGAAGCACTTCCTGTCAATTCAGGAAGTGTTTCAGGAAGTTAAATCCCTTACTGTGAACCATTAGCAGAGGAAATGCTAGTAGCTGATAAATGAGGGTCAAAGTTTAAAGGGGTACAACCTTTATGGATACACATACTGTGCAATCCATGCTTCCTTTAGTTGTACTTAAGTTCTTTGTTTTACATAACAAATTCATTCTATGTGTGATCTCAGCTTTTCCAGCATTTTGGTTTATCCCTTTAACTGAGTAAACTTGCATGAAACAGAAAGATGAAATAATTGGGCCTGATCTGGGCCTGCTGTCAAAGAAGTCCCTATTTTCACCTTGGGCTTTAAATTTTTGATTAATCATCTACAGGCATTTATTATAATGTCTTCCAATGTATTATTGCAGAACCAGCCAATTCAGCTTGTCCTGGTGCTCTCTTTGTTCTGTCCCCACACATTTAATTTATCAAATGCCGGTACATTTCCTTCGACAGTGTCCCCTCTCCCTGGCCACCACTGGTGAAAGTTTTGCAGACTCTTCTGCTGCCAACCTTTTGGTAACAATACATGAAAAGCAGGAAAGAAAACAGGACTAGGTTTAGGGACATGTTGAACCATGATGGAATTCTTACTAAGACTTGGGCTAAATCCTACAGGAGTGTTGTTGTGGAGATAATCCTTCAGAGAAGTCCCCAAATGAGCTACCCATAGAGAGAGAGAAAAACTTTTAACCATGCCTTCCAATAGGGTTTCTACATGCTTACAGCTGTGAGCCATTAACCATCACTCCTAGCAGCTAGGAAATGAATGACTCCATTTCTATTTGCAGAATCCAGATACGAGGTAACAGCCTCTACCAAAGCAGTTATCTCACATGCATTTTTCTGTCTAAACCACTGAGGATGTCCTGTTAGGAATAGAGGTGTCAGTATAGTAACAGACTCTCAAAAATATCCTCCCTGTCCACTAAGCAATAAGTGAATCTTCCTAGCCTTTACTATGATATTAAAACCACTTTTCAAACAAGCATATGAAGTGAGAAAAGTTTCAAAAATCAAGATTTAAAAGTAATATTTATAGGACCTATGTACTTCTAGGATAATCTTACCAGACAAGCAGAAAAGGTCAAAAGCTATGTCCATATGACCATATAAGATGATACTAAGAGAAATGAACTCCAAGATAGGGACACAAGAGGTTTTATCTTTCTTGCTGTTGTTTTTAATGTACTATATGATTTTTTTTGTTTCTTTTGTGTGTTCTCCCCTCATGGTATAACCCTTGTTTTCACTGTATTTGATTCTGGTGCCCTACATGATATATATATATGTATATATATATATATATATATATATATATATATATATATATATATACACATATATATATACAATTTTAATTTGGGGAGGGAAGGGAAATAACAAAATGCTGAAACAAATATACAAGTTGACCCATTGTAACAATGAGATGTACAAGACACTATGTTGAAAATGAATTTTACAACTTTGTAGGGAGAGGGAGGAGTTGGGGAGGTGGAGAGGGATGGGAGGGGATAACATTGCTTGATAGGAAAT
Source organism: Dipodomys merriami (assembly GCF_024711535.1). Classification (NCBI taxonomy): domain Eukaryota; kingdom Metazoa; phylum Chordata; class Mammalia; order Rodentia; family Heteromyidae; genus Dipodomys; species Dipodomys merriami. The sequence continues at coordinate 1,717,202 of NW_027203604.1, forward strand.
GTACTCATTACCTTACTTATGTAACTGTAATCCCTCTGTACATTATCTTTACAATAAAATATATAAAAATTATGAATCATGCTTATAATAACTGTTCATGTCAACACAGGAACAAAGATTTCTGCAATTAAAATCAGTAACTAGCTATTCATCAGCACCCTAAAGAAACAATAGAAGTAAAAGAATAAAGGATTTCAGAACAGGTATGTAACATTACTTCTGTGGGATATAGGTGAATAGTAAAAATGAAATCATTTTGAATGCACAGAAAATCCATAGTCATTTTTCTGAGCAAATTGTATCTTTATTCTGGCCTATATGAAACACACACTTGTATGTGCATATTTGAAGACTGCATGGAGAAATAGTGCTCCAGGATCTCTGCCCTTAATGTCATTCTCAAATTCTGATAGATCTTATAGAACGAAGGGGAACTAATTTGAGTATGACATATTTTTCATACATGATACTGTATCACTAAACTAAACTATAATTTTAACAAGAGTTCCCTTAGGCAGGGAGAATGATGAAAGGTGCTACTAATATCAAAATGCTTTTGTATAATTATTTAAAGAAATCTAAAAAAATAATTTAAAAACAAAGAGTAAAGCTGCCTTCTTGTAAAATTTTCTTATCACATGAAACCTGATTTCTATCTCCAGTGAAGGTTCAGGAAATGCCTGCTGTTGTTCTGAAGAAAGTATTTTAAAATCTTAAAATTTCTTCTTCTTCTTTTCCTCATTAGAAAATGCTACAGACCTTTTTTGTTTTCTATTTCTTTTTGGCTGGTAGAAATTCCTTCTCTACTATCTCTACTAATGGAAATAATTAAAATAATACCATTAATAAGGTACAAAATTCAAGAATTTCCTGTGGTTCCCTGTAGGTACAGAGGAAGTTTAAATTTCTCATTGACTATTTAATGAAACACATGTGCAAGCACATGTGCGCACACACACGCACACACACACACACACACACACACACACACACACACACACACACACACACACACACACACACACAAAGGAAAGATTTCCCCCAGTGTCCTGAATGCTATACTGTAATTATTAAAACAAATCAACCTTTCTGAAAGAGAAATCCAATCATGAATTGGAATTCTAAGAAAGGAATCACACAACTGCAATTTCAACAACTGTCACTTCCCAAAGTCTAACTTAATAAAGTTAGGAGTAAGAAATAATTGGCAAACTAAAAGAAAAAAACACTAAAGTAATTAGGAAACAGCTAAGAGTCTTGGTAGTATACAGATGCTAAAGACAAATAATGCAGGGAGTAGGAATGAAGAGGTTAGAATGAGTTGGGAACCACGACAGCTAAACCTAGCAGATATCTTTTTTAATGGCTGTCTGAACCACCGAAGATGGGGTATGTCCACTTTCCCTCTCAGTTTATGTGGTTCTGGCGAGATGGAAGCTTAGCCCACAGCTCTCTACAAGTGGTCACAAGCTCCAGGCCTGATTCTGTATATTTACTCCTAGACATAGTGACAGACACCGGATAGGAACGTAGCTCTAGCCAGACCATGAAAAAGCTTATTCAAAACCATTTCCTGACTTTACTTGAACATCTGATGGTAACTATGCCTGAAGCTAGGCCAACATAAATTGGTGAAAAATATCCTGACAAATTACACTATTGCTCTGTGGACACTCACACATAGCATATGTCTCTTTTACCTTCCAGTGCTACAACTAGCATTATTTTAATCAAAGAAGTATAATTTCTATGCTTCCATTACATATATTTCCCAAACTCACTGCTGCGAGTTCTTTTACAAGGTTGATTTGCATACAGGTTCAAACAACGTCTACTACGTGACTATAACTTAAGCTGTGCTTGTTCTGAATGAAGACTCCTCAGCTTCTGAAGAATTTACCCAGTGTAATTAGATATACCCTGATTCATCCCAATGCTATCCAAAGGCTAAATATCTGTGGCTTTAATTGAAAAAGCTCATTAACTTTAAATACAGCTAGTGTTATTGAGGGAAGAAGAAGAAGAAAAAAACCTCAGTAGAAATACTCTAATAGATTGTCTAGTAAGACAGAAAAAAAAGGTTTATGTATTCTAAGCCAATTAATCTTGTCTACATCATTCCACTTACATTGGATGTGGGGCTGAGTGCTTCAATAAGAAAACATATGCAGAAGTGCAAGCTGAGTTCTACTCATTTTCTAGATATATAATAGGCTTTAAAAAAAAAGTGCTTTAAACTGTAATACCTTTCAGATAGCTAAAGAGTAGATGTTTTCCAGCTCACAAATGAAGAGGGGATTGACTGCTTGGGATATTAGCCTTTCATAACCCCTAATGAATTAAAGCTATTAGGAAGTGATTATCAACAGCTCCATAAATCACTAACTAGAAATAACAATGTAACTAAAGCACTCTTGCTCCAAAACATGAATCTGAATTTGACCAAGCCTCTGGTTCAGTTTCTCAATATCCACATTGTTGACATTGGCCAGATAGGTTGTTGTTGTTTTTTGTTTGGTTTTGGTTTTGGGGTGGGTTTATGGGGGGCATTCTATATTTTCTTGCATTCTTGGAGGTTTGGCTGCACCTTTGCTTTCTACCTCCTAGATGCCAGTAAAATTCCTATGTTGTGAAAAACCAAACCTGCCGCTAGGCAGTGCAAAGTGTCCTGTCATGAGAAGAGGTTTGGAGAAAAAAATCATGCTGCAAGAGTGTTTCTGTCATGGATTCAAAAACCAAGTTAGAAGACACACATAGGATTGTCGCATGCCAAGGGGTGGCATCAAGTTGCAAAGATCCACCGAGCAAAGAAATTCTAAATCATAGAGGTTTTTCTGTTTACTTACCTGGAAAAAAGAAAATAGAGATATGATAAAATAGTGATAAAAATAGCAACTAATCACAGCTTATGGCTTTATTTGGATCTTGAAAATAGACTATAAAAGCAACAATATATAGATCATTTGACTGTTCACTGAATATTTAGCTATTTAAGGGAATATCACTAATTTTTGTTATTATATTATATATAATGTATAATTACATTATAATTGTACATTTTAAGAGTCCTTATCTTTTAAAGCTTAATATAGAAATAATTAGTAATGGGGCTGTGGGTGTAGCTAAGTTGTAAAATGCTTACCTAGCATGTGCAAGGCCCTGGATTTGATCCTCAGCACAGAAAGCAAAATAAGGAAAGAAGGAAGGAAAGAAGGAAGGAAGGAAGGAGGGAGGGAGGGAGGGAGGGAGGGAGGGAGAGAAGAAAAAGAAAGGGACATGAAGGGGAGAGAAAGAAGAACAGGAGCACAGAAGAAAAGAGAAGCAGGGAGGAGGAAACAGGAGGGGAGAAGAGGGGAGGGAATGTTGGGTGTTGTTTAATTTTTGAGCCTGCATTTTGCTTTCAGCCAAACAGCTAAACATTTATATTGTCTTTATATTTCATGGACTGTTCTAGATGTTTTATATATAGTAATTAATTTAGTCCACCCAACTATTCAATGAGGTAGTACATTAATTTATTATTTTATAGATGAAACTGAAACTAACTGGCTGAGTGATTTGTGCAAACATAGTATCTGCTGAACCCCAAACCAGAATGTCCTCAGAGATAATGCTTTTAACCATAGTAGCATATTAATCCTTCCTCATAACTATTCAGAAAAAAATTAAATGAGGAAAACTTCATAATGTCACTGGTGCTAAGTAGACATTATATAGAAGGTGTTCTTTATTGGTTATGTTTCCTTCATTTTTGATAGAAAACTACTGACATCTTCATTAAATAAAATTGTTTTATATGAGTAAATACCTTTATTTGCATTAAGATAAGGAGTACAGATGTGGAAAAAATATAACAAAACTTACGGTAAAGTTCCTTACTTGCACTAGATCCTACTAAATCCCTACATATAATTGTAAATTTGTTGTCTTTTTGAAAGAAGTTCCCTCAAATTGTGTAAGCTTTAAGTCTTATAACTGCTAAATCTGTAATATTTGAACACTGAGTTGTCTAGTTTGGAAGAATGAAATGAGAATCTCACTGGTGACTGACAAAGAGGAAAAGAATGAGAAGCCCAAGAGAGAAGAAAATGAAAGGTGAAAAAGAAGAGGAGGAAGGACAGGAGGAAATGAAGAGGGAAGAGAGGAAGAACCAAAGAAGGAGAATAAAGGGAAAAATGAAGAGGGGGAAAAGAAGAAGGAGGAGGAAAACATGTTCAGAAAGGAAGTTCAAAAATATTTTAGGTAATTTGATTATAGCTATGATAGGAACAATCAATAGAGATTTCCTGTTGGCAAGGTATATGACAAAGACATTGTAACCAATGCAACAGTGATACTCACAAAAGTATGGTTGAATACAAATATATATGTTAGAAATGAACTGTACAACTTTGGGGGGAGAGATGAATTGAGAAGGAAGGAAAATGAGAGAAAAATGAGGGAGGGGGTAACAAATTCAACAGGAAATGTACTCACTACCTTATGTATGTAACTGTAACCCCTCTGTATATCACCTTGACACTAAAATTAAATTTAAAATAAAGCAAAACAAAACAGAGATATTGTAAACATTAGCAAAGGGTGCTTATTAAAGCCACAGGAAAGCATAGAACATTAGCCAGTAGTTTTTAGCTAAAGACATAACAACCAGTAGATTCCTGGAGATGGCACTGGAATTTAGTTGGTTGAGGCCAGGGATGTGATAAACATCTTCCAATAAACAGAATAGTTCCCACATTATAAAGAGTTGTCCAGTCCAAAATGTCAGTACTGCTGAAGTGAAGAAGTCCTCTATATTAGATGAGACTACAGAAGATACTGAAGAAAAAGATGTTGAAAATGGGATGAGAAGAATCAGGATCTCTACGAGCATGAATTGAGTCAGAATGCACTCTGAAGAGACTATGAAATGTCCCTCCTACACAGTATAACCCCTGTTTTCACTGTATTTGATGTTGGTATAATTTGTTGACCCATTGCAGCAATGAAATATACAAGAGGCTATGTCAAAAAACAAAAGAGGAGGCAACAATGTTGGATAAGAAATGTACTCATTACCTTGCTCATGTGATTGTAACCCCTCTGTACAGTATTTTTCACAATAAAAACTTAGTTTAAAAAAACAAAGTACTACATCCACTTTTTAGGTTATACCAGAAAATTATATTATTCTCCTGTCAGTGGTATCTACCATCTTCCCTCTGAAACTGCCTTGTCAGGGTGATGATTCTCAGATGAAGAAATGTAAGTTCATTATGTCCAGGATAATAAGGGTGTGAATAGCAGGCAGATGCTGAACATCTGCTAATCCAAAATTGAATAACTCTTCAAGTTAATGCTTTTTTGTGGACCCTGGAAGAGTTGCTGACATAGAGATTCCCAAAGTATAGTCTGAAATTTTTGTTTTCCACTAGTGTTAGGGTGTGTCTGGATTAGTGTCATTCCATGACACTTATGGTTTACATTAGTTGTTTATTTGAGGAGAAATTGAAAATAAATTATTGCTGGCCCAGATTTCACAGATAACATCGGTGACTGTCCCTGTGAATATCATGAATGGATAAGTTCTGGAAGGAAAAAAATGTATATAATCATATAACCCCTGTATCCAAATAGCTCTTTGGGACTAGGAGGTAGAGTTCAAAAGATTTTAACAGTTGCTTAGGATGCTTAACCCCTGAGTTCTATAACCAGTTCCATAAAGAAGAGGGGAAAGTCCTGTTTTGTCTATTTCTCCAATTTTGTCTAATCCTTCAATTATGTGCAGTAATCACCAGGACACATGTGCTGAGTAGGAGAAGCATAGGAATAAGGAGGTAGGAAAAGAATCTTAAATGTTCTTTTTATACATTCTTTGTCATAATCATTTCTTATACTCCTTAAAATTATCCTCTGCTCCCCACATTTGCTCCTACTTTTTAAAAATGTTATTTCTTGGGTTTGAATTCAGAGCCTTGTGCTGGGTAGGCAGACGCTCTGTAACTTAAGCCATCCCCCAGAGCGCTTACTTTTTTAAATACAGATTTTGCATGCTTTCTTTTTAAAAAAATTAAATCAGTTAATAACTAAGTGCATCTTTATCAATAACACCTCTTTCTTCATTCTCCCCCATCCCTCCCAACCCAGCCTCTCTCCTTAATTTTCCTGCTCTCATAAGATATGCATTGAATATTATGACTGTATTCTTTGCCCCCACTCCTTTCTCTCTTCACTCATCATGTTTGTTTCTTTAACATCTTGCTATCTCTGTTTGATTCTGATTCTGATCTTTTCCCCCAGATTTTGTATCAGATTTTTCAACTTTATTTCTGACCCTCATTGTGTGAGAATATGTAGTTTTTGTTTGGTTGGTTTCATTTTTGTTCACCTATATATTTGATGTGTTTACTTGTTTTTACTTTGTGGTAAGCATCCATGATTCCTTTTTCTGAAAAATACCCCCCTAATTTTCTTTTTTTTTAAAAATTATTATTGTAAGCCAGGCGCTGGTGGCTCACACCTGTAATCAGAGCTACTCAGGAGGCTGAGATCTGAGGATTGCAGTTCAATGCCAGCCCTGGCAGGAACGTCTGTGAGACTCTTATGTCCAATTAGCCACCAGAAAAAGTGGAAGTGACACTGTGCCTCAAGTAGTAGAGCACTAGCCTTCAACTGAATTGCTAAAGGACAGTGCCCAGGCCCAGAGTATAAGCCCCATGACTGACAAAAAATGTAAAGGTGATGTACAGAGGGGTTACATAAGTTGGGTCATGAGTATGTTTCTTTTTGAACGGTTCACCACTTCCCTCATTTTCTCCCATTTTTTTCCTTCACAACCCTTCACGCCCAAAAAGTGTATAGTTCATTGTCAACCTAGTGTGTAGTGAGTATCACTGCTGCATTTGTTCACCCTTTGTCCCATTTTTGAGGAGTCATCCACTCAATCTATGTGTTTGGTAGCCTGCTTTCTTCATACTTCAGAAAATGATGTTCATGCCTTCACCTATTTGTATATTACCTTCTATTGGCCATAATGATTGGTTCACAGGTGGCTTCATTCTAACCTATAAAGATTCAAATTCAAGATCTGTTCTAATCTTTTTAAATATTTTCTGACAGATTTGCTCAGCTATGAGGATATCAAACTGGGTATGCCAACAACCATTATTTTTGTGGGAGAATCTGTCTGCACAAGAAGATAGGGAAAACAATGCACAGTCATTAATAAATGGGTTACAGCTCCATGCCACTGAGCCCCATCTTGCTAAAAATAATCTGTGAGACAATATGGAGCAATATGCCTTTCCAAGAAGGAGGAAGCTATCATCCTATCACTGTCACCCCAGAGTCACCTAGGGTTGTCTACAAGGACACCAGTCAACTTCTGCTTATTTTGCTTAAGGGATACCTATCTGTGAGAGCTGGCTCCTGCAACTTTCACTCTTTGGACATCATCAATGCCAAATATCAGGAGCTGTATTCAATTCATAAACATCTACAATATGAATATCTATATTTATATATATAGTCAGCCCTCAGTTTCCACTAGTTTCTAATCTGTTTAACCAACCCCCAATCAAAATGCAAGCTTTATCAAGAGATAAAAGCTTACACTTTTAATGAAGATGTACAAACATTTTGTTGCTATTATTCTCAAAACAATACAAGAATTATCTACATATCATTTACACTGTATTATATATTGTAAGTAATCAAGAGACAAAGTATGTGGAAGAATGTATGTATTTAGGTTGTATGCAACTATTATGCCTTTGTAGATTAGGGACATTAGCACCCACAATTTTGGTATTCATAGGAGTTCTGGAACCAATCCTTCTGCATACACAGAAATGAATGTATATGTTTTTGGCACATGCAAAATTATAAAACTCTCAAAATACCATTCTAGCCCTTAAGATCACTTGTTAGAAGAGATAGGTAGATTCAAAATAACTATTGCACAAGAGAGTCCAACACTAATGATGTACATCAAAAAGCATCATGGGAAAGAAATGGAAAGGCTGTATGGGTAAAGAATTATTTGGATTTTGAACAACAAAACAATGGTATTATTTACATTCAAGCAACTATATTTACATTCTATAAGAAATCTGATGGGCCAAGAGGCATGCCATTCAGAGACGGTGGTAGAGAAGTTTAGAACTAGGATCTACATGCAGGAAAACTAAATTCCATGCTGCAAATCAGATTTTACTGGCAGTGGAGGATTAATAAAAGTAGATGTGACTTACTCATATTTTGTGACCAATGCTATCTCATCACAGTTTGCATTCATACTTTACACAAGGTACAATAAAAAGAGTGAAATAGATTTTTTAATTTGTCAAAAGATATATTCAAGTGCATTTCTATTGTAGTTATTATTACATATTACATAGTATTATTGAAAATTTTAAACATTCCATGTGCTCTAGAACAGAATTTGAAAACATCAGTTCTTCCATTGTAACACCTAGACAACTTATATCTGGGTTCCAATGAAACTTCCTTGACAAAGCAGGCCAAATTTGGCCTACTGGTCACACATTGCAGACTTTTTTTTTTAACTCAGTGATCCTTAGGGTGTGTGTATGTGTGTCTGTGTGTCTGCGTGTGCGTGCACGTGTGCAACAGTCCTGGGGCTTGAACTCAGGGCCTAGGTGCTATTCATGAGGGTTTGTCTTTTTGGTTTTTTTGTTTTTGTTTTTTGGGGTTTTATTTTTGCTCAAAGTTAGCACTCTACTACTTGAACGACTGCTCTACTTCCAGTTTTTTGGTGATTAATTGGAGATAAGAGTCTTAATGGATTTTTCTGCCCAGACTAGCTTCCAGCCATGATCCTCAGATCTCAGACTCCTGGGGTAGCTAGGATTACAAGGATCAGCACCTGGTTGATCCTCAAATTTTTATGAACAGTGGGAAAGTGCATGTCTAACTCTCCTAGGGAAGGCTGATGTCTTTTTTCTTATCTTTAAATGTAAAAATGTATTTATTCACAGTCCTCAAGAAAATATCATCCCTTCAGAAAGTTCTTTCTAAACAAAAAAGCTAATAAAAATTACAAGAGTAACTTATGCCAAAAATATACAACTAATGTATATAAACTTTACAAAACAGTAACACAGGTAATGTGTTAATTTTAGAATATTTCCAGTGACATAGCAACAACTTAAATTATGTTAAGACAGATATTAATAATAGTATTATCCAATGTGTCATATTTACATATTGAAATGTCATATTTGTTTGTATGAGATTGAAAATGGACAAAAAACTGCAGTTGTCATTGCCTAACATTTCAAATATTGAAAAGGCCACATAATTTTTTTGAAATGCAGCAAAAACTTGATGCTGCCATTTAGATCTGGATCTTCCTATGCTTTGAGAACATGCCCTGTTGTTGTTTCAAGAGAAAGAAAGAAAAAAAATACCCCCCCCCAAAAAAAATACCTAAAAAAGTTTGTTTGCTAAAAATCACACTCACCACACTTAGAGACAACATGGTCAGAGTAAAATTCCACTTAAAAATATTGTTTCCACATTTAAATCTTTTACTATCTTCTCTACCAACCCCATAGAAATTTTTACCACATATATAGTAAAGATACATTAAGGTTGGTATCTCCAAACTTGCTTGATTTGAAGAGTCACTTTAAATATTTGCTGTCTCTATAGATTCTCAGACATTTCATCCTGGAGATTCTAATTCATCCAGAGGTATAGAATTGGCCCCAGTCTAGACCAGGAGGACGCTGTTGTGATCAATTCAGGCTGGGCACACTGGGCTGGCACTGAGTCATTCCCCAACTGCTGCGATTTCCCATCACTTTCCTGAGGGGCTAACATTGAAGTCCTGCCAAACATTAGACCTCAGTTCAAGTTGCTGGCCACAGAAGAACTTGTAAGATACTGTTCCTTCCTGTATGATTTTTTTATTCCAGACATGAGAGCTACAGGCAGCAACTTCCTTCAGAAAACTCAGAGGACCATACCTTTAAACACATACTGTTTATAGGAAAACAGTCACTCAACCTGCTCCCCAGTGAGTATTGCTTTACTTTCTTCTTCAATTAAAACCAAAATAAAAAGAATTGGAAGTGATATTTACACTCCCCTAAGGAAAATGGAGGTAAACACATGTAGCACTTTTACCTTAAGAAAAACACTTAACTAATAGAACCAGGAATTATGGTGTACCCTGGGCAACAGGCTCTGTGACCCTTATCCAAAGAAACCCTTCCCTTAGAGAATACCTCTTTCAGGCAAAGAAGATATTTTCGGACTAGTCAATATTCAACATTGGGGAAAAAATACATGTTTTTGTCTGTTTGTTTAAAATAGTTCTTTCTGAGGAAAATGGTGTTGTTTGTGTGAAATCAATGAATTTATTTGAATGACATAAAATATCTTCTTTAAATAAAACAAAAAGGAGAAAAAATATTAATAATGCTATCTTCAAACAATATAGGCTCAAGAAGAAACCAGAGAAGAAGCACTTTAGAAGTAGTTCAGAGCTGTTAGTCTTTCTTAAAATAAATAAATAAATAAATAAAGGATCCTCTATTTCTCTACTTTTGCTTGTGAGTACTTAACAATGCCTCTTCAGGGTCTAAGTTCCCTACATTTCTACTTGGTAATTGTTTATTTATAGCTCATATGTCTACAACTGTCCCCACTGGACTTTCTTAAGCATTTAATTATTGTGAGTTACTCAAAGATTCACCATCATCTGCCTAATAAATTTAAACCCTATAATGGGAAGTATAAGCCCTTCCTGACCTTGTCCTCCCTATTTATCTAGCCTCACCGTTAGCTAATCCCCTTCTGGCCACCACGTGTATCTGGCTGTCATGTAAATTCATTCAGATTGCCTGAGCACATGGTACTCTGACACTCATCATTTGCAAGTGTTTGCTTTGCATAGAAAACTCTCTATCAGAAATAAGAATGGCCAATAGACACATGAAGAAATGCTCAACCTCTCTAGCCATAAAAGAAATGCAAATCAAAACAATATGGAGATACCACTTCACCCCAGTTAGAATGACTATAATCAAGAACTCTAATAACAACAGATGCTGGAGGGGATGTGACCAAAAGGGAACCCTACTGCATTGTTGGTGGGTGTGTAAACTTGTTCAACCACTTTGGAAAGCAGTATGGAGGTTCCTCAAAAGACTCCACATAGAGCTCCCCTAATACCCAGCAATCCCACACTAAAGCTACCAGCACAACTATGTTTATTGCAGCATTATTTACCATAGCTAAGATATGGAACCAACCAAGATGCCCCTCAGTAGATAAATGGATTAAGAAAATGTGTTATATATATATATATATGAATTCTATGCCTCCATCAGAAAGAAAAACAAACTTTACAATTTAGGCAGGCAGGGGTGGGGGGGATAGTGGGGGGGCGAGGAGGGAGTATAGTTTCTGAAGTGGTAGGGAAGGGATGGTAGGGGAAAAACAAAGGAGGAGGCAACAATGCTGGATAAGAAATGTACTCCTTACCTTGCTCATGTAACTGTAACCCCTCTGTACAGTATTTTCACAATAAAAAACTTATTAAAAAATCCTCTGTCAGCTCCTACCCATACCCATTCTCCTGCCTGTCTGCCCAGGAAACACTAATGCTTCAAAGTCAGCACAAGCACATCCTTCTCTGACACCCAATGCTGACCTGTTCTCAGTGTTTCCATCTAACTTCATACCTACCCTCAGCAGAGGGTTATAACTATCAGGTCATTTCCATTCATAATTTGCTTTAACTCTGTCTCCAAAGAAAACTAAAGCTTTCTTCAAGATGAGAATAATGCCAACTCATCATGCCATTTCCAGTTCTACTCCCAAACAGACTACTTAAAACAAAATACAGGCTGGTCTCCTATCTGAAATTACTGATGGTAGTGCAAAAATGAATGAGAATGTATGGGGCAAAGATATCTACACAGAAATAGCTGTGGAGCTGACCTCTAGCCGACTAGATGGTGAACAGTCAAGCTATCAGCCTATAGTTCCAAAACTGCCTACTCAGGAGCCAGATCTGATTTCTAGAATTCTGATCTGTTATCTAATCTATACTTGCACCAGGCAGCTGGCATCATGCTAAAACAGGTTGCCAACACATTCTGAGTAAACACAATCATAGTTCTGATCTCTTTGTCCTACTCTACACTCTATACTCCATGTGGTTCTGATCCTTCTGGCTTATATACCCTCACTGCATTCTTTAGGCCTGAACTTCATCCTGACTGTGACTTAAGTTCTTCTCTTCGACTGTGACTTGAATAATTTTCACTCTGAATTTATGGTTTTCCATGAATAGAGAACTTCTGGTATCCCGTCTCCCCCCACCACCCCCGCCCAACTCCTTTGGTGAATTACCCAATGTTGTAAGTACCCAAAGTTAGTCAAGAATTCTTGTTGGATTCACCCCAACCTTCTGAGTAGGATACAAGTATAAAGAGTTGTTTTTGTCTGCTAGCTGAGAAAAACTGACACACATTGAAAGTATTAGAAAGAAAAGAAAAGAAGTGGAGCAAAACAAAATAATCTATATAATATGTCACTTGGTAGATATCTGCAAATGTTCCATTTTCAGAGACATTTGCATTTGCCTTAAAATGATTGTGACTTTAGTATTTGGATTGTTAAGAGAAAGATGCATATAGATGAAGAAACACAAAATGATCTTAGAAGAATATAGAGGTCCTCAGGTGATTGTGGCTCATACCTGTGATCCTGAGATCTGAGGATCAAAGTTCAAAGTCAGCCCAGGCAGGAAATTTGTGAAAATTGTATCTCCAATTAACCACCAAAATTCAGGAAGTGGTGGTGTGGCTCAAATGGTAGAGTATCAGACATGATAAAATGCTAAGGATAATAGTACAGAGTCCAAGCCCCAAAATTAGCACTAATAATAATGTGTTTTAAAAGAATGTAAAGGTATATAATGGGAGATGAGAAAAATCGTGATATAACACCAATGATTTATACACCAGTAATTCTATACTAGAATCCTTATGGCACAAAAATGTTGATCTGATGCTGAATGCAACTCAAAAGCCTGGCTAGAGACATATTACACTGACAGTAAAACAAAAGAAATTGACAAGAAACTTCTGGAGCAACAAGATGAAATATTTTAGGCTCACACTCCTCTGTGTGATTTAGAATAACTTTTCCTTTCTCCATTATCTGAGAGAGAAAGAAACTTCCATGATATTAAAAGAGAGGGGGAAAAAATGAAGAAAGTGTCAACTCTGAGTGGTTAAAGCTTGACACATCTTTACGGTAGAAATGGGAAGGGGAGGAGATCTGTAAAATAAATAAAAGTAATGTGAGTCAGGAAGCTGTAGAATCAAATCTCCAATCTATCCTTTGTGAGGCAGCAAGACCTTCTCCTATTTAGCTCCCCATTTACCAACTTCATAATCTACAAAATTAAGAATAAATAAACCTAGCTTTCAGTGTTCTCTATGATAATTAGTGAAGCCATTGGCATAATAAATAATTCTTATGAGTATCAAGAATTCTCTATTATTTGAAAACATGCTTATTTTTATACTGATGCTCATTATGTATTGAGAAGAACATAGAGAAGATGGTTATAAGGAGGACCATGGTTCAATGCCATCCCTGGCTGAAAATTACTGAGACCACAACTCAACCAACAAGTTAAGCAGGGTGGTTTACAGCTGTGTCCAGCTAAGCCAAGAGTCAGAAGTAGGAAAAGAACTGATCTAGGGAAAAATTTGAGACCTTATCTGAAAAATAACTTAAGTAACATAGGCTAAGGGAATGGCTCAAGTAGTAGAGTAACTGCCTAAAAAGTGTGAAGCCCTGAATTCAAATCCCAGTACTGCCTACCCCTCCCCTCCAAAAGGAAAAAACCCCAAAACTCTAGCTACATAATGGCCATACTATCAGGTAAGTACTGAAAAATAGAATATGAATTAACTTTCTTTTTCAGCTTACATTTCTTTTTTCTTTCTTCTGCCTTTCTTCTTTCTCTCTCTCTCCCTCTTTCTCTCTCTCTCACTTTCTCTTTCTCTGTCTTTCTTTTCTGGACGTTTTTGGGGTTGAACCCAGAGCCTCAGACTTGGCTATGCAAGTCCTCTGCCACTTGAGCTGTGCTTCCAGCCCTCCACTTCCATTTCTTAACATTGTTTGGCCTCTATTATTCTCTGAGATTGTCTCTTCAATACTTTCATTGGTAATTATTCAAACTAAAAGCCTTCAATGTCATTCCTTAGTCTTCTCTTTTACCCCACATCTAGCCCAAGAGCAAGTTCTAGCAGGGTGGTATGTATGTTGCCACCATCACCAGTCAACTTGCCAAAATGATCTGGTTCATTTGACCCTTGTTCTCCTAGAGTGTATTTGGAAAGATGAGGCCAAATGATGCTTTTAAAACATATCTCAGACCCATCTGATTCCTTTACTGAGCATTCCTCATTGTCTTCCTGTTTCACTCAAAACCAAAAAGCCCCTTTCATGTCCTCCGCAATCCAGCAGAAGATGGTAGAGCAGAGGGTGCTTCTGCCTGGGCCATATCTCCTGCAGCTCTTCCATTTTCCTCCATATTCACTCCAAAAGACTTGAACTAGCTTTCGCTGAGCCTCAAATATGATAAGCACATTTGTATCTCTGCAGTTATTTCTCTCTGGAACGCTCTTCCTAAGTGTATTTTCATCATCTTGTGCTTCTGTTGTCTCCATCAAAACACCAAATGAAACCCACTATCTTGGAAATGAACTATACAACTTTGCCAGGGAGGGAAGTCAGGAAAGGAAAAACTGGGAGTGAATGAGAGAAATGACACTATTCAAAAGGAAATGTATGCATGTGACTTATGTAACTATAACCCCTTTGTACATCCATCACCTTTACAATAATTTTTAAAAAATACCAATGCTTTCTTCATCATGGTCTTGATCTGGGTTTCATAAATAAATAAATACAGCCTAAGAAAAAGGTTTGAATGCAAATAGTTTGGGAGGAAGATTAATTCTAGGCAAAGAGACAGGGGAAAACAGAGAAAACTAAATCAGGACTGTGTGGAGAAATGAGTTGGTGGTGGAGAGGCTGTCTAACAAGTATGACACATACTTTATCCAAACCCTATCATGCTATCCTTACCCTCTTAACTTCCTATTACCATGTCATTGCTTATAGACCTGAAGCTCTCTTCTACTAGACTATATAAGTCATATGATATCAGTGTATTTTTTGTTCCCAAAATACAGTATTCCCTATTTTGAAGTAGTATTCAATGAAACACTAGCAAGTATCTGCATATACAATGCACTGTCTATAAAATGGTCTGTGTATGTGTGTGAGGAAGAAAGATAAATATCAGTGTATCCTTTTATAGTATAGACATACTGGTGTTTGTTATTAAATTATCTGCCTTTTCAATGTTTCTTATAGCCCAGGTTGCTGTATCTCACCAAAGTGAAGTTATATTAGGCTTAAGCCAATGAGTGTGAAAAGAAAACCTATTGTCACCTTGACCTTTGCTCAAATATTTACATGGATCAATCATCAGAATAATTTTCTGATATGGAGAGCTGGGTCCCACTTTAGGTCTGTCAAGGACCTGAGAATACACATTTCTAACAAATGTTCCTGATGCTGATGGCCCTGTGGGCCACATTTGGGGAGCCACTACATTAGATCATTCTTGCAGACTCATCCAATGGGTATCTTTCCCAGAACACAGCCTGACTTAAGTCTAGAGAGATCCAAAGAAAGGAGCAGTTTTGTTTCACTTAAGCTACAAAGTTCAATACAGCACTGCGTGTTAGTGACTACACAAAGTCCTCATTCAACACGGAAGTTGCTTACTACATTCAGCTAATCCTGATGAAGGGTTCGGGCTTATTTAAGAGTTCTCTTTACAGTCAGCACTAGCACCATATTTTTAAAATAAACCATATCTTTCTGTAATTGGCATGTCTAAATGGAAGCAGGAAAACAGGATATGAAGACCAGAGTAACAACAGTGAAAATCTCAGAAAACATGACGAAAATGAAAAAAGGCAATCCTTATTTGAGGGCAGGGCTCTTTTATGCATGATAACTTTGGTGGAATCAAACTGATTTCCTTTGAAGAGAGGAAGAAATCTCAGGGAAAATAATTAGCTTTCTATTCTACAGGAAAAGGTAGTTCACTATCAGCAGTGGTCGACTGCAGCCATTGCTCTTAACACCAGAGTTCTTAATCGAAGCAAGCTGGCAGCTGTACTGATTTCAGTGGATGATCAGAGGACAAATCATATATGAAGAAACAGGATGTCATTGGCAGGGCTTGCCATTGCTTTCTGAAGTGGTTCTTTAGGAGACAGCAGACACAGGGTTCTATTCCAGAGAAATGAAACATTTTCTGATATGACCCATCCTACAGTCCTGTATGATCCTGACAAATCCTAAATGATAAATCCTATCCTATAAATTGTATGTTAAACATTAAGCCACATTTTAATATATGTTTTTCTTCTGGGCTATATTTCTCTGGTGATTATTTTTCAACAAATGCTGCTTACAAGTCCATGAAAAAAAATGTCTCATGACAAAAAGATTAACAGAGCTAATTGAATATAAAATTAATTTACTAGCTGACTTAACTGACTGGCTGTGGAATCTTGCTCTGACTGGGGAGCTTTTTATTTCTAATGATTGCAATGGAGTTGCCAATTTTCTTCAAAGATTTTGTTGTTGTTGTTCATGGGGCTTGAACTCTGGGCCTGCGCACTGTCCCTCAGCTCTTCAGCTTGAGGCTAGTGCTCTATCACCTGAGTCACAATGCCACTTTGGTTTTCTGGTGGTTTATTGGAGATAAGAGTCTCATGGACTTTCCTGTCCAGGCTGGCTTTGAACCTCGATCCTCAGATCTCAGCCTCCTGACTAGCTCAAAGATTATTCTTATTCCAAAAGTCTTCTAGGCCTGTTCCATTTGACATTCAGATGGAATCAGGCATCATTGTATTGTATTGAAATTATAGTTGTTTACTAAGCATTTCTAAGTTAAAGATGATATAAGATGCCTATATAGAAATATTTATAAGACAGCGATATGGATACAATATGCTATGTAGATATGGTTCTTATAGAGATAAAGATTTTACAATATAAAGATGACATTCGCAATTAATCATCTTTGGCCTAACAAGTAGCCCTTGAAAATCTTATCCAATATCCCTGACATTTCTTGAAAGCATGTGTCACCCTAAGTTATGTATTTGTATAATTTTCCTTCAAGTGCATGTAAATAGCAAACAAAATTGTGTAAACATTATTCTTTCAGAATATTAACTACAATTTTCTCATAGGCTTAGTCATATGGCAAGTTCTCAGAAACTCTAAGCTTAAATTCTACAAGACTTAGAAAAATGTTGTTGTTCCCTGTCTGTCTACACTTTCCATAAAACATTATTTTGAGAAGTTTCTTTATATCCACTGTTTTCTTCTGTGGGCTCACAGAATGGCCTTAGCAGGATTTATATATATGCGTATTAACCGTTTCCAGTCCCTATAGCCGACGTGCAATCGAAGTCTTGTTGTATCTCTTTACTTTTTCTCATTTCAATATATGAACCTGAGTTTTTCCTGCTGTTCCATGCAGGGAAAGGTGACATACAAACATCCTCAGTAAACCACTTGGAAATGACTATCTTAGAATAGATCTGTATCAGCAAGGTTGCACTCCCAGAGGTCCTTCCAGAATTATGCTATGTAAAAGTCATCACAGGAAGCCCCTCCTACAGAATCTGAGATATGTTATACATTTTCACATCTTTTTGGGACTGAGGAGGAAATTAAAACTTGGACGCTGAACACGAATGCAACTTTCTTGTAAAACACACACAAAAGATATTTTTTCAATATTAAGCAAAATGCAGGGACATTTAGTTGACTCTGTAAACCCCTGCATCTCAGCAGCAGTAACACTGAAGTGGTATCAAAGGGCCTATTCAAAGCAACTCTGGAAAACGCTTCTTGTGCAAAAAAAAAAAAGCAACTCTCAAAAGTAGGATAGCGGGGGTCTACCATTTCATTGTTACTGGTTTTGTGCTCATTTTGGCAATCAATAAAAAGCAAATTGCAGACTGAATACTTCTACTGAGAATCCGTTGTCTCTGTGTGTGAAACCTAAACTAGTTTAAAATAAATAAAAATTCAAGTATGTGCATGATGTGTGGATGTGTGTGCGTGTGCATGTATGTGCAATTTACTCTGTGGGTGCATAAATGGTTGGAAGCTCTTCACTGCACATTTAACACTAGGTCCCAACACACTGTAGCAGGCCTTGAGACCTGTTGTTGCTCTGAATTGCACAGCCCGTATTGTCTGCATCCAATATTCCACTGCAATGTGGAGCTGGTCCAGATACTTTTACTGCTTCCTTCTGGACCCCTAGGTGAGTAGGTCTCTGGCAGGGCTTTAGTCTCATCTTCCATAAAGTTCTCGGGTAAAACAGATCTAGTGAACAACAAAGGGATACAATTCAGAAGTCAAGTGGCTCTTCTAGATATGACACAAAATTTTAGGAAGCCCATTAAAATTTTAAGAATAATCTTAGAAATGGCCACCTTTTTTGGCTATCACCGTATCTTTGAAGAAATTCTAGGCTAAACAAAAGAAGCTATGTACATATGACCACATAATCTGATGCTAAGCGAAATGAGCTCCAAGAGAGGGACACAAAAGGTTTAACTTTCTTGTTGTTGTTTTTAATGTGCTTATAATGTACTATGTAATTTTTTTCTGTTTCTTTGTATATTCTTCCCCCATGGTACAACCCTTGTTGTCACTGTATTTTAGTCCAATGTCCTACATCTAGTATATACATTTTTCTAATTTGGGGAGGGGAAGGGAATAATAAAATGCTGGAATAAAGATAGAGGATGACCCATTGTTAACAATGAGATGTACAAGACAGTATGTTGAAAAGGAACTTCACAACTTTGCTGGGGCAGGAGGGGGGGGAGGGAGGAGCTGAAGAGGTGGGGAAGAAAGGGATGGTAGGGGAAAAATAAAGGAGGGTATAACAATGCTCGATAGGAAATGGACTAATTACCTTGCACATGTAAGTGTAACTCCTCTGTACAGTAACTTTACAATAAATTATATACATTCAGAAAAAAAATTCTGTAGTTCATGCTAGACGGAAGATTTTTCAATGATAATTAAAATTCCTGGTGACCAAAGAGAATTGAATAGTATTGCAGAGTTTAGAAACTGAAACCAGAAGGAAATTAGGTTTGGAGTTTTCAGAAATAAATGATTTGGACAGCAAGGTGGCATTAAGTATTATTTTTATTTAGTAATGTTTTTAGCCTTATTTAGTAAATGAAACCGATAAAGGAGACAATACAAAGGAATGATTACCTAGATTTATGGTTCTAGGTATAAGTCTTCTATGAGTTTCTCAGCCATAACAGAGAATGTTGACTGGAACCCTCTCGATTTTCTAGTTCCCAGATTCAGTAGTTATACTTCTAATGCATGTTGCTATTGCCAACATTTCTAGGCATATTGATTTCTATAAGAGTGTCAATAAGCAACTAGAAAACATTTGCTCTACTTCATCTCTCTTTACTCCTTAATATTATGGTAGGGTCAAAGAATACTTTTTAAAAAAATCTGTTTACACGCATAACCACTAAGCCATGTCAAGTTTTGTTTTCTTCTGTTTCTTCTGCATAGGTAATTATAGTGATAGGATGTTTTAACAGAGTCATGTCATAAAGATACAAGGACAGTTATTTGCCTAGCTCAGGCCCAATATCTTATTTGGGGGCAATTCAGCCATCCAGACTATTGGTATGGAAGCTCTCAACGGACTGCATTATCTCACCATCGTAGGCTTTAAACAGTCACTGAAAACCTGGTCTTTGAATCTAAATAAAAATGAGCAAAAGGAGTTAGATTCACAAGCCTCAGTGGTGGGTTATCATAATCAACTATAAGCTCTATTGTGTGATTTAAAAAGCTATCTTTCTACATGAAAAGTTAATGAGAAAATAAATAGCATTAGTCTTGAGCAATGCAAACATTCTGCTTTTAAATGTGTAGGTCCTGTATGCATTTGTTAACTAGATAAATATTGAGTGCTAACCACACTCAAATCATACCTGGATCTATTAAAATGTTACAACATTTTTCCTCACTTTCCACGCATGCCAAGCAATCATGGGTTCAGGGAGAAAGGAAATACCTTTTAATGTCATTTAATCAGTCAGTCAGGGGTCTAACTTAATTCCAGGCAACGACTTTCTGAAAACCTGCCATTTTATTATTCTCCTGACACATATAAAGTTGGTTTTTCCTATGAAGTGTACCTAAATCTCCTGAGCCTATTATATAACTGGGCTTAAAGAACATATAGTGTTGTTTATAAACACGAACACATGATACTGCATGCTGAACCGGTGCACAATACACACATCCTCCCCAGCACACACCTATACACAAATAGACACATCATAAACTTTTTTACACCATTGACATATGCAGAACATTCTCCCCATTTTATTGTGATCTGCAGTTAGTGGAAGCCCATGCATTCCTCCTTGGCAATCTCAGACCCCACATGCACAGCCCCTGCAAGGAATTGCTCCTGCAGTGTCATCTGGCTGTCACCCTGGTTTGTCTGGTTTCCCCAGCAGATCTCAATGTAGTACTGCTGTGGGTCATGCCAGTTCCATTGACTTTTACACCATTCTCTTGTAAATGAGACAAGGCAGGCTATTTTATATGTTTCTGAACTACAAAAAAAAAATCACAGTCCAATTAATTCTTATGTGTAAATAGTTGAGAAAAAGGATAAGCTTTGCCCCTCTTTTCCATGAGATAGTATATTCTATTCATGAATCAAGGATTGCACTGAGCATCTATAGACAGACCCATGAGCTGCTCTGGACTGGAGCTGAATTTTTAATCATTTTGCTATACATTGAGATCACATGTTTGCCTGTAAGAAAAAAACATCTATGGGCTTCTTTTAGACAAAGAGTCATTGTTCATGGTTTTGACCCAGAGTCTCTTGAGCTTCTGTGGTTCTAGGCAGAAATGGTAATTCAATCAGTTCAACTACACACAAAATAGGAAATGATTCTGGTGGATTTCTCAGTTTTAAATATATTCAACTCCTATTTGAAACAATTTTGTCCGATTTTCATGGAGGCTGTATTTTAATGGCTTGCATTACTTAGAAATAAAGGCATAGCACTGTTTTCCCCTAGTAGATTTTGTATTAAAGGAGGCAATTCCCATTCAATCTCACTAAATCAACTGCCCTATATCTTCCTGGTTGATATAGCTAACATAAATAATTTGTTCCTAATATCTTTGACAATACTTGGAAGCAAGAAAATAAAAGGGCAAAAGAGGGGTGTTTCAGGAAAAAAAACTGGTGTATAACTGAAGGTCAATTTCTTAAAGTTACATTGATATTATTCTTAAGTAACTTAGAATAATTTCTCCTGAATTTCTTCATGCTTTTCTGGGTGTATATTTGCACAAAATGATATAATATTGCTAAAGATAGAGTCAATCTTTGCCAAAATTCTTCACCAATTAACTGAATGACGATATATACTCAACACTGAAAAATGTATACAATCTTAGTGATAGATTCAATGGTATTGTATGGCTTAATTTTTCTGTTTCTGTGTGTCTATAATGTGTGATGAATAAGAAGCTCGATCTCCTAACAGTGGAAATGCCAGATGTGATCAAGTACTTTGAACCTGATTTTTCCCTGTCAACAGCTATCTCAAGAAAGGCTGTTTAATTTCTCTGGGCTTATATATCCTCCTCTGTTAAAGAGATTAGTAGTTTTCCAATTTCTTTAGTACCAAAATTAATTTATTAAACAGAATCTCTGATACATAGGACATATAAAAGTAATTCAGATACGAGTGTACATTTTATAAGCTCAATTTTATAATATATTGTCTGACCTTTCAGTGACCTCTAGGACCATATAGATGAGAGAGTTTCACTATAGGTGGAAGAAAACCTTCAAAGGATGATATATTTCTGAAGATTTTATACAACTGCTTTACTCTCCCTAAATGTCCAGCCTCTTGGATTTTTATGAGAGAATAAAATCTTCCACATTTAAACCACAGTTATTTAGCTCCTCTTTCCAAGTAAACTGAATTTAGTCCTAACTAAATTGTATCCCTTCACTCACAAACCAACCAACAAACAAAAACTGAACTATTACTGACAGTAGTGGCATCTGAAAGATTTGATGAGTTTCTCCCTCAATCCTGTCTGTGTAACCCTATTGCTAAAGATATAACATTAGTGTAATAATAAAAAGCCAAGCATATCCACAACTTAAAGAAGAAAGAACCTATAGAGAATTGGGAAGGAAATAGGAGAAGATAAGTTTATATAGAACAAATAAACCATGTGGCAACTATGTTAGGACAGGATTTTTGAGGTTGTATATTATTACACAATGCCCAATTTTCTGTAGACTTTTCACTCCCTCTCAGGCAATGTAACAGTTCATGTTAGACATACAGAGATGAGTAGAAAATATCCCATGCTCAAAATGACTTTATTAACTAGTAGGGTTAACAAGCATAGAAACAAGAGTCAACTTTATTCACAAATTGTTATTCAATCTGTGCACAAATATTTTCTATAGTGGACTTTCATATTTCTGTGAAGGTTCTACTTCTAAGGTGTTCTTGTCAATGTACAGATAATACTGACTTGTTTAACCTAGTACTTCCTTACTTTCTAGCACCTACTGCTATAGTGTATATTTTTGCCTTTCTATTTGTTAATTCCTACCTTTTTACCCAAGAGTAGAAGCAATGTAACAGCAAGAATTCCATTTTGTCCATCACTTTTTCAAGTGCCTAGAAAAGTACCTGGCACATTGTAGGTGTTCCATTTAAGTTTATTGCCCATATATATTTTGAGTTATTGTTGTTGTTGTTCTGTGTTTTAGTGTTTTTCTATCAAGCCAAAACCATGCCATATTATTTAGGTCTATTTTATTTCAATTTATAGTTGGGTTTATTATGTGTTATATTAGTGAAAGAAAGCTATATAGATCTCATGCTAATATCTTGATAGTGGAATGAGATGCCAAGTAGCAGTTTCCTTTGATTAATCCTTGATAAACAGTCTGGAATCACATCAAATACCTTTAATGCCTTTTGAATATGATTGAATATGATCATCAATTACTGGAAGATGGTTATCATATCCAACCTTCCTGTATCCTCCCCAATATTGCCTTTTTTTTTTTTTTTTGTCTGTTGTGGGGCCTGAACTCTGGGCCTGGGCGCTATCCCTCAGCTCTTCAGCTCAAGGCTAGTGGTCTAGCATATGAGCCACAGCACCACTTCGGCTTTTTTCTGCTCATGTGGTACTGAGGGCCTCATGTATGCAAGACAAGCACTCTACCACTGAATCACCTTCCTAGCCCCTTATTTTTCCCCCCAATATTGTCTTATTCACACTAAAAGTCTGCAATTCCTGAAACCATTTCTCACATAGCTTATCATATCTCTTCATCATTCTTGTTACTACCCTCAACCATGAAATACAGTGTCAAAATACATTTTAAAGGAGAGTGTTCCATCTTAAATGGAAGCTTCAAGAGAATTGTATGTGGCCTAGTGAATCTCAGTTTTCTTTCCAAATGCCATGTTTCCACAAATGCCTCCTAAGAGCTATTTCCTTCTATTTTATATTTCCTCTCATATTCTAAATATTATTAATATGGAGAGTGACTATAAAAATGACTGATAGATAATTCACTCTAATTCCTTCCAGCTAAGCCAAGAAGACATAATCTGACCCCTGAAGGGCAGATAAAAGCAAGCCTAAGGGATGCAGGAAATAGAGAGCCAACCCAGAAAAGGACTCCTGGGGGGAAGGAGGAAACTTAGTCTGTTGTGCTTAGTGTAATCATATGCAAATTATCATGTCTTCGACAAATGCATCTTCCAATAAGTAGCCAGGGTGCTCATTCAATACTGACAAGTGTTTAAGGCTATCTTTATGAGCTACCAAAACATCTGGAAGAAGAGAGGTAAAATCAACTAGACATTTCAGGAATAAGAGAGCTGATGCTGTAGTTAGTTGAAATCGATGCATTCCTTTTTGACACCATTGTAAGATTTCATCAAACTTCTTATATTTTTTCTATATGCCATCTTTATACACATGCGTGTACATAGACTTGAAAGGGGAGAGACAGAGAGAGATTGAGACAGAGTAAGAGACACAGGGAAAAAAAGAGGTTGTCTAAGAAGAGAAAAAAGATTGAGATATTTATCTTCAGGTTATTCTAGTTATGTATAAAATGTGTAAGCTTGAAATGATAAGTTATATTTGGATTTCTCCTTTTTCATGGTCTTTGAACTTTCAGAACTTTTCTTATATCAGAAACATTGGCTCCCATGAAGACAAGCATCCAGTACCTGTTCCTAGCACTTTCTACTTTTATTTTGTCTGTGGCCTCTTCTGTAGCTGTTTAATCTGTAAGGAACGCTGTGTTTCATAATCTGGACGTCCAGGAAGATAGATCACAAATTGTGATCTAACAGTGTTGTGCTTATTGTCCTTGATGAAAATTGAGTGCCTCCAGACAATGTGTACAGTGAAGTAAGTTAAATATTCAAATCTTGTTCTTTCATTCCCATTAGAACAAAAATTGATATATGAATCTCTTTCCATAAATATACCCTTCTGGCCCCAAACTATATAGATTCCCTTCACAATCTGTGTTACAGTTGAACTTCCAAAGGAAAAGAAATATATAATAATCTCTAACTTCATGGGAAAGTTAATGTAATTTTTGCCATAAAAAATCTTGCCGTAATAATTAGGAAATTTCTAATGCCACTGAGGAAAAGGGAATGTAAAACGAGCATATTGCCTTGTATTAAAATATAGATATTTATAGCACCACCTATTGGTTTCAAAATAAATATTTTTCTTCTTGAACTAATTATAAAGAATAGTATAAAAAGACATTATTATGACTAATTTTGAGTCATGTGAAGATAATAATTTTTTCACCTTCCAATGATGTTATGGAAACTTTTTTAAACAAAATACATACTCAGAGGATGTGCCAACATGAGCTTTTAAAAGCTAATATAAGTTAAAACTATGATATGACAGGAAAGTGAAATAGAATTAAGACTTTTACATATTCTATTAAGTTCTATTAAGTTTTAAAAATTACCTTCTGAGTGTTATTTCTAAACTAAGGAAGTATGTTGGGCTGTAATCTCTCTATTATCCAACTGGAATGGGGGTTCAAATGCAACTAGCCTTTAATTTCTCCCTTTCTGTCTTCCTCTAAATCAGAAGAGGTTGGAATGTCACACTAGAGTGAACTGGAATAGCATTGACTACTTCAGACCCCTTTTCAGAGTTTCCCCTTTTAAATTCATTCAGCCTCCACCACAATTAAGAAACTTCAGAGAGATCATAGATACATTTTTCTGTACTACCCTCCATATGTACCAGCCTGTGCCATCATCCAAAATGTGGACTCTATCCTAGGCTACAGGGGAGCAGAGTATCTCCTCCTTTTCCCACATACAAGGAAAGCATATGGACAATAATTTACAGAAACTGCCTCTCCCGCCTTGGGAGAACTGAGTTCATGAAGGGATCGCTTTAAGTCTATAACAGAATGTATGAACACATTTCTCTTTGCGTTTCTAATTCTTTCACATGGATTATTTTTTAAAATCTAGTTTTCCTCTTTCAAGACTTGAAATAAAGGCCTTGAGGCCATCAAAGCTGACATCTTGGCTTTTGTAATGTTGAATAGGAAAACGATCTGGAAAACTGATCTCTGTTCAGAGGGCCTCAGGACAGAATTGAAAGGAAAGTCATCTCTCTTGGACCCCAACATTAAACATAGCTCTTAAATGTTCTGCTTTCATTTCGCTAAGTGTTCACCTCTCCAAATTTTCAACAGGCACTAAAATATGAATAATATCTTGATTTGAATGCAAAGGAAACAAAACAATTCAAAAATAATAATGGGCTCTCACTAGGTTCATCCCAAGAAATTAGATTCAAATTTTTATAAGGGAGGGTATTTTGGGGGTAGATTATATGAAGTTATATTTAGGAAGTCATCATTCATTCTACTATTAAAAGGAAAAAAATGCTCCCATCACATTTAGATACAAAAATGAAATGGGGGAGCCAATGATACTTCATTTAATCAATCCAGAGAGTGGTAAACAGCATTCTGTGTATTGTCAGAGTAGTTCATCTTAGCTCCCTCCATGAACAGCTAGTGGTAATTTCTAATCATGAGCATTAACTACTGATTTCATCCCCAAAGCCTCCCTCTCTTTCTAATGTCTCGTGATCCATTTTGAAATGTCCTTGTTTAAAACTACCTGTTTTTAAGGCAATACAATTCAAATTGGAAAACCTAATCTTATTTTGGGATTTTTTTCAAAAAAATTGTTGTTTAGCTTGTTAGATTTTTAAAGGATCGAGCACATCCATGTCCCAGTTGGACTTGGAATCCTTCAAGACTAAGTCTCATTTTATATTTCTCCAGTATTCTAAACAAGCTTCACACCAAGCAACCTTCACACCCTCCCTGCGGGTCTTACTCACAGAGCAAGCCATAATAACAAGCTTCCATGCCCTGGCTGGCTTTTTGGCTCAATGGGACATTTTTGTTGCCAAATCCTGCTTGCAGGGCTTCATGGATTTATCCTTACATGCACCTTATGACGTGATATATTTTGTCTCTTCTGAGCTAGGTTCATTTTCTAGGTCCTCTTGTTGCTATTGGGGTGACAAAAATATCTATGTCTGGGAACAAAGAAAACCCTTGATAAGTTTTTGTCTTTTTCTTCTGAGAAAGCAAACAAACCAGAATATCATTGTGCATATGGGGGAAAAATGAGTTAATAGTCAGAGCAGGATATTTTGGGGTCAGGTGTCATTGTTGGAAACAGACAGATGAAATTAAGAGAGAAGATGGTTTTGTAGAAAACTGTGTGATAGTAGTTTCAAAACCTACAGTTCCTCGTCTGTACTCAACTAAAACATGCCAAAAAGCTTAGCTCAGACCTACAAAGTTTTCTTCTTCTAAACATTAAACAGGGAAATGTGGAAGGTTTGTTCTTTCTTACTCTTTAATAAAGTACATTAACAAAGCTGTTTGGAGAACAGAAACCTTTTTATGGAGTAAGAACCGGTGCTCTTAAAACAAGAAATATGTGCAAGGATGGTGTTTATTTTTGTATACATAAATATACACACATGCAGTGATTATTAATATTTACATACAGATACACGTATGGAAATCATTGCCTTAGAATGGTTTAGATCTAGAAACAATTGGCAGGCAAAGAAAGGAAAATTGAGAATGGTCCAGTCTACAAAACTATCCCAAAGGACGCCATTCCCAACAATGGGAAGACTGATAGAATAATAATGGTAATAAAAATAACATGGAGAAAGAGACTGAAGGATTCTATTATGGATTCCTTCAAAAGATTTTAGGAGCCGAATTCTTTGCAAATTGACTTTTATTTATGTGTGCAAAATATAGATTGACAGTTCCAAATGAAGAGTAGGAAGGTGTCAATGTTTTTGGCAAACAAGGATGACTGCAGCTTGGGAGAGATAGACAGACAGACAGACAGACAGCCTTCCTTTCTAAATAGGTATTCCCAAAATAAGCATGTCATGGCCCCCTACAGAATCAGTGTTTTTTTAGGACTTTGCAGGATTTAGGTTGATTTTTAGCTTCAACACGCATAACCATGGGCTATTTACATGTTTGCATACATCGACAAAGAGAAAACAAAACAAAACAATGTAATACAAAGACAAACACCCAACACATACACGCACGCAGGCACGCACGCGCATACACACACACACACACACACACACACACACACACACACACACACACAAAATAGGATTGTGCTCTTTTGTTTTGCATTTTCTGTAAACCAGATTGTGATAATTATCTCCCTGGCTTTACAAGCCTTTCCTTTCATTCTAAAGGCAGATTTTGGAATCACGTTACACTTAACTCAGTTTAACAAATAAGAGTAGTCTGGCAAAATGGCACCATGTGCTTTCCACAAATATTTGTGGTATAGGCAAGCTCTCAATGTTTTTATTATGCCCAGGGTTCTTTGGTTTTAAAGCAAGTGGAATAAATGCAAAGAAAGGAGAAGCAAGGATTGATTCGGGAACTGGGTGTGTGTTCGATGCACTTGGCAGATCTTTCTGTGCCAGGGAGAGAACCAGGGGAAAGATACATTTTAAAAATAACTAGAGAAATGAAAAGAGAAAGAATTTTTTTAAAAAGGCTTGGAGACACTTAGCAGAACACAGTTTACCCTGGCGTGAGCTACAGGCTAATGATAGAATAATAACATTTGGCACTGGAGCCCGAGAGGCTAATGCGCTCACTGTAGCCCTTGCGTTTCACACGTTTGCCCCGCTCTGTAGTCAGGACAAAGAATTAGAGAAACACAGGAGAGTAAAGAAGGGTGAGTGAGACTCTGCGCTCAAGTTTGCTGTAATATAAATATACATACACTGTGCTACAGATGTTCTTCATTGGCGAAGGCTGGCACATAATTATGCTATGTGCTTCATAATATTTTAATGAGCTTTTTCTCTAAATAGCAACCAAAATGAACAATAAGAAGCTCTTAGGGAGGGAAAGTTGCTGTTGTTTTTGTCCCTGGGAAAAAAAATCTCATAATAGGTTATATTAGAATGGCAGAAAAGAACACTGGTCTGGGTTTAATAAAATTGAATTGAATCTAAAATATGGTTTCTGAAGCTAGTTCCTTTCCCCCCTTTAACTTTAGCAGTTCATTCAGACTGAAGGAATAACAGAAAAGCAAAACAAGATTATAGTGTAATTCTGGTGGATTGATTCTCTTCCTTTCCTTTCTCTCTCCTCTTTTTTAAGAGAAAAGAAATCTGAAGTGGAACTGTTGTAACAATGCTGCTAATATATTGTGCCAATTAAAGTCCTGAAATAAATAAGAAACCAGTTAATATGTATTGTAAATGTCGTGCTGATTTAAGCATTGTTACACATAGATTACATCTTTTCAGGGAATGGATGGCTGGATCTTCTAAGGAGGGGTGTGTGTGTGTCTGTGTGTGTGTGTGTGTGTGTGTGTGTGTGTGTGTGTGTGTGTGTGTGTGTGTTCCATTGTTTGTTTCTACATTTTATTATAAATTATTCCAAAATGAAGAATAAACTAAATTTGATATCTGAAATAATGAGGCTGGGTTTTAGTATTTCTCCTCTTGCAAAGAAAAAATTCTTTTTTTTTTTTACCATGTTCAGTATGCTATTTCAAAACAAAACAACAAACAAAAAACTCTAGCAAAACAAGAGTATACATCTTGCTTGGGATACAGTCTTTTTGGCTGGGTTCTTTGCATTAACACTTTTTTTGGTTTAAGGTGTAGTACATGAGACAACTTACTGTGTGAACTTGTAAGTGAAATTATAACAGTAATAATAAAGAAATACTAACTACTGGATGCTATCTGAAGAAGAGCAAATTTTGCACACATTAAACCATGTATGTTCAGGTGAGGAACATTAGATTTTATCTTCCTAATTTCTAGGGGAGAGATCTGTCAGTTATTCTGAATTTCCAGTTTTCCTGATGTTTTCTTCACTGATAGACTACCCCATTCTCTATTCTCCCTTTCTGGAAAGCCTAATGTGGCATAGCATAGGGCAAACGTGGAGGTAAAATCTCCACGTTTAAACACCTCAGTTTAAACACCTCAAATTTGTTTTCCATTATTGCATTTTAACACAGAGGACTGATCAATTTAAAAATTGACCCCAGGAATATAGCCATATGAAATAATTTACCCAAGAAGTTTCTGAGAGATGGTTTTAAAATGGCTTAATTGCCACCTCTTCTATATCTGTCCTTTAGAATGTAAAATTATGTTAATAGGGAAGACTGGAGGCCACTACCAAATTTACCATGCTCTCAAAAATCATAATTTAAATGAAATTGAATTATGATGAAAACAGTTTGGGTGTCAAGTTTATTTTAATTTTTAATTTTTTTTAGAAATGGTTACTTTTCTGAATGACAGTTTTGTTAACTTAATTGGCCAGAATATGTTAACAATCTGAATATCACACACTGCTAAGCCAGATAAATGCTTGTATGTAGATCTTAATCTAGATAGATAGATAGATAGATAGATAGATAGATAGATAGATACCTGCAAATCAATTGTTGAAGTTTTCTGGATAGATAGATGATTTTATAAGAAAAGTAAATATTATCATGTGTGAATTTTAATTAATTTTTATATATTCAATAACTTAACGAATCTTAATTTGCTTTTAAATAAAGAAGATTAATGTGTTAAACTATGTGTAGGCAGAAATGTTTAATTAAATGAGTCATACTGTAGCTGAGTGCTTGTAGCTGAGTTCTATGTTTTAGTTTACCTATCTATAAGCCAGAATGGTGATAATACTTTTAGCTTGTTGAAAGGACTATATGAATTATTAAATGGAATCATTGAAAACAGCACCTGATACATAATAAAAATACTCTACAAGTTTGATTTGATGGTTAATTAACCTAAATCATCTCATTTATCAGTTGATCAGAAATTTGAAATCCTGGGCCTCTGACTAAGCTGTAGTATATACCAGCTTTATGATCGCCATTTAATCTTTCACAGTCTTCTATTTATTTTAACTATAAAAGTAGAGCAAATTGGAAGGTCATTTATGAGTCTATCAGAATAACACACCTTTTAAGATAATTCAAAATTTACTAAAGATATCAAGTGATATTGCAAAAAAAAGATGTGGGAACCTGAACCAGGAGTAAATGGAAGTGAGGTCCATCACTCCCTAGAGAGTATTGTATACCATTATGTCCCATGTTCAAACAAAGTGCCATAACATGCACCATGTAGAGTCCCTAGCCTCACCCCCGTGTTCCACAAGAGAACAGTTATTACTTAGACATGTGCTGTTCAAACCTAGCTTGCTATAGACCACATATTTCTCCTCAGGGACTATTGCTTCCTCTCTGGAAAATCAGCATTTTTGTCTCTTTTGGGATATTTTAATTCCTTTCATAAGGTTATATTAATAATTAATTACTAATAACTAATTATTTGTTATTAATTATTTTATTATTATTTTAAATTAATATTTCCTTCAGAACTGAAAAGTATAGAGTTGGGTTGGGATTTTTCGAGAGCTAAAGCTCTTAACCACACTATTCCTGATTGGGAACAAGGTGCTTTTCCACTGAACCTGCAGGGAAAACAAAATACACGGGAACTACAAAGCCTCCCTAGATCAACAGCAGTGATGAATGCTACAGGTGTGTATCGTTTAATTGGCTTCCTAACAGATCCTGAACTGTCTGTCACTCTGAGTCAAAGGTTGTTCTGGGCTGTTTTTCATCCATTTATAAACTCACATCTTCCTCATCAGACCTTATGAAGACATATTTATCCCATGTCTCAGAAAAGAAGAGCAAGCTGTAGAAGAGACACTATGGATACGACACCAAGGGCCTCAGCAGCCCCAACACAGTCCAATAAAAATGACATAACACATTTTATCAACAGAGCCAAAAAACTTCCCAACTACATAGTAGGATTTATGACTTCCTAATCAGGCCACACTATTCTTGTATTTGCTAGTTTGGTGCTTTCCTATTTGCATTGTAATCTCACAGCTTGTCTGGACTGTATTTCCTAATAACCTTGAGAAGTGAGGAGAATGCTGGGGTTTTTTTACATGTGTATGTCAGCACTTCTTTCTCCTGTCCTTAATTTCTACTTTGCATCATTTTGAAGGGATCTCACTTTCCAATGCTAGCAAATTGTAACATGCACACACACACACACACACACACACACACACACACACACACACACACACACACACACACACACACACACATCCCTGTAATGATATCCAGTCCAGATTCCTCAAATTTTGTAATTGTAAGAGAATCTCCCATAGGGATGGTTCTCATCTCTCCCCTACAGCATTAAGTATGTTAAGTGATTCTCCATTATTAAACCATTGTCACTTTCTACCTCAGTTAATAAAACCACAACCAGTCCCCTCCAGTATGGGCAAGGACAGAGTGATAGCTTCATAAAGGGGACATCTCTAGTAAAACTGAATTGTCACTGCCCTAACTGGCTATCCTACATATGTGTTCTTTCTGTTACATTGCCAGCAAGAGAGGACTTAGAGAACTGGCACACTTCATATTATTAAGCAAGGCACAGAGCATATATCTATACATATATATGGTTAAATAAGTAAATAAATAAGGATAGATAGATAGATAGATATACATAAGTATGTGGATACAGATCTGTGGGGGCATATTCCCATTTGATAATAAAAAAGTGGAAACCCAGCATGATTTGATATTATAGATGAATATTGAAATAGTAAGTAACGTTAAAGCTGAATTCCAAATATTTAGTTTCATATTGTTTCCATCTGACAAGAGATATAAATATTTCTAATATATGAATGTATAAGGCTTTTAATTTTTACAGTAAGAAAAATATAACTACAATATTACTAAGCAAAACTATGGTTCTCTGTTGCTTTCAACTTTAACACCACAATTACATGTACTTGCTGTCCAAATTGGAATGGCTCAAAGCAAAAAGACTCCTGTTACTAAAATCTTGGTGATCATGGGATGCACACTGTCTCAACATGTAGCTAACGGAACTGCAAATTACACTAGACATAATGTGGGTATTCATACACCTTGCACCTGCTAACATCAGAATATAGTATGACACCAGCACAAAGCCAGATATATCAAGACCAGTATCTCTATTCCGTCTTAACCTGAACCATTAACTTTGAAAGTTAGGTCAAATGGCTTTGATCCCTAAATACACCCATTTAAGGGCAGCCTGGGTTGGGGAGAATTAGTTGAATGTTTCAAGTGGTGATTTCTTTGTCTCTTTTTTTTCCAGAGATAACTATTTTATTTGTTGGGTTCCTTTTGTGTATCATATTTCTACAAACCTGGAGGCTTTAAATTATAAGCAACATGATTATTTCAGTAACATTAATTCACATACAATGGACAATATTTTAATGGATAAAGAGGATAGTACAACTATTCTAGGCTTCTATTGTATTTAGTCCAGATGCCATCAAAAATTGCTTTGAGCATTCAGCAGCTGCCATCACCTCCAGCAGTGTGACACAGTGACTCCCACAACTCACACCTGTCAGCATGTCTTCACTCCTAAATAACTTTGAAGTATATTGAAAGATACCAGAATTTTTTTATCCTGCATTTCCTATTTGATTAAATTTAGTCCAGGTTTCTTGTTATCTGGAATACTTATTTCCTTTGATCACCAGCCAGAGGGTTGTTGTTGTTGTTGTTAACATATATTTTTTATTGTAAAGATACTGTAAAAAAGGGTTACAGTTACATGAGGAAGGTAATGACTACATTTCCTATGGGCTTTGTTACCTCTCATTTGTTTTTCCACGACCATCCTTTTCCTTCCCACCTCCCCAACTTCTCCCTCCCCACCCCCAAGCTATAAAGTTCGTTTTCAACATAGTGTCTTGTACATCTCATTGTTATAATGAGTCAACCTGTATTTCAGCATTTTGTTATTTCCATTCCCCTCCCCAAATTAGAAAAATGTATATACAAGAAGCAGGGCACTGGACTCAAATACAGTGAAAGCAGGGGTTGTACCATGGGGGAAGAACATATAAAAGAAACAAAAAAAATCACACAGTACATTATAAGTATATTTAAAACAACAGCAAAAAAGATAAAACTTCTTGTGTCCTTATGTTGGGGTTCATTTTAATTAACATCAAGTTATATGGTCATATGTACATAGCTTTTGACCTTTTCTGCTTCTCCTAGACATATACTAGTTATTGCAAGCAAGGGAAACCATAGGATCTATGTTTTTTGGGCCTGACTTACTTCACTGAATATAATATTTTCCAAGTCTTTGCATTTCCTAACAAACGGGGGTGGGGGGTTTCATGTTATCTGATGGAGCCATAGAATTCATATATATATGTGTATATATATATATATATATATATATCACATTTTCTTGATCCATTCATCTACTGAGGGGCATCTGGGTTGGTTCCATATCTTAGCTATGGTAAATAATGCTGCAATAAATATGGTTGTGCTGGTAGCTTTAGTATGACCCTGTTTGTGATTGTTTGGGTAAATATCTAAAAGTGGAATCTTTGGGTCATGGGGAGCTCTATGTGTAGTCTTTTGAAGAATTTCTATACTGGTTTCCAAAGTGGTTGAACAAATTTATACTCCCACCAACAATACAGTAGGGTTCCCTTTTGGACACATCCCCTCCAGCATCTGTTGCTATTAGAGTCTTGATTATAGCCATTCTAACTGGGGTGAGGTAGAATCTCAGTGATGTATTAATTTGCATTTCTTTTATGGCTAGAGAAGTTGAGCATTTCTTCGTGTGTCTATTGGCCATTCTTATTTCCTCTTCAGAGAAGTCTCTCTTTATTTTTCGTTTTTGCCAGTCATGTTGCCTGACCTCTGGGCCTGAACTCTGGGCCTGGGCGCTGTTCCTCAGCTCTTCAGCTCAAGGGTAGTGCTCTACCAGTTGAGCCACAGTACCACTTCCAGCTTTTTCTGCTTATGTGGTGCTGAGGAATCAAACCCAGAGCCTCATGCATGCAAGGCAAGCACTCTACCACTGAGCCACCTTCCCAGCCCCTAATTTTTTAACCTACTTATTAATTGGGCAATTGTTTCTTTGAGGATTTGTTGATGGGGGAATTTAATTTTTTGAGTTCTAAGTATATTTTAGATATGAGACCCTTGTCCATTGTATGGCTAGTGAAGGTCTTCTCTCAATCCATGGGCTTTCTATTGATCTTGCTAGCTATGTTCTTTGCTATGCAGAAGCTCTGCAGTTTCATGCAATCCAATTTGTCCAAACTTTCTTTGATTTATAGTGTTTCTGGGTCATTATTAAGAAAATTTCAGCCTGTTCCAAGGAGCTCTGGAGTTTTTCCTATTCCTTCCTGTAATGTTTTCAGAGTGTCTGCTTTAAGGTCTTTGATACATTTGGAGTTGATTCTGGTGCAGGGTGATCTATAAGGATCTAGCTTTAGTTTTCTACAGGTGTTTAACCAATTTTGCCAGCACCATTTACTGACAAGGATGTCTTTCTCCCGTTCTAATTTTTTAGCTCCCTTGTTGAAGATTAAGTAGCTATAGGTCTGTGGGTTCATTTCTGAGTTCTATTTCATTGGTCTTCAGGTTGGTTCTTGTGCCAGTACCAAGCTGTTTTGATTACTACTGCTTTATAGTAGAGTTTGAAGTTTGGTATTGATCTTCCTCCAGCACTGTTCTTTCTGCTAACAATTGTTTTTGCTATTTGGGGTCTTTTATTGTTCCATATGAAATATTTGGATTGCTTCTTCTATTTCATTGAAGAATGAGGTTGGGATATTGATAGGTAGATAGCCTTTGGCAGTATTACCATATTCACCATGTTAATCCTCCCAATCCAGGAGCATAGGAGGTTTTTCCACTTCCTTAGTTCTGCTTTAATTTCCTTTTTCAGGTTTTTAAGGTTTTCATCATAGAGGTCCTTCACTTCTTTAGTTAACTCCTCGGTATTTTATTTTTTGTGGGGCTATTACAAAAGGAGTTGCTTTCCTGATTTCAGCTGTGCTCTTCTTATTATTGGCATATAGAAAAAATATTGACTTTTGAGGGTTAATTTTATACCCAGCTACTTTGCCAAAGTTTCGAATCAGCTCAGGAAACTTGGGAGTGGAATCCATAGGGTTCTTTAAATACAAGATCATGTCATCTGCAAGGGAGAGTTTTACTTCATCTTTCCCTATTTGGATCCCCTTTACATTTAAATCTTGTCTTATTGCTCTAGCCAGGCATTTTAATACTTAATTGAAGAGAAGTGGAGAGAGTGGACATCCTTGTCTCATTCCTGAATTTAGAGGAAATGGCTTTAGTTTTTCGCCATTAAGTATAATGGTGGCTGTAGGTTTGTCATACACAGCCTTTATTATATTGGTGAATGTTCCATGGATTCCTAGTTTTTTCAGAGCTTTCATCATAAAAGGGTGATAGATCTTGTCAAGTGCATTATCTGCATCTACTGAGATAATCACGTGTGTCTTAGCCTTGCTCTTGTGATGTGATTAATTATATTAATTGATTTACATATATTGAACCAGCTTTGCATCCCCGAAATTAATACTGTATGATCATGGCGTATAATTTTTGATGAGTTGTTGAAGTCGATTGGTCAAATTTTTATTGAGAAGTTTTGCACTGATGTTCATCAAAGAAAGGGGTCTATAGTTCTCTTTCTTTGATGAGCCTGCCTGGTTTGGGGATGAGGGTTATGATGGCTTCATAGACAGAGTTTGGTAGTGAACTTTCTCTTTCAATTTCATTGACGAGTTGGAGGAGTATTGGTGTGAGTTCTGCTCTGAACGCCTTGTGGAATTCACCTGTAAATCCATCCAGTCCTGAGCTTTTCTTGGGTGGGAGATCTCTTATTGCTGTCTCTATTTTGATGCTTGATATGGGCCTCTTAATTTGGTTTAAATCATCTTGGTTTACTTTGGGAATGTCAGTATCTGCTAGAAATTCATCCATTTCTTCCAGATTCTCAAACTTATTAACATAAAGATTTGAGGTGTATTCCCTTATAATATTCTGAATTTTGGTTGTTTCTGTGGTGATGTTTCTATTCTCATCTCTGATTTTATTTGGGTGTATTCTTTGCTTTTTCTGATAAGATTTGCTAAGGTTCTGTCAATTTTGTTAATTTTTTTGAACAACCAACTCTTTGTTTTGTTGAATGTTTCTATGGTTCTTTTGGACTCTAACTCATTTAATTTTGATTTAATTTTAATTATTTGTTTCCATCTATTGGATTGGAGTTTAGCTTGTTGCTCGTTTTCAAGGATGTTCAGGTGCCTTGTTAAATTGGTGGTTTCAGATTTCTTCAATTTGTTGATGTAGGAACTCAGAGCTATAAACTTGCCTCTGAGTACTGCCTTTGCTGTGTCCCAGAGGAGCTGGTAATTTGTGTGTTCATTTTTGTTAAATATCATGAACATTTGAATTTCCTTTCTAATCTCTTCCATGACCCACTGGTGGTTAACAGTATGTTGTGTTACAGGATTTTCTTTGATGGCTTTTGGTGTTGAATTCTAATTTTAATCCCTTGTGGTCTGAGAGAATGCAGGGCATAATTTCAATGTTTCCAAATTTGGACAAATTTGCTTTGTGACCTAAAATGTGGTCTATCTTGGAGAATATTCTGTGTGCTGCTGAGAAGAGCATGTATTCTGATGCTGCTGGTTAAGTATTCAGTACATATCTGTTATATCTAGTTGATCCGTGCAGTTGTTTAGCTCCGAGGTTTCTCTGTGGAGTTTTTTGCTGAATTTATCTATCCATTGGGGATAGTGTTGTGTTAAAGTCTCCAACAATTAATGTCTTTGGATGTATGTGAGATTCTAGTGAAAGTAGTGTTTCTTGGATAAATTTGAGTGCTCCATTATTATTTAGCAAATAGTAATATCATCCTGAAGGAGAGATCCATTAATTATTATGTAATGACCTTCTTTATCTCTTCTGGCTAATTCTAATTCAAAGTCTATTTTATCTTATATTAGGATATTAGGGGGCTCTTTGCTTGGTAGATTTTATTTCAGCCTTTTACTTTCAAAATATGTTTGTTTTTGTGTGCAAACTGTGTCTCTTGAAGGCAGCAGATATAAGGATCTAGCTTTTTGATCTAACTAGGCAATCTATGTCACTTAATTAGAGAATTAAGTCCATTAATATTGGGAGTTAGGACTAAGGTGTTTGGTAGTTTGTGCCCTGTTATCCACCTTCCTGGAGCCTGTACCAAGTGGGTTCTTCCTATGATTCTTGGATTCTTTGTTTGGGGGATGTCTTGACCTTTATCATGCTCTTGCTGGCTTTCTATGTGTAGAACATCTTTAAGTATCTTTTGTAGTGCTGGTTTGGTGGAGATATATTGTTTCAATATAGGGAAAGTTTTTATTTGACCTTCCATTATGAAGGAGAGCTTAGGTGGGTACAGTATTCTTGTTTGATAGTTGTTTGTCTTTAGAGCATCATTCCAGGCTCTTCTTGCTTCATTGTCTCTGCTGAGAAATCTGAAGTTATTCTGATTGGTTTTCCTTTATAGGTAATTGATCTTTTCTCCCTGACAGCTTTAAGGATCCTTTCCTTGGTTTCAATTGATCCTGTGCAGATTATAATGTGACGGTGAGATGTTCTGTTCTGGTCAGGTCTATTTGGGGTTCTAAAGGCTTCTTGTATCTGAATTGGCCTATCTTTTTGCATGTTTGGGAAGTTCTCTGCTAGGATCCTGTTAAATAAATTTCCTAGACCTTTAACTCCTGTGTCTAGGCCTTCCTCTACACCCATTAGCCTTACATAAGGCCTTCTGATGGTATATTCTAAATGTTGAATAGATCTATCCTATTTCTTGGGTTTGTCTTGAATACTTGTCTCTTCTTTCTCTATAATGTTTACACTGTCTTCAATCCCAGAGATTCCATCTTCTGCATGCTCTAACCTACTATCAAGACTTTTTGCTTTGTTTTTTATTTCCTATCCTTCTAATTGGCCAGATTTGATGGCTTCAAATTCTTTGTTAGAGCTTTGTTTGAGATCCTGGATGACTTTTTTACCTCCTTAATTTGGTTTTCAGTGTTCATTCTCAAATCCCTTATTTGATTGCTTATAGTTTTATTGGACTCCCTTTCTTTGGTTGGGCTTCATTTAGCATTTCCTTTGTGGCCTCCAGGAATTCATCCAGCTTTCTGTTGGTAGAATCCATGAATGCCTCTATTAATCTTTGTTTATTCTCTTCCCACTCATACAATTCCTCCATTAAGCTTTGATTAGCTTCCTCACACTCATGAAATTCCTGTATTAATGTTTGGTTAGCTTCATCACACTCACTCAATTCCCTATCACACTCACACAGAGTCCTTTGCAGGCTTTCAATACTTTTGCTCAGCATGTTTACCTGTAGTGTTTTAGAGCGTTTTGGAAACTCTCCTCTGGATTATTCATTAATTTCGCTGTTGCCTGATTATCATAAGTGGAAGTTGAGAAACCTGGACTTGCCATTTTTCTTGTGTTTCTCCAGCTTGTTCTGCCCATTTGAGTATGAAAACAAAAGTAATTCTGTGCTAGAACACTATTTTAAGGGAAGCATCAACCAGAGCCCAGTAGTTGCACAGATTGTTTGACACAGAACAGATATTATCTAGTTCAACAGATTCAATCTGGTTCAACAACAAACAACTAGGGATCAATGGACTAAGAATATCAGAAATTAATAGGTTTAGCAAAAATTGTGAGGAGAAAATAATATTAGGGGAAATGTGGGAAGGGACAAGAAGAGAGGGAATATAACCAAGACCTAACTTCAGAGAAGAAAAGCACAGGAGGAAAGGAGAAGGGAGATAAAGATAAAGGGAAAATAAAAAATTAAAAATGAAGCACTTAAAAATTATATAAGTATAAAGAAATAATACTATGCTTAAAGGAGTTAAGGCTGAGAGTTTGTGAATTGAGATATCAATATCTGAATAAAGCACACAATGAAGGATAAGGTCTAATAGTTGAAGATGTGTATATATCTGGGGATGAATAGAACAGCAATTAAGTAAAGCAAAAAAAAAAGACTAAAAGTGAAAAGAGTAAAAACAGAATTTTAAGAAGAACTAAAATAATAATGATAAAAAAGAAAACATTTTTTAAAAGTTTTTTAATTAAGTAGAAAAAAGAGAGTTTTATTATTTTTTTTGGGGGGGGAAGCATCTTGAGCCTCCCCTGTGTCCATATCCAATATCTTAGTGGAGTCTCTGGTGTTCTTATGGTGTTCGGTTTTCCTGTGACTTGATTGGTTTCTTAAATCAGTTTGTTTGAACAGGCAGAAGGAAACTCTGCCTTACCAGGGACTGTATGACCTT
The DNA here is from genome assembly GCF_024711535.1 of Dipodomys merriami. NCBI lineage: Eukaryota > Metazoa > Chordata > Mammalia > Rodentia > Heteromyidae > Dipodomys > Dipodomys merriami. The sequence goes on from NW_027203604.1 coordinate 1,757,277, forward strand.
CCTCCAAGGCTAGTTCAGTGGGAGGGTGATCTGCTTCACCTATCACAAAAAAGGGAGATGACTGTTTCCTCTAACTTGGAGTTGCTGTGATGGGGCTAGGTTGTGTGTAGGGTTAAGGCCTGTCAGCAATAGTAGCTTTTTCCTGAGGAACTAGCTCCTAAGACACTCACACAGCCCAGCCTGGAGCCATTCTCAGGATTTATGTTTACTGAGTTTCCAATTGTTTTTCTTTTACCCTCTTGCAGCTGGGTCTGAGGCCTGTGCTACAGAGGGGTGGAGCAGCCTCTGGCTCTGTTTACCCAGTGAAGAAAGTCATTCCTCCTTGGGCAGAGCTTCCTCTGCTTGGGAAGGGAAACTTTCCCCATGGGAGGAGCTGAGTCACTCAGGTCAGGTTCCTTTGACATTTTGAATGGCTCCTATTGTCTTCTTCCAAAGCCTGAGTGGTGTGCTAGCTGCTCTAGCCTATTCTTTGTCAGTATCAAAGATGGAGTTCTTTTCCAGTGGTGAGGGAAGGGCTACCTTCCCACCACTGCTCAGTGAAAAGGAGTGAGGGTGTCTTGTGTGGAACTGACACCTTTCCCTTGGTTTCCCGGCTGTCCATGGACTTAGACTGTCTGTGGTCAGCAGGATGAAGATTTCCATTCTTTGTCAGTTCTTGCTGGTGGTGAATGTAATATGCTCACACACCACCTCTTGATTTCTTTGTCTTTAAGTTCTGAATATTTCCTGCCTTACATGGTTTTTAGGATTAAAGAAAATGCATGTATCGCATCAAAAAAGCATGTCTCATGGTAGGTGCCCTATAAATATCTAGCTTCTCCTTTTTATAATTAGTTCTATCTTCCATTCTGACTTTGTGTCTATTGCCAATATCACAGTCCTCATCAAACTCTTCATGATGAGATTATTCAGTTCTACTTTGGCTAGGGATAAAATAATCAAGTAGAAAAATACATACAATGGAAATCAGGGCATTCGAGTATGTATAATTCTAATTCCTCTTTAAGTAATGAATGTTTCTTGCTCTTGAAAAGAGTCTATGAACACTGACTCACTTTCCATATAGAACAATAAAAAGTCATCATGAAGATGATTCTACCATTATTACTGAGCAAATTGACTCCTATACACTCATCTGAATGTATGACTCTTCCACACATCATTGGAAAAGACTCTTATTAACATTTGGGGTAGGGGGAAAGTACAGAAAAGAAAACCTCACTCCAAAATCTAGTGTTTGCAATTTGCCAATTGTTTTCCATTGCCAGGGTGTGGGAAATTGTGTGTATGAGTGTGTCCCTCAACAAGCCACCTAAGAAAAGAGCTTGAGAAAGCTGAGACACAGATGGCAAATGTCTGAGCTGTCCATCCTGGAGCAAGTGTGTTTGTGGCTGGCTCTGTCTCTCATGCAATGGCATCAACTGGATATATTCCTGGTGCATTACGATTGACAGAGGGAAAGGAGAAAGTTGTTTCTTTTGGTAATTCAGAAGGCAAAAATGAATCTACAGGAGTAATTTTCTGTTCTGTGTTATTTTGAAAAAAAAAAAAAAGCCCTGTGGTATAAAGATCTTGAGGTGTTCAAAACAACTATCTTAGATGACAGACAGACAGATAGATGTGATCTATATATAGCTAATGGGCAAGTAATTTCCCATTGATCAGAATGAACTCCAAAAGAAGTTTCCCCTGATTTTGTTTTGCTTTGTTTTGTTTTGTTTGTTTGTTTGGTCATGGGACTTGCACTCTGGGCCTGAGCACCGTCCCTCAGCCTTCAGCTCAGGCTAACACTCTATCACTTGAGCCACAGAGCCACTTCTGGCTTTTTCTGCTTATGTGGTGCTGAAGAATCAAACCCAGGGCCTCATACATTCAAGGCAAGCACTCTACCACTGAGCCACCTTCCAAGCCCCTCTAAAAGACCTTTGATGAATGTTTGTGAGATGACAAGTTTATCTCAACAGAAGTAAATGTATTTTGACATTCAATCTAACCATAGCTGGAAAGCACTGGAAATAGTCCAGCAAAGGCTAAAACAACACTAGTTGGATATATTAAGAGAATTAATGTCTTGGAAAGGAGTTGGGCCAGAAGTTTGAGATTCTATTCTTTAAAATAATAATAATAGTAAGAATAACAATGAAAGAATGAGACAACTAGAAAACAGTTGCACCAATTCTAAAGTAATACATGAAAGCAATTAAACCTCTCTGATTGTTCTCCCCACAATTCCACTCAATATACTGTATTTCTGCCATATATATGTTAGCCTAGTGCCATGAACATGGATGATACACTGGAGAAAGCTCGTGGCTCCAATGACTGCAGGATGCTTGTTGGAGGCAAGACCTAGGCAATGTTAAACCCTAAGTTTCTCATACCCTAAAAGCAACCTGGTTTATTTTGCACTGTTCTCATGACACATGCAGGCCTCCTGGGCTACTTTGCAGACATTCAGACAGACTTCTCGATTGTTTTCACTAATATGTAATCAGTATTAGCCACTATTAAATATGATTTTTTGACAAAATTGTTCCACAATTGTATTTAATATCTCTGATCATAAGAGCTGTTGATGACTATTGCTTGTAGGTTTCCATTATTTCACTGTCTTCACCCCTTTCTGCACTTGGACAAATGTTTGACTAATAGCTCTCATTTCTTAAGCCCTAGCATTCCCATGCATGTTCTACCACCTTTGTATTTCTACGGAGTTGTGCATAAATTCTGACTATAGAATATATAAACCATAAAAATCAAGTACAATGTTTGAGCAAGCCAATACCAAGTGAAGATATGGAACTCCTTATTTAAAAATTACTAAAAAATTGAAATGGTGAATCAGGGCATTAAACTGTGGAGAATGCTATGTCTGTGTCCCTTTATTACTGCACAGATCATGCATTGAGAAAGCCATACTTCTTAGGACACTCAGAAACTCAAACACATTCTATTTCAGATTTAATCTTGAGAACAGAGTCACAGGGGGAATTTTGGAATATATTTGGATCACTGTGAGACTCTTATATCCAATATCTCCAATAATTCCAATAACTCAGAAAACTGGAAGTGGAGCTGTGGCTCAAGTGGTTGAACTCTAGCCTTGAGCTGAAGAGTTGAGAGACAGTGCCCAGGCCCAGGGTTCAACCCCCATGACCAACAACAAAAAAAATTATACTATGCATTAAGTTAATATTGAATACCAGGAAAATATAAAATTCTTCATTTGGTATTTTATTTAATCTTCACAAGGAGATTCCATAAAAATCATTATTATATTGCTTCTCTGATGACAAAATTGAGGATCTGATATATCAAATAATTTGTCTTAAACTATCCAGTTACTTAGTTAGGGTCTAAAATTCCCAGGCCTATTTTGTTCTACCAATGCTATAGATTTCCAAAATGCCTTATTTTTACTGTGGACTAGCACATTGCTTGGCATATCACATTCACAGTAATTGTTCAATGAGGAAGTAGAAAAACAGAAGAAATACTGGTGTTCATATTTTCATCTAGCATTAGTTCAGAACTGATACATAACTCATTGCTTATCATTATAAAGTTGAAATTTCATCTTTTGTCTCTCTCATCGTAATTTTTAGCCATGTAATCCTGTGAAGACATTGACTAATCCACCATGTACTCCTGAAATCATTCTAGCATACCAATAGTCTCAATGTCAAAATTTTTGCCTGTGTTGGACTTTCAGTCCAAAGGCACAATTGCTGAAATAAATATGTGTCAATTATTGGTTCTGAAGGAATAAAACATACAATGTTAACTATGTTAGTCTCCATGTTAATAAAAGACATTGTTGGGTTATTGCTATTTACCCAGCAGTATTTGCAAAGTCAAAGATAGAAGCCACAAAGGTACATAGATTGCTCATCTATATAAAGGTACTCAACCTAAAAAATGTAATTGTACCATGCTGTAAAGCCCCAAGAAGAAAATCAGGAAGATAAGTTGGAGGTAGAGCACTTTCACATTCTATTTAGAAGCCTGGCATTGGTGGCTCACACCTGTAATCCTAATTACTCAGGAGACTGAGATCTGAGGATCACAATTTGAAGGCAGTCCAGGCCAGAAAGGCTGTGAGATTCTTATCTCCAATTAACCAGTAAAAAGCCAGAAGTGGAGCTGTCGCTCAAGTGGTAGAGTACTAGCTTGATCAAAACAAAACAAAAACAAACAGCAACACATTAACACTAAAGAAACCAGCTCTTGAGTTCAAGCCCCAATACTAGAAACAAACAAACAAAAAAATCTCATGGTCAACTATATTTAAATAGAGGAAGCACAGTTGGCAGGTAAAAATGAAAACTAGTATTCCTCCCAACCCCCCTCCCATATGATATCCAATCAACTCAATGTAAATAAAATGTTATTGAGCAAAGTACTGATCTTGGCTGTTCAATGTACAGGTTCAGAGACAAAAAAAAATCAACTAATAAAAAAAGCTTCCAAACAATGCAAACAGCATTAAGCACAGTAATTATAAGATAAACATTCAAGCAATTTTCAGTTGATGGGGTGTGGGTGTGCAGAAGTAAAACTATAGTTTGCCTGCTGGTGCAAAAATGGCTTACATGCCAATTAGTGGTATTGCTACTAATTATTAAAAACATTTTTAAGAGTAATTCAAATTAAATGCACCTGCATAGTGGCTGTGTTGCAGTGAATCACTCGGGTTTTCATATCAATCACACAAGAAATGCACAGGGAGATGGAGAATCTTGATGCTGCAAGTATCAGAAGCCACACAAGTGTCCTTGCGTATAAGTGTGGCTGATGTTTGGTTTTTCTGCTCAGAACTTTCAGGGAATGGATGCCCAGCTAACCAAGACAATAGCTAAGGGCTTAATCCTTTGCTTTTGGCACTAGTTATATCAGTGTCCCAAAATATTGATAAGTAAAGAACCAAGTATAGAGAAAATATAGCTTAACCTCATCTATGAACCTACTTCCAATTGTAAGAACAATTTGAATGAGAGCAAGCTTTAAAATTCTAAGTGGCATAACAGAACCTTAGTTTTATTTTTACCACTATAATAGCACCCAGTCAATGTATCTAATCCTTGCAATCTCAGACTCTTTAGCTTCAAAGCCTAAAGATGGATTCATTGGCCTTAAATGTTCTTTCTAGTTATAAAAAAGAAATCTGTGCCTTAATTAAGCTAATATCTGTATCCCAGGAATAAGATGAATTGGAAAATGTTTACTGAGGAGTGTTTGCTAGTCTGACACTTTTTCATCCATTGTTCAAGTCCTTGGTTGCACACTAAAATCACCTGGGAGCTTTTATAAACAATCAGGCTAAAACCCCTTCCCCAGAGACTTGTATTAATTGGTCATAGGCTAGAGCAAATTATAAATAGTTAGTTTTTTAAGCTCTTCTGGTGGAAAATTCTAATGCATGCAGCAGGTTACAAATAACAAAACTCACTTTAGATATATTAGGTTGCTAGTTCTGATTTTTTTAAATATATTCTAAGATGCTTTTGTCCCCATTTTGCAGGTGAGGAATTATATCTAGGGAGGTCAGCAAGGACAGAACTCATGTCCAAGGCTCTCTGCCCCCAACCCAATATCCTGTTTTAAAATCTTAAATATACTATTGGTTTTATAACTTCTTGATGAATTCCTTTTCTTTGATTAAGATGTATGTCACCCTAGTGCATGACCTTATGTATGTCTTATATATTTAAGCTTGTAATTCTCAGCTATTTATAGAAAGTAATAGACATAGTTAGAGGCATGGATTTGCCTGCTGTTCCTATAAAGGATTCTTTTACACATCTTTCTTTTTTTCTTTTTTCTTTTTTTGATCAGTTGCAGGGCTCGAACTCTGGGCCTGGGCGCTGTCCCTCAGCTCTTCTGCTCAAGGTGAGCACTCTACCACTTGAGCCACAGTGTCACTTCTTGTTTTCTGAGTGGTTTAATGGAGATAAGAGTCTCACGGACTTTTCTGCCTGGGCTGACTTTGAACTGCGATCCTCAGATCTCAGCCTCCTGAGTAGCTAGGATGACAAGCGAGAGCTATCTGTGTCTGGCCACTTATTTCTTTATTCTGGAAAGCCCAGGTGATGACACTCAAGAACATCATAACAATCCAGGCTCTTTCAATACCTAGCAGAGCCCCAAAAGTGTCCAGGCTCAGAGGCTAGCATCTTCTGAGGTCTCACCAGGCCACAGTGGATGGACAGGATGAAAACAGTGAATAGAAAGTGAGGAAAAGCCCATCCATCTTTCCTTTAAGGCTCTGTTTATGTGGTGTTCTTCTTATTCCTAGCATTTACTGAACTGGCTCTAGGACATTTTTATCTCTTGTTTAGTTATTATTACATTTACTACAAATCTATTATATTTTCAAAAGGTAAAAAGCAATCTATGTTCCATCATAATTTTATTTAGAGTCATAATTCTATACACCCACAGCAAAGAAAAGTAAGATATAAAAATGACCCAGATGCTGGTAGCTCATGCTTATAACCCTAGTTACTCAGGGAGCTGAGATCTGAAGATCACAGTTCAAAGCCAGCCCATGCAGAAAAGTTTCTGTGAGGCCCTTAACTCCAATTAATCACTCAAAGACCAGTAGTGGAGCTATGGCTCAAAGTGGTAGAGGGCTAGCCTTGAGCAAAAGGAGCTGAGGGACAGTGTGTAGGCCTGAGTTCAAGCCCCACAACTCCCCCTGACACACACCTCCAAAAAAAATGAACTATTCAACTTGTAGATGGTGGATGGGAGGGGAAAACTGGGAGAGAGTCAGGGAAGGGATGACATCGTCAAAAAGGAAATGTACACTTTATCTGATTCATATAACTGTAAACCCTCTGTATATCACCTTTATAATAACAATCAAAGTTGTTTAAGATATAGATAGATGACAGATAGTGATAGAGATAGACTATATACTCATGCACTGTGACTTAAGGAAATAATAACAACAAAAGCCAAAAGGTTAAAAAAAATCTCAGGATTGGAGACCCTGCACTTATCTCAGCTCTGTTTTTGCTGCAAAACATATTTAAGCAAGATATATGTGATTCCTCATCTGTAAAAGTGGTGTTTAACTGTCACAGACACAAACTTCACACACCTATCACAGTACTCACTCTTCTTTTCCTACTAGAACTTTCACCACCTACCACTCACACCCTAGCTGCCAACTCCCTCACCTGTAAGCAAGAAGGAATTGTATTTTCACTTCAGCATAGAATTGGCAGACCCATATTTTGTTTTTGCTTGTTTCCTTTTTCTTCCTCTCAGCAAAATCGACGTGCCTTCCTTCTGACTTTCTTTGCCAAATGCATCAGATTGTGTGTGTTTTCTGGATACACAATAATTCACGGGTAACCTGAAAGCTAGGGAGACTGCAAGAAGACAGTGGAGAGGGAGAAACAGAGAGAAAGAGAGAGAGACAAAGACAGAGGGACAGAGGGACAGAAAGACAGAGACAGAGAGAGACAAAGACAGAGAGACAGAGGGACAGAAAGACAGAGAGAGACAGAAGAAAGAGAAAGAGAGAGAGAGGGGATATAAAGAAGCTTCACTGAATAATAGAAGACAGATTTGAGATAATTATTGGAGAGATGACAGAGAACACCATGATTTGTTTTGCCAGGTTGTCATTTCAAAGATAATGAAGAACTATTAAATCATCTTTTTTTTACACCAGGATATTAAAGGATAAATGAAATGAATGCACAGATACTAATTATAAATAACAATTATGATGAGTTTGAGTAGCTAGCTACTTTACATAACCTCCTAGAAACATTTGTTAGGCAAATGCACCCACTCTACCCAGTGGCTTTATGGATCTTTGGCAAGAGGTCTGGAACTCTTGTGCAGAAAGTGGATGGTGGCTTAACTCGGTTGGAGGTCATTTTATTGCCAATTTAACTGGTGTTAAATTAGTGGGTATTTAACTGTCACAAAAACAATTTAGGGCTCAATTCACCAAAGTATCATTTTTACTAATATTTTTGTGCAAGTGAAGAATCTCTCCCAAATGCTGGAGCGATCTGCTAGAGGCATCTCCATTTTCTAGTCCACAGCAATGAAACTTGCATTAGCAGAAGTGGCTGGTTGCCTACCAAGGAAAAAAAATAATCTTGAGAATTTGGTATCCTGCTGTAGTTTATGACAGTAAACCATATTAAAGTCCCTTTTCACTGATTAATGATTCCCCCCCACACACACACCCTTAGATTCCTAAGTCATGAGCCAAATTAGTATTAGTATAACCCCATTCAATTATTTCATGGAAAACTTCCACGTATGATTACTGTGTTGAACTCCCAACTTTTTGTGTGAAGGAAAAATAATCACACACATTTTTTTTTTACCCCACCAACAGGGGAAACATGATCAACTCCAAATTCAGAAAGATTTACAAATGCCACAACACAGTTATCTACCAGCAAACATATCATTTCTTTGTTTCATAGGACACCGAGAATGAATTATTCATGAGACCCCATTTCACATGCTCATTGTGTCTGGTGGCAAAGTCCCCGCCTGCTCAGCCTTGGGAAAGCTCAGGCGCTCTGCTGCGGGCACAGCTCTCTGCGCCATCCAGGGACCAGCCGGGTGCTCTTGAGTTACTGGAGCAGCACAGGCAGTTCCAGTGGTCTCAGCTGTGGAGACAGCTGTTTGCCCACCGCCTGTGATGGCAGAAATGTGTGGCAGGCTTTCCCCTAACAGCATGCCCTCTCCCCCACACACACACACCCCATGCATGCAGATACACACACCCAAACAATTCTATGCTGTACATCACACATACGCACAACTCCCACACCACCACCACTAAAGAGGTGAAAAGACCCCCATGATTTTGGTGCTAAAATCAACAATGCATCACCATGTTAGAATAGCCTGTATGAAACTGTTGGCACACAGTCTGGGGCTCTCAACCTAAACCTTTCTTGTCATTTATCTATCAAAAGGTTTGTGCCTGTGTGAAACACAAAATGATTTATTGTTTAGTTATTGCCTTATTTAACTCATTTAATGGATTGATTGATGTGCTTGAACCTTTAGACAACAGAGACCTGAAAAAGAAAGAAAGAAAGAAAGAAAGGAAAGAAAGAAAGAAAGAAAGAAAGAAAGAAAGAAAGAAAGAAAGAAAGAAAGAAAGAAAGAAAGAAAGAAAGGAAAAACCTTCTTAAAAGAACTAAGTCACAACCAGGATTTCTAATAACTAAATCATACCTTTCTGACTGGTTTGTATTTATACTGAGTTCTTTTTTATTCTTGACTGTACCTGTCTCTGGCTATTCGTTGACACAATTTAGTACACCTTGTACACTATAGGAAGTGGTGAGGATGGAGGAATCAATAAAATATTGGGTGTAGAAGGGTAAAAAATATAGGGAGAAAATTTGGATCACACTCTAGAGTTTTAGCCAGTAAAATATCAATAGCAGGCAATTTTCACATGGTACCTGGGCTGCCAGTGACAGAGCTGCTTTATAACAATGGGAGTTATTAGAAGTCCACACCATGTGAATTCTTCCTCTAGACCTATCATCTTCTGTTTCTCTTATGAACTGTATTGTCAGTTTACAATGACACATGATACCCGAGGAGCTGATGAAATGATGTAAAATCCTCCCAAAACAAGACAGTTACCAGTTCCACAACCCTTTTTACTACACTGTCTTGAATTTCTTATTTATTACTTTATTAGATATTCTAATTTTCTTTAAAAAAAATAAGTCTTGGTGATGAGGGACTACATGAAAGAGGGAGGGTTTGAGTTGTTTATAGAAACTGTAGGTTGAATTTGTGCAGAACTCATTCTCTCAGTGTTCCGTGCAAGCGACATTTACGTAGGATCTTTCTCTGTAACCTCTTTTCCAAACAAACTCTAATTTGACATAATGCAGCATAGAATGGCACCAGTCATCAGGCTTGCATCAGAAATGCATTTTATTTGGATTCAGTTCAGACTCTTTAACGAACTGGTTCCCGTAAATGCCACAGATGGGGGTGAGGCAAATGGAAGTGTGTGTGTGTATGTGTGTGTGTGTGTGTGAGAGAGAGAGAGATGCCTCACACAACCAAAGCCTTCCCTAAGTTAGCTGGTTAGTTAGTTAGCTAGCTAATTAGTTAGGCACGTCCCAGCTGAAACTTTTCACAATAATTAGCATATTTCTCTTACCCACTGTATCAACTTGAGGCTTGAGAAGCTACAGTCCAGGCAGAGCAAGTAGATTCTTTTCCTTCCTTCTCTTTCTCTCTCCTACTGATTAATGTGGCAAATGCTGCCAGAAGATGGTCTAACGGTTTATAAACCTGGCAAAGCTGTAGCCAGACCTTCTTTATGAAAGGTCAATGAAAAATGCTAGTTGTACTGTAAACAGAATTTTCCCGCACAAGAATACCATGCCGGGCCCAGAGTGGTCTCTTAATACAAAATATCAATTTGATTTTTCTCAGGAGATTCACTCTCCTTTTGCAATGCAAATATTTTCAAGTGTACTAAACACGTTTTAGCACCTCAACATAGGCACTAAAACTATTTGCATGCAAAATTACCCAGAGTAGGCAGACAGGCCCAAGCTTATGCTCGCACCATATGTGCTAAAGAATTTGAGCCAGGAAACAACTAGTATCTGGACGTTATTTACAATTTAAATTTAATTTTACATTATTATTCAAATGAGAGCTTAAATATAAGTCTCTATTAAAATTAATGTTTCACATGAAACAACATTTCACCTAAAATTATATTTGTATAATATACAAGCACTGGCGCTTTTTTCTCTAACTATGTAAATCATTCAAAAAGTACAATACATTTTTGTTTCTTGTCTTCCAACTCTACCCTGCCTGAATGGTTCTTTTTTTTTTCCTTTTAAATGTTCCCTCAGAAAGAGTAGCAACACTTATCTTGATTGGAAGGCTCAGAAATCAACACGGAAGAGACCAAGCCCCACGCATAAGAGAACTGAAGTGGTTTGGGAAACTCCACACTACCTGGAAATAGCACAGAACACTGTCCACATTGAGATTTAAAACAAAAAACAACAACAACCAATCTTTTTCTTTTTTTTTTCTTTTCTTTCCAAGAAGCTCCCCCATGTTTTGTGAACACAAGGAAATGACTTTGTTTAGCATTTAGCTTGCAAATTGCCATGTGTTGTACTGTCCCCAGAAAATGGCACTTTTTTCCTATGTACAAGAACACTATTAACTCTAGCTCTGTTCTGTTTCCAATGAAGTAACTTAGTGAAGAAATGCTAAATCTACTGGCAGCCATCGAGTAGCATGTTTCATGATCATTTCTTAATCCATACCAAGACAGCCTTTTCCGTTAACCTCTCAAGTACTCTGCTGGTGCAAGTTTGGTAAGATGTTAAATCTTTAAGGTTACTGTTTTAAACGTGTGGTTATTTGTTTTTATGTTCATCTTAAGAGAGAAAAAGTCAGATGAATCAGAATTATTATTTCCAACTCCTGTCCAGCCTTCTTATAGAAGGTTCTTTTTAGAGAAGTATAAGTGAATTTTTAGTGACTGTTTTAGAGTTCTTGAGCTATCCTTTCCCCAGCTCTTGGCTGCTTTATCTGCCAATTATTATAGTTCATATCTGTGTGTACATGACATATCTGTTAGATAAAAGAACTATTTGAGTGAAGTGCTTAGAGATTATTAACTTAATACCCTATTTTTTAACTAAAATCTAAATACCAAAAAGTAAAATGACCTCTTAAATACCCTGTGTTACTAATCCTATATAACCCATGCTTGATGTGGAAAGAATATAAATCAATATGCTCTGTTTTATCCCAAAGACAGCATCAGATATACCCAGAATCTTAATTATAAGGAATCCATTCTTCTGTGTTAATGATGTGCAAATTTATCTTAAATCTAGCATATTTTCTTTTGAAAACTTCAAGTATCTTTGTAAGGTAAACATTTTCTTTACTTCCTTTTCTATCCTTGTTTTTATAAGAGCTTTAGGGGAAAGCTGCTTTCTTTCTTGACTTGCAATCAGCCTTAGAAATGTTGAATCATTACTTAGGTGCATGAACTTATTTCTGAGCAGCTTTAATTTATAGCAGCCGATCTTTCTATAACAAGCTCTCTAAAAGGGGCTCAGAGAAGAACCAGAAACCTATAGTTGTGGAGGGTTAGTGGGAATGGAAAATCTCCACGTTTACATATCTATTCTTGCATATTAATATCATTACATTTAAACGGGGGTTTGATTTCAAATACTGAATTAATTAAGAAGGGAACTTCCAGGTGGAGATAGAATGTCCAATCAAATGCCACCAGCTCCCTCTACTGGCAGGTAGAGAAAAGCTTCCAATTGATCAATAAGAAGAACTTTGTCATTTGTTTACTTAAGAAGCATCTTCATAGTAGCAGATTGCTATCCTCTAAATGCAAAGCCTTGGGTTCAAACCCTAGTACTACCCCCAAAAAAGCATAATAAAGAAATAAGGAAGGGGGGAGAAAAAAAGGAAGGAAAGAAGAAAAGAAAGGAAGGGAGGTTCTGCTTATTAAAATCATTCTGGCTTTGATATAAAATTACAGCTTAATTGTGCTTAATGCTTTGCCTCTTTCCTTAATAGATGGTCAAATAAAGTAAATGGAAAGCTGAGAAAAGCATCTTCATCCAATTAAATTTCTCAATCTTCTTAGTTCATGTGAAAGATGTTCACCTACAGTCTGAGTAAGGAAAATACTAAGAATTAAAGAAATAGAAGTTATTTTATCAATAAATAATTCCTGTCTCCACTAACAAACATTTAGTCATTTCCTTGTCTGATACCCTCTACCATGTAGAGTTGGGGTCATGATTAAAATAAATTAAGGTTTTCCTTTTTCTCAGACTTGACACCAATGTCAAATCTGCTCTCTGGAAATTGAGGAATCTGAATAGAAGAAGATAGTTTTGCACTGTATTTCTTTGTCTCTTGTTGACATCGAAAAAAAAATTTAAAAAGGATCCTGAGGTAGAATGAAGAGATGATATTGACTAAGAAGCATTGTATACATAATTTGACTTATGGAATTGTTACTCCCTTTTTATAAATATTTAATAACAAATGAAAAAGAAAAAGATCCAATACCCATCTTTAGCTCCATGTAAAATATATTTAAATGAGGATACCAAGGGAGACAAAATTAAAGACAATACAAGCTGGGCACCAGTGGCTCACGCCTGTACTCCTAAACTACTCAGTAGGCTGAAAACTGAGGATCACGGTTCAAAGCCAGCCTGGGCAGAAAAGTCCATAAGACTCATCTCCAATTAACCCCCAAAAAACACGAAGTGGCATTGTGGCGCATGTGGTAGAGCACTAGCCTAGAGCTGAAGAGCTGAAAGCCAGCGCTCAGGCCCAGAGTGCAAGTCCCAAGACCTACAAAACAAAAACAAAACACACGCCAGGTGCTGGTGGCTCACACCTGTAATGCTAGCTACTCAGAAGGTTGAGATGTGTGGATTGAGGTTCCAAGCCAACTGGAGCGGAAAGGTCCATGAGACTCATCTCCAGTTAACCACCTGAAAGCCAGAAATGGAGCTGTGGCCCAAAGCGTGGTAACTTTGAGCTAAAAAAGCTCAGGCACAGCAACCAGGCCCTGAGTTCAAGCCCCACGACCAACAAAAAAATCAAATAAAATAAGATAAAAACAAAAACAATGAAACATTTTCCTCCCAAAGATCTTGCCTCATGCACTGACCTCCAGCACCTATAACTATCAGTCAGTCTGATTTCACTCATTGCCAGCTGACTCCCTAAGTCTCCTCAGCCCTGGAAGGTTTGGCCTCCTCTTTCCACAGCCGTACTTACTTCTTGAGTGTAGGTGGAAAGTGTACTAGCACACTCAGAAGTTTTCAAATCCCACTCATTTGGGCAAGTGAGAGTGGACAAGGTTGATGTGCTATACTCGGGTTTAAAATGTAGATGTAAATGTACTGTGCGGGAAGAACCTTCCCTTTTCAGAAAGAAAGAAGCCGAACAGTGGAGAACCCTGTGCCCTTCAACGCTCCACCTCAGCAGCGTGCGTGATCTGTCTCTATAACGTTCCACCTGTTTTCCCATGTCACCTCTGAACCCAAACTTTAACTTTTCTGGACACTACTTAACTAGAAAAAAAAAAGTTGCACCCTTTCTCTACCACCCCCAACCAATTCCATGCACCCAATAAAAGGAAAATTATATTAAAACTGTGTAATGCATATACACACTGCCTCAAGACACATGTATCCTTCATCTTTGGAATTAAGCCATTTCTGTTAAAGCCATGTATTAAACGAGATATCTCCATTTAGGAAATCACACAGATTTCCTAAAGCATCCATAATTGGTGTCAAAATGACAGAGAATCCTTTTGATGACATGTTCTTCCTTGTTTAACAATATAACTATTGTTGAAGGATCGTGCATACTGGAATGCAACCTTTTGGTGGATTTTCTAACTTCACTAATTTTCTGAAAACACCAATTGTCTTTTCTAAAGCTGAAGCTTTGAAACATCAAGTTAAGAATTTTGGTATGGAGTCAAACTTGTCTCCTGGTTTCAAATCTCATCTCTGTCATTTGTAAATGGTGTGACTTAAGTCAAGTCACTTGAACTTGGTGATCTTCAATGTCTTCATTTATTAAAATAGTTTTTAAAACTGAACAATATATCTCTACTTTACTAGATGGCTCATTGAGGTTACAACGAGATAATAATACATGTAATAAGAAACAACCGATGTTGTTACTTCTGTCCAAGAAACAAAGAGGAAGTCATAAATGAATAAACTGCTGTTTTTGTTAATTGGGGGTATGGGTGTGATGGGGTTTCATCTCTGTCATCAAAGGAACTGTGAATATTGATGACTCTCAGTCAACCTTTGAAAAGGAGATAAAAATTTGAAATAAAAATTTAAGTTTGATGGGTTAGAAAGACATGGACCACACCAGGAGGACTTCTTTGGTCCACTATCTGAAGTAGAATAAGTTAGGACCTAGAACTTGAGAATAATACTATCCTTGCTGGGTCATTCAAAGGGAAGAACCACTGGACACAGAAGCATCTTGAATCAGCTGAGTTGAGTTGTGCTAAAGTAAATCAACTATGCCAGTCCTACCTGTGGCACATATTCTGTGATTTGTGATCAGCTCCTCAATTCTCTGAGTTCTATTTTCTGATTTTACAATGTAATAATTCATATATCTGGGTGAAAATACATGATCTGGGATTATGGCAAGATGTCTGTATATCTTTCTCTGGCATCTTCCTTCCTTTGTAGTCTCTAGTTCCAGTACTCATCCTGATTTCTTCTGCTCTAGACAAGTGTACTTTCTTGACAGTCTATCCCATATTTTTGCCTTCCACTCTCGTACTACATTATGGAAAGTTTGTTCCTTTATCATACCTTAGCTCAGTTGTCACTTTCTTTGAAACCTTCTTTGATTTTGCCACATAGTCTAAATACTTTCTCTGTTCTGCAACACCATATACCTGTCTTCCATTAGGACACTTTTCACAGATTTGACTGATTGTGCCCCTAGTAGAATAAAAACTACCCAAAGGCAGGGTAGTTCATCATCATGTCCCAAGGGTTTGGGGAAGAGTAATTATCAGCAGAATCAATAAGTGGAAATTAGGCACATAATAGTTAATTGAGAAGTGGTAGTTATTACTATAAAATCTTAATAACAAAGGGAACTTAGAAGTCTTCTAGATGTTTTTAAAGCACTTGTTTTCTTCAAATAATCTCCAGCAAGTTTGTGTCCTCTTTAGATCAGTGAGAAGGATCACTACTTAAAATAATTAATGTCTACCTGTTAAATTTTTTGTCTAATATCAAATGGCATCCACATCGTCTTTGGTTTTCCTTAACTTCACTCCACTTTATAATTGAAACCGTCTCTCAGCTGCAAAAAGCTATGGATGTGATGACAGTCACTGTGAACCAGGCCCTCCAATGGGGAGTTTTATGCAGTGATAGGACTGGAAGTTATTTACTTTGGGAAGGGAATCCTGTTGGGAGTTCTGCATAGTTCTTTGTATATTGTGAGAGGCTGTGCACATTTGTAGAGTGGGAGGTCCTGGAATTGCATTCTCAGATGGTTCTTCGTGTTCTGTCTGCATATTTATTATACCACTCACCCCCTGTAAAATTCTGTCACTGGATAGAAGTGGCAATAATGCTTGGGAAATATTTTAATGTCATAATGAAAGTCACTGGAAGTGTGGCAACACAAGAAACTGTGGTGGCAAAACTGTAGAACATTTAAATTTTTTTCCACTCATTAAAAAATCCTGAGAGACTTGAAGGTCAGGAAATGCTGCCACTTTATTGCCTTTTTAGTCAAATGCCTTTATAGGCATATCCCTTTAACCTATATTATTAATATTGATCCCTCAGGGCCTAACGCAATTTCCACCTCCTCCCTTTTCTGACTACCCCAAGGCACTCTGACCTGCTTTCAAAATTCCCAGTATACCTCTCTCATGCTTGGCTAATGGTTCCAGAGCCTTTTGCCCTCCTTCCCTCCCACTCTCCTTTTTCTCCTTCTTTCTCTTCCTTCTCTCCCTCCCTCCCTCCCTTTCTTCCTTCCTTCCTGTTTTCCTCCCTCTCTTCCTCCCTCCTTCCCTTCTTCCTTCCTTCCTGTTTCCCTCCCTCCCTTCCTCCTTCCCTCCCTCCCTTCCTTGCTTCCTGTTTTCCTCCCTTCCTCCCTCCCTCCCTCCCTCCCTCCCTCCCTCCCTTCCTTCCTTCCTTCCTTCCTTCCTTCCTTCCTTCCTTCCTTCCTTCCTTCCTTCCTTCCTTCCCTCCTTTCTGGTACTGGGAAAGTAGGAACACCTGGGAAAGCAAATACCTAGTCAGGCAGGACTAAGTAAGAAAAGTAGGGAGTATTGGACCATATGTGGGTTGGGAAGTCAAGACAGTAGGAACATCTTTTCTTGACGTTTACTTCCAGCGAGAACTTGGCCTGTTATCTAGACTTCATTTACAAAAGCAAAAGAGGAAATATCTTACCTTGTCTTATTAATGTTAGAACTAAAACAAAATAAAGTTTGGTCAATTATCAACAGTTCACTTAGACCCTTCCTTCTACCAAGCCACTGATTTAAAATCTAGTTAATTCTAACACTTTTATAATGCTTCTGAGTTTCTATTTCTATGTTATGATGAGGAATCATAAGCAAGTTCCTTGACCAAACTGAGTAATATAAAGAGATTTATAATATATAAAATGATATGATTATAAATCATATAATATAAAATGTATATAATTATATATACTACTTGTGTATCTATATACACACACACACATATATATACACACAGTTAAGGAGAGCTAAGTATATACATATATATACACATTATATATAGTATATATATAAAGTATATATATATATACATATATGTATATATAGTGTACTTTTATCCTTCTCATCAAAAAATGTCTTTTCTTGGGCTGCCCAATGACTCCCTAACTTTGGTGTGTTGTTTCCCTTCATATTGTTTACTACAAATTGAGATTATGTATATTATAGCTTCTAATATGCAAATTATCTATCAGGGTAAAGAGATAATTACATAATCCCCTAGATGTACTACTTGTGATTCGGAACTTATATTTTTAAAGAAGAGATTTTTATAATCATCCTCCAGCCCTTCCCATAATGTCACTCCAGTTTTTGATACTTTGAAGAAATAAATAACCTGATAAATTTAATTCAGCCAAAGCAAAATTCACAACTAAAGTAGCAACAGACCAAGAATGAGTCCTCTTCTGTCATTTCAACAAGTTTGGTCCCTGTTCTAAGGCATAAATGTATGTAACTAGACCAGAAAAAAAAACTGTATCTGAGACCCTAACCAAAGCCATCACTTATTACAATCTGATTTTCAACAAGTAAGTTGGTTGCTATAAACTTCACTTTTCTTATTAATAGTAAATTATGGTTACAATATGTTCTCTACTGCTATGTAAGGTTGTGATGAAGATGAATGGTAGGACATTCTGCCCACCCTGAAGTTTTTATTATTATTACCCTGTGTTGTTAACTGGAGTTGCCTAAACAACCATACATTTATCCAGAATCAAAAAATCACAGACAGTTACTGGTTTCATTCTTCTCAATGCTCAAAGATTTCTACAAAATTCTGTTCTGGAAAAACATCACCAGTCCATTTTGCCTCTTCAAAAGGAGAAAAAAAACATGCAAAGAATGGAAATTAATTTATTTTTAATTAAATATTTTACTGTGGTTTTTCCTGGCATTGGATTTTATTTGAAATGTAAAATTGTGCTTTTAATTATTCTTACTTTCCCTTTACTGGACTTCAAAACACAAAATTTCTTGCTCTACAGAATATAAAATGAGCAAAAGATAAGGAAAGAAGGAAAGAAGGAAGGAAGGAAGGAAAGAAGGAAGGAAGGAAGGAAGGAAGGAAGGAAGGAAGGAAGGAAGGAAGGAAGGAAGGGAGGAAGGAAGGGAGGGAGGGTGGGAGGGAGGGAGGGAGGGGAAAGAGAAAAAGAGAGACAGAGGAAAGGGTAGGAAGGGAAGGAAGAGGGGGAAAATGAGAAGGGAAAAGGGAGAAGGGAAGGGAAAAGCCATAGTGCTTTGTGTTCTTTCTGACTGTTGCTTGCACAGGTTCTTTGGTGCCTTAGAAGAGAACACCTTGCCCAACAAGCAGAAGACCTCAAGCTTTTAGAGTGGGTGGAATAGGACATGACTCTCCACCCTTGCTCCCTTTCTATATTCTCTTGACACTTCAGATTTGACCTATTGTGTGGATTTCTACTCTCCTCATAAAACAAATTCTGGTTATAGATTCATACTGCAACTAGTATTTTACCTTTAGTTTCTGGACTCTATTTTTTTTCCAAAAACTTCCCCAATTAGCTTGTTTCTTGGAGATCTTTTGGAAGTACATTCCTCAAGCAGTTAAAAGGTTTCTCCACATTGTCAGGATGTCAACCTACCAACATAGTGTGAGTGAAAGTCTATGGCTTTCTTTACTGAACTTTCCCATGTTCTACTTTAGTAGACTTTGTGGCATGGCAGGTATGTTGCTATCAGGTACCTATTTCCAAGTAATGGATTGATTTTTTTAAAAAAGATCTTACTTTTTTCTCCCATTTTTTTTAATGTCTCATCTCTCCTTATTAGCAGATCCATGACAGATGAATCTGGCTTTCTGGAGTCAACTCTACATAGTATCTACCTTCATCTATAATAATGAAACAATCCTATAGTTTTTTAAACTGAGGCTGGTATTTTTCTTGTTTTGTGCTACCTGTGTAGTAGTAAGATTCTTTGCATCAAGAAGTAAATAATAATTATGGTTTACTTCAGTAGTATAAATGTTTCCATAAAATTAAAATTAAAACAAAAATAATCAAGAGAACATCTTGTTAAGGTTGACTTTCCATTTGTTTCCCAATGAACATGACCAAGAGCAGGTTGTAACTACTCTGTTAAAAGAATATTAAATCCTGTGGTTACTTGCCCTCAAATTTCAGGACCCAACTATTCAGCCTCCTATTACATTCAAATGAAGAAACAATCAAATAAAAACTGCTAAAGCAATTTTATTTGAAAGGAAGATTTAAATATAATATACCATGGAAGTGTATTCATTACCTTACTCATGTAACTGTTACCCATTTATACAGTATCTTTACAATAAAAATACATATGAAAATATATAATACTATGAATCTCTTCTCCATGGCTTGCTTTCAAAATATGCACCAAACCATTGCTATATTCTAGGAATTGAAATAGAACATTCCTGTGTTATATAAAGAAAGAAGAAGGAAGATGATGTGATTTTTAAAAATAATTTAGAGCTCTGTCAGTTACAAGCCTTGCTAATGCAATGACCCTAAGCAAGATCACTGATCTCTGGGCTGCTTGTGTTAAGGTTTCCTGTTGAGCAATAGCATAAGTAAGGTACTGTAATCATAAAGTGCAAGGAGCTGGGCGCTGGTGGTTTACATCTATAGTCCTAGCTACTCAAGAGGCTGAGATCTGAGGATCAGCATTTAAAGCCAGCCATGTAGAAAAGGTACTTATCTTCAATTAACTACCAGAAAACTAGTAGTGATGCTGATGGTGTAGCTCAATGTGGTAGAGCACTAGCCTTGAGCCAAAAAAGCTCAGGGACAGCACCTAGGCCCTGAGTTCAAGCCCCACAACTGACAAAAAAAGTATATGAAATGAAGATAAGGAAACAGTTGAACAAATAGGGATATAAATACAAACCAGCACTTGCTGTTTCTTCTCTTTTAGTAAAGTCAAGAAAAATCAAACTTCAGAGTCAAAAGTCTGTTAGGAATTCTTGGCCATTTCCTTGATTAACTATAAATGTGGGCAGAAGATCCAAAAGGCACTCATGAAAAAATGATCAGATATATTTTTTGAGCAGTTGCTTCAGAAGATTTGATCAATATTAACCCATATGATGTTTTTCTTTCTATTTTAAATTAACAGAGTATCTGGCAAATTGTGTGTACTCAATAAATAGTCCCTGAATAAATACATATTTTAAATATCTTGAGCAATTAGTCTTCCTTTAAAAAATACACCACTGTTCATTTTTTAAAATAGTCATTTTTTATTCTGTGCAAACACTTTAATGTATTACTTAAACTCTGCTTTTGCACTGGAAAATTTTTGGAGCAGAAGATGTGGGTGTGATCAGCTGTGAAAACCACTTGTCAAGAAGACAAAAATATTAAATATATACTTAAAACCAAAGGTAATGAATACTCAAACACCATTACTTCACTAAGTGAATACACAAACATCATTTCTTCACTTACAGTTACACTGTACTAGTGGCTATGTTCTTGAGGTTCTTTTCATCAGTTGTATCATTATGGTAAAAAAAAAAAATACTGTAGACCAGGGTGTACTGTGTGTCTCCTCCCCAGGAGGAGGTCCTATTGATAGTGTACAACCAGATATGTCACCTTATTGGCACCAACAAAGCCAAAAAAAAAAAAAACAAATACGAGAAATTACAAGCTTTTTCCTGGGCACCCATTGGTGAAGCTAAAACTCTACTAGTTGTGTTGCAATAGATAGAAATAATAGTGTGAGCAATAATAAGCTGACGTATTTAAATAGCAAATTGTGCAGCCACTTGTGTGGTTGTAAGCCAGAAACAGCACTGAAGTTTGTAGATTTAATTTGACCTCTGTGATACCTGCACATATTCAAATTGGTAAGGGAATCCTGTCTTCAGGATCCTGCATGGCACTCAGCAAAGTCTAAGTAAAGAATACATTGAATATTGCCATCTTCAAGAGTAAGGAAGGGCAATGATGTCTTCCTTCCTGCTCTTTGACTTAATGGCTTATTCCTCACTGTTGTCATGAAAGGGACACAGTGGCTATATTTGATCTTATCTATGTATTAAATGGGAGGGAGGAAAGATTCTTAAGTATTTCAGGATATCAACTGAGGTTTTTATGAATCCTGAAGAATGGGAAGGATCATCAAAGTGAGAGAGAAGAATTAAATACCAACTGATGGGTAAAAAGAAGAAAATGCAGTGACTATCCAGAAAAAAAGAGTGGGAGAATAGAACTTATGAGCAGGAGTAGTGGGATACAGGAACTAAAGCATACATGGAAATATGACTCAAAATAACTGAATGACTCAAAATAACTTAAAACAATGGAATGACTCTTTAATGCTAAAACCATGCCAGATTTGGGGTAGAAAAAAGTTGATGAAGGAAAAAGGGTTTTTATTCTTGATTTTAAAAGTTTATTTTTAATAGTAAATTAATTTTAATAAATGTACTTGCAATATACATATAACTGGGAATGAATGGCAATCTAATTTACTTGGCTCTATACAAATTAGACCAAAGATAAATGCTGTTTTAAATTTGTTACAAGTATAGCAAAGATCCTCTCTCAAATGTGGCTTATATTGGGCATCAAAAATATGAGAACATTGTTTATTTCAGAAAATATTAATAATACACATGAACTGTACCATAAAAACTTGAAACATGTTGCCAAAATGCAATATATCCATGCAAGTTTACAAAAAATTTAATACCTATAATAATGTCTTGTGGGAAATAACATATGTGCTTATTTGAAACTATTGCAAAAGGCTTGCAGATCCCATTAATATTGCATATAGCCAGCAGATTTACACAAACCAGTCCCCTAGAAATTGAATCTGAGTGATAGCAACAGCTCAGATAATCAGCTGACAGAAACAAGGAAATTCAACATACTGGTGGTCTGATTTTTATATAAAATGAAATATTAAGTTTCAGCTGTCACTTTCCAGAATTGTTCATTTCACTGCAGCCCCGAGTTCTTTTCACCCTTGTTGTTCATTGTGAAACATGTCATTAGTCTCCCTGACTTCCAGTTGACAAGCACTTAATTACCACATAGATGTTAGATAAGCTCAAGACACTCCATTTAAAAAGAAGAAAGAAAAAAAAGAAGGAGGAGGAGGAGGAAGAAGAAGGAGAAGGAGAAGCCGGCCCTTCCTGATAGAAACACTTAGCTACACTTCTTAAAGCACTCACATATGAGGAATTGTGCCTTCAAGTATAAGGCAGTTTGACAACATAAAAAACAAGTTAGACATCTGTGTTCCCCCGCCCCCGGTATTGGGGTTTCCCCTGGTGGTATTGGGGTTTGAACTCCAAACCTCACATTTGCTAAGCTGGCACTCTACCACTTGAACTACAACTCCAGCTCTGACTTTTACTGATTAATTTTGAATTAGGTCTCATTTCCCATCAAGGAGCATGCTAGGAGCTGTGCTCTGCCTATGTCAGGCTTTCCATCATTGCTGGAATCACAGCTGTGTGCCATCATGTCCAGCTTCCCTCTGTGGAGATAATCTCAAAGATTTTTCTGCCCAGAGTGTCTTAGCACCCTAATTCTACAGTCTCAGCTTCATAGGTAACTTTCTATGACAAGTGCATGTCACTGCATCTACCTATAAGTCAGAAAAGGGTCTTGCAAATTTTTCTGCCTTCATTTCTCAACCTCTGATGTAGCTAAGATTACAGGCTAAAAAATAAGGAAGGAAAAAAACAAATTGTTTAAATAGGGATACAGGTGGACCCATTGCAACAATGAGATGTACAAGATGCTATGTCAAAAAACGAATTTTACAACTTTGGCGGGGGCAGGGGGAGTGTAGTTGTGGGAGATGGGAGGGCAGGGATGGTAGGGGAAAAACAAAGGAGGAGGCAACAATGCTTGATAAGAAATGTACTCATTACCTTGCCATGTAATAGTAACCCCTCTGCATGGTGCTTTCACAATAAAAAAAAAACAAATTAAACAATAATTCCAAAATAGATGTCATAGGACTAACTAAAATGAGATCTATAGAGCTTATTGCTAATAAACAGGCATACATTTGAAAGTAGCATGTCCCATTTTGATCCATTATCATAAAACATCATTAGTTTCTATTTTATCAGTAAGAGAAAAGCTATTAAAGCAATGACTCAAGAAAAATTTGACATAAATATCATAGATATCAAACCAAGAGGAAAAATTCAACAAGACCAAAATTTCATGTTACTGATGCATTTTTCACTGATACAGTCTTTAATTGATAAAACTGTCCAGTGTCAAGATATAACAATCTTAACATAGGTTTTATGGTCCTAGCGTGGTTTTCTGGGGGGAAAAAAACCCACAAAAATCTTACCCAATTGTTGGGTCTTCTTTGGCATTTTTTTTTCAAAAAGATTTTTAAACAAGAAATAACATGACCAATCAGTGACCATATTTGCAATGAACTAGTATGGAGCAGAGAGAACTGGAGCCAGAAGATCTTCCAGAAAGTTCTGATTATGTTTCTTTGTCCCTTCTGTAAAGAAAAAGTTCTTTTGAGGGCCAGCACTCAAGTGCAGCTCAGACCTGCAGTGGCATGTTGTGCACATTTTATTTGTCCATTCTTTTAGTAGACACTCACTGGGACATAGGCAAAGAGGATTGCAGTAGGCTGATTGGAGCTCAGGCTCTTAGTAAGGCAGGGTAGATTGAAATCTGAGTTTTACTACATGCCACCACTGAACCTGCAGGATGCATGGCCTCCATGAGCATCTTTGTACTGAAAAATGTTAGTGACCAAAGAAAGTACACAATAAACAGTTTGGCTTGATCCCCAAAAGAAAATTCTATAAGAAATTTCAGAAATTGAAATTGGGCATGGTGTGTGTGTATATGTATGTGTGTGTGTGTGTGTGTGTGTGTGTGTGTGTGTGTGTGTGTGTGTGTGAGCATGCTCCCACACATAACCATCCTTATTGTCCTCTTACATCCCATAGTCCTGTTCTGCTCATTCCCACCATCTTCTATGGTGAATTAGAGCTTCACTAGTTACCACTTTTCTTCCCTCTTAAAAAGATCTCCAAGTGAACTCTGAAACTGCAGTTCCGATGCAGGGAGTGATAAAGAGAGGTCTTGAAAAGCTCTGGAGGCAAAGATGGCTGAAGAACATAGGGCAAAGCAGAATCTGTGTAAGTAGAACTAGGGTTCTAGAAATGGAGGGAAAGCTTGAAGAACCTTCTTGAGTAGTGTTTATCTACCTGTGAGGGGGAAAAAGAGGATGAAACTAAAGCCCTCCTGAAGAGAAGATAATTAATTTTTTTCCTCCCCCTCACTTCTATCTCAGACTGTATTGACAAACTAAAGCATTCTTTTGCCTCCAGATAATTTGGCTGGATCAGAGGGTTTAAAAAAAGTCTTACCTCTAGTGTTTGATCCAGGGAAGCTTCATGAAAAGGTGGATGAAATGTAAAATATTTAGATTCCCAGGGCAGCAGTGGCTTCATTACTTACCTGCCTATTGTCCAAGAATTTACAGAGGATGCCTCCTACCAAGATCAAAGCACCACTATTAATTCTTCTAAACTGAGTTATTGTGGAAACCAACTTTACTTGACAAAAGCTTCAGAAGTAAAATCTTCATTACAAAAGTATCTTTTGGGGGATAATTGCCTAATTTTACCTCACATGCTATAGCTGGTGAATTTTATTATTTATAGGTGTCAGTAACTATAATAATTAGTATTATGATGCTACTTTGTCACTGCATGAATATTGTCTCTAATCTTTACAGCACTTAGTTTCCTCTTTCTACAGATGAGGAATCTGAGGATCAGGGTTAAGGTCACTTAGCTAGTGACTTTTGACGGATTAATTCAGAACTTCATGTTTTTCAGATTCCAAAGTGTGTATTCTTTCCGAAATGATCACTTCTTATTATCACTTCGATTGTGAAATAGAGAGGTCAAATCTGGTGTCTTTATTAGAAAGCCAGCAGCTCTGGGTGGACACATGTCCTCCAAAACTTGCAGCTTTGAATCTACTAAATACTGTTAGGAAATTGAGCAACGTGGGTAGTAAAGAAAGAGCAGAAAAACAACCAAATCAATTCTAATGGAGAGCTGAAGAGAGATGCCATGATGACCTGAGGATAGTCAGGAGACATGAGGCATGGTGTAAAATGGTGCTGAGCTGGTCGGGCATAAATAGGATTGCAGTCAAGGGGTAGAGTCACAGGGAGCTCCAGAGTTCAAAGAGTCTGCCAAGTTCACAGTATCGGTCTTGCATGGTCCAGTAAAACTATTGTCCAAGTCTCAGCCAGTGCCTCAGGAATTCAGGCACACCCATCACCTGTGGGTGGGACTTCACCTTCACCCACCAAGAAGCCAAGATGGAGCCAATTAGACCCAATTCCCTATCATCCACCATGTTGCCAAGATGGCTCCAGTTAGAGCCAGTGTCCATATTTCATTCTAAGAAACATTCATTCTATCCTTATCTGCTCCCACAGTGAATATTAAGCATTCATTTAGCATTGACTTTTGTAGTCTGAGCAATGAAAACCATATTGTGCCATTCAACTGTCATTCTTTGACATAAACTTACAGAAAACATTATTTCTTATTACAGTAATAGTATCACCTAAAATTTCCATTCCCAACTTCGTTTTCCCCATAAATCCTAAGAAGGATACTTCAGAGGACAGGATACTTCAGAGGACAGCAAGATGTAAAAATAATATTGGACTTAAAAAGTAATGAAAGGCTGGGCAAGAAAGTTTATGAAAATCTGGAAATGGAGCTGTGGCTCAAGTGGTAGAACACTAGTCTTCAGTGCCCATTGTGCTCAGGCTATGAATTTAAGGCTCAGGACTGGCACACACAAAAAACAGTTTATAGTATTTGGTGAGTGTTCTATTATAGTTCTAGCTGCTATTATCTCAATTCTGTGATATGTTTTATTTTGCTTTAACAAATTAGCTACAATTTTATTTTTTAATTTAATTTTATTGTCAAGGTAACTTACAAAGGGGACAAAGTTACATACAAAAGGTAGTGAGTACATTTCTTGTCAAACTTTGTTACCTCCTCCCTTGTTTTTCTCCTACTTTTCCTCTCCCCCCCCAATGTCTGCCCCCTCCCTCCAAGTTGTATAGCTCATTTCAAACAGGTTGTCTTGTGAGTATGTATAAGGTAAGTTGAGAGTTGCTTTGGGAAAGTCAGGTTTGGGACTTCTTAAATTTTCATTTACTATATTTATATGTCTAGCCCATGTCCCATTTCCACCTCCCACATGGCTCCTATATTCACTGCCAACATTTAGGAGTAAATATATGATGTAATTTTTCTCCTAACAAGCTGCTATAACTATCAACAATAGAAATAAATAGGAAATAAACACAAAGGAAATAATTATGAGAAAAGTTGAAGGGGTCCAAAGAATCATGCTGGGTGAAAACTAACGGCAAGGTGTTTGAGTGCAAATCATACCTCTTAGGTTGCTTTCTCTAAATATTTCAAATGTAAGATAGTTGCATCCATAAACCCCAATAAGTTTGAAGATATTTTATTTTTTCTGGTGACATCTAAAGGCAGAAATAAAAACAATTGTTTATACCTATTTTGGACTAGGACACAGGTATCTAGCCAGAAGACACCAAAACAAAAAGCCATTTACCAATAGCTGTCATTTTGTCTGAGCCAGCCTTTGTTCTGATTGGTTGAAGCTGGTGCATAAGGATGGATAAACATGACAGTAGTATCCATGTATGGCATTTATAAATGCATTTGAATTCTCAGCAATGTCTTAATATACAGAAAAAAAGGTCCATTGAATTTTGAAGAATAATCATATATGCACTATTTTAATAGTATTACTTGTTGGAGTTGACTGTTATTTTCAAATAGCAAAGCTATTATCTTTTTCTTCTTGTTATCATAGTTTTTAAGAAAATTTTGCCGTGTAATTTGTGTTCAAATATGTTTTACTCAATTGAACTGGAAAGATAATGATTCATTTTGTTGAGATGAACACCACCTCACTTGGCACAAAAATTCCATGTGATGTTCAACTCGTAGCCTGTTCTGTTACAGGTTACAAGGGTAAGGATTTCAGGGGTCCACTTATTTACCCCATCAATAAACACAACTGCAGAAAATGACAATCCTTTTCCCTCATGATAGTGTATTTCTTTCAGGAAAGAAGCAATGCTTCCAGAACTCTACCCCCAAATGAATGTGTGACAGATGATATCTAAATACCAATGTTTTCATAGGAGTATTATTTTAGAGATAATATTAAATAAAGTAAATACCTATTTAAATGAAATACCTAAAGAATGGCTTAATATATTTTAGGAGAGCTCTGCAATGGGATGTTATGAAATGATTCTGAATTGTTTTTCAATTAATTTGTAATATTTTAGTAAAATAAACTGTTTACTGAATTATAACATACAGAACAAAAATGTGTAAGTTATAAGTAAATTATGAGCAATATACTCCATAATCACCTTCCAGTTTAGGAAGTAATTTATTCCTATTCCCCTACAAGCTATTTTATGATCCCTCTTAAATATTAGTGTATCCTCCTTTAAAAACATGCTTTATTCTACCTAATAATATGAGGGAACAAAATTATTATCAACTAAGTGGGAAGTGTTGTAAAAAAAATCATGTATAGTATCCTCTGAGATCATTCATGTATAAATAAAGGTGCAGAAAATAAGGACTAGAAAGACATAACTAAAACATTAGTGGTGGTTTAATATAGCAAGCCAAATGGGGTGGCTCTTACTTTCTTCTCATATAGAAAATACAATGTATTCATAAATAATTACCAGGAAAAGTTTTAAAGAGAACAGCATATATTATGACCAATCAAAACATAGATTTTCATATTTATCATGGGATATTTATCAGTGTGACACTAGTTACAAAGAACCCTATAACATACCAGGAAACCCCATGAAGTATAGTTCCTCTTCTATCCTGAGTGATTTTGCATTGTTGCTAGTAATGATCTGATAGAGTTCTACTTGTCACATTCCAGATAATTTCTTTCTCACACTTATGATTTGGGAAAGGACAAGAGAACGGTGCTAGAGATTATACAATCAGATCTGTAGAAGCTGTACCAACAAAGCAGCAGAGCGCTAGATCTATTCTGGCAAAAGATCTAGATTTCTGGAAATCAGTTGAGGTACAGGGATGTATAGATGATACATTCTGTAATTTGCTTTAAATTAATGAGAGACAAAATATGAATCTGCTTGCCTTTATTTTTACAGAAGTCAGATAATATATGACATGGGAGTTGAGCTGTGAAGAAATATTTAGTTCTTAAGTAAGCCTTAAAGATACCATCAAGACTAGCTGGATTCCTTTTCATTCTGACCCTTCTGATATTTCTTTCTTTTCTTTCTTCTATTGAATATTTATTTTGAAAACAGATGAGAATTTATTGTACAGTAAGGATGTATGAGACCCAGAAGGAATGAAACAAGAACTAAATAGAAAGCAAACAGAAAGAAATTCAACAAAAGTAATTTACAATATGATTTATGTAGGAGGAAAGAAGCTGAAAACTTTCCTATTCAGGAAATCTTCCTCTTGGGAAGTCAGTCTTCTCAGAAGGAGCTGGAAAAGGGAATACGTGTTTAACTCATCGATGGTAAGAGGTTGGCCATTCATCCAAGCAAAAGCTCTGGCTCTGCCGAGTTCTGTTATAGAGAATAACCTTGACCAAATTACTCAGGTTGCTAAGGAATTGCACACTTTAAGTTGAGGAAAATGAGTGGAAATTGTTAGGAATCGCATAGTAATGAAATTTGCAGATTCTTAGGCTCCAAACTTCTCTCTTTATTGTCCAGTAAGTTACTATTTTTCCTGGAAAGAAAAGCCCCAGGACAGTAGAATGTCTTTAAAAAAATAATAGTAGTAGTAGTAAGTGACTGCTCTAATAGCCAGACTGTAGAAATGAAGGGCCAGCAATGACCCAAGTGGTAATTTTTCAAGCCTTGACATTTATTTCATATGGCTATATAAAAGTATTTCATGTATACACTGTTAGTATTTAGGTGCCAGGTGGCTGCTATGCATAGTGTTATATGATTTATGAGTCTGTTTCTTCTGGTTCACAGGGAGATGAGTAGCGGCCATGGACCCAAGAAGGATTCTTTGAATATCATCCCTTAGTTTCTTCAAAGAAAAGGAACATTACCTTACAAATTGATGCTAGGGTAAAAGATAGCAGAGCAAGTGTCAAGAGAATTGTTGCTCCAGCTAGTAAGGAATGTAAAGCTGTTTATATTGCTGTTCCTCTGAGACTGTTTTATCATCTGTCTAATGGGAATGGTAACAATCTTTTCTGGAGGACATGCCACAGACCCATCAGAATTCCTTAAAATAAA
Source organism: Dipodomys merriami (assembly GCF_024711535.1). Lineage (NCBI taxonomy): Eukaryota > Metazoa > Chordata > Mammalia > Rodentia > Heteromyidae > Dipodomys > Dipodomys merriami. The sequence continues at coordinate 1,787,005 of NW_027203604.1, forward strand.
AAAAAATGCCTAGAAACAGTTTTTCCCCATATGTCTTAGTTTCCTCCTATTAAAAAATAGGAGGTTAAGAATGGAATGTCACATATGTCTTATAATTGATATGAATCATCTAGGGTGTATCATGAAATTTGTGTAAAATCCAATATGGAATTGTCATGATAATGCTAAGTAGATCATTCATGGCTGCCTTAATTAAAGGAAGAAGAATAGCTGTAAGCATGCTCTCAGCCTCCCAGACACCAAAGTTGCTGGCTTATTAAACATGGCCTTTGTGTTTATGAACTGCCTTGGGTAGAATCAAGGGGACTTAGTTAGGACTTCTGTTGCTAGCACTTTTAGGCGATGCTAATACAATGGCAAATCCCCTACTCTGTGAGAGACCTAACACACAGACATTGCACAGATACATGCCTTACCAACCTCCAAATACCAGTCAAAGGCTGGTATTTGAATGTCTGCCAATGAAAACAGCTCTGTGCAGTTTTATTGCCTTATATATTCCTAAAGGAGACATGATAAGATCTCTGCTTATCTTATTTCTTAAAACCATTCCACACACCTTACTTCACTCCTCTGAATTTCTTCAAAAGGTTAGCAAGCAATTCGGCTGTTAACAAACATCATCCAAGAAGTAAATTCCTAATTGTCAATAAGTAGCACTAAAAACCTAATTTCATAAATTAAATGCATCACCATATGATTACTAAATTTTCTGAAACAAAATTTTAAAATAAGTTTTATTTTCATGTTTCTTCACTTTTATTACTAAAAGAAAAACAATTCTTGAAAATCATTTTTAACTCCTTACAAATTTCGTAACTGTAACCCATATATTGCAACTTCATTTGAATTGGATATACCTAGGTACTTTGGGTTTTTTGTTTTTATTACATATATAATTTTGAATTTTAATTATTTTCCCATATTTTTAATCTGCACTGTAAACAAAAGAAGCATTTTTAGTTGCACCATAGTTTGTCACTGATGTTGGTGATGATTAATTAGCCGTTTAATTGTCAAAGCCATGTTATGATTTGAAATTAGAGTTATTTTCTAAGTGCCACATATTAGGCACTTGTTTGAGTAAGGTTCAGCTGGATTATGTTGAAGAAGCCAAGAAGCCTCACATAATTTATAACAAAAGATTGTCCCCATTCATGTCACAGAGCTCTCCTGAATTAATAATGATTCTTTTCTACAATCATTTTCACAAACAGATGCAACTGGATTGAAGACCCTCAATATTAATTATCCATAACACAAATATCATTGGGCAGAGAGAAAAGAGCAATAGTGGACCAAGAAGTGACCCTAAAGCTTCTGTACTGAAGGTCTGTTTTGTCCCCTCCTCCGTGGCTCTTTCTACCTTCCACGGAATGGGGACGCGTAACCTCTCATAGGTAAAACACCAGAGGAAGAGAAATCTGAGCCTTTGAAAAACAGCAGCATAATATTTTTGTCATGGAATCTGTCAATACTCTCACAATTTGGTAGTATTTTATTTAGTACCATTAGCCTTAAATATGATACAAATGGAGTAAACAGTCAAACATTAGTGAAAAAAGAAATGTGATAATGCGCAGTAGGTTTTTCTTGTTAATTTTAGTTGCTTAAGGCTATTTGGAAATAAGGATCATATGAGTTCAAGGGCCTAAGATTCATAAATGACTCCAAATTATTTCATCATTCCCCAAAGGAAAAGCAATAATAAGTAGGATACCAGACGTTTATGTAATCTCTCTGAGATCATAAAGGCTAACAAACAAAAAGTTTTCAAAGGGAAAAAATGTTTTACCCTTTCTTTTTAATAGACCTTCTCCAGTAACCACACACAAGGGCATTCATGGCCTGAAGACATCTACCTTGAGTCACGATGCTGCCCTATAACAAGGATTCTGCAAGGTTAGACAGGTTGGGTTCTTATAAAGACCTTTCTGGAACACCCAGGGATGACAGAAAGTATCCCAAAATAGACTACATTAAGAGTTTACTTGTTCATCAGCTCTTCTCAACTACATTTGGGCAAATAGAATAATATAATATAATGTAATATATAATGTTATTCACAGTGCCTTGTCCAGTTTCATCTTTAACAATCCTATTTTAAACAACTACACTTGCCGTGTCTTTAGTGTGCTTAGATCGATGGAATGGTCTTCTTTTAGACTTGTGAAAGTATGTGTAGACCTTAGCCTTTCCATGTTTGAAATAATTGTAAGGCATTAATTTTATTCAGACAACGCTGAGCCCAAATCAGTGAGGAAAAAGCATTTCGATGTGTAATTTGTCATCTAGGGGCTGTCCACTAGTCTGTTACTCCCTGGACGTAAATTAGGCTATTTGAAAGGTGCATTAAAATCTTCCCTGCTACTCTGTAGCATTTAGGACTGTGGGGGCCATAATTTACTTAGTGGTACCTTGGTAACCTCAAAAAGTTTATATTGTTTTGAACATGCTTAATTTTCTTCTACAAGATAATTTATATACTAAGAGGTTGTGTATCGTTATAAATATGTTTCCAGAAAAGCAATGTCTATTGAGTAAAATAAATGAGATAAAATTTTCATGCCAGTGTAGAAATTAAATGCTCACAAATGTTTCATCTAGCCTATCCAAGAAATTGATGTATAGCTCACAAATGATTATTGCTTTGGATTCCTTTTTTTAATTTACAAGACTATGTTACATTTTATTACAATTAGTAATGCTTCATAGCTATAAGGATTTCCAGATCCACATCACTGCATTTTTCCACATTATAAAGCACATTTATCCCAAGTTAAACTAACGTGCTAAATATACTGAAGTTTCTGACAGCAAATTACATTTTGTTCCTTTCATTAACAGCAGGATTTCTTCCATATTAAATGAATTGGTTCCTGAGGTTTAGTACCTCCTACTTCAGTCACTTCTCTGGTTTGTTAAAAATGAATCAAATTAAGTTTCAATCACCTAATAAATTTTGGGCTTTGCTTTCCTTTGGATAAATTGCTGATAAGAATAAATAAATATTTCATTCATTAATTTTAAAATGCAAAGATTATTTTTTCAGATTTTAATGTCTGTAAAATTCCGGGTGTGTCTTATAACTGATAGTGGATCTCAATTTTTTGGCAATTTTTCCTCTCCTTTTTGTCATAAAATGATGGTGCAGCTTACAATTGATGTCATGCCAGAGTAGAAATTTAATTTAGATTTAATTAAATTTAGATTTAATTTCTCTTACATTTTAAAAATACTACAGAATGTATTATTCTGAAATAGTGAATAGAAAATGACTGTAAGAACATAAGCATATTTCCATTTACAAGGCAGAAGCTGATTTTCAAAGTATTTTTTAAATTATTCATTATCCCTCCAAACATAAGCTTTAAACAGTTTTTAAAAATGCCTGAAAAGAGCAAACACTGATAATTTTATGGATGTAAAAGCCTGTAAATTTTTTTAATATAGGGAGACTGTAATGAAACAGTAGAAATGTTTGTTTATATTAATAATAATTAAAATGCAGGAGGTAAAAGTGGATGGGTTGCAATCTAAGGCCAGCCCAAACAAAATAATAAGACTTTATCCTAAAACCAAGCTGGGCAACTTGTTTGTTAATTTATCTATCTTTGGGAGGATGGAGGGCACAGAAGTGGAGGGACAAAGGGTGAACAAATGCAGCAGTGGTATTCACTGGACATTATGTTGAAAATGAACTATACAACTTATGGGTGGGGATGGAAGGGAAAAACTGGGAGAGAGCAAGGAAAGGGGTGACACTGTTCAAAGATAAATGCACTCATTGCCTGACTTATGTAACTGTAACCCATCTGTACATCATCTTTATAAGAACAGTTAAAAAGTAAGAACAAAAAATACAAAAACCAAGCTGGGCCATCTAGGCAGTTGGCAGCACAGGCCTGTATATAACCCTAGCTACTGAGATCTGAGGATCATGATTTGAAGTCAGCTTGGAGAAGGAAAGTCCTAGAGACTCTTATCTTCAATTTAACACTAAAATAAAAGTCCAGAAGAGGAGCTGTGACTCAAATGTTAGAGTGCTAGCCTTGAGCAAAAAAAGCTCAAAGATAGTACTCAGGCCCTGAATTCAAGTCCTAGGACTGACATTTAAAAAAAAATGCTGGGCACAGTGGAACACCATTGTTATCCAAGCCAGGTGGGAGGCCAGCGTAAGAGAATCATGATCCAAAGCCAGCTCCAGACAAAAGTGTTAGTTTTCTCATCGAAAAAAAATAACTAAAATGTAAATTGCTTGGGGTATGGTTGAAGTTGTGCAATGATTTTTTTTTGAACTTTTTTTTTTTTTGGGGTCCGGTCGTGGGGTTTGAACTTTGGCCCTGGGCGCTGTCCCTCAGCTCTTCAGCTCAAGGCTAGCACTCTACCACTCAAGCCACAGCGCCACTTCCGGCTTTTTTCTTTTTTTTTGCTTATGTGGTGCTGAGGAATCGAACCCAGGGCCTCCGGCTTGCAAGGCAAGCACTCTACCACTGAGCCACCTTCCCAGCCCTGCAATGATTTTTTTAATAATAAGTTTTTTATTGTGAAAATAGCTAGCAAGGGTAAGGCCCTGAGTTTAAATCCCAGTACTACAAACAGATGACAGATAGACAGACAGACAGACAGACAGACAGACAATGAAAAGTAAGAAAGCAAGTCCTACTGAGGCATAGCTTTAGAAAAAACTGACTCAATGGTTGTTTTTGTTTGTGTGTATTTGCCAGCCCTGGGGCTTGTACTCAGGGCCTGGGCTCTGTCCCTGAGCCTCTCTGGGCTCAAGGCTAGCACTCTATCACTTGAGCCACAGCGCCACTTCCAGCTTTTTCTGTTTATGTGGTACTGAGGAATTAAACCCAGGGCTTCTTGCATGCTAGGCAAGCACTCTACCACTGAGCCACATTCCCAGCCCTAAATTTAAGTTTTTGAGTCTAACAACTTGACAGACTATCCTAGAGCAAGAGTTTTTGATATGTCTACATACCTCTACAAAACGAATTTGATTTTCTGTCAGTGAATGTGAACATTAAGGTGGGTTGTGATGGGATAGGCAAACGTTTTGAAACCTTCTGCGTTGTTTCTAGCCGACATAACACATCTGAATTTAGATTTGTTAAATGCCCAGCATCTCTAAATTTTGAAAACTTTAATGGTTTCTATGCATCCACAAATTCTTCATTACTTTGTTATAACCTTTATAATTATAGAAAGAACATAACGTTCCAAGCTCACTTAGAAATTAATTTCAAAAATTCAGCTAATTTTTCTTAGGATTGATATCCAAGAACTATATTAATCTATCTCCATCTTGTGTTAGTCAGTATCTAGTCTTTATGTCTCAAATACTCAATATGAACTTTCTTATTAATAATATCCCTAACAATTCATTACCTCTCTGTTTACTTTCATAGTTACTGAAGTTAAACATAAAATATTCACCATCACTGATTGCCTGAAGTCCCATAGTAAACTGAAAACTAGAAGTAGGGTACCATTTTCATATATATAACTGGAATATAGTTGGAAGATTTACCATAATGTCTCAGTCTCTTAACATAAAGTTTTGATTTGGAAATAATTATTCTCCTTAAAATTTATGTTAATATTTCATTCTCACTATGAGATAACAAGAAATGAGACAAATTCAGACATTTAAGAGGTTATTTGTGCTCTGCCCTCAAGAATGAATTAATTCATTCATGGGTTGACTAGATTTTCTGGAGAGTAGATCTGCTACAAAAGCCAGTTTGATTTGATCTTTTCCACCATATGAGTTTTTTTTTATTTTTTTGCCAATTTGGGACCCCATTAGCAAGATGGGACCTTTGATTTATTTTATTCCTTTTATTTTTTAATTGACTTTAAATATTTTTATTGTTTCTATAAAGATGGTGTACAGAGGGGTTGCTGTTGCATAAGTCAGGTAATGAGTACATTTCTTTTTGGGCAGTGTTACTCCTTCCTTTGCTCTTCCTCTGTTTTCCCTTCCCAACCCCACCCGCAAGTTGTATAGTTCATTTTCAACATAAAATCCACTAAGTACCACGGATGTTTTTGTTCATCCTTCGTTTCTACATTTCTGTGCTCTCCCTTACATGCTTCCCCCTGCAAAAAAAAAAAGAAAAAGGATAAAAGAACAAGACAGAAAAGAAAAAAAGAAGCTTCTTGTTTCCATTTCCTGGAGTTCATTTCAATAAATATAATTTTATATGATCAGAAGCAAAGGACCCTTAATTTCTTTCATCAGAACCATGAACTGAAACAAGTCTCTTTTTGCTTATAACTTACAACATCTATGGTATTGTGTTTTGAGCAACAGAAAACAGACTGGCACATAAGTTTCAAAAAACATTTAGGCATTTAACTCAATAAATATTTTTTCTCCAGACTTATTATTCAATACTATGATAAATCTAAAAAAGAAAGAAATTATACAGTGTTTCCCAATAGTGTGTTCATAGACAAGTAGACATATCAATAACTCACTTTCACAAAGTCTTAGTAAACAAGATGAGACTCCTTATGACAAAGCTATGATGTGGTAGATTAATAATCACAGACATCATGAAACCACTAGTGAGAAACATCAGAAGTTGATAAAGAAAATGCTATCTTCAAAACCCTGAAACTGAATCCATAAAATTATTAGAAAGATTGAGAGAGAACTATACAAACATAAATGAACACTTGGAGACCAGAAGATACATCAAGTATACGTGGCAGAAGTAGAATGGTAAGAGAATCTTGGTGTATTTACCAAACAAGTTAAAATACAGTCTGTATTTACTACAAAGGGGAGCTAATGAGATGGCAATTTTCTACTTAGTTCACAGATCAAGGTTAAGGAGATATTTGAGGTGAGAGATTTGTTTCTTGCTGGAAGTCTAAGGTCTATAAGTAATGGATAAGCTATTTTACTGGCAAGGGAATATGGGATAAGCTGGAGGGGCTAAAATACTACCTAAGATTCTGTGGATCATGAAGGGGATGCTGATCACACTCTCTCATGTCCCTCTCTTTTCCTTATCTTTTTCTATAAATGTTTTGTGCCAGTACTGGGGCTTGAACTCTGGAGCTCAGTCTCTTATCTTTTTCTCTCAAGGATGTCACTCTACCACTTAAACTACCACTCAACTTCTGGCTTTTTGCTGATTAATTGAAGATAAAACTCTCATTCCCTTTCCTCCCCCAGCTAGCTTTGAACCAAGATCCTAAGATCTCAGCCTCCTGAGTAGCTAAGATTAGGATGTGAGCAAGAAGGGCTCAACATCTTATTTTTTTCTTTAATACTATTTCAACTGGGCACAAGTGGCCACACCTGCAATCTTAGCTACTCCGGCTCTGAGGATCTTTGTTCAAAGTCAGCTGGGGGAAGAAAGTGAATGAGACTCTTAAATGAACTACTAAAAGAGCCAGAAATGAAGCTAGCCTTGAGCAAAATACTCAGGAACAACACTCACGCTCTAAGTTTAAGGCCCAGGACCAGCACCAAAAAGAAAAAGAACATATGAAGTAAGCCAGGCCCAAAGAAACATAGATCCCATGGTTTCCCTTATTTGCAATAACTAGTACATGTCTGAGACAAGCAGAAAAGGTCAGATAAGTTGATGTTAGGTGAAATGAACCCCAAGATAGGTATTCAAATGTTTTTTCTTTCTTGCCACTGTTTCTAACATATTTATAAGATGATTTCTTTGCTGCTTTGTATGTTTCTCCCCCACGGTATAACCCCTGCTTCCATTGTGTTTGAAGTTGGTATAATTTGTGGAAGGGAAGGGCAAAAACAAACCATTTAAATAGGAATATAGGTGGACCCATTGCAACAATGAGATGTACAAGTCGTTATGTCCAAAACCGAACTTTACAACTTTGGGTGGGGGAGTAGGAAGGGATGGGAAGGGGAAACAAAGGAGGAGGCAACAATGCTTGATAAGAAATGTACTCATTACCTTGCCCATGTAATTGTAACCCCTCTGTACAGTATTTTCACAATAAAAAATTTTTTTAAAAAAGAAAAAGAACATATAATTATTTCTGGATGAAATTTTAAATTTTATTTGTTTAAAAAAATCAATCATTAAAAGATTAGGTGGTTATACAAAGCAGAGGGGAAAGAAAAATCATAAACTATATTTTTTCCTTTTCATTAAAGAGTAGCACCCTCAGAAGAATCCATTAGTAATACTCATCTACACTGGAAAAAACAATAATATATATGAAGAATACAGGATTACACTGATTTTTTATTAAGCCATTTCATCTTCCTCATGCTCAATACAAAGAAATAACACATAATCAGGAGAAAAATAGGTCCTATGATTCACAATAAAAAGGGTCTGATACACACTTGCATGTGTGGGAGTATTGGACAGTAGGGAAAACTTAATGGCTCAAGTAGAGCAACATATCCTTCTGATTCGTTGAATAGAATCAGTCATATCTGGTGACTACAAGAGCTCCATCAAAACTGTAATAACCGAACCAATTTTATAATATCCCAGGTCTTATTAAATAAGAACTTTGTAAGGTCTTTTCTTACATAGGAATTGCCAGAATGAACACTTTTCTTTCCCAGATTGTTTTCCAAGCCTGGGCCTCTTGGCTGCCAGAATATCTACAGGGCACTTCCATTACAGCTGCCAGGACAGAGTCTCACACGCCTTCCAGAAAGCCCTTCCTTCATCCTCAAACCACCCCCCCCCCATCACCAGTTTTCCTCTTATCTCATTTCCTCTTATTTCATTTGTGATAATTCAGAAACTAAAAATATACCTCTAATCCAAAGATGTATATTAACAATGGAGGGAGAGAAGGTGGTTTTCTATCACATAAAAGGAATCCTTGTCCAAACGGTTAGGGAAATATTGGGCTCTCTATATAATATTATTCTCTTTTTCAACATAAAATATGAGAAACTTTTGTGGGTCCCAGGCCTTCCTCTCTGCTTCCATACTTACTAAGTGTAGGAAATTTGTTAATCAAAGGCATGATGAAAAACAGCGTTTAATAACGCCTCTGAACATATAAAATATTGTTTATCAAGACAAATTTCAGAATGGAAACATTTTTTTCATTGTTGTTGGTAGTGATGGTGTTATTTTTGTGATGGTAACATGTTTTTCCTTTGGGTCTTTTTTGCTGTTGTTGTCCTTTTAGGGGACAAAGGAGGGAGGCACAGAAATAGAGGGAGTGAGCGAGAGTAAATGCAGTCATGGTATTCAGCATACTATGTAGAAAATGAACTATGCAGCTTGTGGATGGAGCTGGGAGAGAGGGGAAAACTGGGGGAAGGAAGAGGTAACATTGTCCAAAAAGAATTGTACTCATTGCCTGATTTATGAAACGATAATCCCACTGTATAATACCTTAATAATAACTGTAAAATTATATTTAAAAAATAAAATTTTAAAAATAGTGTTGAGTAATAGCTTCCTTGTTAATGATGTGGGGAATAGTTCATTAAATTAACCAGGCTTTAAAAAAAAAAGACTTTCATTATCTCTTACCACACATGCATTCATTTTTTTTTACTAAGTATTATTTGTTCCTTATAAATGGAAAAATTTCACAAGATTTTAGCAAAGATTTAGGGAGACAGAAAATTAATTTTTGCTGTTCTCCTCCCCAAACCATTGATACTAAGATTTTTTTAAAAATTAGCAAAAAAATGTGTATAATAGGGAAGAGAATAGAAGTGTTGTTGGAACTATCTGAGCACAAGTAGGGGGGATTTAGTGCCTACTTTGAGTGGGAGGTTTAAGACAGAGCAAATACTTCTAATGAACATTTATATTATTAAAACTCTCTTCGAGGAATCTTCAAGATTTAAGTTTCCCTCAGAACCATTAAATACTTGTTTCTTTATGTGTTACACCACATGGAGATTGAACCATATGGAGCCTCAGGTGTTATACTTGATGTAAATTTACATGTAAGCCAGGGGGAAAAAATACACACACACACACACACACACACACACACACACACACACACACACACACACACACACACACACCACACACACACACCAGCTAAGTATACATACATAGGTTTCTTTGAAGGCTAAGCTCTTGTTTATCTTCACACCTTTCTACAACTCCAGGTACAGCATAGCACTTTGCATACAGAAGGCACTCAGTCTTCATTTAAGCCAAATGAAAAGCATGGTTCCCAAATTAGTATTTATTGAAGTGAAAATATTGTAAAATATTGGAAAGAGGAATAAGGAACTAGGTGACTTGTAAAGTCTCAGTTGTGTTCCTGGCTGTTACAGTCAGTGGCTTTGGAATCAATAAGTCTCTTCCCTTCTCTGCCCATCAGATTCCCTCCTTTGAGAGACAGAGTCACCTCTCAGTGCTTTTCCAAAAATTCTAAGTCTAATCCTTTCATCTGATAAGTTCCTAGGTGATTTTATTTGCCATTGATGAATTAATCGCCATTCAGCCAAACTTCCTGGGTTTAAGATTCTGTTTGGTTTTCTACTGTTGTTGGCTTGAGACAAACAGATGAAAGTACTCTCAAAGAAGGGTAATAGAAAGTACTTGTTTACAATTCCTGCTACCATTATCTAATAACTTGAGGTAACAAATTAGGCCCATAGTAAAAATAGCTCTGAACTTACAGTATGTTCAAGGACCTGTGCTAGTCATCTAACAATCATTTTATTTTTTGCTTGTAATAACCCCAATGAGCAAGTCTCTTTGTTTTAGCCACATAGCTATCTCTCCTAAGCGAAACTAGAAAGCCTGCTAAATTAAGTCTGAGGATTCTGGAAGTACAGGACTTCTTTAGATGATCATTCTTAGGTGTCATAGAAGAATTTCGCACACCTATGTGTTTACAATTTTATATTTATACTTTATAATTTTATTTATTCCCATATCTGTTTTAAGCATTCCTATTTTATTGTACTTAAACAGCATTTCAGAATATTTGAAGGGCTTCTACTTGGGCTTATGAATTTGTCCTGTTTTCAGCTGGATCTAATGGAACTGGCCTTCCCTTACAAATAGATGAAATAAAGATTTATAGTCCTTACAACATGTGGAAATTAAAAAGGGGCTAATGGAATCCATTAATATCCTCTCACCAATTAGATGAATTGTAGATCAATACAGTATATTAATAGAGTCAAACTGATATATAGAAAGCGATATATAGATATCAGCGAGGGCAGCCTCAAGGAGATGGAACAAATCTCAATTTTCTTGAAAAGGATGAAAAAAATCATATTTATCACACAAAGTCTTCTTTCTTACCATGTATCATAATTTCTAAATTAAGATAGAATGAATTGGTCTATATTGCTTAATGATAGCCTATCACTTTCTGGTTGAAAGCCAAACATTGAATAGTAGCAAAGTGAACAGTATTCTTTCAGCAATGAATACTCTTTTTGATAAATTTTACAATTAAGTATTCATAAGGATTTTGCTGTATTATTTCAATAGATCTTATTATCTTTAAGTAGTTGTGGGAAATCGCTGCCATGCAACAACGCTGTTTTCTTTTTTAAATACAATGCATCTTGATCGATGCCACCTTTTCACCATTCTTCCCCACCTCTCCCCACCTAATCCCTTCCCTCAAGTTTCTTTGTTTCAAAGCATGCATTGGATATTATGACTGCATTCTGGCCCCCTTCCTTGTTTCCTTTGTCTACCTCTTCTGGTCTTGTTCATAACCCTCGCCCTTTCAAGCACACTCTTCCTGGTGTTTATTTGTTGGACTGTGAGTTAGCCTTTCTATGGAATTAAACCGTTTGAATTCTTCCCTGATTCTACCATATTTCTGTTAGTACACTTGTGTATAAGGGATTTTTTTAAGGATCTTTAAGTAGCAATAGTTATTTCAGTTTATATTTCCTCCCAGTTGTAGTATGCCAGTAGGAAACTGATTAAATGTGATGGAGGTAACACTGGCCCTCCCTGCACACGTTCTCTGTGAATCTCAAAATCCAGCCTCAAAAATCAGAAGCAGAATTCCAAAGGAAAATTACTGCAAAGGTACTGTGTGCTACACTGGTCTCAGATATAAAAGTAAAATAATATCACTAAAGCTTAAGGGACTAATTAAGATTTTGCTATGGTCTCATTAGGAAAATATTAGGACTTGGGATTCAAGAAGCTTCATGTTTCACAAATTCAAAAATAAACAACTGAAGCCATCTATCAAAATGTGCTGGAATTTAAGCTTAATGAAAATCTTTAATTAATGCATATGGGATTACATTTTGTCATTATCAGTGAAAATCATTAGAAAAATAGAGAGCATGGTTTGAATTGCCCACATTCCCAGTTAGAAAGAAAGAAGGAAAGAAACAAAGAAGGAAGGAAGGAGGGAAAGAAGGAAGAAAATAAAGAAGGAAGCAAGGAAGGAAGCAAGGAAGGAAGGAAGGAAGGAAGGAGGGAGGAAAGAAAGGAAGGAGGGAAGAAGGGAGGGAAGGAAGGAGGAAGGAGGGAGGGAAGGAAGGGAGGGAGGGAGGGAGGGAGGGAGGAAGGAAGGAAGGAAGGAAGGAAGGAAGGAAGGAAGGAAGGAAGGAAGGAAGGAAGGAAGGAAGTCAAAAGGTAGCATGTGGCAGTTCAGCAAAAGAAAGAAAATAAAATATAAATTATTGTCTTTGGTACAACTTGTTCAGCCAGACATTACAAGCTTTTTTATTTCCTCATTACTCATTAAACTCCAACATCCTGGCCTAAGAACTTAGGTTTATCAACTGCATACCTGGTCTGAGGGAATGCTTCTCTTCGAATAAGCAGTTAGACACATATATTCTGACACTCCTTAAAGGAGACAAGTACCATTGCAGAAGTCATTGTGCAATTTTCAGCAAGATGCAGAATAAAGAGGTCAGCTTTAATTCTCCAGGAAAGGTGGAGAAAAGCCTCAACATTCTTTTCCATTTATATTGACAACGTGCAGAAGTGAAAAGAAAAAAAAAGGAAGAAAACAAGCATAAAAGTCAAAATCTGTTTCTCATTGTTTTGACTCTTCAGAGGAAAAAGTAGCGCAGATTGGGCTGACATGAGGTTTTGATTGTCATATCACTGATTATGAATTTAATTTCCATTAACAAAGATGCTTGAAGCACTTTGATAAGAACCCCCTATTTCTTAAGTGTCCCTTAAGTTCTTATGCTCCTTTCTAAAGTGAAGGTTTTTTTTTAATCTAGTTTTAGTGTGTGTTTGAAGGCATAAGATGATAGACAGAACTAAATTGAAAATAAAGCTTTTCCATCCCAATTGTTACAACATTCTAAGGCCATCCCTAATAACATCATGAAATACAGCAGCTCTATTCCCATGGATGGGATGGAGGGAAGGTATTGGAAACAGAAATCAGGAAAAATGAATACAACATTTCTCCAAACCTCCTGCAAAAGTGGCTGCTGTTCAGGACACTGACATTTGATGTTTTCTTCACACAAGTCTGTGTCTATTTGTTTCTACAAATACCTTACAAGGAACATGAAGTGAAATCTAGAAATGATGCAATCATTGTCAACTTAAGTGTTCTATGAAGAACTTTCACATACCTAAATGTGAACATTTTGTAATGAAATAGGAAGAGGAAAATAAAACTGGTGAGAAAAAGTAATATTGAGAAGGAATACATACTAACTTTAGGAACAGAAGTCCCTGATTCACAAAGTTCACTTGGAAACATCTGTGTGCATCACATGTGCACATATGTGTGTGTGTGTGTGTGTGTGTGTGTGTGTGTGAGAGAGAGAGAGAGAGAGAGAGAGAGAGAGAGAGAGAGAGAGAGAGAGAGAGAGAGAGAGAGAGAGTGTCCTGGGGCTTGAACTTAAGCTTCTTTGCTTTTTTTGCTTAAGGCTAACACTCTACCATTTGAGCCACAGCTCCACTTCTGGCTTTCTTGGTAATTAATTGGAGATAAGAGTCTCACAGGCTTCTAATTGTGATCCTCAGATCTCAGCTACCAGAGTAGCTATGATTACAGGCGTGAGCCACCAGCACCTGGCACTTAACAATTTTCTACTTCTTCAATTCTTCCAGATCTGTGTTCCTTGGGAGAAGACATGAAAGGGAAATTCAGCTTTAGTTTCTAGATACATTATTTCAACTTTCTCATACAACAGCCAACTGTCCAAATTATATCTCTTGGGACAGCACCAAGGCCCAGAGTTCAGGCCCCATGATCCACAAAAGGAAGGAGGAGGAGGAGGAGGAGAGGAGGAGGAGGAGGAGGAGGAGGAGGAGGAGGAGGAGGAGGAGGAGGAGGAGGAGGAGGAGGAGGAGGAGGAGGAGGAGGAGGAGGAGGAGGAGGAGGAGGAGGAGGAGGAGGAGGAGGAGGAGGAGGAGGAGGAGGAGGAGGAGGAGGAGGAGGAGGAGGAGGAGGAGGAATTACCTAACAACTAGCATATGTAACATGTATCATGTAAAATTCAGTGTCATGTGTTTTGCATGGATGATTGCTTACTTGTTACCTCAGCTCTAAGAAGCAGACATGATGTTGGTCTCTATGTTATTAAAATGAGATAAAATGTGGGCTATTCTCCAGGAACACATTAGGAAATAGTAGATAATAATAAATAACATATGTTCAACTTTTAACCTGTCACTGGCCCCTAGGTCTAATCCCATTAATTTCTGGGTGTATGCTGTGAATATAGTGGTCACTAGTCACCTGTGGCTATTTCAGTTTAATTTAATAAATTAGCTAATGAATTACCTAATTAATTTAATTGACTGCAATTAAAAATATATTTCTTTCACCACAAAGGCCACGTGTTAAGTGTTCAGTGGTTACCCTGGGCCATGGCATGGACAGTTCGCTGTCACAGATGACTTCGCAGAGACACCATCTGCTTCATCCCATAGATGAGGTCGGCCTTCCTCTTCCCACCCATAGTCTCCCAAACTAAAATGATGTCCACAGAGATTGTCTGGGCTGTCATGGATCTTTTCTTCTTATTCACCATGAATGGGCTACCATTTTCTCATCTGAACAAAATTGTTTCTGTCCCACTTCTTCAAAGAAAGCTGTTTTAATAATGTATAAAATGATTAAGAATGAAAGTTAAAAAATTATTATCAAGTAAAAATCTGGAGGGTGCTCAGTGGGAGTAAATGTGGAATTTCACCAAACCATCTGTATGATCTTTGACAACTGAGAAAGAAAAGCAAGTATGATTATTATGAAGCATATTTCATGGTGCTGATGTTCTTTTGGCATCACATAAAGAGCTGATGAAATTTCACTAGGGAATGGTGCTATGTGCCGTTCTGCATAGATCGCTATAGGAGGACATTTCTAAGTCTAGGAACACACATCAGAGAACAATCAAAATGATTCAGTGCTAAATCACAATGGAAGATTAGCCAGTCTTGGCCCAAGTCCTGTAGACAGAAAGATGTTAATGAATACCATGGGGGTAAATGGGACCCAGAAGGTAGCAAAGCAGGTTATTGCCAATAATCTTCTCATAATGGGAGTTCAATATAATGTTAGTTAATAGTATACACTGCTGATCATTAAACTAAGAATTAAAATTAAAACATTAGGCAGAAAATCCATGAGCAACTTTCAAATATGATCAAAAAATTGATTCAGGTAAAACTTCATTTTTTTAAGTAAAAGAATAAAGAGGAAGAAAGCTATTATAAAAGCTGAAGGAACTAAAATGTCAATCAATGTCAGTTGATTTGGTTAAGTGCATGAAAAATAATGAAGAATCAACTTCACTGTCTAATATACAATCTGACTTATTCTAGTCCTTGTTTCTTGAGTAAATATGTACTTGTTTCTGAAATAATATGCTACTTTTTAGGGGGTGGGAGAAGTAAAAGGTGCTAGTCCTAGAGCTTGACCTCAGCCTGGACACTCCCTGAGTTTTTTTGCTCAAGGCTGGTTAGTGCTCTACCTCTTGAGCTATTGCTAGCTCTTGATTTGCTCCACTTTTGGCTTTTTCATGGTTAATTAGAAATAGGAGTCACACAGATTTTCCTGCCCAGTCTGGCTTTGAACTATGATCTTCAGATCTCAGCCATCTGAGTAGCCAGGATTATTTATTGAACTGATTTGCACTAAACTAGGATTATTTATTGAACTAGGAGTTATTATTTATTTATTAAACTAGGATTATTTATTGAACTGATTTGAACTAAACTAGGAGTCTTTTTTTTTTTTTTTTGTCAGTCGTGGGTCTTGAACTCTGGGCCTAGGCACTGTCCCTGAACTCTTCAGCTCAAGGTAAGCACTCTACCACTTGAGCCACAGTTCCACTTCCGGTTTTCTGGTGGTTAATTGGAGATAAGAGTCTCTTGGACATTCCTGCCCAGGCTAGCTTTGAACTGGGATTCTCAGATCTCAGCCTCTTTAGTAGCTATGATTACAGGCATGAGCCACCAGTGCCCAGCTTAAACTAGAAGTCTTTATTGAACTTATTTTAGAGATGAAGAGACTGAGGCTCAAATTGGTTCAAGGTTTATCTTTTATTTGGCCTAACCTATACATTCTCAATAAGGCAACGCTGCTCCAAAGGGGGTGAAAATTAGTTCTTAGGAGTCAAAAAAATCTTGTTCTTTTTTCTGCATAAAGGAGAGTTAGCTGTATTTAAAAGTACATAAAAAATGTGTGATATAACTGAAGCAGTCACATTTTATGGTAGATGTAGTAATCAGAAAGAGTATCTATGAAGACTCTTATGGAGACAACAATGAAGGAAAAAGGCTGAGAAACATCAGACTAAGTTTTTCATGAACTGGAAGAAAATAGACAAATGAAAGCAGAGGAGAGATATCATAGTTTTAGAATATGGCTTACATGCCTATATTCTATTAGAGGCTCCAAGTTGGCATAGATATAATTTAATAAGCTCCTCCTTTCTCTCTGAGTGTAAGGAGATCATAAAGATTAATTATATGGGTAGTTATTCTTTTTTTTGTATATGCCAGTATTGGGGCTTGAACTCATAGCCTTGCACTATTGCTTGGCTTTTTTTTTTTTCTCAAATCTGTCACTAGACCATATAAAGCACACCTCCACTTCAAGCTGGTTAATTGGAGATAAGATTCTCACACACATTCCTTACCCCATTGGCTTCAAACTATTATCCTGAGACCTCAGCTTCTTGAGTAGTTAGGATTATAGGCATAAGCTACCAGCACCTAGTTGTCACATTGTTCTCAGGATTCAGCTATTCATTTCAAGCTTCACTCACATATTCTATTCAGAGTCATCTTCTATTCTAGTATTGCCCTTGAGAAACTCCCTCATTTCTTCCAGTAGACCCCAGTTCTTCACAAATCTCTTCAGCACCACTGGCTGCAATTGTCATTTGACACATGAGTGCCTCACTCCCATGCCAGGGATGCAGATGGACTCCCTCTTTCCTAATCCTGGAAACCTCCAAAGTTAAATCTCCAAAGTTAAATATCTTGGCTAAGGCTAACAATAACTGATTAAGATACTAATGGAAACTAGAATGGAAAGACTCTGAAGTCCAAGATCTTAACCACTAATTCTTTTTTGGGTTTAAGGCTTGAACTCAGGGTCTGAGCACTGTCGCTGAGCTGCTTTCTTTTTTTTTTTTTTTTTTTTTGTCTCTTGCCCTAACACTTGAGCCACAGTTCTCTTTCCAGCTTTTTTGTTGGTTAATAGAAGATAACAGTCTCACAAATTTTCCTGCCCAGGCTGGCTTTGAACTGTGATCCTCAGATTTCAGCCTTCTGATTAGCGAGGATTTCAGGCATGAGTTACTGGTGCCCAACTTAAGCATTAATTTTTAAGTAGAAGTAAATTAGAATTAATTTAATGTGGGGCCTGCTTGATAAACATATTTGAGAGACCTAACACTTATCAAACCAAAAGAATTATGCCTGAAGTCAGTGTTCAGGGCCAAATTAATAATTTACTCCATCATTTATTTTACACTTGGATATATCAGGTAGTATAATTTCAATTTGGACTATTTCATAAGAAGGCTAAATAATAGAAAATAACAGACTAGCACTCAGGCAGTAGTTAGGGGGTAACTACAGCTACGTTTCCTATTATTTATTTTTTCCCCCAATAAGTATTTTTTTCCAGTAAGAACCAGAAAGAAAACAGAAGGCAGGCCTGCTTAAGTAATTTTTGGGCCACCATAACTAAATCAGAATACTGAATCATTTCTGGTTGATAGATGAACAATTTGCTGTCACAGTGGCCAAGTATTTTGGACCTGTGTGCCATCTCTGATTCATCTCTGTCACCACAGCCTAAATCACAGCTGTGTGACCTCAATGGGTTGATGAAAAACAGAGAAGTGAAAAGAGGAAAAAAAACATGATTGGGTAGATATTTGACTTCAAAGTTGTTTTGCATTCTTTCTTACCTACAAATCCTTGTAATCCTATCTGTAGGTGTCTAATTTCTAGCATTCATTATTAATCTCACAGATGTACGTATGGCAAGCATTTCAGATATTCTTGTAACATTCCACACATCATTTTTGGGGGATGTACTTTTAGCTCACTAGCCCCCATAGATCCTCTAGAAACTGACTAGTTGAATCTAGGGGTCTAATCCCTCAGAGATCTTGTGATTGGGTGGTAGCTGGTGCTTAACTGGTTCACTATGGACTCACACCATCCTTGCTGTACTTCCTCTTTTTTAATTTTCAATTTAATCTTATTTTATTTTATTTTGGCAGTACAAGGTTTGAACTAAGGACCTCAATTTTTCTATTATTGGTGCCATGTACCCAATCCTTGTTATGCCTCTAAACAATAGCCTTAGGTGCTCTTTGTCAGGACATTTTCTAGGGCAGAGATTTCTAGATTCTGTCAAACTCTTTTTATGACCATCTAGATGGGATTACTATACTACATGGAATAATATATTCTAACAAAGGTGTGTTGGGTTGTCAGCATGATTGCCTTCTCTGAGCAACCCAGAATTTCTGTTTTTTTTTTAAATAAGTTTTTATTGTGAAAATATTGTACAGAAGGGTTACAATCACATGAGCAAGGTAATGAGTACATTTCTTATCTAGCATTGTTGCCTCCTCCTTTGTTTTTCCCCTATCATCCACAACTTTACCCCCCACACACACACCTAAATTGTAAAGTTCGTTTTTCCACATAGCATCTTGTACATTTCATTGTTGCAATGGTCAACCTCTATCCATATAAAACAATTTGTTTTTTCCCTTTTGTTCCCTTACCTGAATGATCACAAACAAGGCCATACTAAAGCTACCAGCACAACTATGTTTATTGCAGCATTATTTACCATAGCTAAGATATGAACCAACCCAGATGTCCCTCAGTAGATGAATGGATCAAGAAAATATGGTATATATACACAATGGAATTCTATGCTTCCATCAGAAAGAATGACATCGCCCCATTTGTTAGGAAATGGAAAGACTTGGAAAAAATTATATTAAATGAGGTAAGCCAGGCCCAAAGAAACAGAGGTCCCATGGCTTCCCTTATTTGCAATAACTAGTATATGTCTGAGACAAGCAGAAAAGGTCAGATAAGGTGATGTTAAGCGAAGTGAACCCCAAGTTAAGGAAACAAATGGTTTTTTCTTTCTTGCCATTGTTTCTTTAAGGTACTAAGTGATATTTTTTGTTGCTTTGTATGTACATTTCCTTCACATAAGTGAGCAATGGAAGTATAAAGTGAGAGGTCAAGATTTCAGTGTAAGAGTAAGTAAGCAACAGAGAGTTCTTTAAACTTTAACAAAGCAGCTGAGTGCCAGTGGCTCTTGCTTGTAATCCTAGCTATTCTAAGGATCACAGTTCAAAGCCAACACAGGCCAGAAAGTCTATCAGACTAATTTTCCACTACCAAGACAAAACCAAGAAGAGGAGCTGTGACTCAAGTGTTAGAGCAAAAATGCTCTGGGACAGCACCCAGGCCTCAAGTTCAAACCCCAGGACTGAAACACACACACACACACACACACACACACACACACACACACACACACACACAGTAACACAGCAGACAACAGAGATATTAGGAACGCCAAGTTCTTAAACATTCCTAGAGAATTACACCAAACTCAAATTATTGTTGGCAATATACTACAATTAGCTTGCACAGACTTGAGAGGAATTCTTCAGCAAAACCTTTCTAGTTTAGAAAAACATTAAATTAAATTAGTCTCAGGGGGAAATTAACAGTTCAGTTCACTAAAGAAAAAAAAAACAGAAACAGAACAGTACATCCACTGGAAAGGAGTATGATAGGAGAGGAGGGGAGGAGAGGATAAGGGGAGGAGAGAAGGAGGGGAGGAGGGGAGGAGGGAAAGTCGGGTAGGAGGGAGGAAAGTAGAAGGGAGGGGAGGCAATTGAGCACGTCAAGCCTATGGATTATCTTTCCTGCTTACAAAGAGAATAGTTAGGTTATTGACTATCTAACAGTTCAAGCAGTTGTTTGGAAAAAGTTAAACATAGAGGTCTTGTGCTCAGCTGGCCAGAAAACCACTCATGTTGTAAGAGTTTCTGAACGAAGCTTGTAATATCTTTGTTATCCCTAGGTTTCCTCCTCTAGGAAATAGAGTGGACATCAAACATAAAATCCTTACAGATTGTGGTGTCTACTGCCTGTGTCTGGAACCAAAGTTTAAGGTGACAATTCCTTTCTTTCTACCCCTAGTTCTATGGAGGAGTACCAAGACACCCCACCATCCAAACCACTTATGAACCCCACCACCAAAAACTCTCTTAAAATCACAATAATTATTACGTGCAATAATGACATTATGATGCTAAAAGAATCCGTTAATTGAATATTTAAATTGTTTGTTCATTGCATGAATATTCTATGGCATCTTTTTATAATCAAGTACTGCCTTGAACCCTTGATGGATATCAGTGAACACACAAACTCCTTAATTTCAGAGATTTCAAATCCTAGCCCTAAAGATTATGAACCTTGCATTGCTCTGTAAGAACTATACGCCCAGAGAGCTCCTTAGTGATACTTTTGTACCTTAAATCTGGAGGTAGAGGGAGGGGTGACATTGTCCACAAAGAAATGTACTCATATCCAGGTGCTGGTGGCTCACACTTGTAATCCTAGCTACTCAGGAGGCTGAAACCTGAGGATTGCAGTTGAAAGCCAACCCAGGCAGAAAAGTCTGTGAGACTGTTAGCTCTAGTAAACTACTTAGAAAAAGTCAGAAATGGCACTGCAGCTCAAGTGGTAGAGTGGTAGCCTGGAGCCAAAGAAGCTTGCGGGCAGAGCTCAGGATAGTTATACAAGCATGAGCCCACACACGTGCACGCACACACACACAAAATGTACTCGTTACCTGATGTCTGTCACTATAACCCCTCTATGCATCACTTTTATAATAACAATTCAAAAATTAAAATTTAAAAAAATGTGGAGACAACTGTAAATAAAATCTCTATTATTTGTTGCACAGGAAATTCAATGTCCTCCTCAATGTTTACATTATGAATTATTGGTTACTAGTCTTCTGTGATTCCTAATTTTAGTAAACTTTTCTCTTTCACTTTAGACCTTGCAGACATTCCATTCATGGACAGAATAAAATTGAAAGTTAAATATTATTGTTCTTAAAATCCACCTGACCACTGAGCCTCATGGGCTCCAGTTCTCAGGCTAAACCATAGGCATTTTTCTAAGGAAACTTAGTTTCTTCCTTAGAAAGACCATTGATACCAGATGTTGAAATAAGTTTTCACCTGTGATTTTTATATGCTAAATTCTCCAGGCTACCTCTCATATGCAGATGCGTGGTCTGTGTTCTGATGCTTGCTGGGTGACGAATGACTGTCATTTTGACAAGTCATTCTGATATTCTTTAAAGACAAAATATAAAATACTAAAAGAAGACTAGCTGGCCAACAACCTCCTTTTTTTCTCTCAGCAATTTTAGTCTATTCAAAGCTTTCAGATAATTCATTTTCTCTCCAATTTTCGCACACAGGGTGGGGTTTGGAGTGGAACTTGAGAATATTTCAAAGCCAATTGCAAGATGAAAGACACTTTGTGCATATGGAAAAATCATCAATTTTGTTTTTGCTGCTTCACCAAAAAATGAAACAAAAGCCACAATATCTCCTTCACTATTTCCGATCATGGGGTACTATATGACCACAGCAATAAAAACAGAGACAAAGAGACAAAAATGCTTTGAGAATGATAGAGAAGGGTGAAAAAGTAACTGCTAAGAATAAAATATGCAATAATAACATTGATGAGACCAGGAGATGTTTTTGTATCCAGACACTGAAATTTTGGAAGTTAACAAGTTTGTTAAGTAGTACTTGGAAATGCCTGCAGCACCTTGTAGCAGTATTTTTCTGGTTAAAAAAGAAATATATGCTAATTGTAAGGAAATGGAAATATTCAAGAAGAGACTAAAGCAACACAAATAGTATATCATCAACTAGGAATTATTAATATTTGTATTTATTTCTCTCTGTTGGAGTTCAATTAAAGCAATAATTTTGTATTCTGCCTTATTTTTATTAACACAGATGACACTGTATTTCTCATATCTGTTTGTTTTAATGAAGTGTTTAGTCATGACTAAGGCCACATTAGTCAGAATCAGGATGGGATGATGACTAGGCCCTAGAATTAGAGTTATGATTTCATTTTCAGATGAAATTTACCTCTTATTTTCAGAAATCCTGAAGGAGACTAAAGATTATCTCAATATTTGAAGGCTGATTTCATTTATAGTGTCCATACCTCCCAGGTCTATTCAAAAATAAGGTAACTAGTGGCAGCATAATGCCATGGTAAACTCAGGAATCTAGAGGTCTTGTTAATTCAAATCTTAGGTGTTTAAATCTTGTTAGCTGAGTCCTACTACAATTTACCCCGAATTGAACTCCAGTTCTTTCTTCTTTTCTTTTCCTTTCTTTCTTTATGCCTTCTTTCCTTCCTTTTTCCCTTCCTCACTTTCTTTTTCTTCCTTCCTTTCCTTCCTTCTTTCCTTCCTTTCTGTCTTTTCTGTATCTCACTCTGTAGCTCAAGATGGTCTCAACCTCATACTACTCCTAACTCTGTTTCCTGAGTGCTAAGATTATAGCAGCATTCCCAATTTGGAATTTAGGTTCTTCATCTCTAATTAAGTTAGCCCCATATTTCACTAGGACTCTGGGAATTAATTAGTATAAGGCATGAAAATGATTTATCCCAAAATATTCTTTTAAGTTTGCAATGTACACAGAATATATTATTACTGTCATTAAAAATTATTACTAACTTTTGAGAAGCTTCAGTGTGTGTGTGTGTGTGTGTGTGTGAGAGAGAGAGAGAGAGAGAGAGAGAGAGAGAGAGAGAGAGAGATAACATCCTACTTAATTTTTCTCTGGTCACTAATTTTGATCACTTTTTTTTCTTCTTTTCTCATCTCTTAGCAATATCTTGAGCAAATTCTATAGCATGTGTTCCCTTCAAATGTTCAATTTATATCCTATTTAAAATTCCTCTCAAGAAATTTAAATCTAATTTCTTTTATCCCCATTCTCCTTACTCCTAACATCCTGAACTGGTCTCTTAATGACTGGATTGGAGAGTAAGTGATGTGGTCTAGCTCTAACACTTTTCTGTTTCCCCTTCAAGTCTCAGCAATTGATCAGATATGCAGGGGCCACAAAAGAACACATGTTTATTATTGTCTTGTTCCTTTGTTGGCTGCCCATGTTAGACTCTCATTGTTGCTGCTTCTATCCAGAGCTGCAATGGGTTACTATCCTTAGGAGACACAGACTTGAATTCTCATAGAAGGGTCACTTTGTGGCTTCTCCTACAGCTCAGTTATATAACAGTAATTAAGATCAGTGCATTACCTAGGAGTACCATAGCAAAGCATCATAAACTGGGTAGGTGAAACAACAGGTATTTTTTTCCTCACCATTCTAGGGACTAGATATCTGAGATGAATGTATCACTAGGATTAACACCTAGCCTGAAAAAGCAGTACTTCAGCCTTTTCATTCATGTTCATGGGATGTTCCTCAATATGCAATCATTGGATGAATACCCACTCTCATAACTTTTTCTTAATGAATTACATAGGCAACAACTTTATTCCCAAATAAGGTCATAGTTTGAATTTGGAGGGACACAAATCAACTCCCAGAAGTGAATAGCAACCATTCCCAGGTCAACTAGCCCTTTTCTGAGCTGTTGGCTCTATAAGTACACCTATTTCAGACAATGAGGGCATACTTCGGATATATTCTTTTCCCTATAGGTCCTGCCTGCTTACACTCATGTTTATCAAAAGAAAACTATAAGTCACCCATTCCCAGGCCTCTGACTTTAAATAAGAGAGGTACTGTGCTAATGCAGCTTAAACTCAGGCCCTGTGTGACTTGTAGCCACTGTTCATGTACCAGTTCTAGACACTGATTCTAGAAAGACATATAGGAACTTCTCAAGTCCCAACATTTTGTTTAGCATTTCATATTTAGTAACTCCTTTTTCCAACATTTGTTTGCCCAGTGATTTTTTACGTTCTTTTTCCACATCTCCTATGTCTGGAAAAAGAGTAGAAATGCATGTGAAAAGGTTTGAAGACAAAGGGCAGCTTGGTGACATTTTGGGTAATTTCCTCAGGAGTGAATAAGGGCATTCCTGCTCAGAGTTATCCTATATGGTCCATGGATTATACAAAAATTGTGTGTGTGTGTGTGTGTGTGTGTGTGTGTGTGTGTGTGTGTGTGTGTCTCCAGACTCTAGTGGCTCTGAGGATGATGATTTGAAGCCAGCATGGGCAGGAAAGTCCATGAGACTCTTAACCTCCAATTAGTCAACAAAAAACCAGAAGTGGAGTTGTGGATCAAGGGGTAAAGCACTAGCCTTGACTATAAAAGCTCAGGGACAGCTCTCAGGTCCAGAATTCCAGTCTCAGGACTGGTACAAAAATAAATAAATAAAAATTATATTACATATGTATAAGTATATCTTATATAACACATAAATATGTTATATTAATATAATATAAATATATAATATGATATATAATATTAGTATTATTCATTCTTAATAAAGAATGACATAGCATGAATGAACTTTGAGGACAGGATGCTAGATGAAATGAACCAGGATAAACAGTGCCTGATTCTATTTACATTTTCCATTAAATTAGGAATTTTGTGTGTTTCATTAATGACTTTCCATTTAGGGACAGGAGTTTTGTAAGAAGACCAAAATCACTGGTGAGGAATAGTTCTTAAACATTCCTTGCTTTACGATGTAAAAGGATGATAGGATAATATAAGGCTTGGTCTTGGTTTCCCTATTTCTCTGGTTGAAGGATAAATGTTTGGCACCTTGGGCTAGTGTGGTGCCTGTGGGCTTCCTTGTGAGCAGGGCTCCCAAAGATTTCATACAAACTGGATCCTAACTAGGATTGTTAACCTTGTTTTCATCCATTTTAAATTAGACTTCTGCTAATATATTGCCTCAATGTTCATATAATTTGGGATACTGGATCCCACATAATTGGTTGGATAGAAAAACACCATGATAGATTTGGGGACAGAGCTTAATAACATAAGAACCATATATTTTTCAAATTAAAAACAATGGATATAGCTGGGCACCAGTGGCTCGGGTCTGTAATACTAGCTACTCAAGAGGCTGAGACTGGAAGAGTGCAGTTCAAAGCCAGCCTGAGGAGAAAAGTCTAAGAGACTACAGTATAATATTGGACTGAAATGTGGCTCAGGTGGTAGAGCATCAGGTGGAAGCAAGCAATCTAAGAAAGAATATGGAGCCCAATAATGGCAAAACAAACAGACAACCCTGGATGATGATATAGAAAAGCAAACCTCACTTAATAAATTTTTTTCCAAGTCTTTCCATTTCCTAACAAATGGGCCAATGTCATTCTTTCTGATGGAGGCATAGAATTCCATTGTGTATCTATACCACATTTTCTTGATCCATTCATCTACTGAAGGGCATCTGGGTTGGTTCCATATCTTAGCTATGGTATATAATGCTTCAATAAACATAGTCATGCTGGTAGCTTTAGTATGGTCTTGTTTGTAAACATTTGGGTAAATGCCCAATAGTGGGATTGCTGGGTCATAGGGGAGCTCTATGTGGAGTCTTTTGAGGAACCTCCATACTACTTTCCAAAGTGTTTGAATGAGTTTACACTCCCTCCAACAATGCAGTAAGGTTCCCTTCTATCCACATCCCCTCCAGCATCTGTTGTTATTAAAGTTCTTGATTCTAGCCATTCTAACTGGGGTGAGGTGGTATCTCCATGTTGTTTTGATTTGCATTTCTTTTATGGCTAGAGAGATTGAACATTTCTTCATGTGTCTATTGGCCATCCTTCTCCAGGCCCAAAGAAACATAGGTTCCATGGTTTCCCTTATTTACAATAACTAGTATATGTCTGAGACAAGCAGAATAGGTCAGATAAGTTGATGTTAGGTGAAATGAAGCCCAAGATAAGTATTAAAACGTTTTTCCTTTCATGCGATTGTTTCTAACACATTTATAAGATTATTTCTTTGTTGCTTTGTATGTCCCTCCCCCACAGTATAACTCCTGTTTTCACTGTATTTGATGTTGGTATAATTTGAGGAGGGGAAGGGAAAAAAACAAATCGTTTAAATAGGGATACAGGTGAACCCATTGCAACAATGAGATGTACAAGTCGTTATGTTAAAAAACGAACTTTACAACTTTGGCGGGGGAAATGGGGGCGGGGCGGGAGGGCGGGCAAGGGGGTGGTGATGGGAAAGGATGGGAAGGGGAAACAAAGGAGGAGGCTACAATGCTTGATAAGAAATGTACTCATTATCTTGCCCATGTAATTGTAACCCCTCTATACGGTATTTTCACAATTAAAAATAAAAAAGAAAGAAAAGAAAAGAAAACCATGTGGAAGCCGATTTCTTCTCAATTCTAGGAGATGTGACACAACTCTATCTTCAGCATTTCTTCAAAGCAGTGGTTCTCTGAGTGAATTTGCTAGAGCAACAACATCAGCATCAACTTGTTAGAAATGCAGTTAAGACCCAAAGGTGCAATAGACCACTGTCCAGACACACATAGAACCACAACCTCGGGGAGTGGCCTCCAGACAGGAGTGGTTTAACAAGCTCCTGGGTCATTTGAAAGCATGCTCCGAGGAGAGATGCTCGGTTCTCAACTGCTACTTCTTAATTACGGCTTACGTATTAAAACATCAGAAGGCCTAAGCAAACAAAACAACAATTGTTTGGGCCGTAACCCATTATCAATTAAATCACAAAATTCTGGAGAGGGATAGTTTTAGCTACTCCTCAGAGGATTCTAAAAGGGCAGCCAGGACTGGGTTCCACCGCAATCAATCAGTAGATTCCACGCACTGGGCTGCGGCTAGGGAGCTTGGATCCACCGCCGCAGCCTCAGCCATAATTCCTCCAGAGCATTTGTACACTTACCTAGTTCCCACCCTTGGCTGCAGCATGACATTTTGTTTGAACAAAGGTTTCTGTGCCTTACAAGTGCAAACATTAGTTCTCAGAAGGATAATATATTGTAAAAATAAAAACAAAAACAAACCAAGAGCCCTTTCATTTTCTTCTAATTCCTTGAGAAAGGTGTGACAGGAAAATAAATATGTCTGGAGCTTATCGGGAAAGAATAGCAGTAGGAGGCTCCTGGTGAGGTGATTAGAAATTGGAGGTTTGGGAATGGACTGAAATGCATAAAAATATGTGTGTGGGTAGTTCAGGAATATGGCTTGTTGTTCCAGCCATTCATTGCTTAGTGGATGGTTCCTATAAAACTACTGGCTCATTGGAGCATGTATTACACTATCACGGATAAGAAACAACTTCTGGTTGGTAGAGTGTAATCTTGTTCAACCACTTTAGAAAGTAGTATGGACATTCCTCAAAAGACTCCACATAGAGCTTCCCTATGACCCAGCAATCCCACTGTTGGGCGTTTACCCAAATGATCACAAACAAGACCACACTAAAGCTACCAGCACAACTATGTTTATTGCAGCATTATTTACCATAGATAAGATATGGAACCAACCCAGATGTCCCTCAGTAGATGAATGAATCAAGAAAATGTGGTATATATACACAATGGAATTCTATGCCTCCATCAGAAAGAATGACATTGCCCCTTTGTTAGGAAATGGAAAGACTTGGAAAAAAGTATATTAAGTGAAATAAGACAGGCCCAAAGAAACATAGGTCCCATGGTTTCCCTTATTTGCAATAACTAGTATATGTCTGAGTCAAGCAGAAAAGGTCAGATAAGTTGATGTTAGGGAAATGAACCCTAAGATATGTATTCAAGTGTTTTATTCTTTCATGCAATTGTTTTTAACATATTTATAAGATTATTTCTTTGTTGCTTTGTATGTCCCTCCCCCACAGTATAACCCCTGCTTTCACTGTAGTTGATGTTGGTATAATTTGTGGAGGGGAAGGGAAAAAACAAATCGTTTAACTAGGGATACAGATGGGCCCATTGCAACAATGAGATGTACAAGTCATTATGTCGAAAATGAACTTTACAACTTTGGTGGGCAGGGAGGAGGATTGGGTGGGGGGGAGGAGGATGGGAAGGGATGGGAAGGGGAAACAAAGGAGGAGGCTACAATGCTTGAAAAGAAATGTACTCATTATCTTGTTCATGTAATTGTAACCCCTCTGTACAGTACTTTCACAATAAAAGAAATTAAAAAAGAAACAACTTCACCTTTTGAGAAGTAACCCATCATACAGAAGGAGAAAGTAGAGTTATTTTATGGGGAGGGTATTGTTTTGTCTCTGTTCAATTATGATTAGCAAATATCTAATCTCTGAGTCAAAAAATATGAAATAAAGCTGGATGCTACCTACTCAGGAGGCTGAGATCTGAGGCTGGCCAATGGAAGCCAGCCTAAGCAGGAAAGTCTGTGAGACTCTTATCTCCATTACTTTTTTTTTTTAAAAAAATGCCAGAAGTGGAATTGTGGCATAAGTGGTAGAGTACTCTCCTTGAGTACAAAACTTGGAGATATTGCCCAGGCCCTGAATTCAAGCCAAGGATTATCACAAAAGAAAGAAGGAAAAAGAAAGAAAGAAAGAAAGGAAGGAAGGAAGGAAGAAGAAAGAGAGAGGGAGGAAGGAGGGAGGGAAGGGAGGGAAGGAAGGGAGAGAAAGGAAAGAAAGAAAGAAAGAAAGAAAGAAAGAAAGAAAGAAAGAAAGAAAGAAAGAAAGAAAGAAAGAAAGAAAGAAAGGAAGGAAGGAAGGAGAAAGAAAGAAAGAGAGAGAAAGGAAAGGAAGAAAGAAAAGAAGGAAGGAAGGAGAGAGAGAAAGAAAGAAGGAAGGAAGGAAAGAAGGAAGGAAGGAAAAAAAGAAGAAAGAAGGGAAGAAAGAGAAAGAGAGGAAGAAAGAGAAAGAGAGAGAAAAGGGAAGGAAGGAAGAAAGAAAGAGAGAAAGAGAGAAAGAAAGAAAGAAAGAAAGAAAGAAAGAAAGAAAGAAAGAAAGAAAGAAAGAAAGAAAGAGAGAAAGAAAGAAAAGAAATGAAGGAAGGAAGGAGAGAGAGAAAGAGAGAAGGAAAAAAGAAGGAAGGAAGGAAAGAAAGAAAGAAGAAAGAAGGGAAGAAAGAGAAAGAGAGAAAGGAAGAAAGGAAGAAAGAGAGAGAAAAGGGAAGGAAGGAAGGAAGGAAGGAAGGAAGGAAGGAAGGAAGGAAGGAAGGAAGGAAGGAAGGAAGAAAAGAGAAACACAGTGATGTTTAAAAATAACAAGGTGGCCAGAGAGGGGAAAAACATCTAGACCGACCATGTCAAATCTTTTCATGAAAACTCACACTACAGCAGGAGGCATGTTAGAATTTACCTGTTTTAAATGTGTTTCTTTTAATTGGCATAGTTTAAAAATATAAAAACACCCAAGGTGCATAAGAAGAAAGAAATACCAATTTGGAATGTTTACAAATCAGGGTAAATTCTCTCTTTTCCCTCTCTCTCTTGCACACACACAGACATAGACATACACACACACACACACACACACACACACACACACACACACACACACACACACACACACACACACACACACACACACACACACAGCGATTTCCCTAATACTGCTGATTGGGAACTTTCAAATATCTACTAGGCCACTGGAAAAGGAAATCTTCCTAAGGATAGAGCCTATGAGTTACCATGCTGGTGATGGATGTAAGTTCTGAGTAAGCACAAAACAATGGATAATATTTAAATTTGAGAAGGTATGAAAACAAATGCCTGGTCAGTGTCATAAATGTCAATTGAACAGATGGAGAGAAGAATGAACCTGCAGGGTGTGAAGGCAGAGGTGGCTGTCAAAGGTGGTGAAAACAGGAAGCGCTAGTGGGTGGGATATGTGGTTAGAATGATAATAATAACAGCAATCATCATAGGCACCCCCTTTCCTCCCCTCAGCCCAACTGTATAAATAAGGAATTAAACTAAGACAGGCATTCCATAAAACACTCATAAAATCACATTGTCATTCCAGTTCTCTTTTTATGCACTCTTGCTCTAGAAACTCAACACAGAGGGAAAAATTTATCCTGGCAGAGAAGAGAGTTCAAGCAAGATTTTTCCTTTAAAGGAGAGAACAAGAAGTCAGAACCAACTGACAAAGTTCAAAACATACCACCTTCTTCATCATGAACTTTTATTGTTAGAAGATCTGAAACACTGTGGCCTGACTTGAGAGACATTTCATTAAAGTTTTTAAACTACTAAAGGAGAAGGACCATGCCCTCGCATTCCAGCAGCAAGGATAAGACCTGTAGTTCGAAATTAATTATGAAGATAAAATGTACTTCAAATGTTCTGTTGTAGCACAAGGAAAGTTCCTAGTAAGACTCGCGTACAATGTACATTGTATAACACAGATACTTATAGCTATTATATTTTGATTATAAATAAGCAAACAAAGACAAGTAAAAAATAATCCCAATAGCACTGTTTCATTGAGTTTCTTAAATAATGTTTTAGATCATACATAGTCTGAAGATAACTGTATATCTTCCTAGACATTCTCAACTTCTAATAGTGAACTTGTTTATGTACTATTTCTAATGACCATAATTTATATAAACAGATTAAACTAGAGCTGTACTGGGTGACTCAGAGGTGGGAAAGAATAGGGAACACAGAGTACAGAGTAAAGTAGAGCATCTGCCATGAACCACTGGGACACTTAGTGGAACACCTAACGATCATTTGTCTACTATACATAACGTTATCTATCAGCCACGTGAAAGTGGCTCAATTTTGTAGACCTAGCTACTCAGGAAGCTGAGATCTGGAGGAAGAGGAAGAGGATAAGGAGGACAAGGAGAGTTTGAGATTAAATCAGGCCAAAAGGTCCATCTCCAAAATAACCAAGATTAAAAAAAAAAGCAGGGCTTAATGAGTGGCTCAACTGGTAGAGAGCAAACCTAGCAAGTACTTGAGTTCAAATCTCAGTATTACAAAAAAAGAAAACTTATGAGTCATGAATGAAGATGAAGGAAATAGATAAAATAATACAGATGGAACATTCCAACGATACCAACTACTTACCACATACATGCATTAACATATTATCCCTTTCTCACTAACCTGAATACCATACCAATAGAACTCATAGAGATTGCCTTGCTCCAAGGCTTTCAATTTCTCAATTTACTCTTCACTATGAGCAGAAAAATTTATCTTATAAAATTGTAACCTGAAGCTATTTTTAGTAAAGGATATGTAACTTATCATAGAAAAGTGTACAACTCTTGAATGTGCCAGTTTCCATTACTTGGACCTGTGTATACATCTAGATCAAGAGCTCAGATGAGCTCCGCAAAATGTTCCTTCTGTGCCAATGCCATCTGAGTAAGTAGTGATTCTTTTGACCATCAGCACAGAAGTTTTGCCTGGTTTTTTGCACCTGATTTAAGCAGGATTACATCATATAAACTTCTTGCATGGTTTATGAACTCAGCATATGAGATTCATCTGTGTGTATGTGTATAATATTGATATGGGCATTTTCAAAAATGTGGTGGGATGACCTGAGCTGCTTCTTTTCTTACTTCATAAATTGTTTAACATATATACTCTTTACCTACTCAGGCTTAATCTAGGTATATATCATTAGCATAATTTAAAGACAAAAAAAAGACCTTAGGACCTTTGAAATCAGCTAGTTCAGTAATGTTCAAGGTGTGAACACCATGAGTCTTTGGAAGAACATGGAACAGAGAAGCTCTTGATATCATGGCTCCCTGCCCAGTAACTTTTGAACCATTCATCATTATTATTGATGAGTACTCATTAATTGCTTCTCTCATTTCATCTCATTCATCAGCCCTACCTTTCTTACAAAAACCATCAAAGAACTCTTTTCTGTTTATAAGCTTCTGAGAAATTTCTAAAGCTCCTCACATCTCCAGAGTGGCTCAGTCTCTTTTTATTGACTATTTGCTCCCTTCTTTCAAAACCATACTTTGTTCTTTGCTGTTGGCTATGTCTGCTGCTGCCTTTCTTCCTAAATCTGTCTTCCCTTGGTGCCTTGAACTCTCTCTTCCAATTTACCATTCCATGAATTTGTTCATCACCACTCTGATCACTCATTCTACCCAGACACCTTTTTAGTATATCTTTTTAGCTCCCTATCTCTAGATTTCTGAAACTTTTGAATTCTATCTAATGGAAATATTGTTCTATAACTTTCTATATGATTGTAGATCTTTCATGTTTTCTTCTAGGTCTGTGTATTTGTTCTCTCTGCTGTTTGGTTTTACTTCAAAACATCTAATTTATTGGAATACCAAAATTGTCAATATATCTGATAGTATCAGTAATCCAAAGAGAAAGGTTATAATCAGACAACAATAATAATGACAAAATTTATATAGCTTGTCAAATAGGTTAAGCAATTTATGCATACTCAATCATTTCATCACCTCAGTCTCTTATAGATGAGGAAACCAAAGAAGTAACTTGCCTAAGGCCTATAGTCTATTAGGAGGTGAATTCAGGGAATTTGATCCACAGTACTTGATCTTAACTTATACCCAAATGTGAAAACTGTTTGGGCACAAAATATAGTTGGGGAACAAAATATAGTTGGGGAACAATTTCAGGTGTTTGAGATGAAATTTTAGGGAAATTCCGAAGGGATTTTCAGGGATGGGTGACAATATAGAAGGAATGGCATTTTCTAACAAAGTCATCTGGAAGGAAATGGTAGATAGATCAAATGAAGACAATTCCAAGGGTTTGTAAATTGCCACCTTCAAGTAAAGAATAGAAAAGGCAAGATTAAGCATCGAAAAGGATAATGTTTGGGGCTAGTCCAGATAAATTACTTAGACCAAGTTGATTTCTATAGATTAAAACATAATGACAGCTTATACATCTTAAAAATTGAGAATGCTGTACATTGCTCTCTATAATAAGGCAAATGGAATGAAGTAAATGGATAAAATAATTGAATTGGCAGAAATTAATCCACATGTAATTTCTTTAAGAACATAGGTAGTATTCAATTATTTTTATATCACTTACAGTGCCAAAATACCATTTTCACATTTTTAATACCAGAATTTCTGTTCATAATTGCTCATCATCAGAAGAAGTAAAAAATGTAGGTAATTGTACCTGGTTAGGAAAATAATAATTAACAATATTTAAGCCCTTACTGTGTGCTCAATTCTAAGTGCTTTATGCTAGTTAGTTCTCAAGGAAAAAACATATATGAAAGGAGCTATTCTCATTTTCAAATGAAAAAAGTGTAGCTCAACATACCATAATTAGGTGGTGATCATTTTTATCTACAGTGAGAGAAAAAGAGGGAGAAAAATAGAGAGAGGAGAGCGAGGGAGAGTCAGAGACAGCGAGACAGACAAAAACAGAGAGATGTCAATAGAGACAGAGATAGACAAAAAGAGAGGCTAAGAGGATATTTTAAAATTATGTCTATGTGTATTTCATTTATATGAATTAAAAGATACTCAAGAGCTATGAAATAATTTCATCTGAAGCTCTGAGAACATAACACCAGCTACAGTACATATGTTCAGTTGTAAGGCTCAAGCTCTGCATAAAAGGGTCCTTGGTCATTGATTATACTTGTCACAGTCCTACTAAAAAAAATGATATCAAATATATCCATTGTTACTGGTGCTTTGCAAGGTACTCTTTTTATTTGACATCATTTTTATTATAAGATGTAGCACAGAGATTCCTATGCAGAAATCTAGTCACAAGGATTGAAAATAATTTGCTCATATTCTATCCTAAGACAGGGACCGCAGGTCCTAGCACCAGACCCAAATTTCCTATTGTTGATTCAACACTTGGTTTTCAGTTTCACTTATATGATGTCCATTTGCCTCATAATATGCCTCTAATACAGCCTCCTCTCTGTGCTTGGCACCTCAAAAAACTGTGACAAATATATATTGAAGAAAGACAAGTTATATTTTGCCAAAATGGCTGATAGATGCATTACAGATATTTAGATGAGATTTCCCATTTGATGATGGTATCATTCATATAATTTTATTGTAATTTAGAGAGTACCCTGCAGAAATTAAACTTTCCAAATGCAGGATCTTTGACAAAAGTAGATATGAACATTTAAATTGATTTTTTGTTCAACCCTAAGCAGATCAAGCTTCAGTATCAGAAGATTCTGATCCAAATCCTAATATTTATAAACAATGATATGGACAAATTATAATCCAACTCTCTTAGCACTGCTTTCCTCACTAGCAATAATTATCTAATAATATTTAATAGTTGATTATATTAAATATGGTTGAAAATATTAAATACTTGAATATATTAAATATGGTTTACAAGATGCTTAACTATTTGAGACAGTAGTAAATGATCACACTGGTAATGATCATAATTCTACTATATTTCTTCTATAATAGTACTCTACATTGTTTGAACCACAAACAAAAATACTTCTAATTCAAATATGTTTTAGTATCAATTTACTATACATTTCAATAGTGTAGGAAATGTGAAAGAAGTTTCAATTTAGATGCTACAATATGTGAAAGAGAGTGTGTGTGTGTGTGTGTGTGTGTGTGTGTGTGTGTGTGCATGTGTGTTTCTAGATTTGAGCTGCAAAGTCTGCTGAATCAAGTTTAAAGTGGAAAGTTTTAGCTAAATTTCCCCAAAGTTTAAGAGTAGTTTGCTATTCAACCAAGTAAGAGTCTTTCAACAGTCCAATGAAAATGTTCTGAGGTAGAGAGATGTATGTGCTTTTCCAGTTAGAGTATTTTTAAACTTAGGAAGATTGCTTTAATTACGTGCATGATTCACAGATTTTTGTGATGAGCTAATAATATACATTGCAAATACAAATAAATACTTCCAATAGGTCATTTGGAAAAATAACTATTTTTGCTTATAACCAGATAAATACAGTTGCAGATGTTTTCCTGTAAAAGGTGATATTCAGTGAATTTCAGGGACTCTTTTGGAATGACAAAGTTCAATCTGCTGCCAAAGTCAACACATGAGGTTTATAGAGAAAAGAACAGATTTCATTGGTGTTGATGAGATTTTTTATTTCTTAGTTCCCATTTTCCATTACTACCAGGTCAATAGGCCTGAAAGATTCAGGGTGGTTTATGCTCTATAAACTTCTCGGTCTCATATCCTTCTCTTCCAATTTTATTCAAAACCAAGCACAAAAATTAAGTATGCAGAAAGCCCTGTAGGATCAGTAGAGAGCTCTGCTAAGATCTCTGTTCATGTTTAAAGATAATCTAATGTATAAACTCTGTTTGGATCACTGACTTTGTTTTATGATATTATGACTCTAGTAAAACTAAGTCATGGCACAGTTGACTCAAATTTCAGGCATGTTCACTACTGTGGTAACTGAATAGACTGACTGAATCAATTCAATACAGAGGAGTGTTTTTTCCTTCAAAATAAAGATTAATGATATTTCACTGGCCATTTGATGACTATATTTTACTATTTGCAAATACAGACTATTTTATATCTATTTGCAATGAGTTTAAAATGCAAGAACTCTCAGTCCAATCACTCATAGTAAATGATAATAAATTGAAACACTTCCTTAATATACTTTAAGTTATTTCACTTCCAATTGTTCTTGCTCTGTAGCACAGAATGCAGAAATGGCTGGAGCTGTGATTCCTATTGAATTCTAGATTTTACAATTAGGCATTTTTTTTTTTTTTTTTTGGTCCGGTTGTGGGGCCTGAACTCTGGGCCTGAGCACTGTCCCTCAGCTCTTCAGCTCAAGGCCAGTGCTCTACCACTTGAGCCACAGCACCACTTCCGGCTTTTTTCTTTTTGCTTATGTGGTGCTGAGGAATCGAACCCAGGGCCTCAGGCATGCAAGGCAAGTGCTCTACCACTGAGCCAACTTCCCAGCCCCGACAATTAGGCATTTTTGAAGTTATACTTACAAAGGTACACTACAACCCTTTAAATTTAGAATGACTTTGTTTATAAAGTGGAACATTTATTGGATGGACTACTAAAAACAGGAAATCTATTAGCAATCAAACTAATGCATCATTAATGATAAGATGCATCCCAGTCTGAGAAATGTTAAAATGTAAAAATATTGTAAGTTAGCATTGATAAAATATGATTTCCAGGCTAAA
The DNA here is from genome assembly GCF_024711535.1 of Dipodomys merriami. Lineage (NCBI taxonomy): Eukaryota > Metazoa > Chordata > Mammalia > Rodentia > Heteromyidae > Dipodomys > Dipodomys merriami. The sequence goes on from NW_027203604.1 coordinate 1,823,610, forward strand.
TGTAGCCATATCTTTCTTTTTGAGTATTTTTATTATCTTTAAGTAATTGTACAAAGGAGTTGCCATTCAACAAGGCAATTTATGAATGCAGTGAAACTTGATCAATCAACATTCTCACCCACCCTTCTCTTACTTTTTTTGGGGGGGGGGTCCAGTCGTGGTGCCTGAACTCTGGGCCTGGGCACTGTCCCTCAGCTCTTCAGCTCAAGGCTAGCACTCTACCACTTGAGCCACAGCTCCACTTCCAGCTTTTTTTCTTTTTGCTTATGTGGTGCTGAGGAATCGAACCCAGGGCCTCATGCATGCAAGGCAAGCACACTACCACTGAGCCACCTTCCCAGCCCCCCTCTTACTTTTCTTAATTTTTTAGAATATGCCTTGAATGTTTTTGTCATTTAACAAAGCAGTTTACGTCTACAATGAATGCATCTCAATTTGTGTCATTCTTTCAGCATCTTCTCCCCTCTTAGACCCACCTCTTCCCTTACAAATGAATTCACTGAAGTATAATAGACTCTATGGAGATCTCAAATAGTATAATTCTTTAGAAAGACTAAGTCAAAATAAAATTTTTTTAAAAAAGTACCAGGAAATGAATACTTGCAAGATAAGGGAATGGAATAGGGGAGAGGTTTAGATAAATGAAAGAGGGAAAGGGAAAGAATGCATTCAAGAATTCATTGTATAGATTACAAAATGTAGCCATATCTTTGAGATGATATGGCTACATATCATCTCAAAGAAGACCATATATCATTCTAGATAGGAATCAAGAAACTTGCTAAGTAGAGGAGGCATAATGGTGTATTCATGTTTCTCCGGATGGAGAATGGAATTGATCTTAATTCTCTAATATACAAACTCAAGAAATCTCCTCTAACCACTTCTTTCTAACCATCTAATGTAAATGCTCTGAGCAAAGCAAACACTCACAAGCTTGCAAAGTAGTTGTTTGATTGTTCCTGGACAATCTGTCAAAAGAGAGATTCAAAAACAGGAATCCCAATTCTCAATCAAGATTAATTTGCTAATGAAGTCATTGCAGTGGGAGGAGGGGTGGTGCTGGGGAAATAAGAAATGGGCAGAGCATGATGACCTATAGGTTCTCATATTGTGAGATGATATGTTTATTCCTCCATGAGGCCTATGCTTCATATTATATCTCCATTCATTGAGCCACATTATGATAAGTATGATGTACACTATGAAATGGAGATGAATTCATGTACTAGAAGCCATAATCTAGACTGTTTAAGGTTAAATCAGGGTAATAAGTATCAATAGTCAAAAGTTACATTGGAAAGAGGAGAGACAGAAACAGATACAGAGACAAAGACAGAGAGAAGCAAAATAGGAAAGGCAGCATGAAAAGACAGAAGTAAATTCGATTTGATTAAGTGAATTTGAGAGATGAAATAGAAATATATCAGTGCCTTTTTACATATTTCTATCATGTTTGAGGTGAATGAGTCCTCTGACAGAAAACAATCACATTATGATTTTTGATGATCCCTCTTTATCTCCCAATAATAACCTTGGTTATCCACTACGGTTTCCCAAGGGAAAGAAATACTAGGAGAATTGTCTCTCCAGAGTGTCCCAGAAGAAAATAAAAAGAAAACCATTCTAAATTTTATAGATGTTAAAGACATTCTATCTATGCCTAGATATTTTCATATCTGGATACTTCAATCAAGGAATGAAAAAAGACTTTAAAATGAAATCTGTTCTTATATTTACATTGTCTGCCAACTCTCTGTAAACCTATTATAGCAAGAAAATTAAAAAGTTGCCACAAATTGTGCAACATTCTTTTCTATTTATTTTTCTTAGTCTCACTAAACATTGCTCTCTCTTTTTGAAAAGGAATAGACATTGAGAACCAATGTACAGGAATGGCTTGTGTACATGACAACCTACATAAACAGCACATTACAATGAAACTCCACTGCACGTGTGCCAAACTACACAAAACTGTGAACTAACAGAAGCCAAACTGTGAGAGGGAAGTAGTTTAGGGTGCATTTGAGTTTGATCTCAAGGATATGTGGGAATGTAAGGAAAAGACAAAATTAAGTTGTGGGCCCTGTCCTTTCTCAGTGCATTTGAAGCTATTTTTAATTCCAAGAGATATGTGTGCTTTCTACACATGATTCCACAAGTTTTTTTTATGTATTTCAGGAAATTAATTAGGCCTTAGGTTCTGAGGATTTCCCAGGTCTATGGAATGCCTATCCTTTAGCTCAGTAGGAGCTCCACTGAGCAGAACAGCTGCAACAACTTGAAAGGGTTTCTATTGTGCATTACTCACTGTAGTCCTGAGAACCAGAACTGAGGGAGGTTTACCAAGGCTGCTCTCTGCCTTTATTGCTATGCGGTGCACCTTCCTTAATGGAAGTAGCTTCTTCATGAAAAGCAAATTTCTCTTCATTGTCTTCTATTTTGCAGTCATAAATCCATGCTATGTTCCCATATAAAAAAAAAAATCTTAGCTCTGAGATAAAATAAAAAAGTCCCCATCCTATGGGTGGAACTTTTTTTTTCTTTGTTTTTGGTAATCACATGATAAAAAGAACAAGATTTCTTGGAATTCCCTAATGGTAATCCTCCTAAGAGATATTTGCGCAGACTAAAATGAAGCTGATGATTCTTACTAAGAAACAGAGCCCTCCTGGGGCTTGTTCCACATAAAAGCAATTGCTTTGGTCTTTAAATAGAGAAGATATTCTTTTAAATACAGTTTGTAAACCGGTTGCATTCCATGAGGGCAGACATTGTCTACCACTCCTTCAAACGGATTGCTTCTTCTCTCAAAGATCCTTTCACACAAAGGGGAAATTTCTGTTACAAGTCAAATTGGCTTATGTTTGTTTTCTGTTTATTAAACACTACAGGGATTGGGAAGGTGGCTCAGTGGTAAAGTGCTTGCCTTGCATGCAAGAGGCTCTGGGTTCAATTCTTCAGCACCACATAAGCAGAAAAAAGCTGGAAGTGGCGCTGTGGCTCAAGCACTAGCCTTGAGCTGAAGAGCTGAGGGTCAGCGCCTAGGCCCAGAGTTCAGGTCCCATGACTGAAAAAAAAAAAAAAAAAAAAAAAACCCCCACTACCTATCAGGTACTTTTTCATCCTTTCCATCCACTTGATCCTTTCAACCTTGAAATACATGTATTAATACCACTTTTAGGTACAAAATCAAAGGGTCAGTATTTGAACTGAGTGCCATCATCTGTCATGTTTTCACAGATTGTGAAGCAAGAATGCTGGTTCGGATTGTCCATTGGCATTTTCTTTCCATCTCTTTTTATCAAGGTATGCTTCAACGGTGGTACTTTGCTGGGAACCACTGGTACATATCATTCAACAGCCCCACCCATCAAAAAAATCCTTAAGATAAAATTGAGAACAAAAGCTAGAGAGCCTGAGAATTCTCCTGCAGGTAGTACACTTCACAAAGAAGAGAGAATTTTGAAGGCCAGCCCCACCCTGGAGAGCTAGTGGTCTCTAAAACAGAACTATGTTCTAATGATTGTCTGCCCTGCCTCTTAGTAGCGGCTTGGGGAGGCAATGATGGGTTCTGCAGAGCTTCCCAAATCCAGTGTGCGTGGAATTAGCAGAGGATCCTGTTGAAATGTGATTGTGGCTTTCTGGATCTGGATTGGGCCCAAGAGTCCACATTTCTAACCAGTTTCCAAATGATTCTGGCCCCAGTGATACACTGGGTACACTTTGAATATCAAAGATGTAGAAAAAAAGCACTAACTAGGGCCTCAGACAAACAAACCAGTCTTAGAAACCGGCCTCTACTATTTAATAAGCTCATGAACTAAGGTATCTTCATACCTGAGCTTCTGTTTCCTCATCATTAAAAAGTGGAAATGACAATAGTTAATTTGGTTTATATGCCACGCACTATGGTAAATGCATGTGAGAGGGCAAGAGGGAATTCAGAGCTCATGAAGTTTAGTTCAGTTGTCCACACTGAACCTCTGTAGATCTTGCTGTCACATATGCAAAATATCATTATTAGGTACTCAATATAAATCTTAATTCCACTTTTCTTCTCTTGCACCAGGGTATTTGTCTTTAAAGCCATGCTACATATTACCAAAAAAAAAAAAAAAAAAAAGGAAATTGATTCCATTTTCTAGGATGTGTTTTTCAAAAGGATCCTCTCTTGCAAACTCCTCTTCAACTAAAGGAAGCCTTTGGTATTTAGAGATTTGCATGAATTGCTACCATTGACAGAAGGAATTGCTTTGATCTCTCTTGCATTATTACTTGATCCATTTGTTTTTTTTTCTTTCTAGAAGTGCCAAAAATGTGCAATAGATAGAAAAGAGCATTTGCTACAGCTATGATCTTATGAAAGTACCCTGCCTTTAGTAAAATAGGAATCTAAATCCATTAAATGCAAAATGGTAGTAATTCATTTTTGAACAATCTTACCAAATTTGTTTCTTTAATGTAAACTTGACACGTAAAAAAAATTGATCAAGGATTTTTGTTTTTGTTTTTTTTTACTAAAAGTTTTATAAAAATCTACTATCATGACAAGAATGTATAAGAAAGATAAGAGCGTGAAAACAATTTTGTAATCTGTAGTTTGTTTCAAAAAGTAGTTTTAAATAGTTTGGACTTTGATGGCGTATAAAGACCCTAGCTACTCAGGAGGCTGAGATCCAAAGGATCACAGTTCAAGGCCAACAGAGATTCCATCTCTGTAATAATCAACAAAAACTGGGGCTGGATGTGTGGTTCAAATGTTAGAATCTTAGCCAAGCTGGCAAGAGGTCCTGTGATCTGAAATACATATATGACATAGTTTAATTATGAACAAACTAGAAAGCATGAAAATTGTTTTCCTTTTCATTTCATTTCTGCCTACCATTATTTTCTTCCTTAAGTAAACTATGCTAGTAAGCAACACAGTACTTCTTAGATAGTAAGCTTCTGGATAGATTTCTGTATATACTCTCTCCTGTACTAGAGTTAAGATTGATTTGGTTTTTGTTTTACTTGTTTCTCCATGACAGATCTGCTTTTTTCCATATCTGTTAAGTAGTCTGCTAAACTCATTTGGAAACTCCAGCTTTTTACAGTAATATGTTCTAGGTAAATGTTAACATAGGGAAGATATAATGAGGATAAACCTGTCTATATTGTTATCTGATCAGCCCTAGGGAGAAACACTGGAAATAATAAAGAATTTTCTTTCTGAAAGTACGGAAGGATGGTATTGGTCCAGGGATTTTCAATACGGACTTCATATATCTCATTTAAATTCTCAGTGGTTCAGTGTGTTGCTAATACATGATTGAACATACAAAACTAAAGGATACAATAGGAAATCCAGAAATACATAAAGAAATTTTGAATATAAAAGGAAGCATCTCAATCCAATTAAGAAAAATGCATATAATTCAACTGGGTCCAAAAGTAATGTAAGACACCCTACATTTAATACATACTTCTGATACATCAAAGGCAAAACAAAGATAGAAATAAGAACAAGGCAATCAGCAATAACAGACAAGCACCAATAAGTTTGGTATAGGAATGAAGCATCATGGCCTCCTGAAGATTTATGAAAAGGGAAGAGACTGCTCTTCCTCACAATCTCAGCCTCCAGACCATCCCACCAGTGCCTCAACAGTACCTGTAGACCAGAGGACATCAATAATGGATACTGTAGGCTCTCAACTCCTTCCCATCAGTTCTTGAGCTAATCATGACTGTAGCAGAGAAGAAATGAAAGTTGTTCATCCTTGATTCATCTTTTAGTTTGATTATTTTCACAGTAAATATTGATCCTTCTGTGCTTGCCAACAAGTAATTTCTATTTTAACTTTGTTGTGCTTGATAATATTATATAGTTATTCTTCCATTCTTTTAAGGTAAGTTCTTTGATTGATTGAATGAATGAATGAATGAATTGTTTATGAGTCCTGAAGCTTGAACTCAAGACCTACTCATTGTCTCTGAGCTTTTTGCTCAAGGGTAGTGCTCTACCACTTTGAGCCACAACTCCACTTCCAGCCTTTATAAAGTAGTTAATTGGAGATAAGAGTCTCTTGGACTTGCCTGCCTGGGCTGACTTCAAAATGTGATTGTCCAATCTCAGCCTCCTGGGGAGCAATTATTATAGTCATGAGCCACCAGCGCCAGGCCTTTCTTAGATTTTAAAAAAGGTCATCAAACATGCGTCATCACTATCATTAGTACATATAAACAAAATAAGAATTTGAAGACTTTTCTGATTTTCTGAGACATTATCAGTCTTACTCATCTTTGTTTCCAGCAGAGAATGACATTCTCACAACCACAAAATAATTGTCTGTCATAATAATTTGAACCAGAAGACCACGGACTGCATGTGGCTGTTCACTTGTTTATACAAATGATGCTCATGCAAATACTTGGCCAATTACAACACAGGTTATTTGGTCATAACATAAAAGACAGTTATGAGACTACACATAGAATTCTTAAACCTTCTTGTTATCTATAAAATAAAATCTCTTCCCAATTGAATCTCAGTTTTCTTAATGAGCTCCCTATGAGAGTCACTCTGGCCTGAAGTTGTTTGATTAAAAGGACATAAATTGGGGTGCTTAAGGGTTCAGAGGCATTTTCTATTGTAATTTAAATAAAGCAGTCTTGGGGTGGCTGACATTCCTGATGAAGCTTATAATGGGATTAGAAAGGGTTTCATGAGTGAACCCAAATTCTCCAACCATCCAAGTGTTTAAATGTCACTACATATCATGGGTTTAAAATGTACTTTTCCCCCAAGAATAAATATATAGGGACTAGAGAGTTCTTGAAAATAATGAAAGCAAATCCAAAATTAAAATTTAGAACAACAATAAAGGAAATTATTGGCTTGAAAAAAGATCATTGTGCATGTTTAAAGAAGAAGAAGGAAAAAAAACCCTACAGTTCATGCTAAGTCTAAATTACAGTTGGAAGAATGCCAGCTAGTTACAGAGCACAGAAAGGTGAAAATCTCCCCAACTACAGTACAATTAATGCTGCCTAGGCTCTCTGGAATCCTTTCCAAATGTATTTCCAAATAAAAGTACTCTGCTTCTCTGTTGGATGCCAATAAATGGTAAAACTTAAACTTGGGAACTTAAACCCAGCAATAGCCAAGAGCTCATTTACAAAACACCATGGAAGGATCCATTTCTCCCCATGACATGAGGGAGAAAAAGATTCTGTTTCTTAAAAGAACCTACCACTTGTTAGATATTCTACCCATTACTACCAGCACTTTGTCTTCATCCCATTGTAACAAATTGTCCAATAGGCACATTGAATCATGAAATCATATGGTAAAGTTTCCACAGTGTTTGAAGCTTTAAAAAAAAATTCTCCAAACCATTGCAGTGATTGATAAGTAAAGTTGGGAATTACTAAACTTTAAAGCTGCAAGACCACTTACAAATTCAACTTCCCCTTTTTCAACACAGCTTGAAAGTGAGACTCAGAAAGTTCAATGTCTTAGCCAAAACCCACAGGTCAGCTAGTGGAAAAAGCAGATCTTGATTTTCAATTGAGCAATATATTCAGTTATTAGTAACTCACATTAATTGTACATTTTAAGTGGCACTGAGTTGCATTCCTTACAGAAATACCCACACCTTATTTACATAAACACTAACAGTCTCTCATAATCCTCAAGGCATTTATTAGTTTAAGTCTTCCTGAACAAATGAACTCAAATCAAGTAACTTAGCAAGGTAAAAACAGTCCTGAAGAGTAGAGAAAGGATTTGAATCTAAGTCTTATGAAAGATACAATAAAACTGGCAACATTACACCAAGGGTAGTTTAGGGTAAAATAAAACAACACTCGCTGTATGGTAGTGTCTCAACCCTGTAAACCTAGCTACTTAGGAGGCTGAGATCTGAGGATTGCAGTTCAAAGCTAGCACAGGCAGGAAAATCTGAGACTCTTATTTGCAATTCACCACCAAAAAGGTGGGGAGGGAGGGGGAGTGGTTGAGCACTAGCTTTGAGGACAAACACTCAGAGACAGCTCCCAGGCTCTGAGTTTAAGCCCCAGTACTGGTACAAAAACAATAACAACAACACTAAGACATGCTTACAATTAATTACCACATAAGTTATATAATACTACCTCCATCTCTTACTCTGACCTAGAAATGTACCTATAGGAAAAGAAAAATGCATTTTTCCTGATCCCTAATTCATGATGGAATCTTCCAAAGACAGGTTAACAAGAGACAAATAATTTCCAGTTTATGTGACCTGACAGCCTTCACAAAGGAATGGAGACCCAAAGAAACAAATTTACCCATTCTTAGATGTAGCCTAGTGGAAGGAATTCAGGTTAGGTCTTATGAAGAAAATAGCTAGGCGTGGAGAAATAGGATTAGGCAAAAGGCCATACACATGCCTAACCTAATAGTAATATAGTGAGAACTTAGCAAGTTCTGCAGCCCAGTTCTCTTTGTCTCTATATTTTAAGTGATGAGGATGTTACTTTGTGTAAGTCAGGAACACATGAGAATATTATAATGGGCTTCCAGAGAAAGTTACCGAAGTCCTTCCCAGGTTTAGGACCTGCTTCAGGAGAAACACACTGGGGGAAGATAAGAATGATTTTCCTTCGAATGAAGTTTTTCTAATGAGTATAGACTTCACTTATACTTTTAATTTCATCAATCCTGAACACAGTATTTCTCGATGCCCTGTAAACAACTACAACACTTAACACATAAATGCAAATTACTTTGTTGTAGGGTCTGACACAGCAGTGTAATTCTTTTTTTAGTATAGATTTTTTTATTGTAAAGATACTGTACAGAGGGGTTACAGTTACATAAGTAAAATAATGAGTACATTTCTTACCGAGCATTTGTTTTTCCCTTACCATCTCTTCCCTCCCCACCTCCCCAATTCCTCCTTCCGTCCCCCCCAAGTTGTAAAGTTTGTTTTAAACATAGTGTCTTGTACATCTCATTGTTACAATGGATCAACCTGCATCCGTATTTCAGAATTTTATTTCCCTTCCCCTCCCCAAATTATAAAAATGTGTATACAAGATGCAGGGCACTGGAATCAAATACAGTGACAACAGGGGTTGTACCATGGGGGGGAGAATGTAAAAAAGAAACAAAAAAAATCACTTAGTACATTAAAAACAACAGCAAGGAAGATAAAACCTCTTGTGTCCCTATCTTGGGGTTCATTTCACTTAGCGTTATCTTATACGGTCATATATACATAGCTTTTGACCTTTTCTGCTTGTCCTAGACATATACTAGTTATTGCAAATAAAGGAAACCATGCTACCTAAGTTTCTTTGGGCCTGGCTTCACTTAATATAATTTTTTCCAAGTCTTTCCATTTCCTAACAAATGGGGCAATGTCATTCTTTCTGATGGAGGCATAGAATTTCATTGTGTATAAATACCACATATTCTTGACCCATTCATCTACTGAGGGGCATCTGGGTTGGTTCCATATCTTAGCTATAGTAAATAATATAGTCATGTAATTCTTGAGCTGATGATTGGAACATAGATTCAATGTCAATTGTTTTTAAATTTTCATTGTCCTTGATACAAAAGAGCAATGAAAGTTTCTCCACGTCCAGAGAGTGACATGACAGCCTTGGCAAGAGAAAAAAACCGGAAAGAACTTTTACTATCTAGAAGCTACTTACTAAGTGTTTAGTCATATTAATATTCATAGAACTAAAGGGATTCTTAAATAACTTACAGGATAAATTAGACTTTTTCATCATATCATTATGATGGTCTCAATTTTTCAAGGGCTACTATTTCTTAATTGGGGTCCAAAATTTTACATACGGTCCTAGGCACTTAATATTACCTAAACAATGTTCAATTTTGACACAGATGTAAAATAGAGATGAAAATTCCAGATACTCACTTTCCTGATCTTGTTGCATCTAGAACTTAGCTATATAAGTAATAATACTAGACCAGAAGACTAAGGACTATTCCTGTTTAAAGAGTGATAATAATTTGAATTTTGTGTTAAGCAGCCTTCTGTGATGATAGCAAAATACCTGATAAAGACCAGTTTATAGGAGGAAAAGCACAGCTTCAGAGGTTTCTGCCCTTCCCCTGCCCCCGTTGTTTGACATCATTGTCTTTGGTCTAAGATAGCACAGTACATTATGGTGGGAACATCTGATAGAGTAATTGCTCACCTCATAGAAAGACAAAAAGGAAGATCTGAGATCCCAACAACCCCTTCAAGGACATTCTCCCAATGACCTAAATTCCTTCCTCCTCCTAAGGCTTCTACCACATGAGAAAAGAGGTTTATAAGGCACTGGGGAACACTTATATTCAGGTGAGAAAAGATTTTCTTTATGTTTGCTTTTACTCTTATTAATGCATTGTCAAACAACTGGTATAAATGATATCATTAGGTGAGTATACAAAACAGTGATGCAGACAACTTTCTGGAATTTGAACATCAGTGCTCAGTGCAATCTACCCAAAAGAGAAACCCCTTAGTTCTTAGGAACTACAGAACTGTAGGCTCAGGTTCGTTATATGGCTAGACTAAGACAGACAACATTGACTCTAGAAGGTCTACTTATTACTGTGTAATGCAATTCCCTGCTGTATTATAGGTCCTTGGCTCCATGTTCTATTTTTAATTTCACTTATGTGTCCTATAAAAGACTGGATCTTATATTTCATAAATGACAAAATGTTCTTAAGGAAGAGGTAGAGAATGAATTGCTTCTGGGAATGCTGTTTTTCCATCTAATAAAAAAAAGAGATGAAGGTTAAATGGACTGCATGCTCCATTTTCTTCTTGCCTTTGGAGTAGACTGTGAATCTTAAATTCAAACAGGTATCTTAGGACTGTTCAGATCTAAGGAAGGCCAACATCTGAGGATAGTTGAGGATTATAAAAAGAAATCCTTGGGCTGGGAAGGTGGCTCAGTGGTAGAGAGCTTGCCTTACATGCAAGAGGCCCTGGGTTTGATCCCTTATCACCACATAAGCAGAAAAAGCAGGAAGTGGTGCTGTGGCTCAAGTGGTAGAGCACTAGCCTTGAACTGAAGAGCTGAGGCCCAGGCCCAGAGTTCAAGGCCCACAGCCGACCAAAAAAAAAGAGAAAAAAGAAATCCTTGCTGAGTGCTGGTGACTCACACTTGTAATCTTAGATACTCAGGAGGCTGACATCTAAGGATCATGTTTCAAAACCAACGTGAGCAGGAAAGTTCATGTACCTCATATCTCCAATATATTACTCAGAAGAAGCCAGAAGTGGTGCTGTGGCTCAAGTGGTAGAATGTTAGTCTTGAGTGAAAGAATCTCAGGGACAGCCCCCAGGCTCTGAATTCAATTCCCAGGATCAGCAAAAATAAAAATAAAATAACGATAATAATAATAATAATAATAAAGTCCTTGATACTTGATAACTTTGTTAAATTATTAAAATAATCAAATCTGAGACTTTCTTTCTGTGCTTCTTAAAAGAATAAAAGCCACATTCACTTGAATTAATTCTGACAATTGTGTTTAAAACATTTCAAGCAATGAAAGTAGGCATGCTAAATCATTAAGAGAATTCTAGTTCCTTATGTTTCTTCGACAGTGGACATAGAGTTCTGGACCTTCCATGAATTGTTTAGAACTGGTTGGTAGCTCTGACCTTCTATTGTTGCATCTCTCTGATTGCAGCTGGGAAAGACTCTTCTTCTCCTGTAAGAACTCTTGTCATTAGACAGGACTAACTCAGACAAGTCAACATAACCTCTCCATCTCAATTCCTTATCACATCTGCAAAGTCTCTTTTGCTACACAAGGTAACAAGGTCACGGATTCCCCAGTGCACACCACTGAGGGGTTCTTATTCTGTCTACCCACACCAAGATTTCTAGAAATTTGTAAATGTATATACACAAATAATTTACAGAAAGACAGAGATAATTGTTGTAAGGACATTGAAAAGAAAATATTGGAAGTAACCAACAATACAAAGACAATTGCCTTGTGGGAAAGAGACCCTGATATGGGGCAGTGATGGTGGAAATGGCAGGAATGGGATGACTGATAAATCAATAAAGCTTAATGTTCTCTTCAGTTGGGTTTTAGATAGGAACTCTGCACTGCAGTGAGGGCCAATACTATGACATTAATACTGACACCTCACATTACAACGTAATTTTTAGATACATATAATATACTTGAAAAATAATCTAGACTTTTCTTAAGTATTAGGCTTACTCATTCCTGGATAATTTCAGTTTGGAATAATGTGTTAATGACTGAAGAAATAACTTCTGGTAAGAAACTAAGTCCTGGGGAAATCCTTCTATCTGGGAGCTGTATCAATGTGGAGATTTGTCTGGAAGGAGAATCAAGAGATCTTTGGGGGTAAGAGCATGGTCTATAGCAGGATATAAAATGAATATGATAGCAAGAAAAGGAGATGAGCAATTGGTAGACCAGATATGCTAACCAAGTCCCATTCTTAAGATTGAAGAAAGCCTCTTGGAAACAATCTACAAGCAGAGAAAAAGAACCCAAAATAAAGATTTCCTCTGTTAAAAGGAGGTCATATGAACTCAATCATTGTGTGAAAAATCAGTTTGGTGAAGGCCACTATTGGACTCCTTCGGACTGGGACTTTACAATACGATTGTATCTTAGAAGCTTCACCTCTCTGCGATCCATTCTAACATTTTGTTACTCTCCTGACTTGATATTTCAGAGTTACTTTATCCACTGAAAAGCTGGCCTGCCTCTCCTATGTGAGCCTTGGCAAGTTCTTAGTCTGTTGGTGGTATGGCTGTAGGCCCAATTCTCATCTAGTGAACGTAGTCAGTGACTGCATGTTTTTGGTATGCAGGCCTGTTTATGTGTACCAGAAAAAGAATTTCAGCATAAAGGAAAAAGCCTTTAAGGTATGTGAGTCTACAACTACCGTTAAGTGTGAGGTGGGCTACCTCCTTATTACTGCACAGGTTTCTCTAATTTTCTTAATAAAAGCCAGACTCCGGTGTCTATAGTTAACGTCATGACAAAGATAAGTAAGAAATGGAGAGAGCAGATGTGCAATTCAATAACAAACAATGATACAGATCCTCAGGACCAGGGTTAGAAGTTTACTATTAAAAAGATAATGAAGGGTGTCTGCAATCTTTTCTGATTTGCTAAGTCTAGGTGGCTCGGGTTAATGGTATTGTTTAGACGATCATTAACGTTGACATTCCCCTTTCTAGAATTAAACCGGAAGTTCAGATAGACTTCATCTTCAAAGAATTAAACACCTTCAAAAACTACACTAGTTCAACTATCCAGATGTTTGGACATATGTGCCAAACATCTGCATATTCATTTTACATTGATTCAACAAGCTTTTGTTGAAATGTTTGAAAAATTATGTATAGATGAATCCACTTATAAAGAATAGCGGGCCTGGCAGGAAGCCTAGAGATCATCTCGTTTCTCCATTTCAGAGCTGACAGAGGAGTGAAGAGAGCGTTGTCCTGTGGAGGAAGAAGGATGAAGTGGGGTTGGGCTGGGGAAGGGGGTAAGGAAGAGAGGTGGTGAGGGCTCCGAGAAGCACACGTTACTGAAAACGTGCTCACTTTAACCATATGTCCTGCCAGGTATTTATATTTCTGATAGTCTTGATTTCTGATAATTGACTAGGTCTTTGGAGGTGTGGAAAAGTTGACCTCAGTTTTCAGTGTCACATTTTGCCTAGAAGGGAAGCAATGAAAGCCTTTTTTCATTTATCACTAAAGTTCTGACACTTTCCAAGGACACACGTTTACTGCCATAGAATGTACATGAAAGTGACTTCGAGTGCCTGCCAATGAAAAAGAAATGTATTAGTTACATTCCTTGGACTTGAAATGAATAGAGTGGCTTTAAAATTAATAAAAGCAGAAATAGCATTGCTTTCATTTAGCCTGTTTTTACACACTTAAAATACAACGTGCTGCTGTGGATCTATTGTATCATCCCTAAAAATGATTTTGTGATTGGTGAAGGCTATGAAATATAAACTGAAGAAGGATCCTTACCCACTGTGCCTTACAAACCAAACAAGATTTAATCCCATTACTCTTAAAAGGTAATAATGTGAACTTTATGGAAGTTAGAAAACTTCCAAAATATCAGGGTGCTGTTGGCTCACGCCTGTAATCCTAGCTACTCAGGAGGCTGAGATCTGAGGATCACAGTTCAAAGCCAGCCAGGGCAGGAAAGTCTGTGAGAGTCTTACTCAAATTAACCACCAAAAAATCAGAAATGGTGCTGTGGCTCAAAATGGTAGAGTACTGGCCTTGATCTGAAGAGCTCAGGGTCAGTGCCCAGGCCCAAAGTTCAAGCCCCACAACCAAAAAAGGAAAAGAAAAAAGAAAAGAAAAATAAAATCTCCAAAATGAAAACAAATAATCTAGAAAAAGATATGCCTGTTTCTTTTTTTTTATATTTTATTTTATTTTATTTGAGAACATACTGTACAGAGGGGTTACAATTACATGGGCGGGATAATGCATACATTTCTTACCAAGCATTGCAGCCTCCTCCTTTGTTTACCCTTCACCTCCCTTCCCAGCCTCCCCCCTCCCCCCCACCCAATCATATCCCCCTCCCCCCCCCCACACCGACATTGTAAAGCTGGTTTTGACATGACATTTTGTACTTTTCATTGTTGCAACAGGTCCACCTGAATCCTTAAACGACTTGTTTGTCCCCATCTCCTCCACATGTTACACTGATATCAAATATAGTGAAAGCGGGGGTTACACTGTGGGGGAGGGACATACAAAGCAACAAAGAGATAATCTTATAAATGCGTTAGAAACACATGCATTAAAGAAACAAAAACATTAAAATACACATCTAAGGGTTCGTTTTCCTAACATCACATTATCTGACCTTTTCCGCTTGACTCATACCTATACTAGATATTGCAAATAAGGGAAACCATGGGACCTATGTTTCTTTGGGCCTGGCTTACTTCACTTAATATAATTTTTTCCAAGCCTTTCCATTTCCTAACAAATGGGGAAATGTCATTCTTTCTGATGGATGCCTGTTTCTTTTAAAAAATACTTTCTTTTAATGCTCTTCTTTCAATATCAAGAGGGCAATACTTACATTTTCATATAACCAGTCAGTAAGTATTTATTGAAAATAAATATAGTTACAGGGAAGGGATGGTAGGGAAAAACAAAGGAGGATGTAAAAATGATCAATAGGAAATGTACTCATTACCTTACTCATGTAACTGTAACCCCTCTGTTATAGTATCTTTACAATAAAATTTTTTAAAGAAAGAAAATAAATATAGTTACAAATGTAGGAGTGAAGGATGTGAAGTAAAAGTGCTAATTTTTTCTTTCTCTGACATTGAAGTCCAGCTAAAGAGACTAGATTCAAATAAAATCAGAGAACAGTAAAAGCCTAAAGTTCTAAATTATAAGTTTTGAGCCCAGAAAAAATTTAATTTTGGAAGTCAATAAAAACAAATGGGCGTGATTTTTTGGATTCTTAGCCTGCATGTGATTCTCTAAACAGTTAATGCTAAATGTTCACATGGTGTGGAGAATGAGAAAGCAGGTTTGACTTCAGACATCTCTACTTATGTTAATGAAATCTCACAGAAATTATGAATCTCAATTTATAATGTATAGTCTTACCAGATAGTGGCTAACACCTGCAATTCTACTTATTTGGGGAGGCAGAGGTTGGGGCATCTGAGGCCAGCCTGTGCAAAAAACTCATTAGACTCCATTTTTTTTTCTTAGTTGGTCATGGGGCCTGAACTCTGGGCCTGGGTGCTGTCCCTCAGCTCAGGGCTAACGCTCTACCACATGAGCCACAGCATCACTTCTGGCTTTTTCTGCTTATGTGGTGCTGAGGAATCGAACCCAGGGCCTCATGCACGCAAGGCAAGCACACTACCCCTGAGCCACCTTCCCAGCCTAGTCTCTATCTTAATCAGGGGCTGGATAAAGTAGCTCACTCCTGTCATCCCCAGCTACACAGGGAAGCATTAGTAGAAGGAGCACAGCCCAGGCATGAAGTATGATTCTCCAAAATAACCAGGACTAAATAAAGGTAGAGGTATGGCTTAAGACCTACCTAACAAGAGCTAGGTTTCAAGCTCCATTACTGCCAAAAGAAAAACAAAGTGAGGTCACAGTGTTAATTATCGTTGATGAAGTAACAGGGAAAAATGACTATTTGCTTAGCAGTTAAAATTGTCAGTAATTTTCCATACATTTTCTTGCTTAATTCCCAGATGAACCTTATGAAGAGATAATTAAAATCCAGAGAAATAAAGTAATTTTCCTAAGGTTACATTTGATATGAATGGAGAAACAAATTCTAAGTATAGTTCTGTCCAATTCCAGATCTAGTGTTCTATTGTAATTAACTCATTAATTTTCTTGCTGTAGACAAGAAACATTCCATAGTCAAAAAGTGCTTGTGAGACCAAAAGAGATGAGATAAAGACAAACGTAACTTTGCCATAGATTCAGCAAACACTTGTGTCTTGGTCACTTAAGTAGTGTGGATCCACTTAATCATTAATAAAAGAAAAAATTTAAGTTGATCTTTTGGGAAATACACAGCTTCCAAATGAAATGAATCTTTGCCTCTCTTCTGAAATGACGAATTGTAATGACTCAACTCATCTATATGCCAAAGGGACAAACATACTTCAAGCCAAAACTCAAATTTAAAATAATACATTTCTTCTGGAACTATTAGATAACTAAGTCTGAATAACAAATATATGGTTTTGATCATATTTGACACTGTTTCACCTAGAAAATTAAAATAGGGGCATATTAACTCAGTAGGAATTTCAAAATCTTCACATATAATACATTTCTTATTGTTATTCTAAAATACACTTTTAAAGGTCATATTTTCTAAACAAATAAGTATAGGCTGGATTAAATTTTTCAGGGGATTTTTAAATAAAGACAAGAGAATAGAAACTGGTTGTATAAATACTATTGTGATTCAAAGCAATATATAACTACTTCTTTGGAATGAAGATTCCTATCAATCAATCATGAGCAAAATATATTAAAGAGGATTCAATTGTAAGAACTTTCTTACCAAATATTCTTACCACTCATTCCATTATTTAAAATTAAAGGAATCTATTGCTTTTATTTTAACACTAGTTTTCCTATTTTCCAAACTATTATTGCTTTATAAATCAAGACTCATTTCCTGCCTCAACTTCATTATATTTCACCAAAATACACTGAGTCCAAAATCAAATAGCAGAACTATGATTCTGTAAGGGACCTATGAGTCACTTTCTTTCCCTAAACTTATGTCTAGTCATTTTTCTCCACACAGACAAGCCTCAATTTCCTGTTTAGCTGATTTTTTCAGCCCACCAGCAAACCATGTTCTGAGCCTACCTTTCCAGTTCATTCATGCTTATTGCTTATTATTAGAAGATACTTCAAATTTCAATAACAATCATTATTTCTGTTATTAATCTCTGGAAACTTAACATATCTATTTCTAATCCATCAATGCCAACAGTGGATGACTATTTCCCTATCACAAGAATCCCTAATAGCCTGTAGAGGTGATTCGCGCTTGGAGAGGTGATTCGTGCTTGTATGTGTAAAACATCTCAAGGGAATCATGGTTCAAGGCCAGCAAGGGCAGAAAGTTAGTGACATCCTGTTTCTCAATCAATAAACTAGGCACCTTGGTGAGTTCTAATTATTATAGGTAAACAAGAAGCATAGATAGGCAAATTGTTGTCTGAGGGTAGGTCTGACTTTAAAAAAAAAATACAAGACCCTAAAATTTGAAAAAAAAATTCAAGTTTAAAATGTGCTAATGGACAGAATAATTCAAATGGTTGGGTACCTGCCTAGCAAGCTCTGAGTTCAAATCCACATATCTGGTACCTCAAAAAAATGAAGAGGAGGAGGAAGAGGAGGAGGAGGAGGAGGAGGAGGAGGAGGAGGAGGAGGAGGAGGAGGGGCTTAGTAATTTAACTTATATTTTTGTTTTGAATTAAGATTGTTCTAACATTGTGACTTTCAAATTACAAAGGAATTTGTAATTTGTGTGTTTCATTATCTTAGCATACCGACATACCAAAACCTTATCAGAACATGAAACATTATAAAATGTTTGTCAGTGGTGAGATCTAGGTTCTGTTTATTCTTCCTTTTAATAATCAAGGCTAATAAACAAGGCAGTATCTTCTCACTTTGTTGTAACCTGTAAGGATTAAGTTGTGGTTTTCTATGTGAATTTTAAGTGTAATCCTCATCATTTTTGCCTCAAAACTCCAAGTGCCTACAAAAAAAATGTTTGTGTAGCAGGTAACATTAGTAAAAAGAAATGAGGCAGAATGAAACAAACCAAGAGTGTTTAGAACAAGATCATTAGAAAAATGTGAAGCATAAAAAAACATTTGCTATGGGAATTATTTGCTGTAGGTTCTAAAGTTGGAGTGCTTTGGGAAAGAGAGAAAATCTTATCATTAAGCAATTTGTCATGCTAAATTTAAAGAACTATCAAGATCTGGGAGAAAAACATATTATAAATGATTGGAAAATTGAAATATGGAGCCCATTGAAAAGTAACAATCTCTCTTCACATTGAGTTCCCAAAACTCATTCCCTATACTGGTCTTCAACAAAAGCCAAAGACATTCAACAGACTGAATTAAAGTGAATAGAACAGCACTAGGTCCCACAATAGTGTAATTGAAGAAAATTGAAGTTCATTTTGTGAAGGTGTGAAAGTTAGAATATGTGGAAGACAATTAGTACGCATCAGAATCCACATATGACATGGCATTCAGTTGATTAATACACATTTTTGTTTATTTTGTCTCTATTATGAGATCTACAATATAGTCTTTGTAAAGAACAGTGTCTAGGTCTTATAAGCAACACAGATATATTGTTTTATGCTAAGAAGAAACATGTATTTGATACTGCTATTTTTCTGTGTGTGTACTTATATGAGGGTTTAAATTCAGACCTAGGTACTATCGCTTAGTTTTTGTACTCAAGGCTATTACTCTACCACTTCAGCCACAGCTGTACTTCCAGCATTTTACTGGTTAATTGGGGATAAAAGTCTGACAGAGTTCCCTGCCTAGGTTGGTTGTGAACCATGATTTTCAGATCTTAGCCTCCTGAGTAGCTAGGATTATAGACATGAACCATTGGCACCTGGTTTGTTGCCACTCCTTTTAAATTATCTGAATTTTTCACCTATAATATTATGCTTTCTGCGGAAACCACATTTACATTGACGGCTCAGGAATACAAAATCAAAATTCTCTGTACACAAGCATTACAAGATATCTTACAAAGTTAGCAAGCACGAGACAAAAGGCAATGTGATGTTCCTAAACTACTTTAAATGTTACCGTGACATGTTAGCATACCAGAGTCGGCCATTGCCTTACCTTTTCTGATGAGATCAACAGAGGTAGGCCAAGACAGAACCTTGTGATCTCCAGATAGGTGATATGTGCTCTTTCTGGTTTGAAAACTACAATAGACTTTTAATTTATGATTGACAAGATTGAGTTCACCTTTGCACAACTTAGGTAAATTAGATTGCCCCTAAGTCACCCTTGAAGTGCTCCATAACCACCACCATCAGTTTCAATTTGTAAAATGGAACCAATGAAAGAGTTACTAGGGGTACATTCACACTCCTCGAACTTAAATTATGCATACATAAGAACAACCAACACCTTGCGTGGGCAAACCAGTTTCAAGATGCAGGAGTTTCTGTGTAGAATAAAAGTTCAACTCAGTAATGCCAGCACAGGACTGCTGTAAGAAGTCAACTGTGAGGTCACAATAGAAATCTAACATGGATCACTGTTTTTTTGCAATGACCAGTATTTCTCTATGTAAGATGTCCAGATGTCACTAAGGTTTGCTTTTCTAAAAGATGTGGAGAATTGAACAATTTTATTCTAGATACTATATGGTGAAAAGGCCAGAGATACCAAAAAGAGGATAGAAGATAGCTAATAGAATTCCAGCTAAAGTACATTCTTTCCTTCCCTTCTCTGGCAATACTTGCAAGAACATTATAAGGAAAAGGTGTCAATTATGCAAAGATTTAGAGGTCAGCAATTGGGTCTGTGAATTCTCATTAAATTTTTCCTATAAATCAGATTCTATGGAATAACTCTGAATCACAAACCATATCTTATCCAGGAAAGCCCACTGTATATATTTAAAACTCATAAGATTCTATTACTTAGGCTGTGTATTGTATTAAGTAAGCCCATTTAAAGTACGCACTTTAGCTTCCTTAAGCCAATGTTTTTACAAGTTCGTGACCATGATAAAATATATTGCTTTTCAGAATAAATATCCTTTATGCCTATCATAACTATGTTCTACCAATTAAACTACAACCAAGTTCCCTTAAAAAAGACTGTGTTTAATGGCTGCAGTGACACCTACTGGTAAGGAAATACACCTATATCTTGAAGATACTTGAAAATAACAGTGTCTTATGTCCTTGCCCTATTCTCAGGTCCTGAATTCACCATCTACCACAAATTCTTTTTTCTTTCTTTTTTTTTTTTAGCTGACTCATTGCAGTAGATTTTTGGTAATAAAATGTTGGCACATTGCATTTTATAGAATAAGGACTTGTCCTATAGTAGTTTGTTTCTCTTCTCTTTGCTGGGTATGATAAAGAAATGCCTTTTGGCAAGTACTGGTGGCTCACACCTATCATCCTAGGGACTTAGGAGGCTGCGACACTTATCTCAACTTAATTACCAAAAAAAGCTGAAATAGAGCTGTGGCTTTAGTGGTAGAGCACTAGCCTTAAGCAAAAGAAGTTTATACACAGTGCCTAAGCTCTGAGATCAAGCCCCAGGACCAGCACGTGCACCCCCTCCCCCCCACACACACATACACACACACACACACACACACACACACACACACACACACACACACACACACACACAGCTCTTTGAGAAACAGATTGTCAAAAATCTTTCACTTATGTAAAAGCAAATTCTTCCTAGTCAAAATACCATGAGAAATGATGGTCCTGATGACAAAAAAAAAAAAAAATCCTGAGAAGCCTTTCCTGGCCACTCTACTAACAGTGCTTTCCCTGATTTTGAATTTTTACTATTAATTGGTTTATAATCCACATCACTAAAAACTATTTCTCTGCTGTACTGTAGTCACTGCCATGAATAACCATGTATTGTCCACAAAGTGCTGGAAATACACTAAGCTGAATATAACGGCTTCAATTCTCATAATGACAATTCGTGTTATTTACTACTGATCTACAGTTTTCAGATAAAGAAGCTGACACAGGAAAAGTCAGATACTTCGTTTAGTGTAATGATTTTTCCCATCCAACTTCCAGCCCTCGCATCTCTTGGGAGAAGTCCATCCAGTGAATGCAACTTCTATCTCTTCCCCTCTAATGAAGTTATGCATCCTTTTCTAGATAGCAGAGTTTCAGAATAATCTTTTGGGTTTTCCTAAATGTTCAAGTTCCTGGAAGATAAGGCTTCTATGGTAGTCTTGTGGAAAGAAATATATAAAAGGTTCCAGATACGATGCCAGTTTTTGGCTTCTCTGTGCTAGTACAGTGTTTACCAAGGAGCCTTAAAAAGACATCCTGCCACCAGCATAATTCTGCAGTGATGGATACATGTCATTATGCGCTTCTCTACATTTGTAGACTGTATGACCAAGAGCACACCCTGATCTAAACTTAGGACTTACCATGATAGTGATGTCTCAGTATGGGTACATCTGTGGCAGCAAATGTGCCACTCTGACACAGGGGAGCTTGTATATGTGTGTATCCTGAAGCATATGGGAATTCTCCATCCCTCAGTTTTGCTATAAATCTCTAACTACTCTAACAAATAGAGTGAATTTTTTCTTGTCAGTCATGGGGCTTGAACTCTGGGCCTGGGCGCTGTCCCTCAGCTCTTCAGCTCAAGGCTAGCGCTCTGCCACTTGAGCCATAGGTCTACTTCTGGCTTTTTTCTGCGTATGTGGTGCTGGGGAATTGAATCCAGAGCTTCATGCATGCAAGGCAAGCACTCTACCACTGAGTCACCTTCCCAACTCCTAATTTTCATTTTTAAAAGTCTGCCCATAAAGGGTGAACCAATACAGCAGTGATACACACAAGAAACTATGTTGGAAATAAACTTTACAACTTGAGGGGGGAGGGGAGTTGGGGGGAGGGAAAGTGAAAGAAAATCAGGGAATGGGTAACAATGTTCGACAAGAATTGTACTCATTTCCTTACTTACGTAACTGTAACCCCTCTGTATATCACCTTTACAGCTGTAAAGGCTGCCCACACCTGAGCCCCACTCAATTAATTTAAAATCTGTAGGTCAAACACGTGTATTAACATGCAACTGGTTTCCCCAGGTGACTTCAAAGTACAGCGTTGGTTGAAAATGGCTGTTTTAGTGCCATCTGTGGATCTGGAATCCTTCTCATCCTCAAATTGCCTGGAGATGGGAGGGAACATAATTAGAAACTGTGTTCAGAAATCCCTCCTGAAAACACTATGGCAATTCTTCAGTTTCATTCTCCCTTATTATAATAATGATCATAATATATTATACTTTATTATATATGGACATATGCAATGTTACTGTAAGGGCATCCAACATAGCACTACATTGTTTCTGAGTTTTTATTCCATGTTCCCCAACATCTGACATATTTCTATATCTGCTAAGAGAATAGAATGTCTAACAGCTCTATTGTGACTTTGATTTCTGCCCCCAGATTTGGCCCTGAATTCCCATAGTTTTCTTTTTCATTTGGCCATCATCTTTTACCAAGTCTAAACCAGATATGTTTATTGGAGATATGAACATTGCCCACAGTTAGTGTTCAAACCATGGAAAGCAGTGGCAGTCTGCTTCTCTGTAATTCTGGTTAAGTGTTATACCCAGTTTTAGCTTTTACAAATATTTCATAGATTTTTTTAAAAAGCTATCTCAGGATCTCTAAGTGCATCTTCCATACATGTACACATGGTTCATAGGCTTGAGCAAACATGTTCAGCCACACTGCCCCTTACCAGAGCACAAGGTCTTTGAAGGAAGGAAATGTACTTTATTTACCTTTACCACCTAGCATCATCAATAGATAATGTTGTAATATTGTAAATGAATAAATTAATCTTCCACTTCCCTCTCGAGGTCACACAGAGCCTTCATTATCCAATATCCTTATTAAAATATGCACTTGAGAAGTAAGCCAGGCCCAAAGAAACATAGGTCCCATGGTTTCCCTTATTTTCAATAACTAGTATATGTCTGAGACAAGCAGAAAAGGTTAGATAAGTTGATGTTAGGTGAAATGAACCCCAAGATAAGGATTCAAATAGTTGTTCTTTCATGCGATTGTTTCTAACATATTTATAAGATGATTTTTTGTTGCTTTGTATGTCCCTACCCCACAGTATAACCCCTGCTTTCACTGTATTTGATGTTAGTATAATTTAGGGAAGGGAAGGGAAAAAACAAATCATTTAAATAGGGATACAGGTGGACCCATTGCAACAATGAGGTGTACAAGTCGTTATGTCGAAAAACGAACTTTACAACTTTGAGGGATGGGGGAGATGGGAAGGGATGGGAAGGGGAAACAAAGCAGGAGGCAACAATGCTTGATAAGAAATGTTCTCATTTATCTTGTCCATTTAATTGTATCCCCTCTATATGGTATTTTCACAATAAAAAAAAAATAGGCACTTGAACTCTTTTTCATGCGTCATTGCAAGGCTTTTGATGGAAATACAAATTCTGAGATCATTACAAAACTGGTAACCTTGGGATTATTTGTAACTTCTTCTAAGAAATCAAAAAGTGAAATACCTCTTTATTGAGTCCTTTCATTTTGGAATAATGGTAAGTTACCCAGGAAGAAAAGCATTTCTTAAGAGAAAGCATGGGATTTGCTATTTAGTCTTTTGCCACTGTTCATGAGTCTATCTTCAAATTACTGAATAATGAAAACTAGTTGTGGGATTTATAGTTTTTTTTTGGAAGTAAGATTTTGGGCCAGATATATAGCATAAAATATGGTTAACCATTATTGTTATTATTACTGCTGACATGTTCCTTACTTCTCCATGAAAAATTTAAATGAGGATTGACCTTATGATTTAAATATAAAATCTGTTACCAATCTACATTGTACTTGGAAAAGTTTTCAATTAGCTAGATTAGCCAATAGTCTTAAAATGCAGCCTTTCATCCCCAAAAGTACATATAATTAGCCACCACAGCTCAGATAATATTTTGTCTGTGCCAGAGAAGTTTGAATAAGGCAAATTGTGTGTGTGTGTGTGTGTGTGTGTGTGTGTGTATATATATATATATATATATATATATATATATATATATATATATAGTCTAAGGCAATTGATACCCACATGTCTTACAGCTATTTTATGAGGAATGGACAATCTGAGTTCAGCTTAGTCCCTCAGTCTCTGTAAGTTACACTAACATGCTAGCTCTTGCCTCCTCAATGGAGAAGATTCAGGCCAGCTCTTCTTGTCATCGAACAGTCAGACTTTGAATCAGATACCGAAATATTTAATCTGCCTAAGATTGTTTTGATGCCCTCTAAGTAGAAGATTAATATTTTGGAATAGGAATGTTGTAGCCAGACAGACCAGATGTTTGTTGCTGTCTGTTTTTGGCTGTGATTGTTTAAATACAACCTAAAGAAAGATCTAATGAGTACTTGCTGTAGAGATGAAAATTCCTGCAGAGCTTCCAAAGTTGCATTTGTTGATTTGCATTTCAGCCTGGTGTCACAGTGCTGGTGGAAGCCTATTAATGCCATTTTATAATACATTTTCTATGTGCCTAATTTGCTATACATTTAAATGTGTATATGTACACACATAAATGTTTGTGCTTGTTATTTAAGGTATTCCAAGTAAGCCTTAAAACATTGAAACCATCTGATTTGCATTTTCCAACAAGAACCAACATTTGTATGTATTTATGGAAACATTTTTGGCATAAGACTTTCTACTAAATTATAATAAAAAGCTTTCTCTATCACCCTGGGGAATCTGGCAATCAGCCTACCTCCTACCCAGATCAGTCTTCCCCACCTACTCCTGCTTTCTCCCGCCCACTGTACGCATAACTTAAAGCTGTGGTCTTGCCTGGAGCTGGTGCTTGAGGAGAAACAAAGTTAAGTAAGACAGTGTGTGGTCATATGGCTATGATCCTCTTGTTGTCTGAAGTGCCTTAAGAGTCCATACATTGACCATCTACTATGTAGATGCTTTATTTTCATTTTCTATCAAGCAGACACATATAAGTCATACTTATATTTTATATTTAGAACTTTAACAACAGTCAAGAAGCTAATTGCGCACAGCTATAACTATGGTCTAAAGCTGGAGAACCACATTCCTGTCAATTAAAGTTTTTTTTTCATTCTATATCCATCTTGTTTCAAATCTAAACTGGATCAATTACTGATCCCCTAGATAAACACCAAAATTTAAAACTTAAGAAATGAAATTACTACCATTAAGATAATAATAATAATAACAATATAAATAATGAGTATTTGTTGTCTTCCAGGCAATACCATTATTTAAATACATGCAGTTTGCACAAGTGATTTCATTAAATTGTCAGAATTCTTGCAGGTGTTATTGTAAGGCCCATTTCATAATCACAAATCCCTATATTTAAGAATATAAAGTGATTTGTCCAAAGTCATCCAATATATATAAATACATATTTACATGAATTATATAGTAATATATTATATACAATGCACATATATAATATGTATATAATATATAGTAAATAATGTATTTAATAGGCATCCTATTTAATAGACATTTCATATAAAATATTTAAATAGACATTCTTATATAAGTTACCATCCAGCATCCTATGGTATTAATAATTTTATAATTTATTTTTATTGTAAAAGTGATTACAGAGGGGTTAATAAGTCAGGTAATGAGTGCATTTCTATTTGAATAGTGTCGTCTCTTCCCTTGTTTTCTCCCAGTTTTTTTTCTCCTGACCCTCTCCCTCACGAGTTCTACAGTTCATTTACAACATAGTGTCTGATGAATGTCACCACTATATTTTGTTAGTTGTAGGACTTGAACTAAGTGACGGGGTACTGTACCTGAGCTCTTTCACTCAAGGCTAGCACTTTACCACTTTGAGCCACAGTGCCACTTCCAGTTTTGGGGTGGTTAATTGGAGACAAGAGTCTCAGAGACTTTCTGATAGTCTTGATTTCTGATAGTTGACTAGGTCTTTGGAGGTGTGAAAAAGTTGACCTCAGTTTTCAGTGTCACATTTTTCCTAGAAAGGAAGCATTGAAAGCCTTTTTTCATTTACCACTGAAGTTCTGACACTTTCCAAGGACACATGTTCACTGCCATAGAATGTATATGGAAGTGACTTCGAGTGCCTGCCAATGAAAAAGAAATGTATTAGTTACATTCCTTGGACTTGAAATGAATAAGGGGGCTTTAAAATTAATAAAAGCAGAAATATCATTGCTTGCACTTAGCCTGATTAAAAATTTTAAGATGTAGACCAGTATATATATAGCATTGCAGCCTTTGGGTAAAAACAATCAAAAATGTGTAGGCTTGGGTATCCATATCTTTTTATTGCTCTAGCAAGGTGAACTGATAGCAAAGAGTAAATGTTTCTTCTGAGATGACATACACATGAATACAAATCAAGGATAAATGCTCATTAGCTGATGTTAATGAGTTAAATGCAATTTGAACTCAGCATCTTTTTGTACTACTTTTGTACCATATGTATGTTTAACTTTGTAAAATTTTAAAACAAGTTGAAAGAATAATTACATAGAGTCACACCTGTTTAAATGATACATGGAAATATTGGGTTAGTTTTTTGCTTTATTATTTCCCTTCACAAAATAAAATAAACACTGAGAAATCCTTGCAAGTAGAGAAGACTGAGACAGCTGGAGCTGGAAGGATCCAGAGAGTAAGAGCAGAGGGTGGGAGGGTTGGCTAGGGGAGAAGAACAAAGGGGAACAAAAGATAAAAGAGGATCCATGGAAGAGATATTGGGAATGGGAAGAACTGTGAAGGCTCCTCAGCATTTGATCTCAACTGTTGCCCAGATTTGAAGTATCTACGAAATGGCAGCCTAGATGACAACATTAGAACGTGGAACTGGAAAGGAAAAGCAGCAGCCATGAAACAAGTGCTTGTGTAAAAGCCAACAGAGCAGAGGGATAGCCACACAGAAAACTGCCTCTCACAGCTTTCTGAAGGTCTTTCTTTTTTTTTTTTAATTTTTTTTTATTGTGAAAATACTGTACAGAGGGGTTACAATTACATGGGCAAGATAATGAGTACATTTCTTATCAAGCATTGTAGCCTCCTCCTTTGTTTCGCCTTCCCATCCTCCCCCTGCCCCCCCCATCCTCCCCGCCCCCCCACCAAAGTTGTAAAGTTCGTTTTCGACATAACAACTTGTACTTAGATTTCTAGATCGTTTCCATTAAAACATAAAAGATATACCTGGTAAATCTGCATCTGGAAGGTCAACAAACAGATGGCTTAAAACTGGACATCAAACAGCTTACTTTGCAATACCTTATATCATGCAAATAAAACTGAAGATCAAGGAGATTTGTGTGAGCATCTCTCCTCCATTGAGTGTTCTGCTGGAGATAGAATTACCAGGATGGGTGGGCATGTAGCTGATGCTCCAAGACCAATCATACAGGTGTTCTGGATGCCATTTAAAACCTATGCTGGTGTGGCTTCAACAAAGAAACCATATTCATTATTGACAGATTCATTTTCCTATTTTTTTAAATTCTTTTAAAAATTTCGTGAGTGGAAAGGCAAAGAAATCACATTTCATTTGGAGATCTATATAATTAAACAATAAATCATTTTGTTATGACAAATCATAACAAGAGTTAGAAATTTTAGCTCTTCCTAGACAATTAAAAATTAAATGTATTATTTACAGCAACCCTGGAATACATGATCAATTTGTATGTGTATCGCACATGCTCTACAGAAATCTAACATTTTGAAAAATCCAACAAACAATTTTGCTTGTAAGAAAAATCCAATTGCAAAAGCATACAGACAAAAATAGAGAATTATAAAGCAGTATTTGAAGGCCTGTTTTGAGAACCAGAGAAAGCCCTTTGTTTTGAGCAAAGCTTAAGTAAATAAACAACTTTAAATAAAGTTAAAAAAAATTAACTTCCTGATAACTTAAAGTATTTGCTGACCTAATACTTGCCGGATAACTTCTATTAATTTTCTTCACAAACCAATTATTTGTTTTTATTTATTTTCCCTGTTTTACACTCCTGGTAAATGTAATCTCTTTTACTATATGATTACTTGGTAATCTTTTTTTTTTTCTTGTTCTTTTTTTTTTTTAATTGTATTTTATTTTATTTGAATTACTTGGTAATCTTGATTCACAGTCACTTTGAAAAGACATTCAGGAAACGTTCCAAGAACTGTCCTACCAAATTAATTTTACTTATCAATCTCCTTTGTTTATTCTTTTGAGATATACACTAGGAGTTGATCCGATTTATTATTAGTATTTTCAAAGCAGAAACACAGACTGAGTTTTCACAGATGTTCAGATGTTTTAATTTTAGGAGTCTGTAATTCCCCCTGGGCTTTAATCAGTTCATTCAATAATGCTGGCTTTTCCTATATACTGTAGTTTCTCACGCTTGCTTCTCGGCTCTAAACCACAAAAGGATACTAGAAAAGAGAGCCTGTAAAGCAAGCTTGCTGTGGGAATGGAATTCTCACATGCCAGTAAGTTTAGAGTGAGGGAATGTCCTTAGTTGGGGGTGGGAGGTGGGATGATAAACAAGAATGCACTTCAAAAATAAACTCTCTACCCTGGAATTAGCAACTTGCCTTTTCTCAAAGAAATGGGAAATCTCTTTCAACATTTGTAACTACCTTACCAAAAAAAAATTTTCTCTTTGCTAAATATTATTGGTCAAAACTTTGTGTGAAAATGAAAACTTTAATATTTTCAGATCTGTCATTAAATAGCATCAAATCAAGCTGGATCTTATTCAAAAGTTTTAGTACAATCTTTGCAGTCTTCTTTCTTTCATATTTTTAAAATACCAGGCCAAGAGAAGGGGCAGAATTGCCCAAGGGAAAAAAATGCACTGTTTACCTGACTTATGTAACTGTAACCATTCTGTTCATAATCTTTACAATAACAATAAAAATACCAAATGAGTCTGTGACAGAGCTCAATATCCAGTGTTTTTTTTGTCAGTGGCTTAGCAAATTGTATGTTACAATTCAAATGTTTGTAGTAGCACTTTGTAATACATATAGAAGCACTCATAAAAATATTAAATGACATTACTCTTATCCATCAGAGATACTGTGTTTAGAATGTGGTAGAATTCATTCATGGGAACGAAAATGAAAGACCAGGCTTCATATGGCATAGTATTCCTGGTATAGTAGGGATAAAACATTAGTTTCCCAATTGCTATAAAACAATGTCTTAGATTTTAAGATCTAATATACATATATAATTTTCTAGGAAATATTTTTTTTCTGTATGGATTTTTAAGCTATTGTCAGATTCTAATTCCAATGTTGATTGAATTGGAAAGAAACCTAAAGAAAAGGTTGTTTAAAAAAAAAAAAAAGAGAGGAATATCAATACCAAACTTCAAACTCTACTATAAAGCCATAGTAATCAAAACAGCTTGGTATTGGCATAAGAACAGACCTCAGGACCAATGGAATAGAATTGAAAACCCAGAAATGAACCTACAGACCTATAGCCATCTAATCTTCGATAAGGGAGCTAAAACAATAGAATGGAAGAAAGACAACCTCTTCAGTAAATGGTGCTGGCAAAATTGGTTAACTACATGTAGAAAACTAAAGCTAGATCCTTATATATCACCCTGCACCAGAATCAACTCCAAATGGATCAAAGACCTTGAACTCAAAGCAGACACTCTGAAAACATTACAGGATGGAATAGGAGAAACCCTAGGTCTCCTTGGCTCAGGCTGAA
This sequence comes from Dipodomys merriami, assembly GCF_024711535.1. Taxonomy (NCBI): domain Eukaryota; kingdom Metazoa; phylum Chordata; class Mammalia; order Rodentia; family Heteromyidae; genus Dipodomys; species Dipodomys merriami. The sequence continues at coordinate 1,853,726 of NW_027203604.1, forward strand.
ATTTTCTGAATAGAGACCTGGAAACACAACAAATCAAAGAAAGGTTGGACAAATGGGATTGCATAAGGTTGCAGAGCTTCTGCAAGGCAAATGACATAGCTAGCAAGATCAATAGAAAGCCCACAGATTGGGAGAAGATCTTTACTAGCCATACAACGGACAAGAGTCTCATATCTAAAATATACTTGGAACTCAAAAAATTAAACCCCCCAACAACAAATCCTCAAAGAAACAACTGCTTCTCTGAAGAAGAAAGAAGGATGGCCAATAGACACATGAAGAAATGTTCAACATCCCTAGCCATAAAAGAAATGCAAATCAAAACAACATTGAGATATCACCTCACCCCAGTTAGAACGGCAAAAATCAAGAACTCTAACAACAACAGATGCTGGAGGGGATGTGGACAGAAAGGAACCTTACTTCATTGTTGGTGGGAATGTAAACTTGTTCAACCATTTTGGAAAGCAGTATGGAGGTTCCTCAAAAGACTTCACATAGAACTCCCCTATGACCCAGCAATCCCACTTTTGGGCATTTACCCAAATGTTTACAAACAAGACCACACTAAAGCTACCAGCACAACAATGTTTATTGCAGCCTTATTTACCATAGCTAAGATATGGAACCAACCCAGATGCCCCTCAGTAGATGAATGGATCAAGAAAATGTGGTATATATACACAATGGAATTCTATGCCTCCATCAGAAAGAATGACATTGCCCCATTTGTTAGGAAATGGAAAAACTTGGAAAAAATTATATTAAGTGAAGTAAGCCAGGCCCAAAGAAACATAGGTCCCATGGTTTCCCTTATTTGTAATATCTAGTATATGTATGAGTCAAGCGGAAAAGGTCAGATAATGTGATGTCAGGAAAATGACCCCCTAGATGTGTATTTTAAGGTTTTTTTCTTTCATGCATGTGTTTCTAAGGCATTTATAAGATTATCTCTTTGTTGCTTTGTATGTCCCTCCCCCACAGTATAACCCCTGCTTTCACTATATTTGATGTCAGTATAACTTGTGGAGGAGATGGGGAAAAACCAGTTGTTTAAGGATACAGGTGGACCTGTTGCAACAATGAGAAGTACAAGTTGTCATGTCCAAAACGAGCTTTACAACGTCGGTTGGGGGGGAGGGGAAAGGGGAGGAAGGAGAAGGATTGGGATTGGGGGGGAGGGGGAGGCTGGGAAGGGATGTGAAGGGTAAACAAAGGAGGAGGCTGCAATGCTTGGTAAGAAATGTACGCATTATCCTGCCCATGTAATTGTAACTCCTCTGTACAGTATGTTCACAAATAAAATAAAATAAAATTAAAAAAAAAAAGAATAGGATATGTAACACTTCAGTCTTCTACCTTCTGTACTCTGTCTCAGACATAATTCCTAGATATTATTCTATAGTTCACTTTTCTACTTGCTTTCTGTTCCTCCACAGTCATACTATCTTGCTGAAAAATCACTTCTTGAAAGTTTGACTGAACCAGTGCCTTCTTGATGACAAATTGTAGAAAATGGGGTGAAAAGAGAACTTTGGGTGATACACGTTTACCAAAACTTCCAATTGTCTAGAAAAGTTCATGGTTATACAATGTCAGTTTAAATGCACTTCTTTTTGTATTTGTCTGTTGTTTTGGATGGCCTCAAGTGTCTGCCATTTGGTTCAAAGTGACTTTAAAACTTTGTTGTTGTTTTAGGTCATAGGGCTTGAACTTAGGTCCTGGGCATTGTTGCTGAGCTCTTTTTGCTCAAGGATAGCACTCTACCACTTTGAGCCACATCACTACTTCCAGTTTTCTAGTGGTTAATTAGAGACAAGAGTCTCACAGACTTTCCTGCTCAGGCTGGCTCTGAACCACAATCCTCAGATTTCAGCCTCCTGAGTAGCTAGGATTACAGGCAAGAGCACTTTTAAACATTTAAGATGAAATATTAGCAAGGTAAATTTCATTTGGATTATTCCAGGGTGATTTACTGAGCAGAATTTTAACAGATAAAATAGCACATTGCTAAGTCCAATTTTAAAGCAAAGCAAATATGTATACTGTGCAGAGGAAAAAATTAACAACACTTTTTTAAATAAAACTCAGGAAATGATAGAGAATAGTAAGTAGTCCCTGAGCAAAGTGTAAAATGTCTACTTTGCCTTAATTGCCAAATTCATAACTACAATGAAACCCAAGAGGCCTTCTCAATACTACGAGGAAATAATCAGGCAATAGGATGTCCCTGAGTGCTATTTATGTTCAGTACAAATTCTGGTGGGACCTGGGTGCTGGTGGCTCACACCTGTAATCCTAGCTACTCAGGAGGCTGAGATCTGAAGATCGCAGTTCAAAGCCAGCCTGGCCAGAAAAGTCTGTGGACTATTATCTCCTTTTAGCCACCAGAAAAAAACAGAAGTGGAGTTGTGGCTCAAAGTGGTAAAGCACTAGCCTTGAACAAAAGATATTGGGCAGTACCCAGGTCCTGAGTTCAAGCCCCATAACCAACAAAAATTAATGAATTAATTAATTAATTAATTAAATTCTATGGGATTTGATGACACACAAGCTAGATAACAGACATCGAAATGAACTGGAGGAATTCCAAAGGATCCTGCAGCTTCCTAGAGTACCAAGAGCAAAAGACCTGAGGAAAAGGCCCCTCACGGAACAGCCTTTGTCAGGACATAGCCCCCAGCACCAACTGAGTAGAGATGGAGTTCTGGAAATAAATTTCTCTACCTCACTGTCCTCTCCTTTCATTTTCCATCAATGCCCTTTTGGCTCAAGAGAGAAGGGGACAAGTAGAGTTCTGAGTGATGAACAGGCTAACAAAAATCATCTTGTTCAAGATATGTACTTATAGGTGAATCCAGACACAGCTAGATAAATCTGTCCACAAACTTGAGCTTATTATATTATACCACTCCTTTCTAATCTTGAAATTACTGTTAACATTATCCAAAGGGAACAAGAATTTCAATCTCAGTGGCAGAAAATATGTCATAGAATCCCTATTACATAAGACAACCTAAGTCAGCTGGACACAGTGGTGCACATCTGTTATCACAGTGATGTAGGAGACTGAGATCAAGTGGGTCATGGTTCCAGGATTGTTAGATCCTTATCTCTACAGAAAAAGTACATATTGTTGTGTATGCCTGCCATCCAACATAGGATAAGAAGCATAAGTAGAGGAGTAGCAATTGATGCCAATCCAATAAAAGGGGAGAGATCTAAGCTCAAAAATAACAAGAGTAAAAAGGGTGGGAGATATGGCTCAAGCAGTAGAAAACCTATCTAGCAAGCATGAAGCCCTAAATTCAAATCTCAGTACTAAAAGATAAAGAAAAAAGTTCACACTATTGGAACAAATGGCCCAGGATACCATTTCTCTCAGTGAAAAGATGAAGTGTTCTGGAGATGTCAACTCTACCCAAATACATTTTAAACATGACCTTATGCTGATTAGATTCTTCATAGGAATAATGTTATTTCTTCCTTTCCTATTTAGATCCCTTTAATGCTTTCTCTTGCCTTGTTGCTTTGGCTAAGAATTACAGCATGGGGTGGGGAGAGTGGTCACCTTTGTCTTGATTCTGATTCTAGAGAAAATGATGAAAACATATTTTAATAAGTAAAAAATATCTAGAAAAAACAGATGACTTTCAAAATTTGAATCAAAAAGTTTAAATTTTTCACATCAAAACTAGATATGATCTGGGCACTGGTGGCTCATGTCTGTAATCCTAACTATTCAGAAGGCTGAAATCAGAAGGTTATGATTTCAAGCCAGCCTAGACAGGAAAGCGTATGAGACTCTTTATCTCAAATTAAGCACCAAAAAACCTGGAAGTAGAGCTCCAGTGGTAGATTATTAGCCTTGAGCAAAAAAGTTCAGGGACAGTGCCCAGGCCCTGACTTCAAGATCCAGGACTGGCATACAAACACACACACACACACACACACACACACACACACACACACACACACACACACACACACACACCACCACCACCACCACCACCACCACCAACAACAACAACAACAACAACAACAACAATAAAATCTATCAATGAGATTGAAACAGTAATGAAAATTCTCCCATTAAAAAAATAGTCCAAGAGTAAATGGTTCACTGATGAGTTTTCTAGGCCTTTAAAGAAGAACTAACTTTAGTATTCTTTCTACTATTGTATACACTAGACAGATAAGAACCATTTTGGAAACAGATTCTACAATGCCTGTATTGTCTGGTACCAGAGCTAAAAAATACCCCCAAATAAATAGACAAATAAATAAATGAATAAGTAAATAAAATTATAGACATCTTTTTGCTAATTTTCTTTCATTGCTATAAAAGAAATTTCAACTTTAAAAGCTTATATAGACGGCCATTTTTTAACCAAGATTTGATCAATTTTCTTCCATTTCGCCAAATGAATTTCTATGATTTTAGTCCCTACACATTGTTGAAATATATTAAATATATTATATTTAATATAATATAATATAATATAAATATATTAAACTTGGTCTTTAATCATATCCTAAATGTCTTACCTATTTTTTCCATAATTCCTTATTATTTCTTTATTATTTTTATCTGATATGACATTCTGCCTTCTGTTTGATCCAATCTGTCATTGATCCTTTCAACTCAATTTTATTTTTTAAATTTTGGTTGATCATGGGAATTGAACTCTGGGCCTGGGCAATGTCCCTGAGCTCTTTTGCTCAGGGAAAGCACTCTACCATTTTGAACCACAGCTTCACTTCCAGTTAATTGGAGAATCCTACAGATTTTCCTACCCATGCTTTGAACTGTGATCCTCCAATCTTAGCCTCCTGTGTAGCTAGGATTACAGTCATGAACCACCAGCTCCCAGCAAAATTAAATTTGTTATTTAGCTTCTCATTTCCAAGATGTATCACCAAGCTACATCCCCAACTCTTCTTGGGTTTACGTACATCTATGCTTACTAGGGATACTTACCTATATTTTTGTAGTATCTTTCCTGGCTTTGAAATCAAAATGCAATTATATTCATACAATGGATTTAGCAGTAATTTTTCCTCTTCAATTCTTCAGAGGAGAATGAGAAGAAGTGGGATTAGTTCTTTAATACTGATAGACTTCATTATGGAAGCATTCAAGTCCTGTACTTTTAAAATCATTGATTTAATCTACTTATGGTCAGATTTTCTATTTCTTTAATTCAATCTTGGCAGTTCAACTGCCTGTAGGAATGTATCTACTAGGTTATGTGTGGTTGTTGTTGTTGTTGTTATTGTTTGTCCCAGTTCTGGGGTTTGAATTCAGGGTCTGGGCACTGTCTTGAGGATTTTGTTTGTTTGCTCACTTGCTTGTTTTACACAAAGCTAGCACTCTACCACTTGAGCCACAGCTCCATTTATGGGTTTTTTGGTGCATAATTAGAGATAAGCATCTCATGGACATTCCTGCCTGGTCTGGCTTCAAACTGCAATCCTTAATTCTAGCTTCCCGAGTAGTTAAGATCATAGGTGTAAATCACTGGCTCCAGGCTTGCAAAATTTTTAATGTAATTATTCTTAGTAATCTCAAGGTGCTTTTATGGTAGTACCAGTGGTTATGCCTTGTCTTTAAATTTTTCTCTGCTATTTTTTCTCTGCTATTTTTAGGCTCACTGAAGATATGTCCATTTCCTTGTCAAAATCAAACAAACAAACAAAACCTTCTTTCATTAATTTCTTTTTTTTATATTGCACAGTTTGTTTGTTTTTTGTTTTTTTTATTTTTTTTATTCTTTTTTTATTGTGAAAATACTGTACATAGGGGTTACAATTACATGGGCAAGATAATGAGTACATTTCTTATCAAGCATTGTAGCCTCCTCCTTTGTTTCCTCTTCCCATCCCTTCCCCTCCTCCCCCCCCCCCCCCGCCCTCCACTCAATCCTCCCCCCCAAACCCCCCCCCCCCCCCGCACCAAAGTTGTGAAGTTCATTTTCGACATAACAACTTGTACATCTCATTGTTGCATTAATTTCTTCTATAACTTTTCTGGTCTTTATTTCATTCATTAAGCTCTACTATTGCTTTTATTTCCTTCCTCCTATTAATGTTTGGCTTTACTTATAATTCTTTTTCTAGTTCCTTAAAGTATAGAGTTGAGCTATTTATTGGTGATCTTTCTTCTTTTTTGATGTGTTTATTACTTGATCTTCCTTTTAAAACTAATTTTGCTACATTGTATCATTTTAGGTCTGTTTTTGTATCTTTACATATACTTGAAGTTAGTTTTCATTTCTCATTTAATTTCTTTTCTTCCAGCTAAATATGGATTACTTTTCCTTCTTTTTTTTTTTTTTTTATTTTTTTTATTTTTTTTATTTTTTTTTTTTTAATTTTTTTTTATTGTAGAGATACTATACAGAGGGTTACAGTTACATGAGTGAGGTAATGAGTACACTTCCACTTCCTCTTGAACATTGTTACCCCCTCCATTGTTTTCCCCCTACCATCCCCTCCCTCCCTCCCTTCCCCAAGGTTCTTTTTTTTTTTTTTTTTTTTGATCGTGATTAAGTGATTACTTAATTTCCGGAAATTCACAGTATTGTGGAATAATGATGCTCATTTAAAGTCACAAGTTCATTCTAACTTTCCTGGAGCAAATTGTCTATCACAGTCTGTAATATATAACGGTGCTCATATGTTATATACCATATATGTGATCAGCAGCATGGGGATATTTAGTAGTGGTTCAACCAGATGAGTGGGAGTTCTTTGTTTCTTAAGTCCTGTTAGTTTTGTCATATCACCTAACATTTTGGATTCATCATCCACTTATCAGGGAGACCATGTACTGTTTGTCTCTTCGTTCTTGGCTTACCTCGCTCAACATGATTCCTTCTAGCTCCATCCATTTCCCTGCAAATGCCATTATTTTGTCATTTCTAATGGCTGCATAATATTCCATTGTGTATAGATACCACAATTTTTGGATCCATTCATCTGTGGTGGGGCATCTAGGTTGTTTCCATATCCTAGCTATTGCGAACAGTGCTGCAATAAACATGGAGGTGCACGTGTCCTTGTATATTGGTTCCTGTTGTTCAGGGTAGATGCCTAGAAGTGGTATGACTGGGTCGTAAGGGAGGTCAATCTTTAGCTTTCTAAGGACCCTCCAGACTGCTTTCCAAAGTGGTTGTATGAGTGTACATTCCCACCAGCAGTGTAATAGCGTTCCTCGTTCTCCACATCCCCTCCAGCATTTGTCGTTGGCTGATTTGTGGATGTGGGACATTCTGACTGGGGTAAGGTGGTATCTCAGGGTTGTCTTTATTTGCATTTCCTTCACCACCAGGGATGATGAACATTTCCTCATGTGTTTCTTTGCCATTTTTATTTCTTCATTTGAGAAGTCCCTCTTTAGTTCCCTTGCCCATTTAGTAATTGGTGTGCTGGGTTTGGGAGGGATTAGTTTCTTGAGTTCCCTGTATATACAGGATGTTAACCCCTTGTCTGATATATTGCTGGTAAATATTTTTTCCCAATTAGTTGGTTGTCTTTCTAGCTTGGTTGCGATAGCTTTATCTGTGCAGAAGCTTTTTATTTTAAGGTAGTCCCATTTGTCGAGTCTCTCTCCAATTTGTTGTGACCCTGGGACTCTGTTCAGGAAGTTCCTTCCTGTGCCTATTAGTTCAAGTGTCTCTCCTACTCTGTCCTGCAGTAGTTTCAGAGATTCAGGTTTAATGTTAAGGTCTTTAATCCATTTTGAGTTGATGTTGGTGCATGGTGATAGGCTGGGGTCCACTTTTAGTTTTCTGCATGTGGCTGCCCAGTTTTCCCAGCACCAGCGGTTGAAGAGGCTGTGTTTCTTCCATTGTATGTCTTTGGCTCCTTTGTCGAATATCAGCTGGCTGTAGGCCTGTGGATTTATTTCTGGATCTTCTATTCTGTTCCATTGGTCTTCGGGTCTGTTTTTGTGCCAGTACCATGCTGTCTTTGTTATTATAGCTCTGTAGTAGAGTTTGAAGTTCGGCATGGATAGCCCTCCCATATTGTCTTTATCCCCTAGAATTGTTTTGGCTATTCTAGGTCTTTTGTTGTTCCATATGAATTTTTGGACTGTTTTCTGTATTTCAGTGATGTACGTCATTGGGATTTTAATAGGAATTGCGTTGAATTTGTATATTAGTTTTGGAAGTATTACCATCTTTACTATATTAAGTCGGCCTATCCAGGAGCATGGGAGGTCTTTCCATTTCCTAGTGTCTTCTGCAATTTCTTTCTTTAACTTTTTATAGTTCTCATTAAATAGTTCTTTTACATCTTTGGTTAGGTTAATTCCTAAATATTTTATTTTTCGGGAGGTTATTGTGAATGGGGTTGCTCCCTTTATTTCCCTCTCTTCCTGTACATTATCAGTGTATAGGAAGGCAACTGATTTTTGTGGGTTTATTTTGTATCCTGCTATTTTGCCAAAGTGATTTATGATTTCTAAGAGTTTGGGGATGGAGTTTTTGGGATCGTGGAGGTATAGTATCATGTCGTCTGCAAAAAGGGATAGTTTAACTTCTTCTTTTCCTATGAGGATCCCTTTAATATCTTTTTCTTGCCTTATTGCCCTGGCTAAGGGTTCTAGGACTATATTGAAGAGGAGTGGAGACAGTGGGCATCCTTGCCTTGTTCCTGATTTTAGGAGAATTGGTTGTAGCTTTTCCCCATTAAGTATAATATTGGCTATTGGTCTGTCATAAATGGCTTTTATTGTTTTTAGAAATGTTCCTTCTATTCCTATTTTCTCCAGAGCTTTTAGCATGAATGAATGTTGAATTTTGTCAAAGGCCTTTTCTGCATCTGTAGCGATAATCATGTGATTCTTGACCTTGGCTCTGTTGATATGTTGGATTACATTTATTGACTTACGTATGTTAAACCATCCCTGTGTCTCTGGGATGAAGCCTACCTGGTCATAGTGAATTATTTTTTTTATGTGTTTCTGGATTCTGTTAGCTAGAATCTTGTTAAGGATCTTTGCATCTGTGTTCATCAAGGAGATTGGCCTGTAATTCTCCTTTTTGGTTGGGTCTTTGCCTGGTTTGGGGATGAGTGTGATATTGGCTTCGTAGAATGAGTTTGGGATAGCTCCTTCCTTCTCTGTTTCTCTGAAGAGCTTGAGGAGTATGGGTATTAGTTCTTGTTTAAAGGTCTTATAGAATTCTGCTGTGAATCCATCTGGTCCTGGGCTTTTTTTTGTTGGAAGACTTTTGATAGCTTCCTGTATCTCATTATAGGATATTGGCTTATTTAATTGGTTAACTTCTTCTTTGCTCAGTTTGGGCAACTTGTATTTCTCTAAAAATGCATCCATTTCTGCCCGATTTTCTTCCTTTAGAGAGTATAGCTTTTGAAAGTAGTCTGTTAGAATTGTTTGGATATCTTGGGTACGTGTGGTGATGTTTCCCATGGCATCCCTAATCCTATTAATATGGGTTTCCTCTCTTCTTTTTTTAATTAATCTAGCCAATGGGCCATCAATTTTGTTTATTTTTTCAAAGAACCAGCTTTTTGTTTGGTTTATTTTGGTTATGGTTTTCTGATTTTCTAATTGGTTAATCTCTGCTTTTAATTTGGTTATCTGGCTTCTTCTAGTAGCTTTAGGTTCCATTTTTTCCTGTTTTTCTAGCTGTTTTAATTGCAACATGAGGTTATTTACTTGGTCTGTCTCCATTCTCTTGATGTGGGCACTGAGGGCAATAAATTTGCCCCTCAGGACTGCTTTTGCTGTGTCCCACAAGTTTCTTTGTGAGGTGTTTTCATTTTCATTGAGTTGTAGGAAGTGCTTTATTTCTTCTCTGATCTCTTCTGTTATCCAGGCATTGTTAAGGAGTGTGCTGTTCAATTTCCATGTATTGGAGAAATTTCTGCGGTATGCTTTGTTATTGAGAGCTAGCTTGATTCCACTGTGGTCAGATAGGATACAGGGGATTATGTCGATCCCTTTGTATTTGCTTAAGTTCCTTGCATGAACTATGATATGGTCTATTTTGGAGAAAGTTCCGTGAGCTGCTGAGAAGAATGTGTACTGTGTTGTTTTAGGGTGAAATACTCGGTAGATGTCAGTTAATTCCGCTTGAAGTATGGCCTCTCTTAATTCGGTAGCTTCTTTGCCAATCCTCTGGTTGGTAGACCTGTCCTTTGGTGAGAGTGGTGTGTTAAAGTCTCCTAGTATTATCGTATTGGGATCTATTTTATTCTGTAAGTTTGAGAGCATTTGTTTGACATATCTGGGTGCACCAATATTTGGGGCATATAAGTTGATGATGGTTATATCCTCCTCTTGGATTGTTCCCTTTATTAATATGTAGTGTCCGTCCTTGTCTTTCTGTACTGATTTTAATGAAAAGTTTATTTTGTCAGATATCAGGATAGCTACACCTGCTTTCTTACTGGGGGCGTTTGATTGGTAGATCCTTTTCCACCCCTTCACTCTGAGTTTGTTTGTATGTTTGGCTGAGAGGTGGGTCTCCTGAAGGCAACAGATGGATGGGTCTTGTTTTCTTATCCAGTCCTCAGTTCGTTTTCTTTTAATTGGCGAATTCAGCCCATTTATATTAAGAGAAAGTATAGAGAGATGCATTGTTGTCCCTGCCATTCCGTTTTCCTAAGTTTTTCTTTTTTCCTTTCCTCCTGTGCTTGCTCAGTTAGACTTTGAGTAATGCCTGTTTGGGGCAGGCCCCAGTTCCTGGCTGCTTTCTTCAGGTTGTGTCCCCCCTCTTAGAATTCTTTGTAATGCTGGCTTAATGTTTATGTATTCATTTAGTTTTTCTTTGCTATTAAAAGTTTTCAGTTCTCCATCAAATGTGAATGCTAGCTTTGCCGGGTAGATCAGTCTGGGTTGGCAGTTATTGGCTCTCAGGGCTCGTATGGTGCTTTCCCAGGCTTTTCTTGCATTCATTGTTTGTGTGGAGAGATCTGCAGTAATTCTTATTTTTTTCCCATTGTAGTATAGCTCCTTCTTCATTTTTGCTGCATGCAGGATTGTTTCCTTATTATTCAGATCTATCATTTTTACTATAATGTGTCTAGAAGTGTTTCTCCTGGGGTCTTGCTTGTTGGGTGTTCGATAAGCTTTTGTGATATAGTTAAGATGGTCGTTTTTGAGGTGGGGAAAATTTTCATTGATTATCTTGTTAAATAGGTGTTGCATTCCCTTGCTCTGGAATTCCTCACCTTCGTCCACTCCAATTATGCGAAGGTTAAATTTTTTAGCATTATCTGCTTGCTCTTGAATATCCCTTTGGTTTAATTTGAGTAATTTTTCCATATCTGTCACTTTTTGGTCCAGTTGGTGTATTCTGTCTTCTGTATCTGACACTCGACCTTCCATTTCATTCACTCTGTTGACAGTGGCTTCTATTGTGGTTTGCATGGAGGAAATGGATCCCTTTATGGATTCAATGTTGGTTCTCAGAGTACTGATCTCACCTCTCAATGAGGTATGCATTACCTCTAATTTGGCGTTTATCTCACTTCTTATTGAGGTTTGTGCAGCTTCTATTTTTGCATGCATCTCTTGTTTGATACCCTGTATCTCTTTGGATAGTTCATCCTTGTGCTCTTTCAATTTCTGATAAATTTCTCGCTTTATTTCTTGAGTCATTGCCTCCAGCAACCCTTGGAAGTAGCCTTTGTCTTCCATTCCTGCTTTGCTCCCACTGGGGTTCTCCCCTGTGTGGCTGCTGGCTTTTGAGGTGAGCTTGCTGTCCTGGGTGGTAGTAAACCTTGTGATTTTTCTCTGTGATTTTCGCATGGAGGTTCAGGAGACTGCTCTTCAATTTTGTTTTGGTGTGTCTGTCTTTGCTTGGTTGCTGATTCTGTATTGGTAGAGAGAGTCTGTGCCTGATCTGGGTTCTGTTGGGAGCCTATTTCCAGCTGCTATTCTGACTTACTTAGGATTCTCAGCTCTCTGCTGTAGATTGCTGACAGTTCCCGCCTTTGGAAGGGTTGAGCAGCCTAGACTGCTTGTGTTTGCTCCTACGGGTGCTCTTGTGAAGAACAGATGCTCTGGATGCACTCTCCCAAATGCTGGAGTCTGCTATGGGCTCCTGATGTGTTTTTGTTTATTTGTTTTGGGCTGGTTGTGGGCTTGAACTCTAGGTTTGGGTGCTGTCCCTCAGCTTTTCAGCTCAAGGCTGGCACCCTACCGTTTGAGCCACAGCACCACTTCTGACCCTTTTTGCTTTTGTGATGCTGAGGAATCAGATCCAGGGCCTCATACATCCAAGACTATCACTCTATTGCTGAGCCGCCTTAACAGTCTGAGCTCCTGCTTACTATCAGGTGCTGGCAGCCTGTGTTGCCCAATTCCCAGTCTAGGGTATATGGGTGGAGTTTTGGTGGGGTTTGGGCTTCTCTTGTCCTGGGCCTCCAGGTCTTTTGTTGTCACAGGCGTGCTTCCCGGGGGAGTGTTGTTTCCTGGTTTTCTCCCCTCTGTTGAGGCGTATGCTCAGCTTTTTACTTCAATTGGGAGGAGTTGGTTGTGTTGTTCAGGCGCCGGATCCCCGGGCTTGGTTCCGGCCCCAGCCTGGAGCGCGCTTGTTAGGCCTGTGCTGATGTGTATACCCCCTAGGTTATACAGCCTGGGGGACACAGTTCAAATTTCTTCTACTGTTGGTAGTCTTGACCCAGGGGTGCTGTTCCTGGCTTGGGCATTTAAGCTCCCTTCCAGGGGTGCTCTTGCTCTAGCCTGGCCAGCTGAGTGTGCTCCACGGGCTGGTGGAGCTCTCAAACAGTTCCCAGTTTTAGTGGGTCCTGTGGTCCGGGTGCTGGGGTAGGGAGTCTAGGTCAGGGTCTGGGGATTCCCTCCAGCTCTGGTCTCCCTTGAGGGATACACTTCCCCTGTGGGGTACTCACCCTGGAGCTGGTTGTTTCTGTGTGGTGTAGGTCGTCAGTTGTTGTTGCAATCCGGGCTGGGTTGGGCGGTGGTGGCTCTGTGTGATTCTTTTCTGTCTCTGCCTCTGTCGAAGCTGTTGGGTCAAGAGTGTCCACGCTCAGGCAGCTTCTTCTCGGTACCTCTGGGGCCCAAGTGACCCCGCCGGGTTGTTGCGATCGTGATCGGGCGGGCGGGTGGTCTGCAGACAGGACCCTTTGTGGCGCCGAGCCGCTTTGGCGGGATGGAACCTCTCTGCTCGGGTGGAGAGTGCTGGATCGTTGCGATCGCGATCCGGAGGGCCGGGTGGTCTGCCGCAGGTCCTTTTGTCACTCTGCTGATGCCGAGCGACTTTGGCGGGATGGAGCCTCTCTGCTCGGGTGGAGAGTGAGGGGTGGGGGTGGGATCCTCGTGGAGACTCCCGGCTGGTAGGTTTCTCTGTTCCTGGTGATCTGCTGTTCTGCAAACCAGTACCAGATGTTCTGAAAGTGGCCCCCTGTGTCTGCTGTTTCTCTGGGGCTCCCACAGCCCCCGCCGGGCCGGCTGGCCGGCGGCTTGGCGCGCTGCCGCGCGGCCAGTAAAGGTTGGGGGAGGGGTCTTCGCTTTTCTCTGTTTTGAAATTCTTTTCCTCTTTCTTTTTTGTTATTCTCCGCCTCTGGTTTTTCTCTGAGTGTTAGTCTTTTTGTTGTTGTCGGTCTCTTGGGGAGATTAAGCGTTGGAACTCGAACTCTCTTTTTGGTTGGAGAGAGCTGTGGCGTTTCCCTACTGCCCCGTCGCCATCTTGGTCCCCCCTCCTCTTTTTTTTTTTTTGAGGGAGGCCCTCAGCTCTGTCTCTGAGCTTTTGTACTCAAAGTTGGTGTTCTACCACTTGAGCTACTTCTAGATTTTTGATAGTTTATTGAAGAGTTTTACAAGCCTTCTGCCTAAGTTGACTTTAAACCATAAAATTAATCATAGGAATTTATGGAAAATATGAATGTTTAGGCTTAGAAAATTAAAAGGCACAATCTATAATATGCAGAATAGTGTAACAAAGACTATATTATGCTATTTCCATATATTGAAACATTATATTGACATAAAAATAAACAAATTATACAAAGAACTTTAATGAAAGCAGTCATGATACATTAAGTTAAAATTTAGGGTGTGAAATATGTATACAAAGTTGCCCCATTTTTACACATCAGTGGGCACATGGGACTGAAGTAAGTAGTGCCAATGAGCTATCACTTACTGCATGACGAGTAGTGTTGTTAGTGTTTTTAAAAGCTATATCAATTACACAGAAGGAAAGGAAAGAAGAAAAAATTAGGAAAGTAGGAAAATGACTGGAAACACAATCTACCTCTCTATAATAACCATAAACATTAACAGACTCAATTCACCTATCAAAAGAAAAAGAACTGCAGATTGGATCAGAAAACAAGATCCATCAATTTGCTGTCTTCAAGAGACCCACCTCACAGCCAGAGATAAAAGCAAACTCTGAGTGAAAGAATGGAGGAAGATCTACCATGCAAATGCCCCCAGCAAGAAGGCAGGAATTGCCATCCTGATATCTGATAAAAGAAATTTTACATTAAAATCATTATGAAAAGACAAAGAAGGTCACTACATATTAATACTGGGAATTATCCAAGAAGAGGATATTGCCATCATTAATCTATATGCTCCAAACGTTGGTGCACCCAAATATGTTAAGGAAATAGTCTGATTTACAGGAAAACATGGATCCAAATACAATAGTACTAGGAGACTTTAATATTCCACTCTCACCAAAGGACAGGTCTACCAGCCAACGAATTGACAAAGACGTCTCTGAATTAAGTGATGCCATATCTCAAAAGGACTTAACTGACATATACTGAGTTTTCCACCCAACAACAACCCAGGACACAGTCTTCTCAGCAGCCCATGGAACTTTTTCTAAAATATATCATATCTTAGTTCCTACAAGGAATTTAAACAAATACAAGAGGATCGACATAATCCCCTGTATTCTATCTGAACTATAGTGGAATCAAACTAGTTCTCAATAACAAGGCATACAATAGAAAAAACTAAAACACATGGAAATCAAACAGCACACTGCTGAGCAAAACCTGGGTCACAGAAGAAAATAAAGAAGAAATTAAAAAGTTCCCACAATTCAATGAAAATGAAGATACATCACAAAGAAACCTGTGGTACATGGCAAAAGCAGTACTGAGGGGTAAATTTATTGCTCTCAGTGTCCACATCAAGAAAACAGACCAAGTAAATAATCTCATGATGCAACTAAAACTGCTAGAGAAACAAGAAAAAGTTGAACCTAAAGTTGCTAGATGGAGTGAGATAACTAAAATAAGAGCTGAAATTAATGAGATAGAGACTAAGTAAAGTATAAATAAAATTAATAAAACAAAAAGTTGTTTTTTTAAAAAAAATCAATAAAATTGATGGACCATTGCCAAGATTAGATGAGAGGAGACCCAAATCAATAAGATCAGGGAGCCACAGGAAAAATTACAACAAACATCCAAGACATCCAAACAATTATAAAGAAATATTTCCAGACTCTATACTCACTAAGGAAGGAAAACCTAGCAGAAATGGACGAATTTCTAGAGAAATACAAATTGCCCAAATTGAACCAAGAAGAAATAAATCAATTAAATAAGCCAGTATCTTACAATGAGATAGAGGAAGCAATCAGAAGCCATCCAAAAAAGGAAAAGTCCAGGACTAGATGGCTTCACTACGGGATTCTATAAGACCTTTAAAGAGGAACTAATACACATATTCCTCAAGCTCTTCAGAGAAATAGAAACAGAGGGAGTAATCCCAAACTCATTCTATGAAGCCAATATCACACTCATCCCCAAACCAGGCAAAGACCTAACTAAAAAAGAGAACTACAGACCAATTTGTTTGATGAACACAGATGCAGAGCTCCTCAATAAAATTCTAGCCAACAGAATACAGAAACATATTTTAAAAATCTTAATACACTATGACCAATTAGGCTTCATCCCAGCAATGCAGGGATGGTGTAACATACATAAATCAGTAAATGTAATCAATCACATCAATATATCCAAGGTCAAGAACCACATGATTATCTCCATTGATACAGAAAAGGGTTTTGATAAAATACAGCATTCATTCATGTTAAAAGCTCTGGAAAAAAAATAGGAATAGAAGGAATATTCCTTAAAACAATAAAAGCCTCATATGAAAGATCAACAGCCAGTATTATACTTAATGGGGAAAAGCTACAACCAATTCCCCTAAAAATGGGAACAAGACAAGGATGCCCACTTTCTCCACTCCTCTTCAATATAGTTCTGGAATCCTTAGACAAAGCAATAAGGCAAGAAAAAGACATTAAAGGGATCTGCATAAGGGAGGAAGACATTAAACTATCTCTTTTTGCAGATGACATGATTTTATATCTTAATGATCCCAAAAGTCCATCCCCAAACTCTTAGAGCTTATAAACCACCTCAGCAAAGTAGCAGGATACAAAATTAACCCACAAAAATCATTTGCCTTTCTGTACACCAACAATTTACAAACAGAAAGGGAAATCAAGGAAACAATCCCATTCACAATAACTTCCAAAAAAAAAGTATCTAGGAATTAAGCTAACCAAAGATGTAAAGGCTATATTTCATGAAAACTATAAAAGCCTAAAAAAAAGGATCATAGACCTCCCATGTTCCTGGATAGGCAGAATCAATATAGTGAAAATGGCCATACTGCCAAAATTGATATACACACACGTTCAATGCAATTCCCATTAAAATCCCAATGACATGCTTTACTGAAATAGAGAAAATAGTCCAAAAATTCATACGGAGCAACAAAAGACCTAGAATAGCCAAAGCAATTCTAGGCAAAAGAAAGAATGCAGGAGGGACCATCTACTATAGAGCCATAATAACAAAGACAGTTAGGTACTGGCACAAAAAGAGACCCAGAGACCAATGGAACAGATTAGAGGACCCAGAAATAAAACCACATGCAGGTGGACCCATTGCAACAATGAGATGTACAAGATGTTAGGTTGAAAAATGAACTTTACAACTTTGGCGGGGAGGGGGGGGGAAGGTTGGAAGAGATGGGAAGGGATGGGAAGGGGAAACAAAGGAGGAGGCAACAATGCTTGATAAGAAACGTACTCATTGGGCTGGGAAGGTGGCTCAGTGGTAGAGCGCTTGCCTTGCATGCTTAAGGCCCTGGGTTTGATTCCTCAGCACCACATAAGCAAAAAGAAAAAAGCCGGAAATGGCACTGTGGCTCAAGTGGTAGAGCGCTAGCCTTGAGCTGAAGAGCTGAGGGATAGCGCCCAGGCCCAGAGTTCAGACCCACAACTGGACCCCCCCCCAAAAAAAAAGAATGTACTCATTATCTTGCCCATGTAATTGTAACCCCTCTATATGGCATTTTCACAATAAAAAAAATAAAAATTGAAAAAAAACATGTGTACAGTCAGATGATATTTGACAAAGTAGCCAAAGACAAACAGTGGAAGAATCATAGCCTCTTCAACTACTGGTGCTGGGAAAACTGGGTGGCCACATTCAGAAAACTACAAATGGACCCTAGACTGTCACCATGCACTAACATCAACTCAAAATGGATTAAATACCTTCACATCAAACGTGATATTCTGAAACTACTGCAGGGCAGAGTAGGAGAGACATTTGAACTTTATAGGCACAGGCAGGAACTTCCTGAACAGAGTCCCAGGGTCACAGCAAATTGGAGAGAGACTTGACAAATGGGACTACCTTAAAATGAAAAGTTTCTGCACAGATAAAGAAATAGTAAGCAAACTAGAAAGAAAGCCAACTAATTGGGAAAAAAATTACCAGCAATATATAAGACAAGGGCCTAATATCCATTATATACAGGAAACTTAAGAAACTAATAAACTGATCATGGAATGGGCAAGGGAGCTAAAGAGAGACTTCTTAGAAGAAGAGATAATAATGGCAAAGAAACACATGAGGAAATGTTCATCAACCCTGGCTGTAAAAGAACTGCAAAGCTGGGTCCTGGTGGCTCATGCCTATAATCCTAGATACTCACGAGGCTGAGATCTGAGGATCACTGTTCAGTGCCACTTTAGGTAGGAAAGCCCATGAGACTCTTATATAAACCACCAGAATACCGGAAGTGGCACTATGGCTCAAGTGGTAGAATGCTCCCTTGAGCACAGGGACAGTGCCCAAGCCCAGAGTTCAAGTCCCACCACCGACAAAAAAAAAAGAAATGCAAATAAAAACAACACTGATATACCACCTTACCACTGTTAGAATGACCCATATCCTAAATTCTGCCAATGACAAATGCTGGAGGGGATGCGGAGAAAGAGGAACCCTACTATATTGCTGGTGGGATTGTATACTAATACAACCACGTTGGAAAGCAGTCTAGAGGTACCTCAGAAAGCTAAATATAGACCTGCCCTGGGAACCAGCCATACCACTCCTAGGCATCTACCCTGGACAACAGGAACCAGTGTACAAGTATACAAGGACACATGCACCTCCATGTTTATTGCAGCACTGTTCACAATAGCCAAGATATGGAAACAACCCAGATGTCCCACTACTGATGAGTAGACCCAAAAATTGTGGTACCCATATACAATGGAGTACTATGCAGCCATTAGAAAGGACAAAATAATGGCATTTGCAGGGAAATGGATGGAACTAGAATGAATTACTTTGACCTTAGCCAAGAACAAAGAGACAAACGGCACATGGTCTCCCTGATATGTGGATACTAAAGCCAAAATGCAAGGAGATATAACAAAGTAAACAAGACTTGAGAAACAAAGGACAGACACTCATTTTGTCGTATCATTGCTAAATGACTCCATGTTCTTGACCATACATATGGTATATATATATGCGCGCAACAGAGTGAAGCCGGAGGAGGACGCAGAATAAGTTGGAAATGAACAACACACAACAAAGGGGCCCATCAGCTGCACTAGACATAGAAGAAAAAGAACTAAGCAACCCAAAGACAGTGATGGGAAGGGAGGAATGAGAGGGAAAGAGGGAACAGCTCAAACTCTATGGACCATAATAAAGACAATTTGCCTTGTGAAGGTTAAAATGTGTTTGTGACTTTAACTATCACTATTCCACAATACTATGAAATATGTGAAATTTATGTAATCACCTAATCTCAATTGAAAACGAAGAAAAGTGAGAGAAGGGATGGGTTAGGAGCGATGGGTGACAACGTTGTCAGACACCTCATATCCATATACTGTTTTGTAGAATGGGAACTTTGTACAACTACTTAAAGATAATAATAATTCTCAAAAATGTTTAAAAATATATTTAAAAGTGCATCTTCTACAAGAGTTAAAAAAAAAAAGCTGTATCAACTAGCAATCTTCTTCTTAACTACAAATCACTCTTTTTGCCTGCGTGTTGAAAATGGAACTAGGCCCTACAAATAGTTTTTCCCATGCCTTATCATGCAATGTTGAGCTGTGTCAGTAGGGTGTGCTGGAGAGACATTGAAGACAGAAAGGAGTTTATTTTCTGTTCTGGATAGTCTAGAACCTCACCACTATGATCCAGGATGACCATCAGATTTCTTTTGCACCAGAACCTGCCATTAAACACTTCCCCCATTGAAGCTTTCCCTGACACTTTAGAAGGTAGATTTCTGGCAAAGTCTACCAGTGAATCATAGCAAATTTTTTCCATGGCATGAGGCAAGTCATGCCTTATCCACTACAGTTTGAATGTGGAAAATGGCAGGAACATTTCCATGGGATTATATCCTTTAATGTGTATAGAATGTCTATATAATTCCTAAAAACTAGGGCAATCGTTTTGGTACTAAATTATTCTCTATATTACAAATGAGGACATTGGGTCACCATGTAGGCTTTTATTGATAGGAGCTGATAGAGTTTAAATTTATTGCTTAATGCAATCATTTAACTTTATTCTATTTTAAAATCCCAAAGTGGTAGAACACATTACTTTTCAAATACCTGAGGGCACAGGAACTTCATACAAACAATTTGAAAGCCCAAGCTCCAGAGTCGCTTTATGTTGAACAAGGAACAATACAAATAAGGGAGGACACTGGGTCACCATGTAAGCTCTTCTTTTAAAAAAAAATAAGCTTTTTATTGTGTACAGAGGGGTTACAATTACATGAGCAAGTAATGAGTACATTTCTTATCAAGCCTGGTGCCTCCTCCTTTGTTTTTTCCCCTACCATCCCTTCCCTCCCATCTCCACAATTACACTGCCCCCTCCCCCACCCACCCCGCCTAAATTGTAAAATTTGTTTTTTGACATAGTGTCTTATACATCTCATTGTTGCATGGGTCAACCTGTATCCTATTTAAACAATTTGTTTTTTCCCTTCCCCTCCCCATATTATACCACCATCAAATACAGTGAAAACGGGTTATACCGAGGGGGAGGAAAATACAAAGCAAAAAAAAAAAAATCAAGTTCTTCTTGATAGAAGCTGATAGAGTTCAAAATTTGGCTCCAGAATACACACTTAACAACCATTGTTATCCTGATTTCTGAGATATTAAGTATACACACAGACATACATAAAAATACATTGGGCGAGGTGCTAGTGGCTTATGCCCGTAATTCTACTAGTCACTCAAGAGGCTGAGATCTGAGGACTGCAATTCAAACTAAGCCCAGGCAGAAAAGTCCATGAAACTCTTACCTCCAATCAAACAGCAGAAAACCAGAAGTGGTAGAGTACCAGCTTTAAGGGAAAAAAAACCAAGTGTAAGTACAAGACCCTAAGTTTAAACCCCGTTATTAGCTTTAAAAAAAATCCTAGACAAAACAGCACCACCCCACAAAAGAAATTAAAAACAAAATTGAAAGTAAAAGCAGCTACATGTGAATGGTAGCAACCACAACGTGGTCAAAATTCTTAGTCTGAGGGTATAGCTCATATAACACTTGCCCATCAAGAGTGAAAAGTGTTCACTCTAATACCTAAATAAATAAATTTTGCACATGTCTTATGTTAACTGCTGTAAAATTTCCAAATTTATTTTCATGAGTAAACATTCACTATCATCAGAACCACATACATCTTTAACAAAAAAAAAACCTCTATGGAGTCCTTGCTGGACAATGTCTTTACAAAGCACCCCACCATTTCAATAAAGTTTCAAGCCATCCAAGCCACCTCTCCTGTCTGTCATGTCTACTTCCATCCTACTCCTGATATACACAGGTGCATGTTCATCGCTGAGGTATGATTCCAAAATTTTAGTTCTCAGAGCTGTGTTTTTAATCCATTCAGCACTGAAGCTGAAATTAACCGCAGCTACATTTTAATTTGCACAATTACAATCTCACACCAATAAAAAGCATTTATTATGAGTTGGACCTTGGCTCTATAGCCTATACCATTCCCTAGACTTTACAGCTAATATTAGCAACAGTGCACAACATATTTAAATTAAGTTTCAGGAAGCTAAACTATGGACATTATTTCCCACTGTCAAATTATGTTATGTTGCCTCTCTTTTATAGCTTTCAAATCTACTTGTCTTGAATTATTTATATCACACTCCAGTAATTTGCTCTCTGGTTTTCTCTGGGTTACATATAAGCTGTGGTTCAAAATTTGGTTTTCTCTGGGTTACATAGTAAGCTGTGGTTCAAAATTGGCTCCAGAATACACACTTAACAACCATTGTTATCCTGATTTCTGAGATATTAAGTATACGCACAGACATACGTAAAAATACATTGGGCAAGGTGCTAGTGGCTTATGCCCGTAATTCTACTAGTCACTCAAGAGGCTGAGATCTGAGGACTGCAGTTCAATTCCTTGGGAGAATAAATTTTCTAATGGTCCTGATAGTTTAATTCCAAAAATCTCAGTATAAATAGCAAGACTATTATTTTATATTTTATGAGAAAAAAAGGGAATCCCTATATTTCCACACACATTCCAGGCTCCTTTTGGGTAAATATCTCTAAGTTAAAGACAAAATATCAGCTGGTTGCTGATGGCTCATATCTGTAATCCTAACTACTCAAGAGGTTAAGATCTGAGAATGGATGCCCAAAGCCAGCCTGAGCTGATAAATCTGCGAGACTCTTTTCTACAATTAGCCAGATTAGCCAGCAAAAATATGGAACTGGAGGTGCTGTTCAAGAGGTAGAGTGATAGTCCTGAGCAAAAAAGCTAAGCAACTACATGAAGACTTGAGTTCAAGCACAGTACTGGCATGTGTGTGTGTGTGTGTGTGTGTGTGTGTGTGTGTGTGTGTGTGTGTGTGTGTGTGTGTGGAACTCAGGTCCAGAGTTCAAGCTCCAGGGCTAGCAAAAAATTTTTAAAAATTAAAAAATCATGCAATATTATAAAACTGGTGGTTGTTTAAACCACTAAGTGCTGGGACATTTTGTTATAAAACAGTTGATAACTGGAATTTTGTTTGTAGGCTGCAGAAGTTTGGTGATTTTATTCATTAAAAATTTTACATCCCTCTTTATCTCAGTAACACCAATAGAGATGAGATTATCAAAATTTTGCTTTCTATAGAATAAAGACAGATACAGGAAAGTTTACCAGGAGAAATTATATTTATATTGTTATTATAAAGGTGATATACAGGATAGTTACTGTTTCACAAGTCAGGTGAGTACATTTCTTTCGGGACAACGTTGCCTTTTCCTTTGTTCTGCCCAGTTTTTCCCTCCAGTCCCACCCCCAAGTTGTATAGTTCATTTTCAGCATAGTGTCTAGTGAGTATCATTGCTGCATTTGTTCTCGCTTTGTCCCTTCACTTCTGTGCAAGAAGTAATATTAAAGAATGTCCCATTGAGCACTGTATCAAGTGAATTTACAAAGCTAATCCAGCTGGAAAAAATATGTCCTGGAGGAAGAAATGAGCTCTTTTTTTGAACTAAAGTTCTACCTTGTTCAATTGCATTTATAAAGGATAAAATACTGAAGCATTGTTCTAGGGTAAGGTGAGAGGAGGTGAAAAAATAGAAGGGAGATGGAAAAAATTCAATGCACATTTGTTTATCAGATAACAAAACCAATTCCTTCAAGGCTTTTGTTTTCAGTTTTCAGTTTTTTCTTTTCTTGTTTTTTTTTTTTTTTTGTAAGCTAGCAATGTATATGTTCTTGCTCTGTCATCACTGTTTCTTTTTTTAATTTTATTTTATTATAAAGATGCTGTACAAAGGGGTTGCAGTTACACGAGTAAGATAATGAGTACATTTCTTGTCGAGCATTGTTACCCCTTCCCTTGTTGTTCTCCCACTATCCCTTCCCTCCCTCCCTCCCTCCCTTACTCCTCCCCTGCCCCAAGTTGTAATGTTGATTTCCAATATAGTGTCTTGTGAGTATCATTGTTGCAATGAGTCATCCTGTGTTCTTTATTCAGCGTTTTGTTATTACCCTTCCCCTCCCCAAATTAGACAAATGTATATACAAGATGCAGGGTACTAATTGAAAGATACAAACCTTGCCTCTTAAACTGAAGAGTTTAAGAGAACCACATACTGTACATCTCATGCTGAGTCTGAAAATGAACTCAGGAGAAACCTTGTGGAAAAACATAGCTCATTGTAAGATCACAGTTCTTTTGAATGCTAATTCTCAAATCAATTTATGTATTTCAATCACTCAGGCAATTGTTTGTTTGTTTGTTTGTTTATGTTGTGCTGGTACTTGAACTCTGGGCCTGAGCCCTGACTGGGAGCCTCCTTGTGCTCAAGGCTAGTGCTCCACCACTGGAGATACAGCCCCACTCTTGGCTTTTTTTGAGTAGCTTATTGGTGATGAGTCCCAATGGGGACTTTTCTGCTTGGGTTTCGAACAGTGATCCTCAGATCTCAGCCTCCTGAATGAAAGTTACAGGGGTGAGCCACCAATGAATGCCCAGCTAACCAAAAAAAGAAAAAAAGGAAATATTTTAAAATACTTTTTTCCAAAAATTCTGGTGTAAGATCTGAGAATATATATATATATATATATATATATATATATATATATATATACACACACACACAATATAGATAGATAGATAGATAGATAGATAGATAGATAGATAGATAGATAGATAGAATAAGCTTCAGAGTAAACAAACCAAAACAAAATAAAACCCCTCAAAACAAAGCAACAGAAAGGTAAAAGCCACTCAAGCAAACCATTCAGTTATCTCCTTCCCACCTTAGTTTATTTTGTGTTGCCAGACATCGAGTAATAGTGATTAGAGAATTGCAGGCACTGGAAATGCACACGGGCAATCCTAGCTTGAGGATCAGAGTTGGGACTCAGCCTGAGCAAGAAAATCCTTGAAATTCTTATCTCCAATCTAGTCACACAAACACCCCTACACACATGAAAAAAAAAAAAAAAAAGTAGGAAGTGGCGGTGAGGCTCGAGTGGTAGAATGCAAGCTAAAAAGCTAAGGGACACCACCCAGACCCTGAGTTCAAGCCTCAGGACCACAGGTACACCACACACACACACACACACACACACACACACACACACACACACACACACACACACACACACACACACACACACACACACACACACACACACACACACACACACACACACACACACACATACAAATGCAGACTTACTTCTTACAGTTTTGGAGGTTGGAAGTGCAAGATCCCGAAGCTTGAATTGAGGAGGAGGGGGGTAGTAACCTGGGTTTCTGGCTGTGTTGTCTGCCATGGTGGATGACCACAGAATATGAATGGGAGGGGGTATCTTGTCCCTTTGTCAAGAATAGATAACTGGCTCATTTCCTAGATAATCCCTTTTGTGGGTGCTCTCATGATCTAACCTTCCCTTAAAGGGTTTTACTTCTCAACACAGTTTCCAACACAGGACCAAAGAGAGGTACCTTCAAACCACAACTCCGCCTGTGTGCTCTGCCCATTCTTTCCAATACTGACCCATATTCAGGATTATATTTCTACCATTCTGTAACAATCGTTGAAAGAAGAGCCACATAAATATCCACTCAAAACTTCCAATGCAAGTTCCCTCTTAGACATATTAATCTTCCCGATTTACTAAACTATATTAAATCTTTAACAAATTTCATCTGCACTTTTTTCCCTCTATTACAGCTATCATCCTGAAAATTCCTTTTTTCTCTCCTACTTAAACTCTTGGGGATTGCAGTTTCTTCTTTCTTAATTATTTCCCTTATTTTCGTAAAAGGAAGATAACATTTTAAGATACTACATACTTGAAAAAAATATAACTGAGCCCAAACTTATAAATTAGCAATCTTATTTTTTGTGAATGCGGGTACTGGGGTTTGAATTCAGGGCCTGAGCACTGTCCCTTAGGTTTTCCACTAAGACTGAGGCCCTATTGTTTTGAGCCACAGCTCCACTTCACTTTTTGTTGGTTAACTAAAGAGTTACAGACTTCCCTGCCCAAGCTGGCTCCAAACCACAGCCTTTAGATTTCAGCCTTCTGAATAGCTAAAATTACAGCCAGCATTTCTACCAAACTAGAAATCTTATTTCCTTCAAACTTGAAGGCAATCTCCTTTGTCTTCTGAATCTAGGAATTACCTTTGCTTAGTCTAGTTTGTTGTTGTTGTTGTTGTTTTCTGGGGTTTTTTTTTGTTATGGATTCCTTATAAACTCTTTTCATTTCTACCAAATATTTGAGATTTTAAGACTTATTTTCTTTAGTTTAGAACTATTTTGATTCCTTTTGAATCAAATCACTGGCACTCTCTTTCTGCAGGTTATTCTCCATTTCAGCCTCCATTTCCTGGGGATCATAACCTGTTTATGTTTTCTTTTCTTTCTTTTTTTTTTTTTTTTGTTTTCTTTTCTTGTTTCTGTTTTTAAAGAGTTTTGTGGTCCTTTGATATTTTTACTGATAACAGACTGTGGCTTGGATTTCCTTGGACCTTTCTGAGATATCTTACCAAGGTTAAGGAATTTCAGCTTATTTTCTTCCTCCTCTTAAACTACTTGTGAGACACTTCTACCTGTTGAGGCAATCGAAATAATAAGGAATTTGTAGTCTTTTTTTTAAAGATGGTCCTAAATATTCCTTCCATATCCTATTACTTCATGTAATATGACTTTATCACTCCCTCATAAACACCTCCCTCACCCACCTCTGCTCAGTGCCTAAGCTAGCTGTTAAGCATTAGCTGTTAAGCACTATAATGGCCCCATTGTCAAACTACTACTTAATCTCATTGAGTTTGCTGATTGTGGTTCAGGAGGGAAGCATCTATTTTGGTACTATCTATACAGCAAATAGAATTTTGCCGAACTTTTTTTAAACATCATTATAATTTTGAACAGCATCTTTTAATCAGAAGACATCTTGGTGCTTTAAATGCAAAACTAGCTAACATATCATATTGCCCTTTCACACTTCTCATTACTAAATATTAGATCTCAATTCAAATGAAGCATTTGACTATTAGCAAAGTAGACTCAGGCCATATTTCATGACAGGTAACAAGAACTTAAAAATACCTCTTGTGTTTCTTTAGCTCTCTCCATATTTTATCAGAAATTCTGCTGTATTTACTTTAGTAAAAGCTGACTCAGTTGTTAGCCTTTCTTGCACAATAGTAAAAGTATTATAATGTGTTGTAATAGCATCCTCCTCCTAGTATTTGTTAAAAATAGAATCTCAGAGATGATAACATTGTAATCCCTAGTTCTACATTAAGGGGCATATTCTTCCCAAGATACTAATGCATAAAGTAGAATAGTAATAATAGGTATGAGAAAATGTGTACTCAGGGAAGAATATAACCTTTTAAAATTACTTACAAACAGAAATCCAGGCACTAGGCTTGCCAAAACACAGTTTATCACAACTGAAACTAATTTTCCATTCTTGCAAACACAATTATAAAAGCATCAGATGAATTCCAAGTAGTAAACTTAAGACCAAGTTTCCTAATTTCAAGTTCACACACTCATACGATATTTTGTAAACTACTTTCTCTATCACAGTAGTTTTTAAAGTTTCTCATAGAAGTAGAGTCTTTATTCAAATGCATTTTATCCAGAAGCAGGAAGATCATGAGTTTAAGACCAGCCCAGACAAAGTGAAATCCTATCTAAAAAACAAAATAAAAACAAAAGGGAGCTGGGCCCTGATGGCTCATGTCGGTAATCCTAATTACTCAAGAGCTGAGATCTGAGGTTCACTGTTCAAAGCCAATCCATGCAGGAAAGTCCATGAGACTCTTATCTACAACAAACCACCAGAAAACCGGAAGTGGCAGAACACTTGCCTTCAGCAGGCCCAGAGTTCAAGTCCCACAACCAACCAAAAAACAAAAAACCAGAAAAAGTTGTGGTTCAGCTTAAGCAAGGCCCTGGGTTCCATCCTCAGTACTGCAAATATGTGCATGTGTACACACATTCATACATAAACATATTCATACATATAAACATACATACGCATTCATGCACGTATACATACATACATGCACACATACATATTTCAACCTACTTTTGTATTGTCTCTTCATGAAAGCCCAGATTTGTTTATATTAACCATTTTTGTGTCTTCAACTTGTATATTATCCATAACATTTGGATGCTACTGATGTACACATTTTTTCCTTCTTGTTTTGTTTTTTATTCATGTTGTTATTTTTCACCCATTTTGTTTTGTCTTGTTTTGGCAGCACTAAAGTTTCTCCTTATTTGCCACTTTATTACCCTTACTTTTGTAATCTTGAAATGTCTTCTGGGTTTTTTGTTCTTCTCATCTCCTAAATATGTTTGTTCTCAATGTAAATTTAAGTATAAGGCTTTAAAGATTGTATGATTAAAATTGTTTTGAGTTATGCTTTTATTTTGAGGCAAGTTTGGCAGATTTTTTTTAAATCTTAGGTCCAAATTTGTCTTTCTCAAATGCTTTGAAAATATTATCACATTTTTTTCCATTTTTGCCTTGCACCCAGTGCTGCTGTTAAGTCTAACTTGAGTGACTCATTTTCCTTTGGTGTTCATCTGCTGTTTCTAATTAGTGAATTGTCTTTTGTTTATTCAGACACATTGTATCTTCTTACTTGTGGTACAGGTGTTTCCTTTTCTCCCCTGTTTGTTCTCTGTATAGTCTTGCAAGAGGTCTTTCATTATCTTCAAGTCTGGGAAATGACATCTATTCTTTCCTCAGATCTCCTCCTCTCCTCTTTCCTTCCATTTCTGTCACTGTCTACCCTACAAAGACATTGACCTTTCTTCCTTCTACTTTAATGCCCTTTCTTGTCTAGGGTATTGGAATTTGTGGGAGAAGGAAGGTACATGAGCAGAGAGAGGGAAGTAAAAAAAAAATGTATGCATGGGTGAAAATGGAGCCAGACAACTCAATGAGACTAGTTTGGGAAAGGGAAAAGGAGGGAGGAAGACTAATAGAGGGGTGATTATAATAAAGAAGTATTGTTTACATAAATGGGCTTGTTAAAATGATACTCCCTATACTACTAATGGGTCTCAATAATAAAAACAAAGGACTTGGAGGGCTGGGATGTAGCTCGGTGGCAAAGCTCTTGCCTAGCAAGTGCAACGTCCTGGGTTCGATCCCCAGTACCAAAAAGAAAAGACAAAAAATTACAGTTAGACAGTATAACATGTGGAGGAGATGGGGACAAAAAGTCGTTTAAGGATTCAGGTGGACCTGTTGCAACAATGAGAAGTACAAAATGTCATGTCAAAACCAGCTTTACAATGTCAGTGTGGGGGGGGAGGGGGGTATAATTGGGTGGGGGGAGGGGGGTAAAATTGGGTGGGGGGAGGGGGGAGGCGGGGAAGGGAAGTGAAGGGTAAACAAAGGAGGAGGCTGCAATGCTTGGTAAGAAATGTATGCATTATCCTGCCCATGTAATTGTAGCCCCCCTGTACAGTATGTTCTCAAATAAAATAAAATACAATTAAAAAAAAAAAAAAAGATTGACATTGTTAGACATAAAAAAAAAAAAAATTACAGTTAGAAAAAAACCCAAACCAAAAAAAAAAAGGACTTGGGTTATTATTCAAACACAAAGACTGTCTTTTGTATAAAAATGTATAAAACTGGAGTTCATCTTGTTAAATGAAAGAAGCCAGTTTGAGAAAAAAACAAATACATGTTTTCTTTCATATTTGGAGTTCAGATATAAAAAAAATAAAAGAACATAACCATATCGGAAGAGTATAAACCAGTGGGATTTGGGAGAGGAAAAAGGACATAATATAATGAAGCTCATTTAAATAAATTTGTAAGGTGGTTAAGAAAACAGAGGGGGATAAGAAAGATCAATACAGGGGAGGATATGACCAAAATACCTTGTGTGTGTGTGTGTGTGTGTGTGTGTGTGTGTGTGTGTGTACAGAAATGCACAGTGAAACTTTTTATTTCGTACAATGAATATATAGTAATAGCCAGGTGTTGGTAACTCATGACTATAATCCTAACTGGGACTAAGATCTGAGGATTGCAGTTCGAAGCCAGCCTAGGCAGGAAAGTCTGTGAGACTTATCTTCAATTAACTACCAAAAAAGCCAGAATTTGAAATAAATAAATCAAAGCACACAATATGTAAATTAAAAGAAGTGGCCTATATCCCCACAATCCTAGCCAACAGGAGGCTGAGATCTGAAGATCAAGGTTCAAAGTCAGCCTGAGCAAGAAAGTCTGAGACTCTTATGTCCAATAAGCTACCAAGAAGCCAGAAATAGAGTAGCTGCTTAAGTGGTAGAGTGCTAGCCTTGAATAAAAGAAGCTCAAGGGGCCATTGTAGGAAATGCTGAAGCTGAGCTGTGAAACCTGGAAAAGGTTTGAGGGGTTGGAATGCTGCCTCCACTGCACTTGGAATGCTGAGAGCTGGTCATCAAGGACTAAAACAGACAGCTCTGGACAGCATGTAGAGACTGGGGGTGCCACCCAGGGCTGTGCTGGGGACTTTGTAGGCTGGACAAAGACCTTCACAGCTTAACCATGGACTAGATAAGTGGACATCATCTCTGGACTTTGCCTGGACAGCAGTCTCCTGTCTCAAAAAAAAAAAAAATAAGGAAACAGCATTTCTCACAAACTGTTTAAGCTCTGATTGTAATGTTAATATAGATGCTTTATGTTTTACATGTATTCATGGTACTCTTCCCTGTGTAAACTCAAATAAATATGCTTACTTGTGGGGACTTGGAGTCCAAATGTCAGAGAGCCTTGGGACCTCTGGTCCCAGCTGATTCTTTTTTTCCCCCAGCCAACTGGCTTTATTCATTTATTTATTTTTATTTTTTTTATTGTAAAGATACTGTACAGAGGGGTTACAGTTACATGAGTAAAGTAATGAGCACATTTCCTATTGAGCATTGTTACCTCCTCCTTTGTTTTTCCCTTACCATCCCTTCCCTCCCCACCTCCCCAACTCCTCCTCCCCACAAGTTGTAAAGTTCGCTTTCAACATAGTGTCTTGTACATCTTATTGTGACAGTGAGTCAACCTGTATCCTTGTTTCAGCATTTTGTCATTTCAGTTTTCCTCCCCAAATTAGAAAAATGTATATACAAGATGCAGGGCACAGGAATCAACTACAGTGAAAACATGGGTTATACCATGGGGGAAGAACATACAAAAGAAACAAAAAATATCACATAGTACATTAAAAACAACAGCAACAGCGTCCCTATCTTGGAGTTTATTTTACTTAGGCAGCTGCTTCTTGTCTCTTATCTCTCTCTCTCTATTTCTGCCTTTTCTAATTTTCTTCGGCCTGGTATCCCATCAGGCTGCCTTGACAGTTAACAGACAGTGCCCAGGCCCTGACTTCAAGCCCCAGGATTGGCACCCAAATAAAAAAATAAAAATAAAAACAGAGAGGGAGCAATTGCTAGGGATGATCTCTGATCAAACACCTCTATGTAAGGTTCAGACAGAATCAGACAATATGAGGGGCCCGAGCTCTGGGTGGGCCATGGCTGGTCACTGCTTGACTTGATTGTGAGCCTGCCTTTTTAAGATTATTGTTGTTGTTGTTGTTTTGTAGTACTGGGATTTTGAACCCAGGGCCTTGGGCTAATTTGTCTTGCTTGCTTAGCTGGCACTCTATTATTTGAACCATACCTCCAGCCTGGCTTTTTGCTTCTTTTTTTGGAGATGAAGTATCATGGACTTTTTTTCCCAAGGTGGCTTCCAACCAAGATCCTCTGGTACTCTTATTCCTGGGTAGCTAGGGTTACAGGCATGAATCACCATACCTGGCTTAGAGTGGGCCTTTCTAGTTTAAAGACCCACATCTTTTTAAATTTATTCTGAGCCAGTTTAGCTTCTGCTTTATATCACCTGGAGAAAGCAATACACCAAAACAGTGAGGCAGCAGAAGTGAAGAATAAACAGAATAAAGTCAGGAGACCGATCAGAAAGAAGCAGAGGGCCACCAGGTACTGAGATAGTGCTGCTAAAAGAAGGACAGGAAATGAGTCAAGGATCCCAGAGAGCTTGCATTCCAGTCTGGAATGGGAAAAGGAAGGAAGACCCTAGGGATTTAGATAGTGCTGCAGAGATAACAGAGCAATGTGAACTGGAAAAAGCTTCTTATTTACTAAAGCCATAGAAGTCTTCTTCACAGAGGAGACATCTGATCCGGACCTATAGGAGGAGATTCCAGTTGTGTGAAGCTCTGAAGGAAAAGCTTTCTTAAGGTAGAAAGATTTAGAAGCACATTCCTGGAAGAGAAAAAAATACATGGAAAATTGAGAACTCCCCCAAGAACTTAGAGTGGGAGTAAATTCTCTGGGATCTGGACAAAGTAAAGGTTCTGATTCTCTAGGTCTAGGGTGATGATGTCAAAGGTCATACCTTTTGGAGGGGGTGAGGAGCAGAGTTGCCTATGTTGCTTAGGTTGGCCTAGAAGTTGCTATGTAGGTCAGGGTGGCCTTGAGTCCTAGATCCTTCTGCCTTAGCCTCTAGAATGCTGGGATTACAGGTGTGAACTACCCTGTCTGGCCTATGATTCGTGAATTTGTAGCCATTTACCACTATAATTCCAATATTTCTGGTTTACAGACCACACTTGTTGTCTACAGCCCAGTCCGCAAAGAAATAAAAGCTAAACCTTTGTAAACTTTTGCAGTGCTTTGCCATTTGCACAAGGTCCAAACATGTTACCCTTTTTCTGCCATTACAAAGCCCTGCCCTGAGCTGAGCACTTTCAGCTGAGGAAGGAGGGCAGGGAACTGTGGGTTACCAGGTACAATGAGGAGTGGAAAGAAAATGTCAGGTATCACTCATGCAAACACAGGCATGCGTGCACAACACGTACATCTCGCACATACAGAACTAGCTGCTGGCAGTCAGGCATCTGCTTCTCAGGCAAACACCCAGAAATGACTTCCCTAAGAACAACCTGGATTTGCAGGAAGACTTTCTCATTCTGGAATTTAAGGGCTGGAGGGTATGTGTGAGATTGTGCTTCTTCAAAATTGATTCATCAGCCTTTCCACAGGCCTAAAGGGTGCTACAAAGCAGAGTTCATTGATTGCCTCATGGCTTGAATAAGAACACACCAGCTAGGACTACTAGACTTTCAAGGAACTGAAAGGAGCAAGCATTGTTAGTCAGAGAAAAGCAGATCCATAGAAAAGGAATTCATAAAATCATAATGCTGACAGTCTTGCCATGTTTGAAGAAAACCTGGGCTCTAGAGTTCCCACCTCTGAACTGACCTTTCACTTTTCTCTACGTGTTCCTTCAGTTGCCAGAGGCTGACAGAAACTCCTGGCTTCCTCATTTTTTTTCTAGCTATCTTGTCATAAATTTCTCCTAACTGAGGCAAGCTCAGTATGTTCCTTGAAATTTAAAGTATCTATCTAGCTCATTTTGGCCGCTTAATCTGAATCTTTCATCAGTTTGGGTGCTTTTGGTTCCAACAACTGATGCAAACTAGTTTAGTATCTAAAAAGGATTTGTGTCAGACATAAATGAAAAGATAATAGATGGAGTGTACTTCAGGTGAGATGTGATCCAGTAATTCAATGATTTTTTTCTCAAAAACTAACTTTGAGATCTCATTTATTACCACAAAGGAGGAACATTACTTATTATTGCTTGGGCCATATCAACAATCTCTTTCATTATTATTGCTATTTTCTTGATTGTTTTTCAGGGGAGAGGAATAGGAAATAAGTGACTTACTCCTTCAAAATATGCATAATAGGATAGAAATACTGTGTAAAAATGTTCTTGTAGGTTGCGTAAATCTGAGACAGACAAGACAAATATTTTGGAATACTGAGCATGTGTTCACATTAACCTCATTTCAGTGCTTTCAGAGTGTCTGTATGGCACCAGAATGTGTGAATCCGAAAGGAAATAAATTCATGATCAGAAGGTCATGGCTTGCCAAAGCCTTTCCGTCCATCCTCAGAGAAATGACACCCAGACAGACATAGTGTTGGTTTCATAGTTTTTATTCCTCTGTAAACAAGTTGTTAGATGAAGAAAGACTGCTTGAAGGCTCTCAAAAGAGAAATCATTCCTGTTTTTCTCATGCTTGGGATTCTCAGCCATTTTCTTTTCCTAATGACTCTCTTCTAAGCATACATATTTTCACTACTATTTTTTCTTTCCTCTTCTTTTTCCAATATTACCAATTTTTAATGAAGAATAAAAAAATTAAAGATCACTCCAAACTTTTTTTAAATGAACAAATGGGGAAAAAAATCTAAATGCATTTCTTTTAATTGAGCAACTAGAGACCAATTGAAACCATAAAATCAGTCAGCCAATAGTCAGAGTATAAAAATATTTCTGCAAACTATAATAGTGAGAATTGCACATGTGTTATATATTAGATAAACCCGTAGGCAGACTCCTGCCATCTAGTTTGCACTTAAATGAAGCCTTATTAATAAGAGTCATGGCTGCTTAAGGGTAATGGAAACAGGCTCCCACTATTAGAATTGTGCCAATCACTTGGTTCTTGGGAAAAGGCTTAGGTCTTACAGAATGCTGTCTCAGAGTCATGCAGAAATGCCTCCCTTTCTTCACCTGTGGGCCACATATGGTTAGGAAAACAGAATGAAGAGGGAGTGTCTGAGAGGCAAGGAAAAGGCTCTTCTGATTCTAGAAGCAACTAAAATTGAATTCTATAGACACGAAAGGTTCAGAGGAGACAATGGCAGCCTTTCATCTGTATTTTTATATTTTACAAATGTAAAATAGTATCATATAGTTAGTTTCAGTTATAACACACAAAATCAATCTTGGAAGTCCCTAGAAACATCTTTCTTAGAAAAGTAGCTGAACAGAACTAAATTGGAGAAAAACAAATGTCTGTGGAGAGCATCCTGCTGGGGCTGGAGCTGGAGTGCCAACAGGATTGTGGTTCTCACTCTTTTGCCTTCAGATCCCAGATGCTGTGATTAGCATGGAACAGAACAAATTACAAATATGCAGACCTGCCTGTGGCGAACTTCAACCCACCCTACAAAATAGAAGAGCTCACCTTGGCCTGATTTATACTTTGGCTTTCTCTGTTGGATTTTATTTCATATTCTTTAATCTTCCCTTCCTTTTTGGCGGTTATAGGAATTTGAACTCAGAGCATTGCACTTGCTCAAGAAGATGCTCTACTATGAGATGAGTCCCTAGACCATCTTGTTTTAGGTTTTATTTATTTATTTGGACAGGATAGCAAGTTATCTGGGCAGAACTCAAACCGTGATCCTGCTACCTGTGCTTCTTCTAGTTGGGAGTACCACCACACCCAGCTGAATTGTTCAGCATTTCTAACTTGCTGACTTATTGGTCTTGCTAACTTTTGTGCCTGGGCTGGCCTCATACTGCTATCTTCCTCACCTGTGTCCTGAGTAGCTGGGATAACAGACATGGCTCACCTGGCCTGGCCAAAAGAGCTTTCTTTTGGGAAAAGAAGTTTTCTAAAGCTTGAGATAGTAGTATTGGAACAGGGGGAATTAAAGAAAAATAAAACCCAGCGATGTACCCATTTGAACTGTGATCTACCACATCGGACTTTTAATTTTTTTTCTTAAACTAATGGAATATATGTGTGTGTGTGAGAGAGAGAGAGAGAGAGAGAGAGAGAGAGAGAGAGAGAGAGAGAGAGAGAGAGAGAGAGAGAGAGAGAGAGAGAGAGAGAGAGAGAGAGAGAGAGAGAGAGAGAGAGAGAGAGAGAGAGAGAGTGCATGTGTATAAGAACTATCTAGGCGGGGCTGGGAAGGTGGCTCAGTGGTAGAGTGCTTTTGCCTTGAGTGCATGAGGCCCTGGGTTCAATTCCTCAGCACCACATAAGCAAAAACAAAAAAGCCGGAAGTGGCGCTGTGGCTCAAGTGGTAGAGTGCTAGCCTAGAGCTGAAGAGTTGAGGGACAGTGCCCAGGCCCAGAGTTCAGGCCCCATGACCGGACCCCCCCCAAAAAAATGAAGTATCTAGGCTATTAGATTTTTGACTCTTAAGTGTCCCCCAAAGACCCATGTGTTAAATCATGTCTCCAAACTGGCACTATTGGGAGCTGGTGGAACTTGTAAGAGCTGAGGCATAGAGGGAGGTGTTTAGATTATGAGGCTTATGTCCTTGAAAAGGATAATGGAACCTCAGCCCCTTCCACTTCCACTCTTTTGCTTGCTTGCCACCAGCTAAGTAATTTTGCTCTCCCACACTCTCCCAGTACATCATGTTTCCTAGCAACAGAGCCAACAAATTTGGACAGAAATCTTCAAGACTATGAGCCCAAATAAACAACTCTTCATAAGCTGGTTATCCACAGGCTTTGATTTTAGTGCTAGATAGTTAAGACATGAATTAACTTGAAATATAGAAGCTCCCAATTAGAATCGCTCCAAACGTGGATCCACTTATGAAGAACTAATCCTAACAAAGTGGTTTTTTTGTGTTCAGGCATTGGTGACTCATGCCTGTGATCTTAGCTACTCAAGAGGCTGAGATCTGAGGATTGAAGTTCATAGTCAGCCCTGGCAGAGAAGTCTATGAAGTCTCAGAATATCTTCAGTTAACAACTGAAATGGCACTGTGGTTTAAAGTAGTAGAGCACTAGCCTTAAGCACAAAAGCTGAGGCACAGTGTCCAAGCTCTGAGTTCAAGCTTCAGGACTGGTGCGTGTGTGCGTGTGCACGCATGCATGCACACATTTTTTTGTGTGTGAATTGTGTTAAGAGGGTTTTAACCTGGGCATGGGTAGTTCATATCAATCGTAGTTACTCAGGATGATGATATGTGTGAAACCAACCTGAACAAATAAATTAAAGAGACTCTTATCTCCTGTTAACCAGAAAAACTCCAGAAGTGGAATTTTGAGCAAAAAAAAAAAAAAAAAAGGCCAGGCAAGAGTGTTAATTTAGAGTGTTAATTTCATTTATTTATGATAACTC
The DNA here is from genome assembly GCF_024711535.1 of Dipodomys merriami. NCBI lineage: Eukaryota > Metazoa > Chordata > Mammalia > Rodentia > Heteromyidae > Dipodomys > Dipodomys merriami. The sequence goes on from NW_027203604.1 coordinate 1,890,022, forward strand.
AGAGAATAAATCACCTTCCACTTACCTTGTTATGCAGTACTATCAGTTCTTTCTCTATGGTTTAACACAAGGTGCCATTTTACCTTTAGTGACCCACTTTCAATAGCTGGTAACTATAGGAAGTTTTTTTTCTCGAATACTTTTCCTAGTCACTAACATTTCATGCAATTACTTTCGTTACATTTGAAAATGACCAGATTTAAATTTTGTCACAGGAGTGTTTTACATTTCAATAAAGGAGAATTCCTAGGCAATAAGAAAATGCTCTCCAATTGGGACACCAATGTCATGTGAATGATTTGTTCACTCTTACAGTCATTTATTTATCCTGTGCTGTTGGAATACCATCCAGGTATGAAGCATTTTTGGTCTCTCTCATCAGGGAATTTGTGCTTTAAATGGAAAGAGAAATATTGTGACATAGCATAAGTACTATCACAGAGAAATATGTAACTACAAAGTAGGATAGATATTATGAGGTAAAATTATAAGATCCAATGAGCATATTTCACAATTAGTTCTTCCTAATTTGTAGGAGTCATGGAGGTACCGTTCATTGCAATACTGAATGTGTGTAATGACAGGACTTCAGTAGAAATATGGCTCCATCTTAGTGATACAAGCCTGAGACCAGCAAATAAGTATGTGCAACAAACACTTGGCTATATGGAGAATCTGGGAGTAAACATAAATTTAAGAGGCCTTGATTACCAGATGATAATTTAGAAGTGAATATGAATTTAGAAATAGAGCTTAAAAAAGGAAAGATGGTCCAGAATTGAGTCTTGATAATTTCCAGTATTTGAAAGGCTAGAGAGAGAAGAAAAGTTGGCAAAGATTAAATGGCTTGATGATGAAGATAGATGTCCCTGGAGACTCATGATGCTTCTTCACAGTCTTAGCAAAAGCCTGAGCATTGTGTTTGCATGTTGGGCTTATACATCTGTCCCTAAGGAAAATGAATAAAATGAAAGAAGTTTGCTGGCTTGCATGAAGGTAGAGCTGGGGTAGGGCAGGAGAAATAGAAGGTAGGCACTACCACCTCTATCAAAAGTTGTTGATGCCTGAGAGAAGCAGGACTAAGAAATGGAAAAATATATCTAATGCTTTTCAGGTAACAGATGGCCAGTAGTGTTCATAGCAAAAGATCCATCCGTGTAGGGATCAGGCAGGAAACCAGGATCTCTTTAGTTGCTAAATTCAAGCAAACTAGCCATGAAGAGAAAGGCAAAAAGGCTGGAGAGAGACGCTGTGGCTGGAGGAAAGCTCTGTGTTTCTTTAAGGTGAGAAGACTAGAGAGTGCTGATGGAAAGGTTACACAAGATAAGAGGTATGTTGACTCTGCCTGGGAAAAGATAAGCAGAGGGATGAGCATTCTCTCAACATACTATATTTTCATTTTCAAAAGGCCCAAAGGTGATGAATGTCTAGATCATGAAGAAATCCAGACAGTCTTTACTTCCCTGGTGGACAACTCTAAAGGGATTCATGTTTGGGAAAGCACAGGATACCTTGGGCCAGGACACTGAATTTGCTTTGCTCAGCTCCCATTTGATAAATGATGTGTGTTACAGCTTTCTGAGAATATCCACTTAAAATCACAAGTCAGTTTACCTCTGAAGCCGTGTACATTTTATAAACCATCTTTCCCTCTCAAATGTTTGGCAAATGTTGGAGAAATGCAAATTGAATTTCTTTAGTAGACACAACAAAATTATAAGTCTGCCAAAGGGAAAAAAAAGTACTTTTATTCAGAATGTTACAAGAAATTCTTTTAGTTAAAAATTATGAGTAATCTTTCATTGTACTATTAGACACGTGTATTGAAAAACGCAGCAATTTTCTCCATAGAAGGAAACACGTGGGACTCACAAATTGAGGGTATCAGGGAAAAAAAAAAAACATTTCAGTACTGGGGTTTGAACTCAATATCATACTGTCTTTTAAATAGCATAACACAGAATCAACTATGTATTCTCTTAGGTTTCTGGCAACTCTGAGCAATTTTTCTTTATTGCTTGTGAGTGTGTGTGAGTGTGTGTGTGTGTGTGTGTGTGTGTGTGTGTGTGTGTGTTTGTGTGTGTGTGCTGGGCTTGAACTCAAGCCAAGCCAGGCGCTGTTCTTTCTACTTTTTCGTTCGGGCTGGTGCACTACCACTTGAGACACAGCTCCACGTCTGGCTTTCTGCTGGTTACTTGAAGAGTCTCATGGACTTTCGTGGGTGGGCGGGCCTTGACTCGTGATCCTCAGATCTCAGCTTCCAGGACAGGGGGGGGATTGCCTACGGATATGCTAAAAATTAACTCAGAAAGTGAGATTACTCCCATCCCCTGCTTTACTTTAAGTATTTCTCTTCGTCATCCCAGTAAACTAGACATGTGCAACTTTTACTGGTGGCCTGACCCATCAAACCACCGACAGTGGGACTCTTCACTAAACTTGCATTTCAGGCAACAGCGTATAATTTTGGGTGCGTACAAGTCATGAAGCCCTTAAGTATGTTACACGGGATATACCGGCACTAAACATTACCTTGGATGGAGCGCCCCGGATTTGATCTGCCAAACTCCCTCCCGGACACCCTACTGTCCCCCTGTCCTCCCCTCGCTCCGGCCGGGTACCCCATCCCCACCCCTGGGCGCTGCTTTCAAACTCAGGACCCGCAAGCTCGGCTCCGGCCGCGCCCCCTGATTGGCCGAGCGCGCCCGCCACCCGCCGGTCGCCGGCGTCACGGCTCCCCGCAGCCCCGGCCCGCCGCCGCCTCCCCGGCAGCCCCGCTCGGCGCAAGTGCGGCGCGCAGTGGGAGGGGGCGGGCGCGGCGGAGCGCGGCTGGCGTCGGCCCGGCCCGGCGGGATTAAGTTTCCCGGTCACGCGTGAGTGTCGGTGCGCGTCTGTCCCGCCGTGACTGCAGAGGGGAGCGCGGGCCACCCCGGCTCCTGGCCCTCTCGTAACCCAGTCTGTCCGGGGCACCCTCGGCTGCGCCTGGGTAAGTAGCCCCTAGCCGGGCCTGGGAGGCCGGAGCGCGTCCCCGCGTCCTGCGTGCGCGCCGGCCGGGAAGGTGCGCGGGTGCCCGGGGCTGGGCGCGCGGGGTAGGACGGGGGACGGGGAGGGGCGGGGGGTAGCGGGTGGCGGCCGGGGTGCGCTCGCTCCACCCCGCGCGGCCCGGAGAGGCCCGTGGCGCGGTCTCCTACATAAAAGGATGGGGTCTGGAAGTTTCCTTTGCTCCTCCCCAAATCCTCTGGGCACCACTCCCTCCCCCCCCCCCTTCACTGGCTTATCCGAAATGGTTCTAAAAGTTGGTTTTTTGGTTTTGTTTCCCCCCACCGAGGGATGTGTAGAGAAGGTGCCGGGGGCAGGCGGGGGGGGTGACCGAGCGGGCAGGGCCTTCTGGGGGTGCGCAGCCTGTTGCTCTCCGCCCCCTGTGCAGAGGGAGAGGAGGGGGACCGAGAACGGCCCCAGTCTAGCGCCTTTAGTTTTTGATTGTGTTCAGGGCGGGGGGTGGCGTCTCCCCCAAGGCGGAGCCACTGATGGGTACCCCACCCTCTCGGTGCCCGGGGCCGGGTCATCCGCTGTGCGTGCGGCCGGCCTGGGTCTGCGGTGTCCGTTCCCTTCCCCAGCGGATGGGCGTCTTTGTCCGCTGCCTGGGGATGCCCGGACGTCCCTGAGGGGCGCGCCGTTTGGGAGCCGCTTTGTGTCTGGGGGAGCCGGGCTTGTGCCGGGCGGGTAGTGATGGTGTCACGTTTTTTTTGTTTGCCTTCCTGGCGGAGGCCCCGAAAGAAAGGCCTAGTTTTCTGTGGTCCTGGGGAATCACCAGGCAATGCCAAGCTGGGGCTGCCGGGGAGGGAGGCCCTGGGCGGAAGGAAGGTGGTGGTCGCTGGCAGAGGGGAGGCGAGGAAGTCTGCGTTCCTAATGGGGGCACAGCTGCAGAGGTTGCTGTGCGGGGAGGGGAAGATGCCGGCGGTGGGAGCTGTGTGCGTGGATGTGGACGCAGGTGCGGGTGCGCGTGGAGGCTCGTGTTTCCTTAGTATCCTCAGATGACGGTGGGGGACCGTGACTTCACCAGCCGGCCAGGAACATCTCTCATGTCCTTTAAATGTCCCGAGGGAAAAGAATCTGAACAGTACCAGCCCCTCCCGCGCCCACATCTTGTACTGGTGGACAGCTGTGCTGTAAACATTCCCTTTGGGTTTTCGTTTGCAGTCGTGTAAGTTGTGTTTTATAAAAATAATTAACATGTAATTTGCAAACGAATAAGATGAGGGTGCTCGGGAACTTGGGAATGTGTACTGGTTTGATTGGGTGGGAGCTGATTGTGATGAACTTTTATGTAAGGGTCAGTCATCTGAGGTCGTGTATTCTATGCGTTAGTGGCTGGTTGAATGTTGATAAGCAGTTGGTTTAAAAAGCATGACAAAACTTAGAAGTGCCTTGGCTCAAACTTCTGATATAATACAGAGCTCTGGGTAAATTCACCCTGTACCCCCTTGTGTGTCAGTTAAGTAAAGCTATTTTTGGGATTCCCAAATTCTCCACGTTTCATCTCTATCTTGTTTGGTAAAAATAAAATCAGACAGCATGTATACTTTAACATTGTATTCTTGTTCTTCCCTATCTGCTTTTAGTATTTCTTCTTTCTATCCCTTTTGCTATTTCTGGTTTCCTCCCTTTATCCACTTTCTGTGTGTGTGGGTATGTGTGCACACACACCCTGGTCCTAGGGCTTGAACTCACGGCCTGGGCACTGTACTTCAGTTTTTTTACCCAGGCCTAAAGTTCTACTTTGAGCTACAGTTCCACTTCCAGCCTTTAGGTGGTTAGAGAGGTGGTTAGAGGTGGATTATCCTAGTTTCCAAATCACAATCCTCATCTCAGCCACCTGAATAACTAGGATTACAGGTGTGAGCCACAGGCTCCAGGCACCTCCACCTTCTTTAATCATTGAAGTTGATATTTGTGGTTTGGGAAGGGATGCAATGTTTAGTGTTTTTACTGGGCTCCAAATTCCTATTGCTTAGTGATCTGCTTGGCCCTTGAAGATATGTTTGCATTTCAGATCCATTTTAAATGCATATCCCCACTGTAGTAGGCTGTCCTCAGACTGCTGAATCTGTGTTATTGGGGGTGACTGGAGAGATTCTTGGAAACTTTAAAATGTAGTTTTTCATGGATTCAGCCCTCGTTGACACGTCCAGCATTTATCTGATGGAGTGGGCAATCTCTGTTTTAAAAGAAATGTGAAGATTCAGTGATTTAGAAGATGCTCAAGGATTGAGTTGCTGGAAAGGTAACTGTTCTGAGTTAGTGGTGGATTATTTTCTCCAGATTCATCCCAAATCTGATTTCATAGACCTGACTCCAGTTGAGCTGCAGATTGGCCTCATTTTGTATCTTCACAACATGTCCAAAGTATCCTGTGAATTTCATCAAATATTTTGAGGCAAAGATGGACTGGATATGCCTCCAAATGTGCTAGAGCAAACAATCCATCTGCCAAAGAGATACACACTTCACAGTGTAGAAGCAGATGACTCTCAGTGAATTCAGGACTGCTTGGTGCCACATGGGATTGATGATATTCCCCAGTGATATTATATCAACACTTGGGAGGCTGAGGCAGGAGTATTTCAAGTTTGAGGCCAGTCTGGGCTACATATTTATAGTCTGCTTCACATACCAATACCCACAAAGCGCATAAAATGAACCAACCAAACAAGGTAGACATTTGTCTTAAAGTATGACTTATTTGCAACAAGAAATGTGTTGTTTTCTCTTGTCAATTAGTATGGTGCACAGTAGGGAAGCAGTGTTTAGCATGGTAAAATGGATACATTACAATCATATTTTCTAGGGTTCTATGTGTTGGGAACTACTAAGAAGATAGATCTTCCAGATAAGTCAATGCTAAGTAACCAGTTGCCTCCCTGTAAATTTTTTTAAAGGAGTTATTGAATTAGTAGATATGTTGTGTTGGATTAGGTTCTTTTTATCTAGATGTTGCTCTCTTGCAGTAAAAGTACTGGGCTTCTAAGACAGTAGATCAACATGGGATTCTAGCCTACTTTAGGCTTTTCAGCAAGAAGCAGAGAGACTTCTGTCTTTAGAGGAAAGTGAAGAAGGTGATTTGAATATGAAATATAGCTTTTTTTCTTCTTGCATTAGGAAATGGATGTAGTAGATGTAGACTAGGAAGTAGGTACTAGTAGAATTCTATTTGTGCCTTTCTAGTGTAGAATAGAGAGTTTAGCTAGGGAAGATAAGGTGATAGAAAGTAATGAAGTATATATAGTCAAAAGTTCTGATTATACTTTTGATGTTACCAGAAAGTCTGCATAGCTAATCAGTCTTAGTCCTTGCATCTGGCAAAAGAATTATTCAGGCAAGAAGAAAAAGTAGTGAAATATAACAGAGAAAGGAGATTATTATGTTGTAGAATGCCATGGGAATATGATACTACAGTTTGTCTTCTGCCATCTTCTGGGTACAGACTCAGTTTTAGGTTTAAACAGAGGAAGAATTAGAGTCAGGAGACAAAGATATACATAGTTTTAAGGATCCTTCTTGCAGGTGTGCCTGGATGGTCATTCTTTCAGTTCTGGCTCTGCTGGGCTCTAGAGAAGTTGTTTTTGCTTTCATCACTTGAGAGGAGGTGCCTCATTTCCATAAGATGATTTCTCTGGCTCCATGGTGCAGCCTGGAACTTCAAATTATCCTCATTTGGGGATGATCATCCTGCAAGACTCTGCCATTCCTTGTGGATAGTTATAGTCCTTTGTCAGGAAGATTGTTATCAGGAAGTTAGATCTTGCAAAGTGACTGTAAAGAGAATGGCTTAGAACATTGACAAACACAAAACAGGGGCAGAGATGCCAGAAAAGACAGTTTAAGTACTTGTTACCAATATTCTTTCAATAAACTGAAACTAGGTATAGTCTTGTAAGGACAACGGCCCTAGTTTTTTGTGGTTTCAAGTCTTAATGAGATTGCTTGCAGGAAATTCCTATCTCTAGGTCCACTCTACAGGATAAAGATCACTTGTCAGCCAGCTCCCGTGGCTCATGCCTGTAATCCTAGTTACTGAAGAGGCTGAGATCTGAGGATCATGGTTCAAACCCAGCCTGGGCAGGAAAGCCCATGAGACTTATCTCCAATTAACCATCAAAAAAACTGGAAGTGGCGCTGTGACTCAAATGGTAGAGTGCTAGCCTTGAACTGAAGAGCTCAGGGACAGCGCCCAGGCCCAGAGTTCAAGCTCCACAACAAAATAAATAAATAAATAAGTAAAAATAAAAAATGTATACCTATACATATGTATGTATATATCACTTGTGAATTCCTGTCTTCCTTCCAATATTTTCTCTTAGAGACCTTGTAAAACTATTTTATTCTTTATTATGTACTTATTTATGTATTTATGTATTTATTTTGCCGGTACTGGGGCTTGAATTCAGGAAGGGCCATGTGCTTTCATTTGTCTTTTTTATTCAAGGCTGGTGTTCTACTACTTGGATCATACCTCTACTTCTGGCTTTTTGGTGGTTAATTTGTGTTGGGTCTTCGTCTGTCCCACGAAAGACGGACGGGGTCCAAGGAAAGGTAAGTGCCGCGCTAGCCCCCATTCCCCAGCCTCCCTCAGTCCGGGAGACAATCAGACACAGTGGGGAGCCAAATCCAGCAGGTAGAAAACTCCTTCATTAACATAGAGCAGCCCTTTTTAAAGCCAAAAAGGGCGGGTGGCATGGCAGGGGAGGAAGAGGAATCAATCACTGTCAAGGTCATGCACCTAAGCCTTCACGGGCTGGTTAGGCACCGATTGCAAGGTCAATTGGGCTCTGCCCACTCTATTCTCTCCCAGGGCCATCTTTGCTGCCCTTGTGCTCTGCAAATTTGAGATAAGAATCTCATGGACTTTTCAGCCAGGTGTGATCTTAGCCTTGTGGGTAGCTAGGATTACAGGCATGATCTACCAGTTCCCAGCCTCTAATGTTTAATAAAAGCTTCATTTTCTTAAAGTTCTTCCTTCTCTTCAATACTTATTACAACATTGAATTTGGTAAACATGAAAATTAGTCTTATATACATTTCAGTATTCTTTGTGTCTGATTTAAAACAACACTTTTTTTTCTTTAAATTACATTGACTGAAAATCTGTATGCCTATGTATGTTTTGTGGACTAACATTTGGTATAATCTATAATGTTTTGATTATACCAAATTCCTAAAAATTTCTTTCCCTTTTTGGGAAAATGCGGGTTTAAAAAAGTAAGTTAAATCATATATAGTAAGATTTCAGAAGCTTTCTTGTAGATGATGAAATTTTATTTGATGGATTAGTCAAATGTTAAAGCCATACTTTCAATTCTGGTCAAATAAATTAATTAAAAAAAAAAGTAAACTAAGACTGAAATACTTGTCCTTTTCTGCTTGTCTGTCTATAGTGGTGAAATCTGTTTAGGGCTTTCTTATCTTTATCCTTTTCCTTATAAACTACTTTCCCTCCAAATCTTGCATGGTTCACATGCATACATGAGAGAAAAGTCAGAAAGGAAACATTTTAAGAGAGACGAAAACCCATTAACAGCAGCTATTTATACACACACATGTAAATGCAGGGACATACCCATAAACATAGATAGACTCACAGAAACATAGATGCAGATAGGCAGACAGATAGACCAACACACACTTTTTAGGGAGAACCTCCTTAGGTTGTGTTGAAGATTTAATGTGGGTTTTGTGTAGTTGGAGTAGGCCTCAGATAGTTTGCCATTTTTTTCTTATTTGCTATTCAAAGTTATATTGATAGTAAAATATATAGCTGTTTTTAGCTCATTTGAAAAATATGGAAGGCACAAACAAATTAAAGACCAAAAACTTGTCTATAATTCTGTCAAGCACCAATCTCCTCCCCCTTCCCACCGCCAAACCTCCATGTATGTTGGAAATGCATATGCTTAGATTATTTTGCTAAACAAATGACTTAGTAGATCTGTGGATCAGTACATTTCACTGAGTGCTTTATTATTTTTTTTCTCAGTGAAGATATGCAAGATTCTTATTTGAGATGGACATTAATAACACTTGTTTGACCCGGTGTCTCTTCTTAATGCCCTCCTAGCACACAGGACACAGGAAGTAAAATTAATTGTTAACAAGTTAATAACATCACAACAATTTTATATGAGATGGTCGCTAGGATGCTTTGCTTAGGGACAGGCTGTAGAGAATGGACATGGAAATATGTTGTTCTGTGCTAATCAGAAATGTTTACTTAGACTTCTGGAGTCATTCAAGTGGTAGAATGTCTTTTAGCAAGTACAAGACCCTGACTTTAAATCCTAGTACAACAACAAAGCTTACCTAACAATGACCTCACATGATAACAATATTACAAAGATTAAAATTGTATAATTTAAAAATCCTTTCATGTGTACCAAGGTATGCACAGCTTCTCTTGCTAGCATCCTGTTTAAGCCCTTTGGGATTGCTATTACAAAATACCATAGGCTTTGTAGCTTTTGATTAATAGAAATGTATTATTGCAGAGGTTAGAAAGTACAAGATCAAGGTACAGACAGAGTCACTGTCTGGTAAGGGCCACAGTTTCATAGTATGTGCCTTCTTGCTGTGTCCTCTTATGGTAGAGGGGGCCAGGCAGCTCTCTGAGACTGTTCTTAAGAAGTCATCTCACTCATGAGGGCTTTTGTCTTGGTGACCTAATTACCTCTCAAAAGGCTTATCTCCTAATACCATCACTCTGGGAGTTAAGATTTCAACATAGTAATTATCTATCTATCTATCTACTATCTATCTATCTATCTATCTATCTGTATACATATATATATATATATATATATATGTATTCAAAATCACAAACTTTCATAGAAGCCTCCTTAACAGGTCTTGCTTTGTCTAAGATGTTACTACTAGATAAAATTCATCAAGCTTAGATATTGCACTTCCTTCCCTACCTCCAGCTCTCTCACGCATATTTGGTTTTAGTAAGTCCAGCCTGATGTCTAGTCCTCTAGCTGTCCCTCATCCCTCTCCTGTTGCCTCTTCCCCAACACCATCTAGTGATTATTGAGTTCTTTCGATTCTCTGGACTGAATTTGTCTGTCTGCTCTCTTTTGTTCTTGCTTTTGCCTTAATCTAGGGGTCTCTGTGTTTTCCTGGTAAGCTTTTTAAATTTTTCGTTGCTTCGTTGTGATACCATCATTCCTTTTCTCTTTTATCCTATTGCCAGATTGTTTTACCAGAAAATAAATGTTAAGATCTTTCCACTCCTCTCACTTTATCCTTTGTGACTCTGTGTGTTTCTTCTTGCCTACAAGGAAAGTCCTAAGCAGGTCCAGGGAGCTTCACTTTCTTAGCTCTTCTCAGGACCTCATAGAGTACTGTATCCCCACTGTCCTTAAACTCCAGATGCTTTATAGCTTTGCTGTGTTAGCCATAGCCTTTACTCAGTGAAAAATGCTTTTCTCTCTCTTCTCGCTCTGTCTTACTCTTTCCTACTTGCTGTCTTTCAAGTTGGGGTTCGTGTGTCGCCTTTCTTCCAAATTCCGACTTTTGCTGGTGATATTGGGTTCCTAGAAAATCACACTGCTGAAATACACTACTTCTACTCAGTGGGGAGTCATAAGTTAGGTGCTTGTCTTCTTGGGCATATGCTTCAATGACAGAGGCATGCAACAATTATGGTGGCATAAAGTTTATAGAGTTTGGGAACTCTCCTTAAAAATAAAAAAATATGGCTGTAAAGATATAATATAAGAAGTATTTGAGACTAGGGATGCTGGTGTAGCATGGGTGAGGCCCTGCATTCTAGCCCAGCACCACAAGAAAAAGAAAGGAATAAATTACTCACTTGACCGTTTTCATTTACTGTATCTTACAGATTCTGACATTGGTCACAAAGAAGTGGACTCAAATTTAAAGGGCTTCTACCATGTTTTGCTAATTGGAAAAAAAACATAATCAAGTTCTTTCTCATGGATCAGATTCCATTTGGTGGAGGAAATGATTCAGTTCTTCCTGTCCATCTGTAAGCTCAGGCAGCCCCACCCTTCTCTAGGGCCTTGTTAGTCTGGTGAAGGCTAATGAATTTTCTAGGGCTTCCTAGGTCATTTCACTTTCTTCTTTCAGTATCCTTACCTCATTTTTTTTCTTTTTTCCTTTCTCTCACTATTGTCTTTCTATATATCAAATATATTCTCCTATCTGTTTTTTTCTGGTAGTAAATTTAGTCATTTAAATAGTCGGTACTTGGACTAAGCTGAATGTTGGGGTTTGCAATTGTCAGGTTCATTTCTACTCCCTTGAAGTACAATGGAAAACAATTCTGAGGACCCTCAATAATACAGTTTTCAGTAATGGGCGAGATGTCATGAAACTGTACTATGCAGCTAAGACATGGTAGTTTGCAGGAGCAATGCTGACTTATATGAAAGATTGCTAATTTAGTGAGCTATATAATCTAAGAGCAGCTGGAAATGGCAAAATAGAGTAACATACAGGCATGAAGTAAAATACCAAGGGACAGTAATCATTTTTGTATGCCTATTACTTTCAGGCATTTTCTATATATTAGTGCTGTCCATTTTAAAAGTGGAAAGAGCAGTTCAGAGCAGCTAAGAGACTTGTTAAGATCTTGCCACTAGTAAAAAGGATAGTACTTATTGAAGAGATTTATTTATAAAGCACTCTGGAAGCTCTGAAAACACAGCTGCTTGGAGCTACTTAATCTGAAGGTAATTAACTATTATTAGAATTATTATTATTAGAGCCCAGCGCTGTGACTTGGTTTAAAATACTTACTTGCCATTAGTGTCTTGGGTAGTTCACATAATACCTCTATTACTTACAAGCTACATGCAGCGAGGGGAAAACCCTATCTTTCAGAGAGTCTGTTTTCTTCTGTGGAAAATGAGAGTATCTAAACACATATTGGTAAAATACATGTGTTCTGCTTAAAGAAACAAGAATATCTGAAAGGCACTTCATGAACAGTTCCATTTTAAGCAGTAAAAAGTTTTGTCTCTCAAAGGGAGTATTTGGTGGTGATTTGTTCCTGAGGAATAAAGTTGCTCTTTTAAAATCACAGTGCTGTTGTGTGAAAGCTTAAACAGTTTGTTGAGTAAGTCTTAAATATTTAAAAAATATCTTTCAAGTAGTTGTACAAAGAGGTTTCCGTAAATTCTTGTCAGTTTGTAAGTCCAACACAGGTTGATCAGTGTCACTCCTTCCATGTTCTCTCTTGTCTCTTCCAAACTCACCTACCCCTCAGGTTACTTGGCTTCAATTTATATATGCACACTGACTGTTATGACTGTATTCACCTACCTTTCCTTTCTCCATTTATCTCTCTCCCCTGGTATTCCTTCTCCCAACAACACATATTCCAGCTCCCTAGTATTCATTTTGTTAAACTGTTAAGTTAGATGTTCAAAGGAGTTACACCATTGCGAGCCTCCCCTATGTATACCATATTTCATTCAATAAGTGTGTGCATATATGTGCATATACTCTTGTATATGTTTTCATATATATATGCTTATAACTTAGATCTAATTTACACATATGAGAGAAAACATGTGCCCTTTGTCAGAATACGGTTTATTTTGTGTATGTTTTTTATTGTAAAAATGCTGTACAGAGGGGTTACTGTTACATGAGCAAAGTAATGAGTATATTTCCTATTGAACATTGTTGCCTCCTTCTTTGTTTTCCCCCTATCATCCCTTCCACCCACCTCCACAACTACCCCCCCCCAAGTTCGTTTTCAACATAGTGTTTTGTACATCTCATTGTTACAATGGGTCAATCTGTATCCTTATTTAAGCATTTTGTTTTTTTTCTTCCCCTCCCCAAATTAGAGAAGTGTATATACAAGATGTAGGGTACTGACATCAAATACAGTGAAAACAGGGGTGGGAGAGGGACATACAAAGAAACAAAAAATCATGTGGTACATTATAAATACGTTAGAAACAATAGCAAGAGAGAAAAAAAATATTTGTGTTCTTATCTTGGGGTTCATTTTGCTTAACATCATCTTAAATGGTCATATGTATATAGCTTTTGGTCTTTTCTGCTTGTCCTATACATGTACTAGTCAGAATAAGGTTTTTCCTTTACCTTCTTCCTCTTCTCTGTCAGCTGCCAAATCCTCTTGTAGCTGAGTTAAGCTACTTTTGGTCTAAACTGTTCAGGTAATTGTTGATATTTTATTATATGGACTTCTCTATTATAACATATTAACAACTATAGAAATATGATTGCTTTATAAAAGGCTGAATTTGGTGAACCTGATAAAGTTAATGACCTTTTTGGCCCTCTACTTCTATATCTATAAAATTTATGAAATATGGTGTTGGGAGTTTGGACCTTACAACATAAGTGTGTGTGTGTGTGTGTGTGTGTGTGTGTGTGTGTGTGTGTGCGCGCGCGCGCGCACATGTGCACATGCATGTATGTATTTGTGCATATGTGCATGTGTGTGTATGTATATGTAGTGGGGCTTGAATTCAGGGTAGAGGTGCTGTCCCTTAGCTTTTGTGCTCAAGGCCCGTCCTCTACCACTTGAGCCACAGCAACACTTCTGGCTTTTTGGTGGTTAACTAGAGATGAGTCTTACTGCCTTTTCTGCCATGGCTAGCTTTGAACTGTGATCCTCAGATCTTAGTTCCCTAAGTAGCTAGGATTATAGGTGTGAGCTAGTTGGTGCCTGGCAGAACTCATAAAGTTTTATAAAACTTTTTCAATAAATTTTTTTTTATAATTGCAAAAGCAAGTGTGTTGTTTCCTTCTGCCAGTCAAATTTGAGAATTCTGAATTGCTTCATGAAAAGTGTTATGAAGAATGTGCTCAGAGACAGAGTATCATTGTCCCCAGGCTCCTCACAAATTCCACACATGGTATATCTGCACAGATCTGGAGTTCTACTCAGAAGTCATGAAAGCCACTGAAGCCACTGATCATCTCAAACAGTATACAGGCCACATGAAGTAACATAACACTCTGATATCATGTTTTCTGTCCTGAGGACTTCTGATCAGAAAACTGAGCCTACCCTTTCTTGAGTAAAGCTTGTAAAAACTTTTATCTTTACGCCTATTCAAATTCAGCAAAGGGAAATCATGGAAACTATTACTTGAATTTAGAAGGTGCTGATTGATAGGGGAAGGATAAAAATATCCAATAATATAGAGTACTTATAGCTGTGAAAAGTAAGTGATATGCTAGGTGATACTTCCTACTTTTTATCAAAGAGATTTCAGAATAGGAGAAGCAGTTTTAAACACTAATAGGGAAGTGGTAGAAATGTACTTATTTTTAATAGTTAAAGGGGAATAGACCTTGAAGGTAACATGACTATAATATTCTGGTCTCCCAACTCTTGAATTCCACAGTTAATGGAGGTTTGTCTGTGTTCACTTCTCGTTAGAACTCAACTGAGGAATCTCTGGGTTACAACTGACAAAGCTATGCATTGTTGTGCCCCAGTCCTGTCATTAAGATCTCACCAACTGGATGAAAATCCTGTCGCCGAGTGGGTTGCTGAGGAATGACAAACGTCTTCTCTACTGTCCCCTTCTTCTGCTGTTGATAAGTCTTAACACAGACCAGCTGTCCCTGTGTTTCTGGGTCCCATGGGGACACGAGTATCTGTGCTTTTTATAAGTACCAAGGACACAGTCTGCCCAGGCTCCCTAGGGAATTGCTTCGTTCCAGGCAGGCAAAAGGGCAGAAGGCAGGAGCCTGCAGTAATTTCTCAGGAGAATTGTTTGCCAGTGGCAAAATTGCACCTGAGGGTTTTGTGCCACAAAGCTAATCCTTCTGCATGTTTTAGTTTTCCCCCAGGAAAACTCTGTGGCTGGACTTTGAGTGCTTTATGAGCAACTTACTGCCTCTGGAGTCGGGCTTTGATGTGCTTACCTGCAAGAGCAGCCCATGGAGGAATCCTTGTGCCTGGCTCTGCCCAACAAATATGCTTGGCATTTTGCATCTTGGCACTGAATACTGAAAACATGGTCATGAACGGGGTCAAACTGCCCAACAACCTAAATTCCTTTGAGTTTAACTAGGGAGTAAGAGAATAGAAAAGGCTTGCTCCCTAGTAAGAGAATAGAAAAGGCTAAACTTCACTCTCAGAAGCACTAAATCTTTTTCCTGAGTTTCTTGAGTTCTGTTGGTGTGAGTTATCTATTACATGAGCTTGGACTCATGTAATAAAAAAATTATGAAGGTGGAGGGATAAGCAGGTAAATATAATTGATGAACAGAATTAACTTACCTAATACATTTATTTTTTTTAAAAAAAGGAAAGTTCAGCTTGTTAAATTAGTTGAGTAATAGCAGTCCAATGCTATAAAACTCAGATAGTACTGATTTTTGTAATCCATACTCAGGGAGTTTTGGCTACTTTTTTTTTTTTTTTTTTTTGTCATGGGGCTTGAACTCTGGGCCTGGGCACTGTCCCTGAACTCTTTAGCTCAAGGAGAGAGTTCTACCACTTTAACTATAGTACCACTTCAAGTTTTCTGGTGGTTAACTGGAGGTAAAAGTCTCCTGGACTTTTCTGCCTGCACTGGCTTTGAACTACAATCCACAGATCTTCAGATCTCGGCCTCCTGAGTAGCTAGGATTGCAGGTATGAGCCACCAGTGCCTGGTGGCTCTGTGTGTGTGTGTGTGTGTGTGTGTGTGTGTGTGTGTGTGTGTGTGTGTGTGTGTGTGTGTGTGTGTGTGTGTGTGTGTGTGTGTGTGTGTGTGTGTGTGTGTGTGTGTGTGTGTGTGTGTGTGTGTGTGTGTGTGTATTTTAGGCTTCTTTCAACCTTAATGCTAACTTAGTAGTTGAGTGTAAACAGTAAGTAAAAAACTAAAAGTATCACAAATTAGTTTAGAGGTAGGTACGAATCTGGTATTTTTTTTTAAAGTGTCAGTGTGTTTTTGGAATTTGCAATTAAAGAAATAACAAAAGTGCTTTTTGAGGGGCTGGGAAGGTAGCTTAGTGGTAGAGCACTTGCCTTGCATGCATGAGGCCCTAGGTTTGATTCCTCAGCACCACATAAGCAAAAAGAAAAAAGCCGGAAGTGGCGCTGTGGCTCAAGTGTTAGCCTTGAGCTGAAGAGCTGAGGTGCAGCGTCCAGGCCCAGAGTTCAGGCCCCACAACCGGACTCCCCCCCCCCTCCCCCCCGCCAAAAAAAAAAAGCAAAAGTGCTTTTTGATAGGGCAAACACAACTTTCCTCAGGCCAGTCATCTATTCTGTTGTAGATTTGCATTAAATAAAAGGGCTGATGTCTCATAACTATTATAATACTAGCTATTCAGAAAACAGATTTGAAGATCCTGGTTTCCGGCAAGCTCAGGCAGAAAAGTAACGGATTTCCCAGTAGGATTCTTCATTACTTCAGTAGTCCTATTAAATTGCTTTTGCCAGTAAGTTCACACTTTTTTTTTATTGAAAGGCCAGTGTTTATATGTCCTTCCGTTCTTCTTTCTTTTGTTGTTGTTGTTGGTGGTGGTGGTGGTGGTCATGGGGCCTGAACTCTGGGCCTGGACATTGACCCTGAAGGCTAGCGCTCTACCACTAGAGCCATAGCGCCACTTCCAGCCTTTTCTGCTTATGTGGTTCTGAGGAATCGAACCAAGGGCTTTATGCATGGGAGGCAAGCACTCTACCACTGAGCCATCTTCCCAGCCCCTGAAATTGCATTTCTTGAGCAAGGATAGTTGAGGGGATTGGTTTGTTTATGATGTGATGATATGGGGCTATACAAAGGCAGGCTGTAACACTTAAGCATGTAATGGAACAGGGCCTGATGCCGTGTACCTATGGCAAAATGAGATTCACCATAAGAATTGTGACTTGTGATTGTGCACCAGGAGGGAACAATTTCTCTGTTCTCTTCTCATTCCGCTACTTTATATTTCAACGAATGCTTCCTTTTAATATCATTTGTGTTCTTCTGTCTCCATTCATTGACTTGTTTCAATACTCAGGTTCATATGTTATCTATCATAAGCTCATCTTTACCTTTTACTCAATCTTCTATCTCTGCTATGAATCAGTGTGTTCTCTTAATATTTCTTAAATTTCTGAGAGACACTCAAATCCATTTCTCCCTGTCCAGTTCAATACTTAGATTGGGTTTCTGTGGGTGAAAGTCCAATCCTAGTTTTTCTTGGTTGTGGTTGCAGGGAGAGGGACATATTATATAGCCCCTCTGACCACATATTTTCTAGAATAGGGCTATGAATTGGTTGCAATCTGAATTAGCTAGCTTAGTCTGCTTTAAATACCACAGGCGCTAGCTAGGTGGCTAAGACAGAAGAAACTCATTTTCTGATAGGTTTGGATGCTGGGAAACTCTCCACTCAAGACCTGCATAGTTTTCTTTACTGTTGAGGGTTCTTTGGTTTGTAGATAGCCATCTTCTTGCTGTGTCCTTGTATGGCCTTTCTCAGGACTTGAGAAAGATCTCTCTTCTTTTTCTTCTGAAAAGGCCAGCAGATCTGCCAGATTAAAATTCTACCCTTATAACTGCATGCAATCTGAATCTCGTCCTAAAAGCCCTGTCTCTAAAATCACTTAGTTTAGTAGTAAGATGTTCATCATATGAATTCCATAGGGAACACATTCATTCCATAGTAGCATCATAAGGTACTAGAACTCGGCCCTGCCAGCTCTGCATCAGGAAGATCTTTATTTCTACAATGGTCACACTACTGACCAGCCCCTCTTTTTTTTTTAATGCTTTCTTTCTAGGTAACGAGTATTACCATATAATTAGTAACTCACATAGTAAATTTGGGATCTGTCCCAGGCTTATCTTTATCTATACTCTATGAGCTGATGTTATCTATGGCTATTAACTGATTCTAGAACTTACCTCCAGTTGAATGTGCTTTTACTTCCATACTTTTTTAGTATTGAAGATTGAGACGACATCTCATGCTTGTCAAGTAAGTACTGCCTATGCTATGCTCCCAGCTCTTGTTTTTGAGATAGAGTCTTTGCAACTTTTTTCTCTGGCTGGCCTTGAACTCTGATCCTCCTACCTTTGCCTCCCAAGTAGCTGGGATTACAGACATACATAATCATGTCTATTTTTGGTCTTGCCTCTTCCTTGCTTTATTTCCAGTTTTCTTGGTTTTGAGTGTCTTTAATGCCATTACTCGAAGAATCTTTCTGAAACACAGACTCTACAAATGTTACATACACTTTGTCAAAATTAACTTCAAATAAACTTAAAATTACATTTGAACTTTTAACAAATGTAACAAGTTTCTCAATAACTTGGCATTTACACATCGCCAGCTTCATTATAGCTATTGGTTCTTAGCCCTGATTCAGGCTTCAAATACTTTGTAATGCCCAGACAGAGGCAGCATACAGTCTTGCCTTTATGTGGGGACATACCTTCTGTTCCAAGTCCTGCCTAGTATTAAGGACTCTGAAGTTTTCCTTGACTCTGAGTCCTGCTTCCCTTCCCTTCCCTTCCCTTCCCTCCCCTCCCCTCCCCTCCCCTCCCCTCTCCTCCCCTCCCCTCTCCTCCCCTCCCCTCCCATCTCCTTCTCTCCCCTCCTTTCCTTTCTCTTCCCATATGTGTGTGTGTGTGTGTGTGTGTGTGTGTGTGTGTGTGTGTGTGTGTGTGTGTGTGTGATGGGTCTTGAATTCAGAGTCTGAGCATTGTCCCTTAGTTGTGTCTCTCAAAGCTGGCACTCTACCACTTGAGCCACACCTCCATTTCTGGCTTTTTGGGAGGTTAATTGGAGATAAGAGTCTCATGGACTTTACTGCCAGGCTTGTTTGAACCACAATCCTCAGATCTCAGTTTCCTGTATAGTTAGGATAACAGTTGTGAGCTACAGGTGTTTCTGTATTTCAGTTGTCTGTTTACTTCTTTTCCTTCAGTTCACTTAGGTTGAGTTCCCTGGGGTCTCCATGGTGTCTTCAGACGCCATGTCAGTCACATGGTGCCTTGTGCCCTCGGCTGAATCAGTATATAACAGAATTGGAGTTCTCAGTAACCATTTCAACATGCTCACATCAGACAGGCCATTTATCTTACAGCTTTATAAAGAAAAGACAAAAATACCAGAAAACAATAATATTGATATCTGAAGTATGTCATCAAGTTCAGATTTCTTGGTATTATAATTTTCTTTGATGTGTAAAATAGTATAGAATGAATAAATTCTATACTGATTGCAGGAATTCAGAAAGATGATGATGTTGAAAAATGCTTTGCCGATCAAAGTTTATAAAAAAAAATAAGGGATAAGTTCAAAGAACAGATGCTGAGACACACGTGTGTATTTGTGGTGGGGTGAGTGCCTGCTCTGTTTCCTTAGCTTTTAGAGCAGTATCAGCGGTATCTCAACCATGTTTTCCAAAAGTAATTGTTACTAAAAGTGTCAATCTCTAATTACGGTTATCCTTACCAATTGAGCTTATGAGACACTACCTGTAAATAACTGCAGTCTAGCTTTTAACTTCAGATAGCACTGAAGCAGCTATGAGTTCGAGAAACACTAAATTTTTTAAATTATTATTATTAAATAATTGTGTAAAGCAGTTATGATTCTCTAAGTCAGGTTATAAGTGCAGTGCTTCTTGACAATGTCACACCTTACTTTGTTCTTCCCCATTTTCCCCCTCTAATCCCTACCCACAAGTTATATAGTTCATTTTTACACAGTGTGCATTGAATATAATGATCACATTTGCTTACCCTTCATCCATTCCTGTGCTCCTTTTTTGCCCCTCCACCCCCCAAATAAACCTATGGAAAAACACTAACTTTAAATTTAATATAAGTATTTGCTGAACAAGTTGGACAAGCTACAAACCAGTGTAACAAGTTCTTTTATTGTTTTATATTTTGTTTCCTCAGAATTGTTTAGAATAAGAGGTGGTATATATTTGGGACAGATTCTCTTCACAGAGTTATTTTTAGCATGAAGTATTTTCATTTGTTAGTTGCTATGAAATCTACTTTGAGCAGAATGATTTTTCTCCTTTAAAACACTGGTATTTTTTAACATAGAAACAGTGTCTACATGTTACCAGTACTAACATGGGGAAAACAAAATGATTATTTAGCTACTGTTTCTTAATAAACCAAATATTTAATAATTTTTTTAATCTCCTGCTAAAGCTAAAGTTAGCAACCAGGTGTTGGGGAATCATGGTCACAGGGTAAATTTTTGGAGATTTAGTAAGGGTTTGTTGACTGCCATGATTCTGGTTTCATTGAGGCACAGAGACGTTGAATTAAAAATAAAATTTAAGTTTTTAAGTTAGAGCAAACATAACAGGGTAGCTGAATTAAACAGCTAATGTCCAGTTAAGTTTGACTTTCACATAAATAATATATTAGTTTTTTGTACAGATATGCCCCCAGTATTACAGGGGATGTACACATATTCACATCCCTAGATTAAAATGTAATTAGTCATTTTTGTACTTGCATTTGAAAAAATCTGGCTCCTTGACATTGTGATTTAGAATTGAAAAGAACTGCTGTGCACAGTAAGCTTCCCTCATTGTCCTCTAGTCTGCTACATTCCACTATCAGTATCTTTGTAAACCTCCTGGTTTACAAACTAACATGTCCCCGTTTCCTCCCCACCCCCTCTGTTTCTGTTGCCAGTCAGTCCTGGCTTGAACTCAGGGTTGGGCACAGTCCTTGCGCTTTTGTGCTCAAGGCTAGTGTTCTACCACTTGAGCCACAGCTCCATTTACAGCTTTCTTGATGGTTAATTGGAGATAAGAGGCTCCTGGGCCTCTTGTCTAGGCTGGCTTTGAACTATGGTCTTCAGATCTCAGCCTTCTGGGAAGCTAGGATTATAGGTGTGAACTACCAGTATCTAGCTTACCTTATTTTATGAGTAGTAGCAACTTTACATAATAACAGATACCAAGCAACATAGACAAGCCACAAATCATATGCATATCTCACTCAAGTTTGTACATATTATGGTCCGTGATTTTTTCATTCAAAATCCCTACTTATTGGGAAATAAGTCCATATATATTATTAGAGTGACATTATTTGATGTTCCAAAGAAATAGAAAATTATTATTATCTGCTCCAGGCCTCCCAAACTAACAAATTTTAATTTTCATGCCAAACATGTTGAAATATAACGGTGACATTAAGTTACTGCATCAATTTGGAAAGTCCTAATGTTGTTCTAATATGAATGCTTTCAGCTAGAGACAAACTTTAATCGTGCACATACTCCAGTCTGATTTTATTTATGTGATTTTCTCTAGTTTCAAGGTAGAATCTTTCAGAACAATTATGGATTTTTTTTTGCTCGTTTCAAGGTAGAATCTTTCATAACAATTATGGATTTTTTTTGCTCTAGAAAGATTTTTACTTTCAGATAGAATAAATGTCATCTTTTTAAAAAGTTTATGAATGTGCAGAAAACTAAAAGTGGACCCCAGCCTATCACCATGCACCAACATCAACTCAAAATGGATTAAAGACCTTAACATTAAACCTGAATCTCTGAAACTACTGCAGGACAGAGTAGGAGAGACACTTGAACTAATAGGCACAGGAAGGAACTTCCTGAACAGAGTCCCAGGATCATAACAAATTGGAGAGAGACTCGACAAATGGGACTACCTTAAAATAAAAAGCTTCTGCACAGCTAAATCTATTGCAACCAAGCTAGAAAGACAACCAACTAATTGGGAAATAATGTTTACCAGCAATATATCAGACAAGAGGTTAACATCCAGTATATACAGGGAACTCAAGAAACTAATCCCTCCCAAACCTAACAAACCAATTAATATATGGGCAAGGGAACTAAAGAGGGACTTCTCAGATGAAGAAATAAAAATGGCAAAGAAACACATGAGGAAATGTTCATCATCCCTGGTGGTGAAGGAAATGCAAATAAAGACAACCCTGAGATACCACCTTATCCCAGTCAGAATGTCCCACATCCACAAATCAGCCAACGACAAATGCTGGAGGGGATGTGGAGAAAGAGGAACGCTATTACACTGCTGGTGGGAATGTACACTTATATAACCACTTTGGAAAGCAGTCTGGAGGGTCCTTAGAAAGCTAAAGATTGACCTCCCTTACGACCCAGTCATACCACTTCTAGGCATCTACCCTGAACAACAGGAACCAATTATACAAGGACACATGCACCTCCATGTTTATTGCAGCACTGTTCACAATAGCTAGGATATGGAAACAACCCAGATGCCCCACCACAGATGAATGGATCCAAAAATTGTGGTACCTATACACAATGGAATATTATGCAGCCATTAGAAATGACAAAATAATAGCATTTGCAGGGAAATGGATGGAGCTAGAAGGAATCATGTTGAGCGAGGTAAGCCAAGAGCAAAGAGACAAACGGTACATGGTCTCCCTGATAAGTGGATGCTAAATCCAAAATGTTAGGTGATACGACAAAACTAATAGGACTTAAGAAACAAAGAACTCCCACTCATCTGGTCGAACCACTACTAAATATCCCCATGCTGCTGATCACATGTATGGTGTATATGTGTACACCGTTATATGTTATAGTCTGTGATAGATAATTTGCTCCAGGAAAGTTAGAATGAACTTGTGACTTTAAATGAGCATCATTATTCCACAATACTGTGAAATTTGGGAAATTATGTAATCACTTAATCACAATTAAAAAAGTAGGGAGGGAAGGGATTGGAGGGGGTAACAATGCTCAATAGGAAGTGTACTCATTACCTTACTCATGTAACTGTAACCCTCTATATAGTATCTTTACAATAAAAAATTTTAAAAAAAGTTTATGAATGTCATATGACGGAGTAAAAGTAAATCATTATGTTGAATATATAAAAATGGGTGGGGTTTTTTTGGACAATGTATTTCTGCCAAGCGATTTTGGTTTGGTTTGTTTTTATTTCTTTGCAAGACAATATGGAAAATACAGAATAGAGCGAGTGGAGTGGCACAGCCAATAATCCTAAACTTTGGCTCACAGGCAAAAGGTTTACAAGTTTCAGGGCCACAGAGTTAATTTGTGGCCAGACTGGGCTTTATATTGAGATCCTATCAAAGAAAAAGGAAAGAAAAAGAAAATGGGGGGTAGGGTGCTAACAGTGTGGGCTTTGCAGTTAGTTAGCATTGGGTTCAAGTCTAGCTTACATCCTTTACTGTCTTTGTGACCTTAAGTAAGATCTCAACCTCTTCTTAACGCTGATGTCTTATCTGGAAAATAGAGCAGAACTCAAGCATATTTGAGATAGCAAGGTACTGATAGTTCCTGCTCCTGTGGTTTATCTCTATTAGATACTGAATAAATTACACTAATACTGATGTGTCTTTTGAGCCCGTGGTTATTAAAACAGATTTTGGGTTCATTTATAAACCAAATAGTGATAGGACCGCAAGTAGATTACATGAACAGTAGATAATAGGGAACTAATGCTTCTTTAACATTGTATATTCTTAATGCATTTAGTTAAGAGATTTTAGTACTGTGAAATTTAACAACTGCGGGTTCGACTATACTTTGGATATTAAGATAAAGACACTTGTTTTCTCTTAAGAATCTTTTCTTAAAATCTCGAATTTTATATTGATTTATTTAAACATATATGAACATAACGTAACATAACATAAAAACATAACTGTTTTTCTTTGACAAACTTGAAAAATGGTTTCCAAATTAGTTAATTCTGACTTGTTGAGACCTGGTATGGACATTTGGCTGGGTGGCATGTCTGTATTGTTTTGTTTCATTTCAGACTTCATTGACTTCAGGACTGAATTTCTTCCTTTGGTTTCATCTTGTATAGGGCAAGACCTTTATGGAAATTTTGAATTCAGAAAGAGGAAAGAATAGCAAAGCGAATCTTCCTGGTAGAAGTTAAGTTGTGAACTTTGCAACCAAACTTCCTGTTTTCATACCTGGGCTCCGTTACTTATGGTGGTGTGACCTTAGCCTATTACCCATCTATGCTGGCTTCTTCCTGTGTAAAGCAAGTAGACGGTATGAGGATTAAACAATGTAATTGAATAACATGAGTGCATTAGTGCCCAGTATGTGGTAGGTTCTGTGTGTGAATATTGTTGCCTTTGTCCCAGAGTTAGTGTTGATGATTCCATGCTATTCCCTGCCCATCCCTTGTTTTTACTGCCCCTCTGGTTCACCTTTGTCACCAGTGTCATTCATTCATGCCCAGGAAAAAGCATTAGAATTTGGATGACAGACATGTTGTTGGATATCCTTTAGGATTTGTCTGTTGGCTGTGGCCTGCTTTTATTATCCAGGTTCCCTTATATTTCCTTATAGTGTAG
The DNA here is from genome assembly GCF_024711535.1 of Dipodomys merriami. Lineage (NCBI taxonomy): Eukaryota > Metazoa > Chordata > Mammalia > Rodentia > Heteromyidae > Dipodomys > Dipodomys merriami. Next base: position 1,914,354 of record NW_027203604.1, read on the forward strand.
AGATGGGTAAAGGGACAAGTGATAGTAAAGGATGAAAGGGAGAAAAGGAATTCATGGCTGTAGCTCAAGAATAGATTCTATTTCTCCACTTTAAAAGTTCTCTGATAACAGGTAAGTGTGTTTGTGATTAGAAATGAAATTTTGGGATAGAGCACAAAAAGGCATAATTCTCTTTTGAACTTTTTGTCAAGGTTGCTGATGGTCAAATGTCCTGGAAAATTCAAAAGCTATGTTTTTATTTAGAGACATTAGAGCAGAATAAATGAAGCTGTGCTTTTTTTTTTCTTTTTTAAGAATCACTGAAATAGAACCCACAATAATAATGCTTTCTTTCATCTGGGTACAAACATCTTTTTTTTAAATAAGTTTTTTATTGTGAAAATACTGTACAGAGGAAGGGTTACAGTTACATGAGCAAGGTAATGAGTACATTTCTTATCGAGCATTGTTGCCTCCTCTTTTGTCATCTGGATACAAACTTCTAAATCAGCTTTAAAAAAATCCTTATTTGTGTTTCTTGGAGAGAGGTAGCAGGTAACAGAGGAAGGAACAGGTAAGCATGTTTCTTCATAACTGAGTTGTAGGTGGCCTTTAGACCGCTGTGTTTTTTCAAATGGGAGCTTCTTACTCTACTTTCTTTCCCAAACAGTTCATGGATCAGTGGGCATTACCTTAAAATTCATATGCTACCTCAGCAGACCTGTCTTTCCTATATTTGGGTATCTTTACTTTTTTGGGGGGGGGGCGTGTTGGTCATGGAGCTTGAATTCTGGGCCTGGGCACTGTCCCTGAGCTCTTCAGTTCCAGGCAAGCACTCTACCACTTGACCCACAGCGCCACTTCCAGTTTTCTGGTGGTTAATTAGAGATAAGAGTCTCATGAACTTTCCTGCCTGGGCTGGCTTTGAACCATGATCCTCAGATCTCAGCCTCCTGAGAAGCTAGGATTACAGGTGTGAGCCACTGGCACCCAGCTTTACTTTTATTTTTAAATTTTTCATAGTTAATATTTTTTGGGATTGGAATGTAGTTCAATGATAAAGTACTTGCCTAATGTGATTGAGGCCCTAAATCTGATTGTTAGTGTTACAAAATTAAGAGTATATTTATCTATATGTATATATATATATGTATATATATCTACAGTATTTATTTATTCATTGGTTTGGGTTCTGGAACTTGAATTTAGGGCCCTGAGCTTTTTGCTCAAGATTAGTACTCTTCCATTTGAGCCACAGCTTCACTTCCAGCTTCTTGATGGTTAATAGAGAATCAGAGCCTGAGTTGCTGGGATTAGAGGGAGTGAGCCACCAGCACCCAGCTAAGAATATTTTTGAGAGGGTATTAAATAATAAGCTATTTTTTTGGAGGAGAATTAGGTTTTCCCTGTAAATAATAAACATATTGCCATTTTTTAAAGCTCTCTTATGTTTTGCCTCACAATGCTTATCCATATATGCTAAGCATTGATTAAGAAAATATATTTTACAATTATATATTATGCTATGTACTGAAAATAAGCATATGTTATCTTAATTATCACAAGAGTCAGTTTATCATAGAGTCAGTTAATGTTCTAGGAAGCTGAGGGAGATTCTTGTCTCCTTACTGAGGGCTAAGTGTTCTCTGGCTTTCAAATCCTGGTTAGAACTTTTCTAGATACCATGCATCTTAAAAATAAGTGTTAAGGCTGGGAAAGTGGCTCAGTGGTAGAGCGCTTGCCTTGCATGCGTGAGGCCCTGGGTTCGATTCCTCAGCACCACTAAGCAGAAAAATAAAGCCGGAAGTGGTGGTATGGCTCAAGTGGTAGAGCGCTAGCCTTGAGCTGAAGAGCTGAGGGACAGCGCCCAGGCCCAGAGTTCAGGCCCTATGACCAGACCCTCCCCCCCCAAAAAAGTGTTAGTAGTTGAGCTATTTTCCTTTTTGCAGTGAAGCTGGTATTTTTAGTGGTGTGTTCTAATTGGGATAAGGAAAGTCAATAACTGTTGTTCTCTCTTTTTACCTAAAGCAAAACTTGCTGGCATGATGTACTGTGCTCATCATCATCTCTATCATATATTTCTTTTTTTTCCTTTTCTTACCACAAAGAGGTAACAGAGACCAACTTATTTTCTCAGAGAAATGGCCTCATCATTTTCAAGTTGAAGAATGAGAATGTATGTTGGTAGATTCTTTTTCTTTACTGGAAGAATAATTGACTGGCTTCCTAATGACTGGGGCTTTTCTGTGAGGCAAAGGATAGATGCATCTATGGAGACTGTTGTGCAGAATAATGTTCACATCGAACAGAAATGCTCAGTGTATGCCATTAGCAGTGCAGATCTCTGTACTTAGGAGACTATTTAAGCACTAAGCTTAGAGAAAGGTATGTATGGGTTGAAATTGAGTGTTTTTGAATGGGAATGAAGAGAACATTACAGTTATAAAAAGGTATTTTGAAAATTGAAAAAATTAACACTGTGTTCTCTTTTATTCATTTATTAGCCCAGGACTTAGACATTATAGAGGTTCATAGTTCTGCTTTGGAGGCTTGCTTCATTTCTAAGTGATATATGTCTGTTGGCTTCCCACTTAAGACTGGTCATTTGGGGTCAAGAACACAGAATGTATTTTTTTACATCTTTGCCCACAGAATTTCTTATTATAGACTCAAATATACTCTATATTCTCTGTTAAGGAACTATATATATTATTTCAGGAGCACAGTGGTCTGTGCTAAGAAGATCCTTAGGAAATGTTTTGGAAACTTCTGCCATCTTTTTTAAAACAGAAATTTGCTTTTCTCCTTATCCAAGTGTTGTAGGAATGACAATATGATTTTGAATGAATTTTAAAGTGATAATTTTTGTCCATAAAGAGAACTATATTAAGTTAAATCAGGATTGTAATGGTAAAAGGTATTGAGTTTTAGAATAAAATGTAATCATTCCATTTCATTTCTTTTCTTCCCAGCATTCTGTTTCAGACACTGTTTTAATCATTATAGAAGGACACTGAACTTTGAAAAATATGTTGGAAACCGTAGGTAAGACTATTCTTTTTTTATTGGACATCTTTAAATATGATAAGATTTCCATGGAAGATTCTATCTATAGTAACTTAGATTCAAAAATTTTTATCTACTAACATTTTACCATCTCTGTATTTGGACAATTTCATTTGAAGTGTTATAAAAACAAATCACTGTAAGCAAAAGTAAGTATGAGCTATTTTATTGATCATGGGGTTTAATAAGGTTTAATATAAGCCCAATTCTAATTAATGAACAAGTTTTGGTTGTTTCTTTCTGAATGGCCCCAGAAAGTTAAAAGTTCCGTGTCATGTGTGTCTTTGTGTGTGTGTGTGTGTGCGTGTGTGTCTGTGTCTGTGTGTCTGTGTGTCTGTGTGTGTCTGTGTGTCTGTGTGTGTGTGTTTTGGTCCTTGGGCTTGAATCATGATGGCCTGGGTGCCATTCCTGAGTGTCTTTTTTTTTGCTTAAGGCTACCATTTGAGCCTCTGTGCCACGTCTGGCTTTGAGTAACTTATTGGGGAAAATAGTGTCATGGATTTTCCGGCCTGGGCTGGCTTCAAAATTGAATTGTAATCCTCAGATCTCAGTCTCCTGTGTAGCTAGGATTACAGGCATGAGCTCCAGTGCTTAACAGTGCTTTAGTAGTTTTAATCCTGAGAAAAGGCCACAGTTCTTGTAGTTGTGTTGGTGAGGTACTACTGACTTCTTGCTTTTATTAGATAAAGAGAGTAATAACAAACCTACCAACAAACTTTTCATGCAGTTTCATGGGCTCATCTTTTATCCCACTATTTTTGAGCTTTAGAAACATTACTTTATAGAGCCATTTACAGGTATGTCAGGTGTGGTACATACCTGTAACTGTCGCACACCTTGCCTCTACTCATACTGTTTGAGTATGACCATTGGAAAGTATCTGCATGTCACTCTGGCACGTAAATGATTCTGGCTGGTTTCTTAACAGCTGCAGACTGTGAGGTGTAGAGGGAAAGTTGGTGGCAATAAATGGAAAAAGTGCTATTTTGGTGATAATGTGATTTTTGTTCCCAGTTCTATTCTGATCATTAAAATGCTTGGATGCACTTTTCCTCCATTACTCATTTTAAATTGAAGTCATATACTATAAAGACTACCAATCTATATAGGAAAGTTCCTCATTAGAAAATGGAAAGGAAAGAGAAGTGTAAAATTACATAAATCACTGATTCTCAAAGCTTTATTCTGTTAGCCATTACCAGGTTGCACACCTTCTAAGAATTGGTATGAAAATGAGTAATACTCAGTTACCATGGATATATGGCCTAGAATAATACTATCATATGTATCTTCAGGATAAAATTTCTGCATGAGTAAATACGGCTCATTTTAATCTGCTTATGTAAGTGAACCAGGATCAAGATCAGCTGTCATTTCAATTACCGTATTTCTGTATAATTAGGTATTGGGTGCTATATAAATTATCTCTGGTAATAATTGTCACTTGTTGATTACCATTATATGGCAAATATATTTTATTAGATGTACTCATTATCATGAATGCTCAACACTCTCCATAGAACAAAACAAAACCACACAAAAGCTTATACTTGTAACCCTAGCTACTCAGGATGCTCTGATTGGAGGCTGGTCTGGGCAGAAAAGTCTGTGTGACCCTTTCTTAACCCACTACTGCTAGGTGCAGTAGTGCATTCATGTCATCTGAAGCTATGTGGGAGGCTAAGATCAGGAAGAATATAATTCTAGGATAGTCCTTACAGATAGCCTAATAGGTTCTATCTCCAACAGAGAGAAGCACTGTGCAGTGATACCAACCTGTCAAATGATTCAAAGCCACAAATAGGTGAACTGCATTCTAGGCATGAGACTGTGCAGGAAGTTAAATAGAAGCATGCATGTATGACATTAGGACCATTGAAATATATTGATTAAAAACACTTTCTGTAATGTTGTACCTGACTCTTAACTTAGTTGAATTGGTTTGAAGCATATGTAAATATGTGATTTAATTTTGGGGGAAGGCATTTCTAGTATTAAGTAGTTTTAAAATATTTTAATTACTGTATATTAATTGTTCAAAGTGGTGTATTTCATCTCGACACTACCCTACTTGCATAGGGCATATTTTAATCACATGTATCCCTCAATTACCCTCTTTCCTCTTTTCTCTTTTCAGAAGAAGTGTCTTTGAAAGACTGATTTATGTAATGCTTCTTAATACATTTTCTTTTTTTTTTCCTTGCTAATTATTTTTTTTTTTTATTGTGAGAATACCGTACAGAGGAGTTACAATTATATGGGCAAGATAACGAGTACATTTCTTATCAAGCATTGTTGCCTTCTCTTTGTTTCCCCTTCCCATCCCTTCCCGTACTCCTCTCCTCCTCCCACCCTATCCTCCCCCCACCCCTCACCAAAGTTGTTAAGTTCATTTTTCGACATAACGACTTGTACATCTCATTGTTGCAATGGGTTCACCTGTATCCCTAGTTAAACGATTTGTTTTTTTCCCTTCCCCTCCACAAATTATACCAACATCAAATACAGTGAAAGCAGGGGTTATACTGTGGGGGAGGGACATCCAAAGCATCATAGAAATCATCTTATAAATATGTGAGAAACAATTGCATGAAAGGAAAAAAAACAAACATTTGAATACTTATCTTGGGGTTCATTCCCCTAACATCAACTTATCTGACCTTTTCTACTTGAGTCAGATATATACTAGTTATTGCAAATAAGGGAAACCATGGAACCTATGTTGCTTTGGGCCTGGCTCACTTCACTTAATATAATTTTTTCCAAGTCTTTCCATTTCCTAACAAATGGGGCAATGTCATTCTTTCTGATGGAGGCATAGAATTCCATTGTGTATATATGCCACATTTACATTTTCTATTTTAGGATGCTTTGCTCCCTCCTGTATGATATTATTATATTTTAGATGTTGTCATCCATTGGTGATGTTATCCATATCTACTTATTAGTGAGTTAATTATATTACTAATTTTTCTTTGTTTAGATAAAATTTGCCATATCTTTTTTAAAGGAAAATATCCACATTTCTGAGATTACAGATTATTTAGTTTTATGTATTTTTATAAAGCAGCTAACATTGGAATTCAAGTATCTGTCATGTGAATAAGTTTCTATGGCCTTACAGTTGCATGTAGCATATGATGTGCTCAGTGTCCTGCTTTCACATACATTTTTCTATAAGAGACTTGAAGGTTTGAAGGACACAGAGCAGCATGTTTATTCTCCCCTTATTTGTATTATACGAAGCATATGCAAATATGCTTATGCATATGCAAATATTCAATTTTGAAGAAAAAATAAAGTATTAAAAAGTGTTTTTGTATTTTGTACTGCATTAAAATATTTTGTACTTTAGAACTACTTTGTACATAGTAAAAAAAGACTATTTTGTACAGTCCAGATGAATAGTGTTTAGAGTATCCACAGGTTTAACATGTATCTTTAGACTTGAATGTGTAATTGATTAATGCTGCTCTTTGGAATAGACAAAAACCGAGCCCTGCAGGCAGCAGAGCGCTTGCAAGCCAAGCTACGAGAACGTGGGGATGTAGCAAACGAAGAAAAACTGAGCCTTCTGAAGTCAGTTCTGCAGAGTCCACTCTTCAGCCAGATTCTGAATCTTCAGACTTCTATACAGCAGCTGAAGGACCAGGTAGGGTATCACTTACCCATGTGGGTATTCACAGTATGGCCCAGAGCTTGTTGAAAGCTCCTGTTTTTCTAAAGGCTGATATATGCTTTAATGAATAGTTAATGAAAACATTTAATCCTCCAAATAAGACATTCAGATTTGCTGTGGCTTTTTCTCTCCTAGTTATTTTTGTAATGGTTGTTGTGTATGTTGTAGAAGACATGACATTGTGTTGAAAGCTCTGGAAGCTGGAGAATGAGTTCCTGCAGAAGGGATGATACAAATGTTTGTGGTGGATGGCTGTAGACTTGATTTCCTCACTAAGCTGCACCGATCATGTGATCTGCTCATTCAGATTCAAACAGTACACTCAGAAGATTGTAGATAAGCTCGGATTTGCATATGTAATCATGTGTGTGAGGAAAGGAAATCACCTCTGTTTTGACAGTAAAAGGAATAATTACATTGTCATCAGTTAGAGGAATTGCAATTCTCACTTCTTAAAAGAGTGTAAGTAGCAATTGCTTCCATGACAGCATCAGATGGTGATAAACATTAGAACTTCTAAATGTAACACCATAGTTTTTTTCCTTGTAAAAATTATGAGCATTAAGAAGTTAGAGCATTTATATTGAAGTTGAAACATCTCACAATGACAGAATGAAAACTAAAGTCAGATGTTCTTTGAACTTACTTCATTTAATCACCATGTCTCAGGTTTAAAAAAGAAATAAAACAGTTCGTATACTCATGAGGTTTGAAGTCAATCTAATTATGCCTTCAAGTTAGTATTCATACTCATGTTTTTAGCATTAATTTTATAGTTATGGAAGACTTGCTAGCAAATATTCAGCCCTACAAGGTTCAAAATGAAACTTGAAGACTTAATTTCATAATTCAGTAAAAAAAAAAACAGGTCCTATTTAAAACTCCAAAATTGTACCAAATGCAAAAGAACGAATAGTAGTTATAGAGAAGGAATTTGTTTAATGTCATGTAGATTATTAGTCTAGATATATATTTTTGTAACCCCTCCAAAAGAAGTAAATTAAGAAGTATCTTAAAAAATACTTAACTTTTACAATAAAATTAAACTTTAAAAACCACCAAACAAAACAAAAGAGATATGTACTTGCGTGCACGTGCGTGCGCACGCACGCACGCACTCACACACACACACACACACACACACACACATACACACACACAAATACTTTATTTCATTATTTTTGTGTTTGGCAGTGCTAGGCCTTTGAATTCATGGCCTTACACTTGCTAAGCAGGCACTTTTATCACTGAATTATACTTCCAGCCATGATTTTTGTTCCTTCTCAGTAGCTAGGATAGCAGGCACACTGCTACTAAATCTAGATCTTAGTTGAGAATGGCTCTGATGAATTTTTTTCTGCTGGGGTTGGCCTCAAACCATGGTCTCTACAGTCTCAGCTTTCCAAGTAGTTAGGATTATAGATATGAGCCACCCATTTCTGGCTTCAAAAATATTTCTCTACAGTGACTTTCTACTTAACAATTCTAAAAAGTCATTACTATGAGTTTAAAAAGGTGTTTTTCTTAGCTGGATGCCAGTGGCTCATGCCTGTAACTCTAGCTACTTAGGAGGCTGAGATCTGAGGACTAAGTTTTAAAGCCAGTCCAACAAGACAAATACAAATGTGTCTTAGTGCAATTAGCTAGCAAAAAGCCAGAGGGGGAGATTTGGCTCAAGTGGTAGAGTGCCAGCCTTGGGGGATGTAGGAAGCTAAGCAAGAGCATGAGGCCCTGAAGCACACAAAGGAGGATTTTGTTTGTTTGTTTGTTTACTTATGGTAATCCCCTTGCAAGTTGCTGAAAAGATTGTTTTTCAAAACTGATTTTCAGAATGACCTAGCCAGATTTGTGGAGAAACCTGTATCCTGAGTATAATATGATATGAAAAATTATCTGTTCCTCTCAAATCATAAAGAAGTTGGACATATGTTGTCTCCTCTTATAATATTTTGTGAAAATGTGATTAGAATGAGAAGAAAATTGAAACAAAAAGAGTACCAACTAATATGTTAGGATATACCACAAGCTGAATATGTTAGCTGTTGACATTATCTGCTAGCCAGTCTCATGAAAGGGGAACAGTATTTGTGCCAATCTTGTGTGGTAAAAGGACCAGCATATGGAAGGAGGATCCAGGCCCTAAGAATATTTGGGTGCTTGAATTATCTGGGCATGCCTTTCATTTGCATGTCTTTGGACTTTTTCGTCATCACTGTTCATACAGATTAGTGAACTGAAAAAGACCAAGGAAACATTCATTGTGCCCTGTTTGTCACCATGACTTAGAGAGGTTAAGTGACTTGTTTATAAAGGTAGAGTCAGAGTTAAGTTTGAGTTTTCTTGGCACCATTCTACCATTTTTGGAAAAGGAAAGAATGTTAATCTGTGCATTTTTTCTATCTTCCTATAAGCTAGAAACTAGATCCCTAGATGCCAAGACTTTGATTTTTTATAACTTTTTGATAACTTTTCTTTACCATTCATAGCTAATTAATTTCTTTTATTTGCCAGGTTTTTTTGGGGGGGTATTGACTATAGCAAAACTTCAAAATCTATTATTTTCTATTTTAAATATTATTTAAAATATATTTTTTTGAGCTGGGTGCGGGTGGCTCACCCCTGTAATCCTAGCTACCCAGGAGGCTGAGATCTGAGGATTGCGGTTCAAAGCCAGCCTGGACAGGAAAGTCCCTGAGACTCTTATCTCCAATAAACCACTCGAAAACCAGAAGTGGTGCTGTGGCTCAAGTGTAGAGCGCTTGCCTTGAGCTGAAGAGCTCAGGGACAGAGTTCAAGCCCCATGACCGACCAAAAAAAAAAGTGCTACTGGGGATTGAATTCAAGGCCCTGTATTTGCAAAGTCTACTACTACTTGAGTCATACCTCTGACATGATTTTTGCCTTGGCTGTTTTGTTTTTTTCTTTTTGTGCCAGTCCTAGAGCTTGAACTTAAGGACTAGGCACTGTAGCTAAGTTTTTTGCTCAAGGCTAATGCTCCAGCGCTTGAGCCACAGTTCCACTAATGGCTTTTTAGAAGTTTATTGGAGATAAGAGTCCCATGAACTTTCCTGCTTCAGCTGGCTAAGAACTTCCTGAATAGCTAGGATTATATGCCACCCAGCACCCAGCTGCCTTGACTGTTTTTATGAGGTAGGATTTCTTATGCTTGCTCTGGTTGGTCTGTAGTCCTAATACTTGTTCTAACCTGGGTAGCTGTAGATGATAGGTCCTGTGCCCAGTCACTGTTTCCTCTGTAGCTAGATTAATAGGTATGTACCACTTTGCCCATAGAGAGTATGTACCACTTTGTCAATAGAGTGTAAGCATTATGCCCACCTTTGGTCCTCAGCTCCATGCAGACCTGAGCTTCTCCCATCCCTGGAGTTCCCGCCATATAGCTGGCCCCTCCCTCACTCTGCCTAGACCCACCTGAGCTTCAGTCTACATCACTTCCTACCCCCAGACCTTGCTGCTACCTAGATTGTGGAGGGTGCCATGTGCTCCATCTCGAGGGAAATATGGCTCCTCTAATAAACCTTGTAATAATCTTTCTCCTATGCCTGCCTGCCTCCACCTGGTCCCCTGGGATGGATGTGATAGATCCTTTCATTGAGTGAGGAGTCTTGGGAACTTTTCTGCCTGAGATGACCTTGAACCATGACTCCCAGTTACTGCCTCCCAAATAGCTAGGATGCACCAGGTCTATTTTTTCTTTCTTTTTTTGGGGGGGGGGGGCGGTCCGGTCGTGGGGCCTGAACTCTTGGCTTGGGTGCTATCCCTCAGCTCTTCAGCTCAAGGCTAGCACTCTACCATTTGAGCCACAGCGCCACTTCCGGCTTTTTTTCTTTTTGCTTATGTGGTGCTGAGGACTCGAACCTAGGGCCTCAGGCATGCAAGGCAAGCGCTCTATCACTGAGCCAACTTCCCCAGCCCTGCACCAGGCCTATTTTAAGAATGAAATGTAAACAGTCTAGAACATTCTTAGACATGTTAGACTTACCAAGTGCTAATTCACTATGTTTTTAGAGAGAGAGAGAGAGAAAGAGAGAGAGAGAGAGAGAGAGAGAGAGTGTGTGTGTGTGTGTGTGTATACTGGAACTCAGGGCTTCATGATCTTGTTTAACTTTTTTTTCCTTATAGCTGGCACTCTACCAATTGAGCTCCATATCTACTTTTGTTTTTCTTTTTTTTGGGGGGGGTCCGGTCGTGGGGCCTGAACTCTGGGCCTGGGCACTGTCCCTCAGCTCTTCAGCTCAAGGCTAGCGCTTTACCACTTGAGCCACAGCGCCACTTCCGGCTTTTTTCTTTTTGCTTATGTGGTGCTGAGGAATTGAACTCAGGGCCTCAGGCATGCAAAGCAAGCGCTCTACCACTGAGCCACCTTCCCAGCCCCCACTTTTGTTTTTCTTTTGCTGGGTAGTTGAGATAAGTGTCTCAAAGATTTGTCTGCCAAAACTGTCTTCGAATTGATCCTCAGATCTCAGCTTTCTGAGTAATGTAGTATTATAGGAATGAGCCTCACACAGCTAATGTATTAATCTTTATAATGTAGTAATTAATTAGTACATCCAAGGAATGAAATTTGTTTCATGCTTTTACACATGGCTACAGAAATCTGGGCAGTGGCTAGCTTATATTATCTTATACTTTCACATGTATAATTTTATAAGCATAATAGGTTAAGTTACTGTTTCCATCCCTTATGGCCATGAGAACATTCGATCCCTCCAGTTCTTTCCCTCCACCATTCTCTTGTCAGAGAAGCAAAAAGAATGAATAGTGGAAACACCCAAGGTATAGCAGCATATTGGAGAACAGGATCATATTGTTGCATTAACGACAGATGCTGACATGTCATGTTGAATTAAGCCTACAATTTTTTTCCCTCTCAGATCCTTCTCATTACTTCTATTCAGTAATGTTTAATTTTTTCCAATTTGCTTCTTCAGTACTAAGACTGCCCTTAGAAATCAAACTGTTTCCCTTTGGCAAATTAAACACTTGACAGGTGTGTAACAGAGAGGGCAAAAAAGCCATGCCCTGAAGGGATGTGCTATTTAAATATTGTCAAAAATATTAACAGGTCTGAGAGTATAATTGATGCCTCCGTTTAACTCTGCCACATTGTGCATTGTTCTAACCGCCAGCTAAAAGGATGTGTGCTATTAAACCTGAATAATCTCTAATAGCTCCAGTTCATTTCCTATTGCACGACTTCTGTTTAAGTGAAGAGGAAAAAATAGAACTGTGACTGTGTGTCAATGATCTGTCAAATGCAAATTTTCAATTAGTGTCCTCACTGTCACCTAGTCATCTCTGCTAATAACTACAGGGCGTAATGAGTATTCATGACAAAAATCCAGCTATTGTGGGGAAAATAAACATGTTAGCTATTTAATAATGGAAACTTGTCAGTCTTGAGGATATTGTATTTGCATATTTATTCTGTAAAGTTTCTCCAGTCCAGTACAGGTGGGTGCTATTTGCCTGATGAATTAATTTCCTGGCCTTTTGAACTGACCCACAGGCACTAAATTAATGTTTAGTAGAAAACTGTGATTTAGAATTCTAGTTTTGATAGAAATTTGGGGAGCAATGTTTAGAAATTCACATTGCCAAGATTTTTTTTTTAAGCTATGCAACAGAGGCCAATCCTAACAGTGGAGAAATGATGTGGATAACTAGGTTACAAAAGCTGCTTGTTTGTGAAATGAGCCTCAGGGCACAGAATACTCAGGAGATCTTCTTGTCAATGATCTCCAGACTTTCTGAAATATTCTGTTGTATTGTTTTTATTTGTTTAATATTTTTAGGTTGCCTTGTTCATTATTCTTCACAAAATTTTGGCTTATACCATTTCAAATAGATACCGTGTAAGCACAATATAAGCCAAATATTTCTTTGGAAAATTATGACATCTCTTTAAATAATTATTCATTGTTGATTAGTTAAATCTTTAAAAAGTTATTCTTAGAATGACATCATTGTATGATCAACATTTTTGTTTTGTATATTTGTAAAGTTTCACATGTTCACATTCCAGAAAAGAATTTGATCACCTTCTGAGGGCAAGCATAAGAATATCAAAGAGATACCAACAACCTTGACTTACTAAGACTGTGAATATCATTAAATTTCAGGGTCTTGGGAGCAAAGGCAAAAAAAGGGGTGTGTTTGTGACATTGATCATAAACTGCATTGTATTCATAAACTGCTTTGTTGAATAGCAACTCCTTTGTACAACTATTTTAAGATAATAAAAATATATTTTAAAAAGGTAAAAAAAGAGGATAAAATAGCCAAAGGGTTACATATTGTTCATTTTAAAAGATTATTTAGTGAGTCAAATTGGCTATGGTAGGCTTATCACATAATCACTTTATTTATTTATTTGGTCATGGGGCTTGAACTCTAAGCTTGGGTGCTGTCCCTTAGCTCTTCAGTGCCACAGCACCACTTCCGTTTTTCTGGTGGTTAATTGGAGGTAAGAGTTTCAGGGACTTTCTTGCCCTTTCTTGCTCGGGTTGGCTTTGAACCTTGATCCTCAGATCTCAGCCTCCTGAGTAGCTAGGATTACAGGTGTGAGCCATTGGCGCCCGACTACATAAACACTTTTATAACAGACTCATATTCATTTATTAATAAACCTTCGTTAAGCACCTAAAATCAATCATAATGGAATAAATTATAAGAGAAGAAAATAGAACATAGGAAATAAAGGAAGGTTCATAAGCTCTGTAGGATTCTCTATCTTGCTGAAGGCGAGAGATCTGATAGGAATGAAAAGAGAATCAAGTCACATGGTTAGACAAGATAGTACACAACAAGCCAGTCAGAGCCATTGTGGCGCCTAGGCAACACAGAGCAGATCTGGTTCAGTGGTTCTCAGGGCTAGCAATTCCAGTGAGTCTTGTCAGTCATAGAGATGGTGCTGAGCCGTTTGGAGCCCTTTGCTTGTTGATCTTGGATGCATGCACCTGGTGCCCTGATGATGGGTCACTACATGCTGTTGTTACTTTGGTGTTAGGTCCTCTCCATTTAGAGGGCCCAGATGAAGAGGTTGCATCATTCGCTGGTCTGGTGTATTTGATAAGTTCATGGACCTGGTTTATCTAATTTGATTTGATATGCCCAGGTGGGTAATCTTATGTGTCAATAAGTTACTAGTTAACATCATCATTTGTGCTGAACAGATGACGATTGTTTACTTGCACAAACAAGATGCAGATGTTGTTTTGCCCTAGCATTTGCACCCCAAATCCAGCAAACTATGTTTAAAAAAGTGAGTCTCTCAAGGTAAAGCATGAAACTTGGGTTTTAGACCCCCAGGGATCGTACATTAGATCTAGTCACTGGCCTCCTTATGTCAAGTAAAGAGACATGGTGAAGGTGAGAGAAAGGAGATTTATTACATAGCATGGGCATGGCATGGGAAGACAATATTACATTACATTTCCAGTCATCTTTAGGGGTACAGAAATTAGCCTCAGATTAAACAGGGAGAATTGGTGTAGAGAGTGAAGGTATGTATAGTTAAACCAATCTCAAGTCACAGGTATGGCCTGGCTCACCATTAGTTCAGTCTTTGTTTATGAAGAATTGGCAGGTGGTCTCTAGCTTTTGGCTGTACTCTTTAAGGTAATGCAAAGATGGCATTGCCTTGTTTGAGGAACAGTTTGCCTTTTGTCATAAGTGTTTATCAGTAAATTATATCTTTTCTGACTTCCACTCCCTGCCTCCCAACTAGGTAAGCTTACAGGCAAGAGCCACGGGCACATGGCTCTCTTCTTTGCTGTTAACTTTTTTTAGATAATGTATACTAGAACCTTAAGAAATACAACAGATATTTCAACTTAGGATCTGTATTGTTCTATCATAAAGATATAAAGTGACTATAGGAGGGAATGGCTCAGATCAAAGAACGCAGATGTAAAGTTGGGGAGGAGATGCAAAATGTCCAGCTTTTAATTACTTTACAGGCCTCAGAACTATCTTTTAAATTGACTCTTACAAGCACATCCTGAAAGCTACTGTTCTATACAATATGGACTAACTGGAGGAAGATAAAAATTCAGGGATAACACCCTCAACTTCAATGTGCAACGTAGCACTCCCTCCCTCCTGACAATATGTCTGCTGTGTGAGATTGAGAAAACTCTGGTTCAGAGCCACACACTGATCTCTGTTGTCAAAGCAATTAGATACTTGTGAGATATTAGGAGGGAAGGACACTACGTTCAGGTCATGAAGGACTTGCTGAGGTAGGATTTTTATTGTTAGTTTTATTCTTTTGCTGTCAACTTTCTGGGAAGGTATATTACCTCCTCTAACTCTTCTATTAAATATAATATTTAGAAATGCTTTTTTTTTTTTTTTTGAGCCACAGCGCCACTTCCGGCTTTTTTCTTTTTGCTTATGTGGTGCTGAGGAATCGAACCCAGGGCCTCAGGCATGCAAGGCAAGCGCTCTACCACTGAGCCAACTTCCCAGCCCTTAGAAATGCTTTTTAAATTTCTTTTCTCCATATTTTTGTTATGGTAAAACTATACCAATTAAGATAAAGATTTTTATAGAATTTTGGTAACATCTTTCATATGATTATAAAATACATGAATTAGTCTTCAAAAAATGCTTCTTTTAATTTTCCTAATACTAAGAATACAGCATTACATCCTAATTTAGTTACAGCTTTTGTGCGGAGGGACACATGAGATAGCATCCCCTAGAGATGAAAGGAAAATGTGTGCTGCAAAAGCATTACTTTAGAATATCTGACTAAGCAGGGGATGTTAGCTAGAACACATATACTGTCCTGGGGCATGCCTGAAGTCTATTCTGTAAAGCTAGATTTATAAGATTACTAAGACTGATTCATAGTAAAAATATTGAGACATTGTGCCTTAAGTAGCAGAATCAGGAGCTCTGATAATTGCTTACATTTATTTTCTTTTTAGATGTCAAAAGTGAGAGCACAAAGCATACACACATACACAACTAAAACAGTACTGGTACATGCACAAAAAGATTTTTCTTCCTACAGAAATAGTTTTATGATAGAAGGTAGAAGTGATAACAGTGGAATGGAGGGAGACTGGCAAAATAACAACAGTCTTCATTTGTCCATTTCCACATAATATTTGTCCATAGGACTTATTTTATCTTGACTTTTCTCTAATTTGATTGTTAATATTGAATCAATTTTACATTCTACGGTGATAGGAAAACCACTAAAATTCTTAACATGGTGTTTGTCTAAATTTTTTAAATTGATTTTTTAAAGTACTATTTAAGTAGTGATTTAAAATAGTAGGTATTTTAAGTCATACTTTAAAACAGTAATTTAAAATTGCATTTAAATGGATTGCAATTTGAAATCGAATTATAAATGGTTCAAATTACTTAATTTTTATGTCCCTGCTTTTTGTTGACAGTTTCAGCATCTTTTTTTTTAAATTTAATTTTATTTTATTTGTGAACATACTGTACAGAGGGGTTACAATTACATGGGCAGGATAATGTGTACATTTCTTACCAAGCATTGCAGCCTCCTCCTTTGGTTTACCCTTCACATCCCTTCCCAGCCTCCCCCCTCCTCCCCAATCCCAATCCTTCTCCGCTCCCCCTTCCCCCCCCCCCCCCCCGCACCGACATTGTAAAGCTCGTTTTGGACATGACAACTTGTACTTCTCATTGTTGCAGGATACAAGTCCGCCTGTATCCTTAAACAACTGTTTTTTCCCCATCTCCTCCACAAGTTATACTGACATCAAATATAGTGAAAGCAGGGGTTACACTGTGGGGGAGGGACATACAAAGCAACAAAGAGATAATCTTATAAATGCGTTAGAAACACATGCATGAAAGAAAAAAACATTAAAATACATATCTAAGGGTTCATTTTCCTGACATCACATTATCTGACCTTTTCCGCTTGACTCATACATATACTAGATATTGCAAATAAGGGAAACCATGGGACCTATGTTTCTTTGGGCCTGGCTTACTTCACTTAATATAATTTTTTCCAAGTTTTTCCATTTCCTAACAAATGGGGCAATGTCATTCTTTCTGATGGAGGCATAGAATTCCATTGTGTATATATACCACATTTTCTTGATCCATTCATCTACTGAGGGGCATCTGGGTTGGTTCCATATCTTAGCTATGGTAAATAATGCTGCAATAAACATTGTTGTGCTGGTAGCTTTAGTGTGGTCTTGTTATAGCCATCTAATCTTCAATAAGGGAGCTAAAACAATAGAATGGAAGAAAGACAGCCTCTTCAGTAAATGGTGCTGGCAAAATTGGTTAACTACATGTAGAAAACTAAAGCTAGATCCTTATATATCACCCTGCACCAGAATCAACTCCAAATGGATCAAAGACCTTGAACTCAAAGCAGACACTCTGAAAACATTACAGGATGGAATAGGAGAAACCCTAGGTCTCCTTGGCTCAGGCCGAAATTTTCTGAATAGAGACCCGGAAACACAACAAATCAAAGAAAGGTTGGACAAATGGGATTGCATAAAGTTGCAGAGCTTCTGCAGGCCAAATGACATAGCTAGCAAGATCAATAGAAAGCCCACGGATTGGGAGAAGATCTTTACTAGCCATACAACGGACAAGGGTCTCATATCTAAAATATACTTGGAACTCAACAAATTAAACCCCCCAACAACAAATCCTCAAAGAAACAACTGCCCAATAAATAAGTGGGCGAAAGACTTAAAGAGAAACTTCTCTGAAGAAGAAAGAAGGATGGCCAATAGACACATGAAGAAATGTTCAACATCCCTAGCCATAAAAGAAATGCAAATCAAAACAACATTGAGATATCACCTCACTCCAGTTAGAACAGCCAAAATCAAGAACTCTAACAACAACAGATGCTGGAGGGGATGTGGACAGAAAGGAACCTTACTTCAGTGTTGGTGGGAATGTAAACTTGTTCAACCACTTTGGAAAGCAGTATGGAGGTTCCTCAAAAGACTTCACATAGAACTCCCCTATGACCCAGCAATCCCAATTTTGGGCATTTACCCAAATGTTTACAAACAAGACCACACTAAAGTTTCAGCATCTTTTGATAGTATTGTTCTTCTCCTTCTCCTTCTCCTTCTCCTTCTCCTTCTCCTCCTCCTCCTCCTCCTCCTTCTTCCTCCTCCTCCTGCTTCCTCTTCCCTCCTCCTCCATCCTGCTTCCTCTTCCCTCCTCCTCCATCCTGCTTCCTCCTCCCTCCTCCTCCTCCTCTTCCTCCTCCTCTTCTTCTCCTCCTCCTCCTCTTCCTCCTCCTCCTCTTCTTGTCCTCCTCCTCCTCCTCCTTCTTCTTTTCTTCTTTTTGTTGGTGATGGGGCTTGAACTCAGCCTGGGTGCTGTCCCTGAGCTCTTCAGCTCAAGGCTAGTGCTCTACCACTTTGAGCACAGCACCACTTCCAGTTTTCTGGTGGTTAGTTGGAGATAAAAGTCTCATGGACTTTCTGCCCAGGCTGGCTTTGAACTATGATCCTCAGATCTCGGCCTCCTGAGTAGCTAGGATGACAGATGTGAGTCACCAGTGCCTAGTTGATAGTAGTACGTTTGATCAAGCTATATTTCCTAAATTTTCCTAGGAAAGTTTGGCTATGGAAGCACAGAGTTGTTGAGATTTAAATATAGAGGTATTTTGCAAATACACATAAAGACACTGTGTATTATGTAATGTATTCTACTGCTATTTGTTCCTCACAAGGACAAAAAGAAGCATTAGAATTTATTGTATTTCTGGTCAATTTGAGGTTCATTTACTACTATATGCAAAGACATGCCATGTGCATCTTTGAATAACTCAACTCTAAAAAATTAGTACTCAATTAATGAATACATAAAGATCCTTATATCCTTAAATATTTAAAACTTGTGCATAAAATATGTATTACTTGTTGACAGAGAACCAATGTTAACATAAATAAATCAACCAAATAACTGAAGTTACTTTGGAGAACCTACGCTTTGAATAACACGTACCACTCATCATCATTATAATCATGGCAATTAACCTGCATTAGGTTTTTCTGTGTGCTGGGAATTGTTTTGGTGTAGCTATCCGTTTCATCGTTACAACAACAGCATAAAGTAGGTAACACAGTTTTCCTCATTTTACTGCTTGGGAGAGGGCACAGAGACAATATGTTAGAACTGATGTTTGAATCCAGGGAGACTGACTCTGGAGTCCAGGTATTAATCATAGCACTGTATTGATTTGCTTTATTATTTTCTTACCTAATGTAATGATTATAACTTACAGATGTCTTAGTGATTTTAAATAATCCTAAGAAAAGACTATCTGGGCTTGAATTGTTACTATGTTTGCAAATTAGTATTTAAGAGACCAACTCGATTCTGGTTTGTATTTTTCCATTGATACTTTTTAGTAGATGATTAGTTTATACTTTCAAAATGGAAATATATAATCTATGTCATCAATAGTATATATTATAACATTATATAGTATATACATATATATTTCATAGAGTATCATATACACAGTTTTCACTAAGCCTTTGTGTTTTCCTTTGGTTATAAAATGGGAACTAAATAACAGGATTTGAAAAGTCTAAAGCATAGGCCCAATACTTTATCATCACTAAAAAAATAATAGTTTTTTAGAACTCCACTTCTGGCTTTTTGGGGTAATTTATTGGAGATTAGAGTCTGATGGACTTTCTTACTGCTTCAGATACTCTCCTTAGGTCTCCTTAGTAGCTAGGATTACCTTTGTGAGCCACGAGTGCATGGCTGCTTCCTCTTTCTTAATAAAGTTTAGCATTAACACAACAGGTCTCAAACATTTTGGCCTCATGACTAATTAACACTCAAATTATTAAGAACTGCAGAGAACAAGTTTACATTCCCACCAATAATGAAGTAAGGTTCCTTTCTGTCCACATCCCCTCCAGCATCTGTTGTTGTTAGAGTTCTTGATTTTTGCCATTCTAACTGGGGTGAGGTGATATCTCAATGTTGTTTTGATTTGCATTTCTTTTATGGCTAGGGATGTTGAACATTTCTTCATGTGTCTATTGGCCATCCTTCTTTCTTCTTCAGAGAAGTTTCTCTTTAAGTCTTTCGCCCACTTATTTATTGGGCAGTTGTTTCTTTGAGGATTTGTTGTTGGGGGGTTTAATTTGTTGAGTTCCAAGTATATTTTAGATATGAGACCCTTGTCCGTTGTATGGCTAGTAAAGATCTTCTCCCAATCCGTGGGCTTTCTATTGATCTTGCTAGCTATGTCATTTGGCCTGCAGAAGCTCTGCAACTTTATGCAATCCCATTTGTCCAACCTTTCTTTGATTTGTTGTGTTTCCGGGCCTCTATTCAAAAAATTTCGGCCTGAGCCAAGGAGACCTAGGGTTTCTCCTATTCCATCCTGTAATGTTTTCAGAGTGTCTGCTTTGACTTCAAGGTCTTTGATCCATTTGGAGTTGATTCTGGCTCAACCACTTTGGAAAGCAGTATGGAGGTTCCTCAAAAGACTTCACATAGAACTCCCCTATGACCCAGCAATCCCACTTTTGGGCATTTACCCAAATGTTTACAAAAAAGACCACACTAAAGCTACCAGCACAACAATGTTTATTGCAGCATTATTTACCATAGCTAAGATATGGAACCAACCCAGATGCCCCTCAGTAGATGAATGGATCAAGAAAATGTGGTATATATACACAATGGAATTCTATGCCTCCATCAGAAAGAATGACATTGCCCCATTTGTTAGGAAATGGAAAAACTTGGAAAAAATTATATTAAGTGAAGTAAGCCAGGCCCAAAGAGACATAGGTCCCATGGTTTCCCTTATTTGCAATATCTAGTATATGTATGAGTCAAGCGGAAAAGGTCAGATAATGTGATGTCAGGAAAATGAACCCTTAGATATGTATTTTAATGTTTTTTTCTTTCATGCATGTGTTTCTAACGCATTTATAAGATTATCTCTTTGTTGCTTTGTATGTCCCTCCCCCACAGTGTAACCCCTGCTTTCACTATATTTGATGTCAGTATAACTTGTGGAGGAGATGGGGAAAAAACAGTTGTTTAAGGATACAGGTGGACCTGTATCCTGCAACAATGAGAAGTACAAGTTGTCATGTCCAAAACGAGCTTTACAACGTCGGTGCGGGGGGGGGGGGGGGGGGGGGGAGAAGGATTGGGATTGGGGAGGAGGGGGGAGGCTGCGAAGGGATGTGAAGGGTAAACCAAAGGAGGAGGCTGCAATGCTTCGTAAGAAATGTACGCATTATCCTGCCCATGTAATTGTAACTCCTCTGTACAGTATGTTCACAAATAAAATTAAATTAAATTAAAAAAAAAGAACTGCAGAGAACTTTTGTTAATGAAGTTAATCCCCTAATATTTTGCCTTAGAAATTAAAACAGCATATTTACTAATTCACATAGATTGTAGTATACTTAGTTCATGTTTAAAAATCAAAAGGGTAGAATTGATTTTATATTTTTGTACATTATTTTTGTCGGTTGTGGGGCTTGAACTCTGGGCCTAAGGGCTGTCCCTGCCCTCTTCAGCTCAAGGCTAGTGAGCTACCAGTTGAGCTACAGTGCCACTCCGGAGTGCCACTTCTAGTTTTCTGGTGGTTAATTAGAGATAAGAGTTTCAGGGAGTTTCCTGCCCGGGCTGGCTTTGAACCGTGATCCTCAGATCTTAGCCTCCTGAGTAGCTAGGATTACAGGTGTGAGCCACCAGCGCCTGGCTTGTACATCTTTTTAATGTATGGCTTGATAGAAGAAATACTGGATTTGCCTATCTGCTTCTGAATTTCATCTTTGGATTTGTGGTTTTAGTTGACATATTTGGAGAAAATCTGTCTTCATACAGATGTATAAACTGGAAAGCACAAAGAATAACTTTTTGCAGATAACTGTGGATGTCCTTTGCTGGTGCCCCAAAACATTTTTTTATTGGAATATAGGATCCGAAGCCAAATGAATGCATATTTCATAATATTTTAGCAAAGTCTATTTGTGTATTTTGCTTTCCCTCTCTCTCTCTCTGTTTCTGTTTTTCTCTCTCTCTTTCTCTCTTTCTCTTTCTCTCTCCTTCCTTCCTTTCTTCTTCCTTCCTTCCTTCCTTCCTTCCTTCCTTCCTTCCTTCCTTCCTTCCTTCCTTCCTTCCTTCCTTCCTCCCTCCCTCCCTCCCTCCCTCCCTCCCTCCCTTTCTCTCTCTCTCTCTCTCTCTCTCTTTCTTTTTCTTGTACTGGGGTTTGAAAGCCTTTGGCTTGCTTGACTTGGTTGGCTGGTGCTCTGCCACATATGCATGATTGTTCTGCTTTTTGCTTTTTCTTTTGGGGAAATGAGTCTCCTCCTGAACTTTTTTGCTCCATATGGCTTAGTAGTATGATCCTTTAGACCTTGCCTCTTGAGTAGCTAGGGTTACAGTCATGAGCCATAGGTGCCTGGCTTATAATTTTTTTTTAAACGAAGCATAATTTTATATCATGTTGGCCCTTTGGAAAATTTGAAAAATTCCAAAAATCACATTTACATTTCATTATATGATGCAAAAATTATTCGTGTTAGTTATCACTTGAGATCTTATCTGCAAAGTCTTTTAAAATCTAAAAGGTATTTAATGCAAAGTGGGAGAGTGTTCTAAAATCCTATTTTTTCACTTGAAATTCAAATTTTATTATTGATAATAATTACTGATGTGATGCATTTTTTAGAAAGCATCTTTTGTATACTCAGGTATGCATAATTGTATTTTGATTTTCATTTATTTTTCAAATATGATATCCATGAAAAATGTGGCTAGTTCAGTCTGCAACTGTAGTGTTTTTCTGTGAAGTGTCCATCATAGTTTTATTTAATGCCTCATATGTGTTTACCATATTAAAATACAGATACTAAAAATAACTGTACTGAAATATCAAGATTTGATCAAATTGACTACTTTGTGAAGAAATAAAGTCATTACAGTTTAGAAAGGACGAAATAGATTATTGCTCTTGATGAGAATATTTATGGCCATTCCTTTTAACCCACCACTAGTTTCTTTCTTTCTAAAACAACAGTAAAAATAAAGATACCTTCTAAAAAGATCAAACAAAGTCTAGAGATGTAGCTCAGTTGGTAGAGTACTGGCTTAGCATTTTGCACATCATAAAAATCAAACAATTTTGAAAAAGAAAACATCATTCTTGGGGGATAATTAAAATCCTGCTATATTTTGCTTCATTGCAAAACTTTTTTTTTAAGTGATGAAAGTAAAAATTAAATAATAATATGGAAAAAGCAAAATGAGAACTGTTATAACTTCAGATTATTTTCCTATCATTATGCAAATGATGTTTGAATCTTTTTTACCTAAAACCTTATTTCTAAAAGCATGAGTGTTATTTAGACCCTCTTTAAAACAAGTATTAAACTGCCTGAGCACATGTTTTAATGCAGTATGCTTATTAGATAGATTTTAATAAAAATGTCATTTCTTGTATAGTTTCAGGAAGAATTGGAGTTTTCATAGATAAAATTTGGAATGAAGACGTAAACATAAAATAACCTGCCAAGTGGCCATTCACGTAACTTGACAAGATTGTGCTGGATCTTGTCGTTTAATTCACTGTAATAATAGCATTGCTCTGGGTAGATTAGTGATCATCTACACGTAGCTTCCTAAATATTAAAAAGGAAAAGTCAAGAGTCTTACATACTCTGTAATTCGTTTCCTTCTTTAGGCACTAAGTGTTCTTTGCCTTCCATCTTGAGTTTCACAAGCTGATAATTTTAAGACAAATATGCTTCTGAAGCTCTACACTCGTACTTAAATAGGGGCAGGTGCAGAGACTTCACATACTGATTATGTAGAATAAGTCCTTAAACATTCTTAGATTAAGGCATTTGTTTCTAAATTTAGTACACTTACCTTTTTTATGTATCAGTTTATGATAACAACTACTTTAAGGAATATTACAGATGCTGGATTCTAGACCATTATCTGCTCTGCCATTCAGTAACTCCTACCTTTGAAAAGAAAGTTACTTGAATATTTTAACTGGACTATGGACTTTGGAGTAATTTTATAGGATATTTAACAGAGAAATTATGGAAGACATTTTGTCACTTTACTGTTGCCATCACCTACATCTTAAATGCTCAGTAAATATTTGAATGAATAAAAAGAAAGTTAATAGATAATGGGAATTGTGCTTGTTATAGTGAAAGCATTTCCTTTTTTTCATAGCCTGCTGTTTTACTTTGTATTTAATTTAGTTCAGGAACTAGGTGCTACTTTATGTCCGAAGTAGTCTCATCACATTAAGATAATCCCCTTTGAATGTGCAACTCAATTTCTTTAATTAGTTTTAAAAATAACAATAATTAAATCAGAGTACCACCATCAATTACTGTGCAAGGGTTTGCCTGTTCAATAATGCATCAGAACTGTGCTGTACTCAGTATTTCACTGAAAGATTTATGGAAAAGGAGACCTCCTAAGACTCCAAACTGAAATGGAGTCTTACTATGGTTTTTTTTTGTTTTTGTTTTGTTTTCTTTTTGTCAGTCGTGGGGCCTGAACTCTGGGCCTGGGCGCTGTCCCTCAGCTCTTTAGCTCAAGGCTAGCGCTCTACCACATGAGCCAGAGCACCACTTCTGGCTTTTTCTGCTTAGGTGGTGCTGAGGAATTGAACCCAGGGCCTCATGCATACAAGGCAAGCATTCTACCATTGAGCCACCTTCCCAAACCTATGTTTAATTTTTTTCCCTATGATTGCTACTGTTTAAAATGATATATTTCATGGAATACTTGCAGAATTCTATTTGTCTTTAAATTTCACATTTGGGATCAATTCCAGAAAGTGTTTCACAGCATTCCCAAATTCACAAGAAAGTAGGCACATTTTTTTTCTCTGAAAAAAAAAAAAAAAGACAAGGTGCAGTTTTGTTTTTTTTTTTTAAAAAAAAGGCCCTCATTTCTAAGAGGTGTACCTGTTATGGCAAATTCCTCAGATAATGCTTACTTTTTGTCATTGTTAAGTGGTAACAAAAATTTAGCAATATAGGTTTATAAACATACATATGAGTATATTTATATATGATTAAATGTATTTTTAAGTTTAAATAAGGTACTTAGGTTAATATCTGTTATTTTGGAATTACTTGGTTAACTAAATCAATTACTGGTTCTGACTGAATATAAGAGTATACTTGTAAATACTGAGAGGTTGTTAAACTCTGCTGTTTCACAGGAAACTTGCTGCACATTTTTACCTACTTTGGTGTTTTAAGATAGGGTATTGCTAATTAGTTCAGATTGTCCTGGAACTTACTATATTGCTTAAGCTAGCATCAGACTCACAATCTTCTGGGCAGCACAGACTGCTCGGGCCACCATGACAGTAATGAGCAAATTATTTTTTTCTGAGTAATTTGTATAATCTTCAGTTAAGGTCTATTTTAAGTAATAACACTAATTACAATCTATAAATCAACTTAATATGTGTTTATTTATTAAGCACATAGAAGTTCTTTCTATACTGAAATTCTCAGCCAAGAAGCTAAACAGAGAGCAGATAATTATTTGGTGACTTTTAGTCATTGACTAACAACTTCCATAAATTATACAGATTGTTTATTTACATATAAAAATTACCAGATATTTGTGTTTTATTTGGTTTACATTCTGCAAACTACGAGTGGGAGTCAAGTTCTTTTTATTAAACATTTATAGCATATTTGCTGTGAACAGACCTAGGAAGGCAAATAATATTCATTCCTGTTTTTGAAGAGATTTTAGTTCACAAATCTATTTTAATAAATAGGCTCAGTAGAATCAAGAGACATTTTTGTGCTTTTTCCTAGGAATATTAGTTTTCAGTTTTAAAAACAAGATTATCAATGGTATCAAAAGACAGTAATAGAATAAATGACTTGTAACTATTACATTTACATGTATGTAAGATCTAAATAGCAGAAAGGAAGAAGAGCCGCTGACCTTTGATGGCTCTTTAATAAATGAGAAGATAATGGACATCAAGTAATTGTATATGGTATTCATATTGTAAGTTTGTACTTGTTCTAATCCTACTACCTTTACTCTTGGACTACCTTTGAGGTGGTCTTCCACAGCATCAGAGCTCCTACTTTTATCGTTATTTTCTTATCAATAGACTCATAGAACAAGCTTTGTTCTTTCTTGCTTACCATAGCAGAAGTCCAATTTTTTTTTGCTATGCAAATATACCATAGGAATTAGGTCCTGGTGTGTGGGATCTTCAGCCTGTCACAAATTTTATTATGCCATCTGCTTCAACCTGAGCTGTATATCTTCTGGCAGACTTTGCTGAAGTTGCTGTAGCTCAGGGGGAAAAAAGTGTAGTCTTGGCATACGATGCTTGCTTTTGAAAAAATAATAATTGATCATGCCTGCTGCCGATTGTAAAATGAGTGTTTAAAAGGGTTCCCACAAACCTTTTCTCAACACACTGATCACTTTTTCATCTATGTTTATAGGTAGTCAATTAAATGGTTGAATTATTGTTAACTTTGGCAACTTAATGAGTTTGCTGCTTTACTTTTAAGGATATGTAACAAACTCTTGTAAATGGATTAGTAATTCATTTATGAATTATTTGATCACTTGGTCACTTTCACAAGTGGATCCTCTTTATCTCCTGTCATTATCCAGAAGTGACATTGCAAATGATTTTGTGCTCTGTGAATAAAATAGCACATGTGATAGGAGCACCATAGTGAAAGAGTCCAGATTACAAACTATTCTTTAGGTATGTGGTAATACAGTCTTATCAGTAAGATGGAGATATTTATGCTCAAAAGAGTTAATTGGGAGGAGATCAATCAGAGTAAGTCCTCAAAAATGGATGCATGTTTATTCTGCAAAAGTATATTGAAGCGCAGCGCGGTTCAAGACTCTCTTCTAGAGAATAAGGACCTAGAAGAAAATAAAATATTCAGATTCTGACCCTGGAAAACTGTACATTGCAGTCTACCTCCACTGACAGGGGTGAAAGCCACATGAGGGCTAATTATATATCAGGTCCTGAAATGGCAAGCATGGTCTAGCTAGCTCATGTAGCTTTGTGAGGAAGGGCTTGTTTTGCTCAAGGTATGCTTTTTAGAGCAGACCTGAATGCAGTAGAGAAGAATGTATGTGTACATTTGGAGGAGGATGTATCTGGCTGGTAGAGCAAGCTGATTGACACTTTGAGGTTCAGTGAGGAGGTCAGTGTAGCTGGAGCTAAGTATGATCTAAGTGTATCAGTTATGTAATCATTCTGACACATACTTTCAGTCACATTCCTAATAGCTTATAGAAATATTATACTAGGACTGATGCTTCATGTATCTGCTGTTTTGTCATCTAGCTTTAACTTGAAGCTTTTAATAAGTCACCCATGAATAATTATAAGTTATTTTGTTGTTAATTATTCCTTTGTACCAGGAGTTAGCCAGCCTGCAAAATGTGAGAGAATAGTCCGTCAGAATGCTTACTGTAACAACAATTCTGACACCAACTGCAAGGGGCTAGGGTCTAGTGACAAGTTAAAGAGAAGAGTACCCCTTTGATTACTCTCACTCAAACACTAATGCAGACCACTTCGACAATTTGATAATTGATGAGAAAGTATGCTCTTGTTAATAATTTCTGTATTCTTAGGTAAACATTGCAACTCCAGCAACTTCAACTGTTGAACAAACCCACATTCCTCATCTTAATTCTGCTGTGATTCCGACTCTACCAAATGAATCCTTCTTATTATCTGCTAATAATGGGAATCTGGAAGCACTTACAGGGCCTGGTACTCCACACATCAATGGGAAACCAGCTTGTGATGAGTTGGATCAGCTGATCAAAAATATGGCTCAGGTAAGAATACTTTTTGCTGTTAGGATAGGAATGGATCTTAAAAGGATAATCAATTCCTGAGTAATCAAAGAACACAGTGACATTTATAGTATCTGAAAATATGGGAATGAAAGTGAAGTTGATTTTGTGAAAGCTTGAATAGCTCAGAGATTTTCCTGTTACATTTTCCTTTTTCTTTTGTTACCACACTTTATTTACCTTTTTATGCTGGTCCTGAGGTTTGAACTCAGGGCCTGGATGCTATTCCTGAGATTTTTGTTTTCAAGGCTAATGTTCTACCACTTGAACCACAGCTCCCCTTCCAGTTTTTTTTTTTTTGTTTTGTTTTTTGGTTTTTTTTTGGAGTTTAATCTGAGATTCGAGTCTCAGAGACTTTCCTGATTGGGTTAGCTTTGAACCATGATTCTCATATCCTAGCCTTCTGCAATCACAAGATTACAGGCATGAGGCTAATTCCTTGTGCCTAGCTTATTATCACATTTTAAATAATTATTGTATGTTCCATTCCAGAAAAATTTTTGGAAAAGTAGAATGCTTTGTTCTAGGTAGAGTACTACAAGTGATCTGAGGACAGGTTTTCCAGGTTGGGTACCTGTGGTTCTCACTTATGATCCTTGTTATTCAGTAGGCTGAAATTTGAGGATTGAGGTTCAAGGCCAGCCCAAACAGAAGCTTATCTCCAAGTAGCCAGAAAAAAAAATGAGAAGTAGAATTGTGGCTCCACTGGTAAAGCACTAGCCTTGAGAAAAAGAAAATGCTAAGCAAGAGTGGGAGGCTCCGAGTTAAGTCCTACTATCAGCACATGCATATGCACACACGCACATACTCGCATGCACAGTTTTTTAATCTAAATTCTTACTTTGTATTTTGTACATCGAGTAATGCCAATAATAAGATGATGATTAACTGTAGCAATTAGCATCTGTAATTTGTTTGAGGCTAGGTTATAGCCCGAGCTGGCCTTGATGTCACTAAGTAGCCCAGGCTCACCTGGATCACACAGTGCATGCAGCCTAGGCTGGCTTGGAGCATATGATCCTTCTGCCTCAGCCTCCTTAGTCTGGGATTAAGAGTTCATCACTATACCTGACTACTCTTGGCTTCTCATTTTATTTCTTGCTTTGTTTCTGGAACAGGGTCGCCATGTGGAAGTTTTTGAGCTCCTCAAACCTCCATGTGGAGGCCTTGGGTTTAGTGTTGTGGGGCTCAGGAGTGGAAACAGGGGAGAGCTGGGAATATTTGTGCAAGAGATCCAAGAGGGCAGTGTGGCTCACAGGTGAGACTGTCATAGCACCTTCTCTGTCTTGACCCTAGTCAGAGAGTTTTGATTACTTTAGGGGAACTTAGAAAAACATTAACTGAATGGAAACAAAACAAAACGGAACATAACCAGTTATTAACTGATATTTTTAAAGTCATTAACATTTAAAAATTTTTTTCATGTATTTCATCTGCTCATATTTAGTCATTAACATTTTTGTGATAGAAAATAAAGTTTTTGGATGTGGAAGTACCTTTTTTTAAAATTTTATTTTATTTGTGAACATACTGTACAGAGGGGTTACAATTACATGGGCAAGATAATGCATACATTTCTTACCAAGCATTGCAGCCTCCTCCTTTGTTTACCCTTCACCTCCCTTCCCAGCCTCCCCCCTCCCCCCCCACCCAATCCATCCCCCCCCCGCCCCCCCCCCCCCCCGCCACCAACATTGTAAAGCTCCTTTTTGACATGACAATTTGTACTTCTCATTGTTGCAACAGGTCCACCTGAATCCTTAAATGACTTGTTTTTCCCCATCTCCTCCATAAGTTGTACTGACATCAAATATATTGAAAGCGGGGGTTATACTGTGGGGGAGGGACATACAAAGCAACAAAGAAATAAACTTATAAATGCGTTAGAAACACATGCATGAAAGAAAAAAAACATTAAAATACCTATCTAAGGATTCATTTTCCTAACATCACATTATCTGACTTTTTGGAAGTACCTTTTAAACACATGTAATTTCATTATATTTTAGGAAAGAAAATGTTTGAGTATAACTTTACTTTTATTGATATTATATGGGTTCTTGATTAGGCTTTGAAATCTACTACCATAGAAATATCACACGATCATCTGAACTACATTTCATTACTGTACCCAAAGAAACAAGGCAATGTATATTTTCATTTTTAAAAGCTAGGATGATAAGAACCATAGGTGGGTTCCATGAGTAGTTGAAAAGCAAGTCTTTTAAATGAGAGAGATTGGTGAGGGGTAGCAATAGAATTCCTTTAAGGAAGTTGATCCCATGGAGGTAAATCATATACTTTTAAGGGAGAACTGCAGGAAAAGCTTGAACAATGTGCAACATAGAAAACAGGATTAACAGTGACCTGAGCATGTTTGCTAAGGAAACTGTTACTTCCTTGAGAACTCTGTGTCCTTTATCACCCCATTTCCATCCTTGACAGAGATGGAAGACTGAAGGAAAACGATCAGATCCTTGCTATCAACGGACAGGTTCTTGATCAGACAATTACACACCAGCAGGCTATCAGTATCCTACAGAAGGCTAAAGAGACTGTCCAGCTAGTTATTGCCAGAGGCTCCTTGCCCCAGGTCATCAGCCCCCGAGTGTCCCGGTCTCCATCTGCAGCCAGCACCATCTCTGCTCACTCGAATCCGGTGAGTGCTGAGGAGTTTCAGAAGCAACAGAATAAGCTTCTCTGTTTCTTCAGGTTTCTCGTCTTTCTAGGTTGTTTCTGCTTGTTGAGATTTTTGTCTTTTTATTATTTGATCATTTCCTTACTCTGCAATATTTGTCGCTAAGTTTCAATTTAAGTTTCTAGCTTCTAAAACTGAGTTTGCTTTCTTTGTGTGGTTTTAGGACAGAATTCCTGTAAATAAAATGTAGTCCTTTAATAAAATTGACTCTGTCTGTAGACAAATACAATTTTGGCTTTCTTGATAAATTCTATAATTTTTTTTAACAATTAGTGTTTGGTGACATTAAGCAGTCATCTAACATGTAATGAGAGTTTTTCTCCTTTAAATTTTCCTTTCTTCCTTCCTTCCTTCCTTCCTTCCTTCCTTCCTTCCTTCCTTCCTTCCCTTTTTTAAAAAAAAAGTTCTACAAATACCTTGTAGAACTGCATTGGTGAAGTGCAGTCATTAATGATGGATTGATTATTTTAAAAAGGATTCTATCACTAGTAGAACAGTTTGTTGAGAGGGTTGTACGGTGAAGGAAAGGGACATTGTTAGGGCTCATTAGTCTGTCTGAACTGTTACTTCCTACCAATAAAATAATCACCATAAAACTGTAGTTTTTGCAGATTTATACAATTTATACAAGAGGTTTATGTTTAGGTTCACTGGCAGCATGTGGAAACAATTGAATTGGTGAATGATGGATCTGGTCTGGGTTTTGGCATCATTGGTGGTAAAGCAACGGGTGTGATAGTCAAAACTATCCTGCCGGGAGGAGTAGCTGATCAGGTAAGCCACTTCAATTTGCCTTCAGTGCTATTTTATCCAAAACATGTCTTCATTCTTTAAAGTTTGCTTTTTAATTGGCGGTATTGAGTCTTGTATTTGATAGGCAGGTGCTCTATCACTGAGCCACACCTCTGTCCCTTTTATACACTAGTTATTTTGTTACAGGACCTTGCTTTTTACCTGGGCCCAGGCCTCTACTGTAATCATCATACTTGGTGCTTCCTGCCATAGTTGAAATGGTAGATGAGCACTACTATACCAACTTCTGCTGTTGAAATGGAGACTTACAAAAGTTTCTTCCTGGTCTGGTTTGGAACCATGAACCTCTTGATCTCAATTCCCTATTAGTTATTGTTTGTGAAAGGAGTTTTGGAACTTTTTGCTTGGGCTAGCCTCATGGGCCTTGTGATTTTAGCCTCCTGAATAGTAATTATTTTCCCCCCCATTCCCATTTTATTAGCATGTATGAATTTTATAAAGTAGTAACCTTCATTATGACACCTTCATGTATGTTTAATATACTCACCCACCTTCTTTTTTCCCCTTTTCTCTCTCCTACTGACCCCCCTTACCTAATATTCCCCCTTCTACTTTCATGTAGTATTTCTGAAAATTATACATAATTCTTCATTCAAGAAAGTATGGGGTATTTTGTCTTTATGAGTCTCTTAGTTTACTAAACAATAAGATCTCTATCTTCATGCAGGTTTTACAAATGACTTATGTCTGAATTATATATATTAATGGTGCTGATTCTGGAGATTAAACTCAGGACACGGTGCTGTCCTTGTTTTTTTGGCCCAAGCCTAGTAGTGCTCTACCACTTGAACCATGGCTCTGCTTCCCACAACTCCACTTCTGGTTTTTTGGTGTTACTTGGAGATAAGAGTCTCACAGACTTCCCTGCCCACACTGGCTTCGAACTGCGAACCCTCGTATATCAGCCTCCAAAGTAGCTAGGATTCAGGGTTGAGCCACCAGTACCTAGCTTAATTGGGAAGTACATACTGTTGATATTTAAGGTTATGGCTAAGGGTTTGTATGAGCTTCTCCCTCTTTGATTAGAGGTTTGCTGGCATGTTGAATTATGCTTGATTCTTCCCTTCTCATTTGTTTAACTCTTAGTCAAGTGATAGTTTTTTTTCCATGCTCTTTTGGTGGCATATCTTTCTTCCTCTTATCTTTGTGGCGTCTTCTGCTATATTGGCTTAGGAGTTATGAATTGCCTTAATTTATATTTATCATGGAAGGTTTTTATTTCCCCATCAATTTAATAAAATAACCTTGCTGGATATAGAAGTCTTATTTGGCCATTATTTTGTTTCAGTTACTTAACCATTTAATCACTAAACCTCCATTTAAGGAGGCTTAAAGATTGCTTTTCATGTCCCTCATCTGTGCAAATTTCATCTCACTATGATTTTTGGCTATGTTTCTCTTCTTTTGAGGTACTTATGATTGAAGGAACTAAATATTTTGTGGTTCTTAGCATATTTAAATAATAGTTATTGCATGTTTGCTAAATGGTATTTTTTTCTTTGAACTCTCAACAAAGTGAAACACAAAAAGACATTTTCTCCTATTTAGATATCAAAATGAAAAATTTAATCAACTATTGATTTTATGAATATTTGTCAATTTTATTTGCATTATATTGCATTAAATGATACTGCAGTGATTCAGAAGACAATACTACAAATAACATATGTCATGTCTGAGGATTGGCATAAAGTCTCATCACTGCCATTTTTTATTATTCCCTTCCCACATTTAGGAATTTGTCTAAAGCATTTACAACAACATTATTCAACTTCTCTTTTTTCATTCAGCATGGGAGGTTATGCAGTGGAGACCACATTCTCAAGATTGGTGACACAGATCTGGCAGGAATGAGCAGTGAACAAGTAGCACAAGTCCTTAGACAGTGTGGAAATAGAGTTAAGTTGATGATTGCAAGAGGTGCCATGGAGGAAACAGCAGCACCCACCACTGTGGGAATCTCTTCCTCCCCGTCTTCTGCTCCAGATATGCGGGTAAGTGATAAAACAAATCACAGGAAAGTGAGAGGGAAAGGCTCTCAGATGACAATGATGGATGTTCAGTCTAGTTTACCAATGTTCATATATCAATGTGAACCAATGGAATACATTTCTAATGTTAACAGTGTTGCAGCAATAATCTTTGTTATCAAAACATCCAAAATAGTTTGCTAAAAATTTTAGGTGGTCATTTTGCGTTTTTCTCAAAGCATTGCATTTATAAGGATAGTACTTAGAACTATGGATGAAATGTTAAAGAATTATTTTCTTTCAGTATCTGAATGTTTAATAATTCATTGAATTTGGATGCTCTTTGTAAGTGGGGTCATAGTTACAATCCTTCCCATTCTACAAGTGTCTTCTTAATGTCTTTTGTTGTTCTGGATGTGTGGAGGTTGGGAGCGCAGAGGAGGGTTGGTAGGAGTGAATAAGTCTTAAAAACTTTTCAGTGTTGTACTGTTTTAAGGTATGTCTCAGCATTATTAGATTTATAAGGAATCCTCAATTCTTAAATATTTTTAAGTCTTTTTTTTTGTCAGTCGTGGGGCTTGAACTCTGGCCTTGGGTGCTGTCCCTCAGCTCTTCAACTCAAGGCAAGCACTCTACCGCTTGAGCCACAATGCCAATTTAGGTTTTCTAGTGGTTTATTGGAGATAAGAGTCTCATGGAGTTTCCTGCTCAGGCTGGCTTTGAACTGCAATCCTCAGATCTTAGCCTCCTGAGTAGCTAGGATTACAGGCGTGAGCCACTGACACCTAGCTTAAATAAAAATTTTATTACCTAAAAAATAAAACATTTTTATGTTGTAAGAAAACCTTTATTCATAAGCATAACCTTCTATCTTTGTCTTTAATTTGATATGGAAAATTCTAAACTGGAAGACAGTAACTGCTGCAGCTGATTTACAGGTCACAAGACTACAGTGGATAAAATATTAACTAAATAATTTTATCTAGAAATCTCTTTAATATTTAAGGAAAGATTATATTCAGTTTCTAGATAAGGTTTAGATGAGATAGAAGTCCTCCATTCCTTTTCCATAGATATAAAAGTTTTTCTTCTGTTAAAGTTGTTTATAACCAATTGTTACAAATTCTTTTCTAATATCCTAGCCTCCTCCATAAGCCTTTTAAGGTTTTATTAGAACACTTGAAATTTCCATGATTGTGTTGTTTTTAGGATTGAATTTGGTTGCTATTTTTTGCAGAGAAAAAGAAGTAAGAAAGAGAGCTTGTTTATGAAAGTGTTTAAATGGCATTCTTTTGTGGTAAACAAAACATTTTATTCAGCAATATATAAATGAATGCAATACCGAAAACCACTTGATGTAATTGAAAGCTTAGAAAAATATCTATTCTGTGCATATCATCATTTCTGAAGCTTGTGCCCTGTTTAAAACCATTCGATAGTCAAATTGCCACCCTCTAAAATAGCACTCGCATAAGTCTTATTAAAAATAGAAAACACATTTGTTTCAATTGAAGCAGATTTCATCCTGTCATTTTCTTGTAATTATCTAAACTTTAAACTTTTGCTAAGTTTGCACAGATAATTATGTTCAATGAAAAAAATAAAACCAAACTTTATTGTAAAGTTATCTTATTTAGGTAGACCATTAGTGATATATAGTAAGAGTTGCCATTAGTCCCATAGTCTTCCCTTTGTCATGTGTTTTCCAGGATTGTCTGTTGATTCTGCTGACATCAGTACCAATGGTTTATGGTGACATATTGAGCTAGTCCATGAATGCTTCATTTACAAAATCATACCCTTTGTTCAAATAGACAATTAATAATAGTTCTACATGTTGGAAAAGGCTGTTTTTGAGAACCCTGCTTCTTGCTAGCATTCTGGAAAGATGTTAAGGCATACTTTTCTTATCTTCATAGTAAAGTTCGAATGTACAGAACAAAAACAAGGACAATTTAAGAGACTTCATTGGTACCTTTCACTGGTTTTCAAAATAAGACCTATTTATGATAGAGGTCAGGATAGAGTAACTCATGTGCATTGTCTTATAATTAACTATAAATTTTAGATAGCAATAGAAATTAACATATGGGCACTATGGCCACTACATTCTACTAAATGGTTTTTTTGTTTTTTTGTTTTTTTTTTTTTTGGTCGGTCGTGGGGCTTTAACTCTGGGCCTGGGCACTGTCCCTGTGCTCTTCAGCTCAAGGTGAGCACTCTACCGCCTGAGCCACAGCACCACTTTCTCTACTAAATGTTTTATGTACTGTATATCATTTAGGAGCAGAAACTTATATGTAGATTATCTGGGTTGAAATTCTACTTCTACTAGATGTTAGATGTTTAGAAAAGTTATAGTGCCAGAGAATTTCTCCAAAGAAAGCTTGCTGCAATAATTGTATTTAGCTCATTGATTTGTAAGGAACATAAGGAATTTTATACTGTTATAAAAAGTAATAAATTGAGACATGACAAGTACCTCTTACATAGAAACTGCTTATTAGTTGAATGGTCAAACTGATGATTTTCATTCTTTTCCTGGAAGACAATTATGTTATGTTATATTATTTATTTATTTCAGGTTGATGCCTCTACTCAAAAAAGTGAAGAAAGTGAGACCTTTGATGTGGAACTCACTAAAAATGTCCAAGGATTAGGAATTACGATTGCTGGTTATATTGGAGACAAAAAATTAGGTAATTTAAAACCTAAGTAATTTTCAAAGCTTTGCAATTACTTCTATTATCTGGATCTATGAAATACTGAATCAATGCATTATGTTTCAAATTGTTGGATAAAGTAGTTGAAAACTTCTTAGAAACAATTTAATATCATATGCTGACACACTGACAAAACAATTGCCTCCCCTTCCTCTTAGTGGTTTTGTTTGTGTGCATTGTGGATAACTGTTCATTTGCAATTGGGGCTATTGATTTGGAGACTAGAGATGGATGTTCTTTGAGTGTGCTTTGAAAATAGTGATAAATATCCTCTTTCTAATCTTAGAACCTTCAGGAATCTTTGTAAAGAGCATTACAAAAAGCAGTGCTGTTGAACATGATGGAAGAATCCACATTGGAGACCAGATCATAGCAGTGAGTTTGACATTCAATAATACTTGTGGTTGAGAAGGGTATTCTCTTAATTGGGTTATAGTAGAGAATTTCAGTGAGGTCTACTAATTTAAATTTTCTTGTAGAAACAAAATAGATCGTTAGATTACAATGCTTTACTAATTTTAATTGAATGGTAAGACTTTTGTATAATTTCTGGTATTTTTGATTTCTCATTATCGTGAATTTGTTACATTAATATTACAGTTAGATTTGTATAAACTTCAAAATAAAGCCCAGATATCATGACCTTTAGGGGATCCAATTCAGAATTTGAGATGAAGTTTTTCTTTTAAATTTTAAATAATCAGAACTCTGCTGTTACTATTAACTGCATGGCCAGAGTTCTGTTTCTGCTGTAAGAAAATACAGGAAAGAAGTAGATGGAGATCCTTGATTACATCACTATGCATAGGATTTAAGCATATTGCAGATTCAGGCAGAGTGTTCACTATGCATAGGATTTAAGCATATTGCAGATTCAGGCAGAGCGTATGAGGAAATCCAACCTTCAGTTCAGCTCTAGTAGATACTAGATCTCCCAAACTGCTCCCAGAAACAGAAACTCAAAAAACTCTCACTAGGGGCTTCCTGGCTAAAATTGGGTTAAGAGACTTACTATAATTATATATATTACAACATGGATGAATCCTGAGGACATTATGCTAAGTGAAATAAACCTGTCATTTAAAAAAGATATAATGCATGATCCTATTTACCTGAAGTATCTAAGCCAGTCAGTTAGAGGAATAGTAGGTAGAATGATGATCTCTCTAATATGAAGTTTGTTTACTCAATAGAATTGTGATACATTTTACAAAATGAGATCTGTTACATGGCATTCTAAGTGTACTTAACACTAGTAAATTGTACCTTTAAAAATGGTAATTTTATCTGGGCACTGGTGGCTATTACCTATAATGCTAGCTACTCAGGAAGCTGAGATCTGAAGATCCCAATTTAAAGCCAGCCCTGGCAGAAAAGTTCCTGTGAGACTCTTATCCCCAATAAACTCCTCAGAAAAGCCAGAAGTGGTGCTGTCTCAAGTGGTAGAGTACTAACCTTGTGCATAGAGAGGCTCAGGGACAGAGACCAGGCCCTGAGTTCAAGTCCCAGGACCAGAAAAAAAAAAGTAATTTTGCCAGACATCACTGGCTCATGCTTGTAATCTTTGCTACTCAGGAAGCTGAGATCTGAGAATCACAGTTGAAAGACAGCCCAGGCAGAAAAGTTCCCATGAGACTATCTCCAATTAACCACTCAAAAACCAGAAGTGGCACTATGGCTCAGATGGTAGAACCTAGCCTTGAGCACATGGAGGCTCCAGGGCAGTTGCCTAGGCCCTGAGTTCAGGCCCCACAATGGATTAAAAAAAAAAAAAAGGTAATGGGACATGCTTGTAATCCTAGCCACTCAGGTAGCTAATATCTGAGGATTATGGGTTGAAGCCAGCCTAGTCAGGAAAGTCCATGGGACTCTTACCTCTCAACTAATCAACAGAAAAAAGCTAGAAGTAGAGCTTTGGCTCAAGTGGTAGAGTGTTAGCCTTGAGCAAAAAGGCTCTGGAACAGCAACCAGGCCCTGAGTTCCAGCCCCAAAACTGGCATGCGCACATACACAATCCACACACATACACAAAAGGTAATTTTGCCAAGTATAGTAGTCCACACATAATCTCAGCTATGTGAAATATAGAGATTGGGAGGATCATGATTCCAGGCCAGCTAGGGCAAAACGAATTAGAGAGACCTTATCTCTACAAACAGCTGTGTGTGATGGGTCATGCTTGTGATCTTGTTATCTCAGCTATGTGGGAAGTGTAGGTAGGAGGATCATGGTCAGGTAGGGCAAAAATATGAGACCTTATAGGGCTCTAAGCTAGGCTGTGATATCAAAACCAGCATTTTTTTCCAAAAAAAGTAATTTTATGTTGTGTGTTTTCTTTCTTTTTTTATTTTATTAGATAGACAAAAGACTCCTTTTGGCTTTGCCTTTTGAGCCTATAATACATATCTTATAGTATTCTAGAGTTCATTGCTGTGAATATTCACACTCATTCACTCATTTTTATTTTTCACATTTATTTATTTATTTATTTTAGTTTTTATTTTTGTCAGTCTGGGTCTGGGCACTGTCCCTGAACACTTCAGCTCAAGGGAAGCACTCTACTGTTTGAGCCACAGCACCACTTCCAGTTTTCTAGTGGTTTATTGGAAATGAGTCTCATGGAGTTTCCTGCCTGGGCTGGCTTTGAACTTCGATCCTCATATCTCAGCCTCCTGAGTAGCTAGGATTACAGACATGAGTCACTGGTGCCCGGTTCACTTTATTTTTATTTTTTTAAATTATCTTATGTACTTGTACAGAAAGTTTTATTTGAACTGTCAGTTTAGGAGTACAGTTAAATTAGCTTGCCACCTAATTTGGCTGTGTACTGGAAAAACCTCTTCAGTGTACCTTTGTTTTACCATGAATTAACTGTAATTCATTTTTTTTGAGAGAGAGAGAGAGAGAGAGAGAAAGAGAGAGAGAGAGAGAAAGAAAGAGAGAAGGAGGGAGAATGACTAGAGACTGGAGATGGTAGCTCATGCTACCCCTAGCTACTCAAGAGGTAGAGATCCAGAGGATCATGCTCAGAGGGCAAAATGTTAGGAAGACTCCATCTCCACAAATAAGCTGAGTATGATGGTTCACACCTATGGTCCCTACTACATGTGAGAACCTTATATGTATAGGTGGATCATGGTCTAGATCAGCCCTGAGAGACCCTATCTAAAAATATATATATATATATATATATATATATATATATATATATATATTAACTTACAAAGCAGAAAGGGCTGGAGATAGGGCTGAAGAGCAACAGTGTTTGAAGCCCTGAATGCAAAACCCAGTACCACCAAAAAAAGAAAAGCAAAAAAAAAGAGCAAGAATGAATAGATGTAGTCTTTATTTCACACATGATGCTGAATTAAAAATGGAAAATACAAACTTACTTCATCTTTGTCCTTCTTTGAGTGTATTACTTCACTAGATTTTAAAAATCAGCTTTATTGAGATACAATCGACATAGTATATATATAATTTTTTCTGTTTAAAGTATCTGATTCAACATAGTGTCTAGTGAGTATCTTTGCTGCATTTGTTTACCCTTTGTTCCTCCCCATTTCTGTGCCTACCCTCATACCCTCAAAGACATACAGACAAACAAAGCAAAAAGAAAAGAAAATGGCAAAAATGAAAAAGAACTATACAACTTGTGGGTGGGATGGGAGGGAAAAACAGGGAGAGAGCAAGCGAAAGGACGTTGTCCAAAAGGAATGTACTCTTGTCTGACTCATCCAACTGTAATACTTCTGGTTTTAGCATTTTCAAATAAAAATAGTTAATATAAAAAGGTAATTCAGTGGCTTTTAATATCTTTTTAGAGTTGAGCATTCATTGCCATGTTCAAACTATTTTCATTACTGTAAGAAGAGATCCCAAACTCATTACCAGTCATTCCTAATCCCACTGAGTTCTAGTCCTAGGCAGCCACCAAGCTTTCTCTCTTGGTAGCTTTGCCTTCCCTGGGATATCTAGTGTAGATAGAACTGTTTTAGAATTTGGTTCTTTGTGACTGACATTTCACTTAGCAGAATGTTTTTGAGGTTCATCTATGATAGCATGAGTTAATTCTTCATTTCCTCTATTAGAGTATAGTACACCAGAATTACCCACATTCACCATGTTTGAACAAAGAGAGCTGGTTTTGCACTGTTGCTATTTTGGATAATGCTGCAATGAACCTGGATGTACAAAGTCATATATGCAAACACATGTTTTCACTTCCCTGGTGTTTATGAAGGTTGCTCCATCTTGGGAAAGTTCTGTGTCACAAGTTTTGTTTCAGTTACTTTGCCTACAAAATAGAGATGTAGAAGCTTCCATTACTTGATTTTTATTTTTAGGAGAGCCAAATGAGACTTTTATTTAATAGCTGGCATGACATTTAGCACATAACTTCATTTTGATTATTTATGAGGTTTACTAAGGGCCTGAAATTACCTATTTGCTTCCCTCTAAACCTATCATTGTTTCCTTTCTTATGTAAGGGAATCTTAGATGTCATTCCTTTAACTGTTGATTCACAAAGTGCAAATATTCTTTCTTAATAGTTGTTTCCTGCTCTCACAACAAATCCTTTATCTTCTTGTCTTTTTAGCAACATCATCTTCAAAGTTAGCAGCACCTAAACTCCTGGAGTATACCCTATAATGCTTCAGTCTTGTAAACTTTGTGCAATATATTGTCACTAACTTGTGGATGGTTGATCTACTGGTAGTGAAGTCCTTCACACCTCCTTACATTTTCACAACTGTGGTCTTTTAGCTTGTTTGTTCTATTTTTGTTTTGGCAGCTGCTATTGGAGCTAGATCTATTCTTATTTTGTTGGCATGCTGAGAAGATTAAGAAATTATTTCTTACTATTTTGAGCAAGTGTTATTTTGGAACGTAACACTATTGTGCTGTAAGATTCCTATCACACACACTGCATTCTGTGGACCCCTAGTGTTTCACTATGGGCATTACAGGAGTAGGAACAGATCAAATGGGTTTCACCACTCACCCTACCTAGGTTGGTATTCCTGTAACTATTATTTGACAAAAGGACTTTTAATTGTTTTGTGTTGTTTTTTAAGTAGACTAAGCTTGTTGCATAAAAAATCATACTTTTAATTTGGAGTTTAGTAATCCATGCTAAAGGCAGTATGAATTCTGATGGGTGAAAATTATTAGGCAAGCCTATAAATAATGAAGCGTGTCAAGTATTACTTTTCTTAGTAGGTTCACATTTTCTGTCAACAGATACAGGCAGTATTGAAGGAGGCCTTGGCAAGCTATAACTGAGTGTGCTGGGTGTTATGTTTTGTGAGCTGTATTTCTTCCCTGTAACTGATTCTTTTGGTTTTGGTGTCAGCACTGGACATTATGAGGATGCTGATGTCTTTTCACAGGGAAAAATTGCTACTATTGAACCTGCACTCTTGGATTGTATCACCGTATTGCACTCTTTGGCATCACTGAGTTTGATCTGACTCTAAACTCTTCCTGTGAACAGGTGGAGCCAGAGGATCAAAGATTCCGGCCTCTGTGGCTCATATGTGACTTGGTTATGAATTATCATCCCCACGAAGCCTTGGGCTTCATATGTTTATTACTAAATTCTTCCTACTATAACTAGTGACAGTTTCTGGCTCTTCTCGTACAAAGTGCAGGATTAATCTCTCATCAATAGAATGTTATAAGAAAATGTGTTGGTAGATTGCAGGATAATGAGCTATTTGTTTTCACATTGCTGTAAGCTGGCCTTGTTCTAGGTGAGCCTGGCAGATAATTAGAAATGACTGTTTCCTTGGCCTCTTAGGTTGCTAGGAGGTCCATTTTTTGCTGTCCATTCCAAAAGTTCATTTCCAAAGAAATCTTAGACATATGATGTAATGTCTTTATACTCCTATTTGGGATGAATGTCTTTTATAGACAACACTATGATTTAGTGACATTGTTGTATGCAGAAAATTCATAGAGCCTGCCTTTGGAACAAACAGATATAAATCACATTCATTATGGAGGAGAAAATACTAACAAGTTTTATGATGGAAAATGGGTACAAGTGGGTTTTGACTGGAGTCAAGGTATATGGAAATAACTTCTGGATATAGAGCCAAAAGGATTTTAAGCGAGGTGAAGAGAAAGATCATAAGATGGGCTATAGTCGGCTGTCTAAGGTCCCTGTGTTGCGTAGAGTACTGCAAGTGAGAGGACTGGACAGGAGCCCCCGGTGGCTTGAGGGCTGAGGACAGTGGCAGTACCAGGCAGGCTGAGGGTGGTGCTGGGTAGTGGCACTGCTGAGAGAAGGGGACAATTGGCCAGGCCATCGTAAGCCATGTTAGGGATGGAGTCTGGTGTTCAGGATTAATCTACATAAGGCATGATTAGGGTAGTTTGATGTCTTACCAATGCTTAGAAAAGATGCAGGAGCTGAGTCAACTGTTTTGTCACTTTTGAATTTAAAAAGAGGGTAAGGTTGTATTTATTTGGAATATAAAACCAACGGTATTTCAATTTTATATTTTTCTAAAGGCAGTGTAAATTAATGATATTTGGAAGACAATGAGTGCTTTCTTTACTTCTATGTCTATATTTTTGCAATGCTGCTTCTGAAACTTAGCCTTGCAACTGGATCATCCTAGGAACATAAAATAATATTTGAGTGTTCGCTTTGGCAGCACATATACTAAAAATTGGAACGATACAGAGAAGATTAGCATGGCCCCTGCGCAAGAATGACACGCAAATTTATGAAGCGTTCCATATTTTTTGGGAAGGGAGGTGAAGGGTAAACAAAGGAGGAGGCTGCAATGCTTGGTAAGAAATGTATGCATTATCCTGCCCATGTAATTGTAACCCCTCTGTACAGTATGTTCACAAATAAAAAAATACA
Source organism: Dipodomys merriami (assembly GCF_024711535.1). Taxonomy (NCBI): domain Eukaryota; kingdom Metazoa; phylum Chordata; class Mammalia; order Rodentia; family Heteromyidae; genus Dipodomys; species Dipodomys merriami. The sequence goes on from NW_027203604.1 coordinate 1,957,063, forward strand.
ATAAAATGCTATGCCTGTGCAGCTACCTGCAAAAAAAAATAATATTTGAAAAGGCATAGAAGCCTGGTCCCTCCTCCGAACTATTGGCTCATAATTTCTAGAAGAGTTACCCCCAAGTCTGTCTTAAACCAAGGTCTTAAAGGATTTCTAGCACTGCCACTGAGGGGTTTCTAATGTTGGTCACTAAATGTGTATAAATACTCATTCCTTCCCCTCTCACATTAGTAAGTAGTAATTACATGTTTTGTGAATTCTCAGTATAAATGTGAGTTTTATTTTTTGTCATCCACTTTTTTTTTTATTAGCATCACTTAGTTGTGCAAAGGAGTTCATTCTGACAGGTCCATCGATGCACACAATTTACCTCGATTAAATTCAGTCCTTTCATTGCTCTACATCATTGTCCTTTTCACCTTCCCCAAACCATCTCCACAGGAGTCATTGTTCCATGTTCATCCCATTTATGAAGTATTTGGACATATCCATCCTCTTTCATTCTCTGTCACAGGTGGATGGCACAAGCCTTCAGGGATTTACTAATCAACAGGCAGTTGAGGTGTTGCGACACACAGGGCACACCGTACGCCTGACACTAATGAGGAGAGGGATGAGGGAGGACGCAGAGGCCACACCAAGGGAGGACATCACAGCAGACCCTGAAGTGTCTCTGGCAGTAGCCAGCGTAAGCAAAGGTAATGCTATATGTACCTGGTTGTCAGTTGGACCTTTACATTACTTAGATTTTATATTTAAAATTTTTGAAGTAATTTACTTAAGAAATGTTTTTCACCCTGGAGTGTTCATGATGAACCAAGTAGAGAAAGGGAGTTTAACAAAGCTGGAGCTAACAGGAAGCATCTACCTGTCTGTAAGCTTCAGAATGGGGCTCTGAGCCATGCTTGGTTCTATTCAGTCATCCTTAGTCACCGTTGCCCAGCTGGAGATGTGTAACCACCTACCTCCCTGTCCCTGCTTTACTGTTGGGTATCTTCACAATAGTCTTCCTTATGGGGGATACAGTTCTGTCTGGATGATTTATGTGAGATCCCGGTTATTTTAAATGCCCAGTCTTTCTTTGAAGAAATTAACTCTTAATCCCACTGTTAGAAATGCCATTCATAAACTGTTGTTGCATGAATATTTGCACTTTTACTGAAATCCCTGTGTAGCTTACTGAGTGGAAGGTGTTGTCTGGAAAGCGCTGGTTTACTACTGACTGCCTACATTTCTGGTACTTAGGCAGTACTTTTGGTGGTTGGAGGCAGGGTGCAAGGGGAACACTGTGTGTTACTGGGGCACTTTCTAAAAGTGCATACAATCATGAAAGATCGTATCTCCAACAAACAGACTCTTCATGAAGACATTCAAACAAGTACAGTAAGTTTAGAGAAATTCACTGCTGGGTTATGTTATAGATATAACTACTAAAATATTTCTTATCTTTAAGAAAACTATGAAAAAAATGAAGATTCCTTATCATCGAAGAGGAACACCAGCATATTACCAATTGAAGAAGAAGGTAAACATTTAGAGCCAGGGTATGATATCCATTATTGTAGTTTTAGAGAAGTAGTTTTTACAAAGGAGATGAAGCCTTTATAGTATAAATTTTCAAAACTTTATGGATTTACTGTATGTTACTAAAAAAATCCAAAAAAGGTGGGCCTTGTAAAACTGTGTTTATAGATGATTAATTGCTTTGCTAGATTAAAGCAGTTCCTTTCTGATTATAAAGCCGGTTCTCACTTTTTTGTGGTTAACTGGAGATAAGGGTCTCACAGACTTTCCTGCTTGGGCTGGATTTGAACTCTGATCCTCAGATCTCAGCCTCCTGTGTAGCTGGAATTACAGGAGTGAGCCATTGGTGCCTAGTATATATGTTACTTATTAATTGCTTTTGTTTTTGTTAAGTAATAGCATATCCCACCTACCAGTTCCAACCAGTGGAGGCCAGGGCAATGAACAAGGAAATGCCCATGCAGTGATATCTCCGAATATTGTTGATTAACTAATTGATATTCTGTTTACCACCATGAGGTGGGGAATGAGTTTGACCAACAGATTAAGATGTCTCTTCCAACCTCCACTATTATAGTTTTAAAATGGCCGAGGACTAACTGAAGAGAGTTACAGGAAAATAGACAAAATTGAGGTAGATGACAAAAAAATCAGTAAAGGATCCAGGAATTTCTCACTAAGATAAGTACATACAGGGTCTTCTGTCTTTTAACAGGGATTAGTGCAAAAGTTCAAACACTCATAATTCTGCCTTTAGGCATAGGACAAATAATCTTACAACCAGGGTTTTCCATATTATACACATTCCAGGAACACTATCAAATCTCCTGCAGCTAGTCCCCACAGAGAACTAGGGTTCCCCATCCCCCACCATTCCCAAGAACTAGATGCAAACAAGTAAGAAACTGACATGGAGGTGACCATAGAGTCCTCATTCTTTTTGATAGACATTACATTATATATATATGTATGTATGTATGTGTATATATATATATATATATATATGTATATATGCTTCAGTAGAAACATAGTTAAGATTTAAAAGGCTCAAACTAAAAGAGAACGATGTTGAACTTTGCAAATAGGGTCCTAAATTAAATTATTGAAATAAGTATAGAAATAAGAGTAAGACATTATAGGTAAAGAGTCTGACTTTGCCCCACGGTATAACCCCTGCTTTCACTGTATTTGATGTTGGCATAATTTGTGGAAGGAAAGGAAAAAAAACAAATCGTTTAACTGGGGATACAGGTGGACCCATTGCAACAATGAAATGTATAAGTCCTTATGTCGAAAACAAACTTTACAACTTTGGTGGGTGGGGGGCGGGGAGGATTGGGTGAGGGGGTAGGGGGAGGATGCGAAGGGATGGGAAGGGGAAACAAAGGAGGAGGCTACAATGCTTGATAACAAATGTACTCATTATCTTGCCTATGTAATTGTAACCCCTCTGTACAGTATTTTCACAATAAAAAAAATGTGGAAAAAAAAGAGTCTGACTTTGCATAACACACAGGTTCTGTCCAGACCCTATAGTATAGAATGTTAAGCTCCGGAGGGTTTTGGAGTTTGTCACTGACTTATTTGCCTACACTATTTTGTTTATTTCAGGGTATGCATTGCTGTCTGCTGAGGTAGAAGAAACAGAAGATGCACAGCAACAAGAAGCTACCCTGCTGACAAAGTGGCAGAGGATCATGGGAATTAACTATGAGATAGTGGTAGGTTTGAGTACCCTCTCTAGCTTTTTGCCTTGTAACTATACCTGAGTAGGGAATTCATGGCAGTGATAATCATCTCAGAAAGTTCCTGAGTATCAGGGCTTTTTCAGAAGACCTTAAAACATTCATGTGGAAGCTGAAATAAATTGAATGCGACTTTAATTACTCATGACACATGGATATTTTAATATTTATGGTAGGAGTTTAAATAATAAATGAAAGAGGGTTTGTTGGTTGTCAAACCTATGATTCATAGAAAAGACTAGAATAGGATGTCAGATTCTACTTAAAAATAAGATGAACTCATCATGACTTATGTCCAGAATTATAGTGCTCTTCTCCCAACTTTTTTTTTATTGTGAAAATACCATGCAGAGGGGTTACAATTATATGGGCAAGGTAAAGAGTGCATTTCTTATCAAGCATTGTTGCCTTCTCCTTTGTTTCCCCTCCCATCCCTTCCCATCTCCAATTCCCCCCCTTCTCCCCCCCCCCCCACGACAAAGTTGTAACGTTCATTTTCGACATAACATGTACATCTCATTGTTGCAATGGGTCCACCTGTATCCCTATTTATTTTTGCCCTTCCCCTCCACAAAGTATACCAACATCAAATATAGTGAAAATAGGGGTTATACCGTGGGGGAGGTACATACAAAGCAACAAAGAAATTATCTTATAAATATGTTAGAAACAATAGCAAGAAAGAAAAAATCATTTGAGTCCTTATCTTGGGATTCATTTTGCTTAACAACAATTTATCTGATCATTTCTGCTTATCTCAGACATATACTAGTTATTGCAAATAAGGGAAACCGTGGGACCTGTTTCTTTGCGCCTGGCTTACTTCACTTAATATAATTTTTTCCAAGTCTTTCCATTTCCTAACAAATGGAGCAATGTCATTCTTTCTGATGGAGGCATAGAATTCTATGCCTCCCAACATTTTTTTAAAAATCACTGTGTGTTTCCCTTCACTGAGAAAGGAAGGTTCACATGTACTCAGGAGGCTAAGGTCTGAGGAACATGGTTCAAAGCTGGTTTGAGCAGACAAATCTGAACAGTATTTAGCCACAAAAAAGCTGGAAGTTGAGCTATGGCTCAAGTGATAGAGTACCAGCCTTGAGTGAAAAAATTAAGGTACAGCCCCAAGGCCCTGAGTTCAAGTCCCAGACCAGCATAAGCACACACACCTACACACAATTTCTGCATGTGTCCTTAACAACAGTTAGGTAACAGTGAATGTTTTCTCTTTATGAATAGTTAATTTGCACATCCAGCCAAGCTGGCATAATCTTCCATTCTAAACAGAGGTATGGAAATAAAACAACAGGTAATAATATATAAATGACTCTTACCGTGCCACTTGCTGCTGTTTTTAATGTCTCATTTACTTTTCGTGACTCTAATTTAGTTTTTAAGAAACTCTCAGTGGATTACCATTCATGTAAGCATTGAGTGAGATTGTTCTTATTATTTTAGATTGAATCAGTAGCAAATCAGAAATGGTCTAGCTTAGCAGTCATTGCTGTAGCATTTACTTTCAGGTGGGCTTATATGGCTGGCCAGCAGAGCTTCAGCTGTACTTCTTTGGTGGTGATTGACTAAGGAAGAAAGCCCTTGACTGCTATGCTGTCACACATTCAGAGCCAGAACCGAACTTTTAACTTCCTTGTGTACACATAATCTAAGTTGGGGGTACTCCCCGTAATCTGCCAAGGGGCACAATTGGGCTGTCAGTGAAAAAGAACTAGGTCTTTTCTGCACCCTCGTCAGAGATACTTTAGACATCATATTTTCTTGGTCATCACGCAGCATCAATCGTAGAAGGAATGGTGTAGCAGTGAGGACATGAAAGGCTGTTCAGGGGAAAGGATGTGTAACTTGGTTTTTCAGTAGCATTAGATTTCAGTTAGATAATTTTTTTTTTCTTTCTTGGTCTCTGTCTCTGTCCATCTTTCCTTCTCTCTTTTTTCTTGTTTATTTCTTAGTCTTTCCCTCCATCCCTCTTTCCTTCCCTCTCTCCTTTCTTTCTTCTTTCCTTCCTAACTTCCCTCCCTCCCTCCTTTTCTTTTTCTTTGTCTCTTTTTCTTTCCCTTCCTTTCCCTTTCCATTACCCTTTCCCTTTTCCCTTCTCTTATTTTCTGTTACTGAGGCTTGTATTTCAAATTTACTCATTGTTTTGCCCTGGTAGTGTTCTACCACTTAAGCCAAGCTTTCAGTCTGGCTTTTTGGTGGTTAATTGGAGATAGAATCTTGCAGAATTTTCTATGCTGGCTAGCCTTGAGCTATGTAAGATCTTTAGATATCAGGCTCCAGAGTAGTTAGGATGAAAGCATGAACCACCAGTGCCTTGCTTAAAAGACCTCTTTTTGAATGAAACACTTTTTCTTAGGTTTTATTAAAATCTCATTTCCCTTAATTGTAAAATAAAAAGAACAATGAAAGCCACTGTTATAATTCTTTCTGATTTTCATATTGTACTTATTACATTATGTGTGAAAATGAGTTATGTCTTAAAAACCTTCATGTATATAATACACTATATGTGTAACGGTAGGAATTAGAAACTCACCTCTATGACTTCAACTCATATTCATTTTTATTTCTTTTCTTTTGTGAGGTTGGGGGTCTAACCCCATGCCTTGAGTATTCTGGGCAAGCACATTGCTACTCAGCTACATCCCCATCCCTAACCCACTTTTAATGGCCATGTTTGTCCCTCAGTATAACTGCAGATCAGGAGCACAGCTTTAGGCCCTCTTCCATCTTCCCAACTTTGGTTAAGGTAACCTCACTGAATGTCAGTTCTGAATTTGAGGAGCAAATTGTACCTTCATAGGAGAAGCCAATGAGATAACCTGTGGGACTGGATCAGAGTCTCAGGCACATAGTAGCAAGTGCATAGTGTGTGTCTTTATGTGTATATTGTGTGTACGTACATATATACACACACACACACACACACACACACACACACACACACACACACACACACGGGTTTTTTTTAGATTTTTTTTTACTTTATTGTAAAGAAGCTGTCTGGAGGGGTTACAGTTACATGAGTAAGGCAATGAGTAGATTACTTGTCAACCATTGTTAGCCCTTCCCTGGTTGTTGTCCCACTATCCCTTCCCTCCCCCACCTCCCACACTCTTCCCCGCCCTGTCCCCCGAAGTTGTAAAGTTCATTTTCAGTATACTATCCTGTGAGTATCATTGCTGCAATGGCTCATCCTGTGTCCTTGTTTCAGAGTTTTGTTATTCCTCTTTTCCTCCCCAGATTAGACAAATGTCTATACAAGATGCAGGGTACCAAAATCAAATACAGAGACAACAGGGGATATGCCATAGGGGGGAGAACATACCAAGGAAACAAAAGAAAATCACATGGTACATTTCAAACAATAACAACAAAAACAGACCTCTTCTGTCCATATCTTGGGGTTCATTTCACTTAGCATTATCTTTTATGGACATATATAAATAGCTTTTGAGTTTTCAGCTCTTCTGATAAGATTATCCTATATGTATGCTAATTATTGCAAATAAGTGAAACCATGGGACCTAAATTTCTATGGGACTGGCTTACTGTAAAAGTACTGTACAGAGAGGTTGCAGTTACATAAGTAAGGTTATGAGTATATTTCCTATGGAGCAGTTACCTCCTCTTTTGTACTCCCATCCCCCCCCCCCAGCACCGCCCCTGCCAAGTTGTAGTTTTTTTTTCAACATAGTGTCTTGTACCTCTCATTGTTAAAATGGGTCACCTGTATTCTTATTTGAGCATTTTGTTACTTCCCTTCCCCTCCCCACATTATAAAAATGTGTATACAAGATGCAGGGCACTGACATCAAATACAGTGAAAACAAGGGTTATACCATGGGGGAGGAACATACAAAAGAAACAAAAAAATCACATAGTACATTATAAAGACAGTAAAAACAATAGCAAGAAAGAAAAAAAAAAACACTTGTGTCCCTATCTTGGGTTTCATTTTGCTTAACATCATCTTATATGGTCATATGTACATAGCTTTTGACCTTTTCTGCTTTTCCTAGACATGGGAAACCATGGGACCTATGTTTATTTGGGCCAGGCTTACTTCACTTTTTCCAAGTCCTAACATTTCCTAACAAATGGGGCAATGTCATTCTTTCTGATGGAGGCATGTGTGTCTTTTTTAAAACCACCATTTGAGCTTAAGACCTGTGTTAGCTGTGACTGCCTTCCATTTGTTTTCAGCATCAATAGACACCAACATCATTTGGGTGCTTGTTGCAGGCTGCTTCCTATTGGTCTTTGTTGGTTCATAAAACCAGTAGCCACCAATACCCTTTCAAAGCTCCAAAGTTTTGCACCTTTATAGTAAACTTTCTGAAGCTTTTGTAAGACAGTTGACCAGTTGGGTGTGAATATAAAATGCATGCGTGTGTATGAAAGAGCAAAAGGAAGAATAATAGGAATGTGACAACCACTGTTGTTTCAGGTGGCCCGTGTGAGCAAGTTTAGCGAGAGCAGTGGGCTGGGTATAAGTCTGGAGGCAGCGGTGGGACATCATTTCATCAGATCCGTGCTACCTGAGGGGCCCATTGGACACAGTGGGAAGCTCTTCAGTGGGGACGAGCTACTGGAAGTAAGGACTGTGCTTTTCTTTCACCTTGGAGTTAGGCTGTCATAAAACTCCAGGAGGCTGAATGCAGTGAATAACTAACTTAAGTGCTTACTGTAAATTTAGCCCCCAAGACTACTTGAGAGATACTTATAAATGAAAATCCATCCACAGGAGAAATTTCAAATCTATGTTTATTAATCTTCAGACCCAATTCAATACAATATTTTTTTCCGGGGGGGGGGGTTCTGGTCGTGGGGCCTAAACTCTGGGCCTGGGTGCTGTCCCTCAGCTCTTCAGCTCAAGGCTAGCACTCTACCATTTGAGCCACAGCGCCACTTCCAGCTTTTTTCTTTTTGCTTATGTGGTGCTGAGGAATCGAACCCAGGGCCTCAGGCATGCAAGGCAAGCGCTCTACCACTGAGTCACCTTCCCAGCCCCTCAATACAGTATTTTTGTTGTTTCATTTTTTCCCTTTGCTTTGTATTCAAGTGATGAAAGGTTTTTTTGAAACATTTCAAACGTATTTCATTTTTAGAATAGGTAATTCGTTTTTATTTTAAATAGAGAACACAAAGATAAACAGTGAAAAGTCTCCTTCTTATCCACCCACTTCTCATCACTAGGTATCTGTCAGTACTTGTTTCTTTGAGATCAGTCAATATTTTCATGTAGAAAAAAGAAAACTTGTACCCTCTCAGCCCCCCCCATTTAAAAAACATTCTAGTGTACAATACATGCCACTATATTTTATGTGGCAAATTGTGTAAAATGCCTGTTTTTTTTTTTAATGATATTTTCTCCTTCACCCTTGGGGAGTATTTTCATAGCCTGTCTTTTTCTACTTTCCATTTAATTTACAAACATGAATGGAAGCTAGTGCTTTTATAATTATCATCATAGTAACTTTTATTTGTATCTATGAAATATTGTTTTCAGGAGTATACTTGTATGGTAAAGTGTTTTCTTACATGGACAGTGTATCTTTTTGTATAGGTGAATGGTGTAACTTTGCTTGGAGAAAATCACCAGGATGTGGTCAATATTTTAAAAGAATTGCCTATAGAAGTGACAATGGTGTGCTGCCGCCGAACTGTGCCATCCACCGGCCATTTAGAATTGGATACCCTGGACTTCACTGATACTGAGATAACAGAAAAGGTATCATATTTGCCTAGATGGAGGGAATCTGAATGTACAGTAGGCAGGCCAGATGGTGTTACTTTTCAAAGCCAGTCCTTCTCTTTGATATTTGGTTTCCTTAAATAGCATGTGGCTCACAGACACACCAGGGTGTGATCCAGACATGAAACTAGCTGGGTGACCTTGGGCAAATCACATCACCTTTTTGAACTTCAGTTTGCTCTTTTGTAAAATGTAATTCACTCTGCCTGTTTCAGGGTTGTTCTGAAGGCTACAAGAATAATATTAGATGTTGTTCTATACTATGTTCTTAGATAATTTACTTGAACAATTCCTAATTAATTTCCTATATTTGCATTTGCAAAAGAGAAAACTTAAACATAACTATCATGAATGGAAAATGATTATTTTTTGTAAAGTGCCCAACTCTGTCATTTGAGTACTACTTAGTAAATTGCTAAAATATGGTGGACATTATTTCAGAATATATAGTTTTCAGCTCATTTGCACATTCTGCTTTGATAATAAGTGAAACTTGAGCTCATTGTCCATGTCAAATAATTCTCTGTGACATCCAGAAACTCCCCTTTTCCTGTTTCCTATTCCATTTAGATCAAAGTCAAGCAATATAATATAATCAGCTCTGTGGAGGATACACTATATTCATATCTTAAGTTAAGATCTGAACTTTGCATAATTTATGGCCTAGTCAAATTTCATTTAAGGTATAATTAGAGATGATGTTGGGGTTTGATACTCAGTGAAATAATTTTGCAAACTTTGAAGAATAAAGTGCATAATTTAATACTCATTTTGGTGATTAGAATAGGGCTGAACAAGAAACATAATTCCAAATTGTGTTTCCAAAGGCTGTTTCTGTATACGTCCATGTACATCTTATGTGGTATAAATGTAATAATTACAACAAATCATTTGAAGACATTGATGCCCAATGCAATACAGCAATCAATCTAAACAAAAGCAGTATACAAAGTAGAATTTCATCCTAATTAGCATGTCTGCCTTAAATTTGATATATGTCCATATAGATGAATGAAGTTGAATTAACTTATCTACTTTAATTTCTTCTATTGAAAGAATACCATCTTAAATCCTTTCCTTTCTGTATTTAATTTTCAAAATACTTTTATGAAATAAGTTAACTATAACCCCATGTTAAGAATATTGCTCAAAATAACACAGATCAGAAATCATAAGTCCATCTTCAAGCCCAAGCATTCTGATTTCAACTCTAAATACCTTTCTACTGTTACATTAATGTCTAATAGGGTAATGATGTGGACAAGTCACAGCATTTTGCCATCCTTATTTGCATAGAACATTCAGCCTTTACACAAAAACTTTTCATTTGTTTTTATTTATCATTAGAATTATGTTTATTTGTTCCTTCGTTATTCACAGTACTAGCACTGGGGCTTAAACTTAGAGATTCCATTCTCACTTGACTTTTTTGCTCAAGTCTGGTTCTCTACCACTTGAGCCACAGCTCCACTTCTAGCATTTTGCTGATTAATTGGAGATAAGAATCTCACCAACTTTTATGCCTAGGACTGGCTTTGAATGGTGATCCTCAGATTTCAGCTTCCTAAGTAGCTAGGATTACAGGTATAGGGCACCAGCACCAGCACCTGTTTTCTTCCCATTTAATAACTGATATTATTACCTTCCTTCCCTCCCTCTCTCCCTTTCTTCTTTCCTTCTATCCTTCCTTCCTTCCTTTCCTTCTTCCCTCCCTCTCTCTTTCTTTCCTTCTGCTTCTGCATCTGCTTCTGCTTCTTGCTTCTTTCTTTTCCTCCTTTTTCTCCTTCTCTTACTTTTGTCTCTATAGATGTGATTCTGACTAGGAAGATATAACATCAAATAATTTAGTCTATCTTTTGATCTTTTACTTTTATTACTTATTACAGTGTAGGCATTCTTTGCCCTTAACAACTCTCAGGAATAATGCCTTAATTCTTAAAGGTGTAATGATAAGCTGTTGCTTGTTTGCAAGTGTTTGTTCTGGACACATGCTGGGATTCTCCCTTTTCATTGCAATATTGGTATGTGTGTCTGCTACTCTAGTCCCTCTGAAATAAGAGATGTCTGATCTGTTTTCCAGCCTCATGTAGATCTAGGTGAGCTCATTGGGTCTTCAGAAACAGAAGACCCACTGCTGGTGCTGACTGAAGCTGGTCAGAATGTGGAGGAGGTCCAAGCACCTTTGGCCATGTGGGAGGCTGGTGTTCAGTACATAGAGCTGGAGAAAGGAAGCAGAGGCCTTGGTTTTAGCATTTTAGATTACCAGGTAAATGTATCCTACTTTGAACACTTTTTATAAAAAGATGCCTTATACTAAAAGTACATTGCTGCTACCAGAGAAAAATGAAAATAATACTTTAGCATTTTCATAGACAATTGCTTGTTTCTGTTTAGCCTTTCAACATAGTAACATACATAATTCATTAATTATCATAGGGGTTTCTTTTACTATTGAACTCAATATAATAATTCTGATACTGAGCTCAATTCTAATATTGAGCTGTTACGTATTTCAGCTGTTGAGAATTTGAGGAACATGAAGATTATGTTTTAGGAATGTCACAGCAATACAGTAGTTTTTTTTGGGGGGGGAGGGAGAATTTGTATTGTTTTTATTTACATGTTTTTAATTGAGACTCATATTGTAATGGTAACTCTAGAGAGTTAGATATTTATTTCTTTTGTGAAGTAAATATTTTTATAATGGAATATATTCTAAATTGTGGTATTCCAGTCATTTTACTAAATTATGACTATATTTATATTGGTCAAGGGTAACCTCCATCCTTTCCTGCCTGTGTTTTGTGTCACGTAAATGGGAAAATGCTAAAAGCTGCCTGACAGAATGCAGCTGTTACTCCTCATACTGAACAGAAAGCCATCTCTGATGCCTCCAGGGAGTTGTGTTCTTTGGGCGGGACTTGGGAGCCTTGGCTAAGGTTGAGGCTGCTCTGTAAATGTAAGCACAGATATCCCTGAGTATGTCAGGGCTCTTTCTGTATTTCTTCATTTCGAAGGAGTGGTCCAACCTTCCGTATACTCATGTCTGCGAACATCTATTGAACAAATGCTTTTGTTAATAATAGCTTAAAATGGTTGTAAGATTTAACAATTTACCAAACATATTAAATTAAAAATTTAAAGTTAATTATGCAGTTAATCCTGTAGTGTTAGCAAACGAGTGTGCTTTTGTTCTGAGGGTTTTGCATGTACTCTGAAATTATATGGAGATCACCTTTGTCTACATACACTCTGAAATGAAATGAAGATCACCTTTGTCTAGATACTCACAAGAAATGTTTTAAAGACTTTGTTTTTGTTTCTAGATGTGTACATGCATTTGTGCATACTTATATATACATACATGGATATATGCATACACATCTATAAGTTATTTCATATAGTAAGGAGTTTTATCATGAGTTTTCCATACATGCACATAATGTACCTTGATCATAAGGAATTTTGTATGATGCTTAAAGCAATAACCTGTTAACCATGACAGGAGACAAATTGTGAAAATTGTTATCTGGCCAGGCAATGGCTCATGCCTGTAATTCTAACTATAAAGGAGGCTGAGATCTGAGGATCACAATTCCAAGACAGCCAGGGCAAAAAAGTCCATGAGTCTCTTATCTCCAATTAAGTACCCAAAGGGGGGGGAAAGGCCAGAAGTGGAGCTGTGGATCAAGTGGTAGATACTAGCTTTGAGCAAGAGTTGCTCAGGGATACTGCCCAGGTCCTGAGTTCAAGCCCAAGGTCCTGCATCATGTGTACACACAGGTGCGTGTGCGTGCGCGCACGCTCACACACACACACACACACACACACACACACACACACACACAGTTTTCTGTGTAATAATAAACCGAGTTCTTGTTGCATTCCATCAGGACCCAGTTGACCCAGCAAGCACTGTGATTGTCATTCGTTCTCTGGTGCCTGGTGGCATTGCTGAGAATGACGGGCGCCTTCTTCCTGGAGATCGGCTCATGTTTGTCAATGACATTAGCTTAGAGAACAGCAGTCTGGAAGAAGCTGTGGATGCACTGAAGGGAGCCCCAGCTGGAACTGTGCGGATAGGCGTGGCCAAGCCATTACCTGTGAGACTGTGGATTTTATTGCCTTTTATTTTTGCAAGCTTTCTTTTAGATTTAAATGTTCTCCTAATTGAATTACCACTTTGGGGAATTTTTGTCAACATGGTTATTGGTTCCATGAACATAAATAATTCAATTTTTAGTCCTATTTTCAAGAGAATAACGGAAAAAACCAGCCCTGATGTTCAGAGATGAATATAGAACTCAATATTTTGTGGTTCTCGTTTGACCTTATTTTATTATCAATGCAGAAATTTTAAAGAAATATGAATTTGTATGTTAAAATACTATTGTATTTCAATACTGAGGTAGTATCAATTGATGGGCATGGTGGCTCACACTTGAATCCCAGCCACTTGGGAGGTAGAGATTAGGGGGATTATGGCTTGAAGCCAGTCCTGGCAGGAAATTAGTGGTACCTCATCTCAAATAAACAAGCTAAGAGTTGGCATTCACCTATGATCCCAGCTATGTGTGCAAGTCAAACAAACATAAGGCCTTGACTCAATTTCCAGTACTGAAAAAAAAGAGAAAAGGAAAAAAAATCTTTATACTTTTTGCTTATTGTGAAAAATTTATCCAGAAAGAAAAAGAATAGTATTGTAACTAAGAATAGAGTCTTTAATTACAGCGGAATAAATGGGAAAAACTGACAGATTGGTTTACCTTCCTGAATTATGTTGACTTCAACACAATTGTCTTAATTTCTACAGGGCAGGAAATTGGAATTTTGCAAAATGAGTTTATCAGTGTATGGCTCTCTTCCTAGGAGGAAATCACTCCCATGTTGTAATCTTAATACTAGAAACAAGTAATGGATTTATACCACATAAAGCAGTATACTTTACGAAGTATAGTGATCATAGCATGACACTGAGCACTTTGTGATTGGATGTGAGATATTGTCATTATTTGGCAGGTATTTTTTCCAGGCAAAAGTAATGTAGCTTTAAATAAAAGGGAAAATTAACTATTTAAGAAAGTATACAGTTATATCTGTATAAACAGCAATTGTGGAATTTTGTGAAGGAATTTTTTTCAAATAGTAAGCTTTTTTATTGTGAAAATACTGTACAGAGGGGTTACAATTACATGGGCAAGACAATGAGTACATTTCTCATCAAGCATTGTAGCCTCCTCCTTTGTTTCCCCTTCTTTCATGTGATTGTTTCAAATAGTAAGCTTTTTAAAAATATTTAAATGTTAATGAAAATGATTTTGTGTGCCAATTTTATTCCACAAAGCATTCTGTAGTTTTTATTTATGAAAAGTAAAGCAAGATGGGGGAATACAAAGGGGAATACAAGAATGAAGTTGGATCATGGTGCCTGTTGCTCATGCCTATAAGCCTAGCTACTCAGGAAGCAGAGATCTGAGGATAATGGTTTAAAGCCAGCCCAGGCAGAAAAGTACATGAGACTCTTACCTCCAGTTAACCACCCAAAAAACTAGAAGTGGAGCTGTGGCTCAAGTGGTAAAGTACTGGCCTTGAAGGGGGAAAATGTTCAGAAATAGTATCCAGGCCCTGATTCCAAGCCCCAGGATTGGCAAACACACACACCCACCCACACCCACACCCACCCACCCACACACCCACACACACACACCCACACATAAACACACACACACAATAAATAAATAAATAAATAAATAAATAAATAAATAAATAAATAAATAAAAAGATAGGCACTGGGTGCTGGGGATGCTGAGAACTAGAGGATCATGATTCAAGGCCAGCCTGCACAAAAAAGCTGACAAAACTCTCATCTCATAGTTGAGTGCAGTGGCCTGTTTTTCATACCAATTGTCTGGTAAGCTGACATTGGGAGGATCTGCCATCTGGGCAGAAAAGTCTATAAGACTCCATCTCTTTGGAGAAAAGCTGGACATAGTGGCCCATGGCTGTGATTTCAGCCACAAGGGGAAATCTAAAAATAGGTGTATAGTAGCTTAAGTGTGCACCCAGACTACAAGTGAAGCCCTATCCTTAAAAGTAACCAATGTATGTGGGACATGGCTATCACATGAGCCTAGCAAGTTCTAGACCTTGAGTTCAAACTCCAGTACTAGTAAGTAAATGAATGAATGAAGGCCATCTCTGACTCTGCCTACTCATTTAGATTGGACCATAGGTGTGGTTCTGGTCTTTCTGTTCTACAAAAAGAAATGGCTAACATTTTGTACCGCCCTAAACGTGGAACCATCCATACCAGTCATTTTGAAGCAGAATTGTCGTTTCCTAGCTAGTTCCCAAATAGATTTTCTAAATACAATATTTGACATTTCAAATTTAGTATGCATTAAACATACGATGGCTATTTCTGTCACTTCAAGCACATATTCGACTTACATGTGGGGGAAAACGAAGACAACCTGTTTTTTCTAAATACTTGAGTGTACATTACTGATATGGAGGGATGTAGGCCAAGACCGTTATCTAAATACTTTAGGCACATTGCATCAGAGACTAGAATAAGTATAACAGACTTTTCAGTCTGTGTGGTCGAGGCTACATTATAATGGCTCAAACAAGTTTACATTCCATGCACTTATAATGTCTTTGGCTTATTTTATCTCTATGAAATAAATTATTTATTTTAAAGTAATAGCCTAAGAAGGAATGAAAAGAAATGTATTCTTTTGAATTTGAAGCAGGATGTTTTATTGTTTTGCAACTTTGAAAACAAATAATAATGACCAGAAAACTATTAGAATAAAATTGCTCATTTTGTAATTTATTTATAAGAAGGGGAAAAGTACCTAATAAAAAGGGATTCTCACCTAATGGATGGTAGCGATACCAGAATAAAAAGTTTCCTTTCAGATAAAATTCTTAACACAGGTATTTTTTCATATTTCATACTTAACATCCTATGTAAAAGTCTTAAGTTGTCATTGAAAACTGCCACTTTTCCGTCTCTGTTAATTTTTCATCCGTCTGTCATCTCGTCTCTTTTTCTATTCATCTTCCCTATCTTTTCTGTGACCTGGGCCTGGAACATGTTCTACTGCAGCTTTCTCCAGAAGAAGGTTATGTGTCTGCTAAGGAGGATTCTTTTCTCTACCCACCTCACCCCTGCGAGGAGCCAGGGCGATCTGACAAAGGCCTCTTCAGGGCTGACTTAGCTCTGGTTAGTAATCTCAGTTGACCAAACTCTGTAAAATTTCTTGTATAACTCACTTTGCCTTTCAAAAATAATGTATATATTTGACAATCCTGGTTTTGGAGAGGGGATTCTTTCTGTTAATTGTTTTTGAAATAGTTGTTCAGAAAGTTTTGATATATTTAAGTAAATGCAATAATTTTATATCATTGTCTCTAAAATATCTCAAGAAACAATATTCTCTTTTGATTTTACAGAGCTTATTAAATGAATGCCAATTCGAAAAAAGATTATTTCCACTTGGCATGTGATAATAGTAGTATGTGGACTCAGACTTCTCTTTAACTAGCTCTGTAGTCTTGTACTGGTCACTCCCTTTCTCTGGCACCTAGGGTTTCATCTCTAGTAATTGAGAAAATTGACTTAAAGAGTAGCTCCTAAGACTTTAGAGTGCCAGTGTTAGGCATGCATATCATGTTGATGTATTTTTTCATTAATGTTACTTAATATTTTTCTATTGTAATCTGGCATAAGGCTTAGTTAATAGTACCTGTTCAGATAGCAGATGGTAAGTTTTTGTCATTTAGAAAGGTAACCTTCACATGCTAACTCTATAGTGAAATTAAACATGTATTTAGAATACAT
The DNA here is from genome assembly GCF_024711535.1 of Dipodomys merriami. Lineage (NCBI taxonomy): Eukaryota > Metazoa > Chordata > Mammalia > Rodentia > Heteromyidae > Dipodomys > Dipodomys merriami. The sequence goes on from NW_027203604.1 coordinate 1,973,948, forward strand.
TTTCAGGTCTCTGAAATACATTTTAAGAGAGAGTCACATTGTACTTTAAGTAGTTTATACACTGTTATAGTGTTTAAATCACAAATAAACACAATATATGGTACCATGCCATCAAGATAACTAGAAAATGCTGGTAATATCACAGAGCAGTTATTTCTTCCCATTCCAAAGTATGGTTATGAGTGAACTGCATGGAAAGTGTCAAATTTAATGTTTACTGCTTTCCCTTGGGTTTACTACAAAAGATAATACAAAAGATAATTTACTACAAAAGATAATTTGTTGATAAGTGATACAATTATCTCACTCTATTGGACTCCCTTCCCCTTCCTTTCCTTCTTCTCTCCTCCTCCCCCTTTTCCTCCCATCTTCTGCCCTTCTCTCCCTACTGGAGATTTGACACAGACTCATGCTTGCTGGGCAAGTGCTCTAACACTATACTTTGCCTTTCATTCTATATGAATTTTTAAACAGAAATTTGTAACCTAATACTTTACTATAACCATATTATAATTTAATCCTATTATTTGTTAATGCAATTTGAGCATGAAATCATAGTTGTTCTCGTAGGCTTTTATAAATGTGTTGTTTTAAAACCTACGTAAGTCTAATTTAAGCAACTAATTGATCATTGTCTTTTGACTACCAGCTTGCTTTAGCTAAGTATGAAAAGTGATGACCTCATTCAAATTACTCATGAGAACTAAAAAAATAAAAGATTTCTTTAATTTATAAAACTGTTTAAGAATTAAACTAGATCCTTTATTAATTGTTAGCTTCAGCTCTTCAGTTGTCTGCCAGCAGCAGCCTTTCCTTGTAGTGGAAGGGCAGTCTTTCCTTGTACTGCTGCAATAGTTAGTGTAATGTGTCAGCAAGTGTGCAGAGGGAGGCCATTCCACAAACAGGACAGACAAAAGAATGATACCACCATGTCTGTTGGTCTCAAATGGTGACTGAGATATTGTGATAGAACACAATTAACCCCTGATGTTATTTTGTTCCTAGGTGGACACACCAGAGGGTGAATTAGTAGATGAATCTACTTTTGCATCTCAGTACTCTCTGGATAAGGACAGCGTCTACTCTACTCAAGCCTCTGTTTTATCTCTTCACGGCAGTGTTTGTAGTGATGGCCTCAACTATGGCCCCTCCCTTCCAGCATCTTCTCCCAAGGTACAAAAAAAAAAGCCAAACTTTGTGTATAATTTTCAGAAGTCAGCTTTGTGGGGAGTTGTGGGAATAGCCTATTAGAGATACTGTGCTTTTTTTCTATTTATGGATTCATTATTAGGTAGAAGCATGACTTCATTCGCTGTGTCTTTCAGATTGCTATGGACTATTCTGATGTCTGTGAGAGAGACAAACACACACACACACACACACACACACACACACACACACACACACACACACACACACACACACACACACACACACACACACACACACACACACACACACACACACACACACACACACACACACACACACACACACACACACACACACACACACACACACACACACACACAGCACAGAAGGATTCAAAGCTTGGATTAATGATTCTCATGTCAAAAAGAAACCATTTTAATAAAGTATGTTTCTGATGTATGTTATCTGGAAAAAAAATTGCAAGAATAAATTTAAAATTAAGTTTTATGCCAAGTTGAAGATATTGCTTGCATTGATTTACCATTTACTAGCTATTAAACTTAATGCTATCTTTTTATACAAATAATACCAAAGAATGCTTTATATAAAAATCATAGTGAGTGGCAAAGCATGTGTCTCTCAGTGGCTACTGATAGAAACATGAAGAGCTAATGTTTGACATATTTGTGCCATCTATGTTTGAGAAATAGACTGTTGGCATAAAGGCCCTAGTTGCACTCATTTTCTTGGAGTCATACTCAGTAATGCTTGATACGTAATATTTTAAAAGCTATCCAGTCTTTTGACTGTAAAATAGTATGCTACTACATGTGTCCGGTTGGATAACTAGTGGGACTGAATGCTTTACCATTTTACCACATTTTTTTTTGCTTTTATCAATGATCTCTCCATGTAGCTGTTTTGACCTAGGGATGTGACTTAGTGGTAGAGTGCTTGCCTGCAAGCATGAAGCTCTGGGTTCAATTCTTCAGTACCACATAAAAACTAATAAAAAATTAGATCTTATCTTTCTGTTCGTTTATTGAAGTTTTTTATATTTTCTAGAAATTTATATATAAGTATATAGTACGTAATACATATACTATATATTTTAAGGGTATTGTATGTGTGTGCTTACTAAAAATATTAAAATTTGTGTGTGATACTTCTCAATTTTAGGAGAGAAGTTATCTATGGAAGAAAAAGGAAGCATTGAAATGTTTCTGTATCTCTATTAAGTAGAACAGTTGAGGAAAATAAGGAAAACGTTTGTATATTAAATCTAGGCAAGAAGTTCATATTTGGACTTTATTTTTTCTTTATTTTCTATGGTGGAAATATACTGTTTTATAGTATAATTACTGATATAAAATATATAGTATAATTACTGACATAGCATTATGATATGGCATTTTCTACATAAATTGAATTCAGTGGAAAGAGGTCTCATTTATGACTGATTTGGAAGGTAAGCTTTCTACAGATCTAGCATAGTTTTCCTCTTTCTCTGATTAACAAATAGTTACTTTGGCCAGAACATTTTCAAAGCATCTTTTATTTTTGAAGTGCACCTGTTATCCTAGCAAATGATGCTGGACAATCTCCTCGAATTGCTTTGCAAGGCATAGTCTTAGTGGAGCAGCTGGTCCTCCCTTAGCACACCTGAGACTATGTCTGGCTGCAACCTATCTGGAATGTGTTCAGCCCTTACTGGCCTCAGGACTGGAAGCTGAGTTCATCTCCTGATGGAATCTCCTAATCCATAGCAGGGCATACTTCATGCCAGTGGGACAGATTGCATTGTTTGACTTAGTAATTGTTACTTAGAGGGATTACACAATCTGCATGCTGAGAAGCATGTATTTTTCTGGTTATATGTGGCACAACATATTGGCTTGCTGAAGTTTGTTTGCCTCTTTTATTTCTTTTCCCTGAGCAGTTTACTCTTTTGTTGAAGCAAATTTTGTCAAGCTGGCCCAAACACTGAAATATTTAAACTGAAAAGACAAAAAGAAGACATTAATGTCTTAAGTACATTGTGAAACTTACATGCTTTGTTTTCTTAGAAAGTAGGTCTGTCCTGTGTTATGGTAAATCTCTGCCACTGTGGTGTTTGGTTTTGTTTTTCACTTGGCTACTTTATTTTAATAAGTAGAAAAGTGTATTTAAATAAAAATTAGATAATACGTTCCTGTTCATTTACACTAAATTCATCCTGAAACAATGGAGAACTGATTGTTTTTCTTAAAAAATATGAGCTCACTTTAGGACTTTTAAGTTAATAGAATGAAAGCATATATGTGGCAATTTAAGTATATATGGTTGTGTGTGCTAAGTATTGTTGAACACAAGGATGAAGTGGAGACTGAGGATATTAGACACTCCTCTGTCTTTTTATTTTTGGCCTTAAATGGAGGCTAGAGATGGATATACAATTTTTACTGTCCCTCTCCCTTGATGAAATGTTTTCCAGACTTTGGACTTTGGTTACCCCTGTTATAAGAACTGACAGTGGGGTGGAGTATGGACTTATTCTCCAGGGAAGCCATGTTTACAGAGTAGTTTTGGACTGAACAGCAGTTAAGCACCGTGTGTGTGTGTGTGTGTGTGTGTGTGTGTGTGTGTGTGTGTGTGTGTGTGTGTGTGTGTGTGTGTGTGTGTGTGTGTGTGTGTGTGTGTGTGTGTGTGTGTGTGTGTGTGTGTGTGTTTGCGTTTGCTTAATTTATCATTTAAGTATTCAATTATACCTACTTCATGACACTTAAATTAATTAGGGACAGATCACCAAAATTAAATAGGACAGGTCATTGGCTCAAGTGGTAAATTACCAGCCTAGAAAGCACCAGTCTCTGAGTTTATACTTCAGTACTGCCATAAATTTACATTTTATTTAGCCAGACATGTTGGTACATACTTGTAATTCTGCCCTCAGGAGACTGATGGAGGAAAATTGCAATTTTGAGGTCAGCATAGGCTATATAGTGAGACTCTGTTTATTAAAAAAAAAAAAAAGAGGAAAAGTGCATTTTAAAGACAAGTGGCTATAGCCTGTAAGGATTTTCCTTTCTCACTGTTGTTTTAACTTTTGAAGATTTTGGTTGTTTGGGTGGTGCTGGAGGTTTAAATTCAGAGCCTTCTCCAGCTAACAAGAGACCTATTACTTAAAACATGCTCACCAGCCCTCTTTGCTTTAGTTATGTTCTGAATAGGATCTCTTTCTCTGTCTCTGTCTCTGTCTGTCTGTCTGTCTCTCTCTTTAATGCTTTAGCTGTCTTAACTGTGGTAGGCACTTTATAACTCCCAGATTTATTGATTGAGATGAAATCTTGATTACCTTTTGCTCAGCCTGCTTTTAAGTTACAATTCTCCCAATCTGCCTCATAAGTAGCTGTGAATTGTGCTTGTCCTATAAATCTTTTTATACTCTTTCCCTGTTACCACTAAACCAATGACCAAATGCAATGATAATTGTTTTTCAAACTTAAAATGCTTGTAGACTTTTGCTTAAAAGCTAGCATAGTTTCTGAGAAGATGCTTGCTTTATTTTTATTTTTTAAATTTTGACTTAAAAATTCAGCTGATAAAGATCAATAACTGTGTATTTAGTCTTTCTTCTATATCTTCTCCATGCCACTACACCATGTCCCCACTTCCATGATCACCCACTTTATTCCTTCACAAGATGAAATCGTTACCTCTATGGTACATGTCCTCCAGCCAGCCCTTAATTATTAGCATAACCAGAAATGCTATTGATTACAGTGCAGCTTGCAGTTGTATTTGTATTTTTTTGTATATCACACACCAAATGCAACCAGTGGATTATATTATATTTTCAAAAAATGCGTATTCCAACAAATCTCTGCTTAGCATCATTCTTTAGCATAAATATTGCAGTGTTCACATCCAAGTTTAGAATGTTGATTCTGTTTGTTAATGATTTTGAGTTGAGTAGGATTAAAAACTTTTTTAGTCAGAAAGTTTAAAGTGTTGTAAAAGTCTTTGTGACAGAATTGTTAGCTCAGAGGTAGAAAAGATGTTACCATTCACTACAGTAAGGCAGTGTGTAAGTCAGAAAGCCTGGGAGAATGCCAGTAGGCTGGAGGAGCTCTGCTTTCAGTTTTTAAATTTAAAGTGTGATAGAAATTCTGTGGTAGACTACTTATTGAAGAAAAGCAGGTTGTAGCTGTTTATATAAGAAATTAGCTAGGGTATGTAAATTTGTTACACAGATAAATATTATTTTCTATTTTTATTTGAGAGTGTGTGTGTATACACTAGGGCAGGCATGGGCACTGTCTCTTCATGTTTTTGCTCAAGGCTAATGATCTGCCACTGGATCCATAGCTCCACTTACAGCTTTTTGGTGGTTAATTGGAAGTACGAGTATCATGGACTTTCTTACCTGGACTGACTTTGAACGTGATCCTTACCTGTCAGCTCCCTCAATAGCTAGTTTACTGTTTTTAAGTGTACCTTAAATTCTACATATATTTAAGTAACAACTTTTCTGAACATATTTGACATTTTAATTTATCTTCCCTTTCATTTTTTTCTGAGAACAAGAATATATCAAATGGAGGCATATATATTAATAGGAATTTTAGAAGGTCTACAGTTTAGATACCAACTTGCATTGGAAAAATGTAGTTATTTTTGGACATCTTAGGGGAAGAAGAACGGTTTTTCTTCTTGATCTATAAGACTTTTAAAAATAAAACTCCGTTGGTTGCAACCATAAATGATACTGAAGTGGGCGTATGTTGTCTACTGTGTTGATTAGCTGTTTCTTTTCTGTGTGTCTGTGTTAACTCCTTCATGAATAATGCATAGAAATTTCTGTTATACAATTTTCAGTAGACCTCAGCTAACGGATAGATTGACCTCTTTTTATGATGAAAAGCAGTTCTGATTATCTTTCTTTGAGGCATGGATGAGATGATTTTCTGCTAATTATTGTAATTAATTTAGTATACTGAAACTTACCAGTCCTTCAGTAAGTACATTGTTATTTTTCATAAGAATAAAATAATCAGGGTTGGGTGAATTGAACTACCAGTTTATTGTTTAGATTGTAGATGTGTGGAAGATGTTACTTTATTATTAGTTGTTCCTGAAAATACTCAGAATGTTAATTGCTTGTATGATGGACCTCTATATCAGTTCTGTATATCAGGAATATTTGATGATTTCAGAAAAATGTAACTTTGACTTGAGGAAGAGAAGTTTAATAAATTCTGTTGGAGAAGTTAAATTACCCACTTCGGAGAAATGAAAAGGTTGTTAAGACCCATATCTTATATTAGATCTAAATTCCAGCTGGCTAAAATTGAAAAACAAATTATTTCTAAAAGAGAAGTACAGTACTAGGAACCATGCCATTTACTTTATATAAAAAAAGATTTATGAAGCAATATAAAACCAAGGAATATAGAGAAATGACATTTGATTCTATAAAGCATTTAACTTGTGCATGATATATAATATTACATATATTCATATATGTACTTAAAAGACAGACTGGGAGGGATTGGGAAGTTGGCTCAGTGGTAGAGTGCTTGCCTCGCAAACATGAGGTCCTGGGTTTGATTCCTCAGCACCACATAAGCAGAAAAAAAGCCAGAAGTGGTGCTGTGGTTCAAGTGGTAGAGCGCTAGCCTTGAGCTGAAGAGCTGAGGGACAGCGCTCAGGCCCAGTGTTCAAGCCCCAGGACCGACAAAAAAAAAAAAAAAAGACAGACTGGGAAAAATGTATTTACAATATAAATGAGAAATACTTTATATTTACAATAGGCTATGACAAGAATAAGCAAAAACTGCCGTATACAGAATTAGAGGAAGCTGACTGGTGGCTAATGTGTGTGATTTAGCTACTCAAGAGGCTGAGATCTGAGGATCGTGGCTCACTCAGGAGGCTGAGGTCTGAGAATTGTGGTTTGAAGCTGCCCTGGCAGACAAATCCTAGAGATTTTTTATCTCTACCTAGCAAAAACTCAGAAGTGGAGGTGAGGCTCAAGTGGTAGAGTACTAGTCTTGAGTGAAAACTGAGGGGTAGTCCCCAGGCCCTGAATTCAGCCCCAGTGCTGGCACATACACTCTTGTTTCCTCTCTCCCTCTCTCTCTCCCCCTCTCTCTCTCCCTCTCTCTCTCTCTGTCCCTCTCTCTCTCCCTCTCCCTCTCTGTCTCTCTGTCTCTGTCTCTGTCTCCCTCTCTCTCTCCCCCTCTCTCTCTGTCTCTCTCTCTGTCTCTCCCTCCCTCTCTCTCCCTCTGTCTCTCTCTCCCTTTCTCTCTCTCCCCCCTCTTTCTGTCTCTCTCTCTCATACACACACACAATGATATATCTTTGTAAACAGACCAATGCATTTGTATAGAGCCATAGGATTTTATAAAGTTTCAAGGAATTTTAGAAATTCTCTAATGTGTTGGCATAAGAGGTTCTATGACATATTCATGTTAATAACAGAACCTAGATTTAGTAGTTTAGTATTCTGTTATAACTTGCAGAATATTTCTTCAAATTTTTCCTTTGGTGAGTATCTATAAATGTCTATCAAAGTAATTTTCTCATTGGAGGCTCTTGTGAATACAAATCAACTAATGTCATACTTGTATGCTCTCATAATAATGACTGATTGGAAATGAATTACTGTTTAAGTATGATTCGGAAATATAAGTTATTTGCTTCTATATATAGTTTAAACTGAATAATTTCATTTGTGGATAGAACTTAGTATTGTCTAAATTATCTTATTTACAGCCTGTCATCCAAGTACAACTCAGTAGAATGTGATATATAAAAATTTGTAGAAATTTTGTGTTCAAAACATTTGTGAAAATAAAAATATGCAAAAAGTCTACTAAGTGAAGAATATATATTTCCTTCTTTTAATTTTTCTTCTTTTTAATTAATGCTGGCATTTGGGCTTCATCTCAAGGGCTTGGTGCTGTCCTTAGCTTTTTTTTTTTGCTCAAGGCTAGCACCCTATCACTTGAGCCACAGTTCTACTTCTGGCTTTTGCTATTTAGTTGGAGATAAGAGTCTTATGACCTTTCTGCCTGGGTTGGCTTAGAACTGTGATCCTCAGATGTCAGTCAGCCTTCTGGGTAAGCTAGGATTACAGACATGAACCTGGTTCCTGCTTCCTTAAAGTAATGGAAAATTGTCCTTTTATTTTATTTTTGCTCATTAAAAAGTGGTTTTATAAAACAAGATGACTTGATTCTAGTCACAATTTTGATGTTTCTTTTCTTTAACCATCAGGATATTAGTGAAGAATCTGATCCAGCACTTGATCTGCATATGTCCTTGGAAGAGCTTTATGCCCAGAATCTCCTGCAGAGACAGGATGAGAATCCACCTTCAGTGGATCTGAGCATGGGGACTGTTTCTGGCTTCACCATGAATGATTATACTCCTTCAAATGCTATGGAGCAGCAGTATGAATGTGAAAGCAGAATAGCTTGGACTGAGTCTCAGTTACCCAGTGATGTGATGCCATGCACAGACCTCGCTTCTCCTGAGCTACTTGATTCAACTGAAAAGGTAGTATTTTAGATGTAGATTGTGTGTTATCATGAGCTTTGGCACCAAAGAGCTAGTGTTCTGGCTAAGCTCTCCATTTGGAATGAGTGCTCATCTGACACTGAGACAACCTATGAACTTGTTTTGATTATAGGTGGGTTCTTGCTAAATAAAGCACAACTAATTAGAGTACGTGTATAATGTTGAAATCACACTCCAAAGTCTAGTTTTTCTTTCCATGTGACTTGTCTTTCAGGGTTCTGAGTATTTGATTGAACAGCGCTCCCTGGCCTGTAATGCCGAAAGTGTCATACTGCAGAATATGTCCAGAGAATCTTTTGAGAGAACTATTACTATAGCAAAAGGCAATTCTAGTCTAGGTAAGTTTTTCATTTTCTAAATATCTCTACTCCTCAAACCTTGTGCAGGAGAGAGCTTGATCTTGGTAGGGTTTTGTTGTTGTTGTTGTTGTTTTGTTTTGTTTTTGCTACAGATCAGAAAACCAATGTTAGAATCTCAATCTCTTTCTCTCTCTCCCTCAGAAATTTTCTTGTAGTTTTTGTGGTTTTTCTATTCATGTATTTGTTAGTTTTCTGAAACAGTTAACAGTTTTGTTTATTTCATACTGGCTTAAATCCTTCATTCTCTTAATTATTTCAAAGTATTCAAAAGCCTCATTTACCTTCAAGTAAAAGATATATGAATTGTTTGTGTTTGAAATAGCAAATCAGAAAAGGAATTCTTAGAAAATGGAAAGTCATCAATTTGAAATTCTAAATTCTTTGGAAAAGGGAATTATTAGTTTTGTTTTGAATGTTACTAGTTATGCACAAGTCAGTTTGTATTTAGTTTCTTTCATTTACTGGAATAAAGACTAAAGACATCCAGGTGTGCTACCACCAGATATAAATGCCAGTTCCTCAATAGTTCTTTCCAGGTGGCAGGTTTCTAAAGTCCTCTATTGCTGAGTGTTTTGACTGGTTAATCATCACAAAACCCTCAGAAATGGGCAAAGAAGATTTCCTTTGGAAATAAAACCCTAATTATAATAGCTAAAACTGTTAGGACAGAGTACATTTGTTCTCTCATTGAATATAAATAGTCATGTGATTCAGCCTTGTCCTCATTCCTCTATGTGAATGAGAGATCCTATGCTCTGTGTGCTCCAGTACTGCCTGAGACTCCAGTGAGCTCTTTGTCAGAGATACTACTCCTTCTAGGACAAAATTAATCAGCACCCTTTACACTGATATGGCAGGGCCTTGTTTCTTGGTTAAATCTGAGACTTAGCAGAAGAATCCAGCAGTGCTTATTTGATGAGGAAGACTCCCATCTCTGTCACGTAGATTTTATTCTATATGGGGCTCACTGGGTACTTCCTACCAACAGTGGCCAAGTTAAAAGTTATAGCAGGGGATTTCTAAGACTTGTGATATTTCATGATAGGAAACAAGCCCCAGAACTTTCCATAAATCATTAATTAGGAGATAGGTATTATCAATATGTTACAGTGTCATTTATTTCATCTGTTCAAGTTTCTACAGTGTTTCTACAACTATCTTACTCAGAATACTAATGTTATAGCTGTCCAAAGGCCCAAGTTTAATAGTTTGAGATGTGGTAAACTTTAAGGAGACAAATGCTCTTTTGGGATTACTTCCCAGTACTTTCATATTGTGATGTACATTGTGGAGTTCTGAGACATGATCATAGAATGCAGTTTTATTTAGCCACAGAGCCCATTTTTGTTGTTATTGTTGAACAACTCATAACAGAAAACGCCTACTTGAGAAGTCCTATTCTAATTCAGCGACCAAACGTACATTGTTCTGTATATTCTGGGCAGTGTACTTCAGTACCATGATATAATCCCTTTACTCAGAGAACATGAGTTTAATGAAGTAAGCAAGTGGACATGGAATCCTGAGGCATTAAAATACTATTCATGCTGTGAGACACATATAGAAAAAAAGGAAGGGCCTCGTGAAGGAAAGAAGAGGGGATGTTTCATAGGCAGATGAGGAACTGGAAAAAGCTGCAGAGCTAAGGCAGAGAGATGAGAACATGCGTCTGTGTGATATCTGGCAAAGTAAGCAAGTGGTCAGGGTTATGTGCAGGATGCAAAACTTCTTATCCTCCTAAAAAGACAAAAGTGGGACACAGTCAAGATACGTTTTAGGAAGGCCATTGCAGTGTAGTTTAGAGACAGTGTGGATGCAGTAAGAAGCTCTTTTAGGAGCTACAGTTTGATCAGTGTGATCATATAATTTCATTAACGGCATTGAGAACCTATTTTTAGTATACTGAAGCAATGTTAAATTTTCTCATCTTTTCTTCATCTATTGAGATGATTAGGATTTTCTTGTATATATTTTGTTAGTAAATTAGATCCATTGATTTTTTTAACATGGTTAAATACACATGACATAAAATTGACCACCTTTACTATTTAAGTATACTCACACTGTTATGTAAACATCACTAGTAATTGATTTCCTAGACTTTTTCTAGCTTTCAGTTTAGGATAGATGTACATTTTAAATTATAGCCCATGAATTTTCTTTTGTTTTTAGTTTTCAACTATTTTTAATTGAACACTTTATACCAAGTATTTTAAAAGATACTCTGCGTATCTATCTGTCAGTTACTTTTTTAACCAACCCAACACTAAGGTTAGGCTAGGGATTATTATCTTCAACGTACAGCTCAGCAATCTGAGGACTGAATCAAGTTAAGACAGTTGTTCAAAGTCACACTGATTGGAAATGATGAACAGATATTTGTAAGTAGTCTGTTTTCTATGGCACATAATTCAAACTATTCTTCTGTACTTCTCCCAAGAAAAATCATGGAGAGTTCTTTGAAGTTTCAACCAAAATCTAGTTAGCAGATATTATGTCCATCCTGTTGAATTCTCCAAATCATTATTTAGTGGAAGGAAAGTGTAAAGTTGGTTATATGGGTGATGTAACCTAATAACCTTATTTGCTGGTACAGTGGCGAGTTCATTATACAATTAAAAATGAATTCAGAGGTCATGTCAACCATAACTCATAATGACATTTTGATATTGCTTTATTGAGGAGTGCATAGTACTAATTAAAACAAGACAATAAATTAAATTCCCAGTGAGGATTCCTGAGCTAAATTTTGTTTTGTTGTCATATATTTTGATTTTAACATAGTATAGTTGTTTCAGAAATCCTTGTGGGAAGGCTGGCTATATCTGTAAATTATCACCTATGGAAACACTTAAGAGCTGACCTCTGTGTTCATTACAAAAAACTGAGATGAAGCTGGGTGCCAGTGGCTCACGCCTGTAAGCCTAGCTACTCAGAATACTGAGATCTGAGTATCATGGTTCAAAGCCAGCCTGGGCAGTAAAGTCATGAGACTCTTATCTCCAATTAACCATGAGAAAACTGGAAGTGGCGCTGTGGCTCAAGTGGTAGAGCACCCATCTTGAGCTGAAGAGCTCAGAAATAGTGCCTAGGCCCAGAATTCAAGCTCCACAACCAAAAAAAAAAAAACTGAAATGAAATTATATACATATATATATATATATATGTATATATATATATATATAATTGTTTGTTGTTTTATGGTAAGGGAAAATGTCTTCTTGTTGGATTCTGGTGGCTCATGACTGTAATCCTAGCTACTCAAGAGGCTGAAATCACAGGATCGTGGTTCAAAGCCAGCCCAGGAGGAAAGTCCATGAAATGCTTTTATCTTTAACCACCATAAAAGCCAAAAGTGGAGGTATGGTTCAAGTAGAAGGGCCTTAGCCCTGAGCAAAAAAATCTCGAGAGACAGTGCCTAGGCCCTATTCAAGTGCCAGGACTCACTCCCTCCCCCACTAAAAGTATCCTGTTAAAACATTTAAAAGTAGTATGATTCTAGCAATATTTTAAATATATAAGATAATGTTTCTTACTAGGAGTCTGAATTTCCTGTAGCCAGGCATAAGGTATTGGGCTAAAGTCATAATTTAGGTCATTTTTCAAAAAGTTTATAATACTGTCTGATTTGGTATAATTTATATTAATTGGAAAGATAGTCTTTATTTTTAATACATAGAAAGAAACCTGTATATAAATGTGTGACTTTTATCAAAAAAGATTTTTATAAATACCATGATACTTCTTATTTTGTTTAATTACATCATTTTTGAAAGAAAATTTGACCATTTCACTTAATTGTATTTACATTACTTTTCCAAAAGTTTTAAACATAATTTTAAACGTTTATATCTTGAAGGAATAAGATGAGTGTAGAGTGTGAAGGGAATTTACTTAGACAGAATATCTTGAACAGGCCTTATTGAGGAAGAAATATTAAATTAAGAGATGCAATTAGTTATGTGAGACCTACAAAAAAAGTAACAGTATCAGAGGCTCCAAAATGGGGAGGGACTAGATAGATTACCAGAAGAAGGGTGTTATGGCTGGGATGCAGGAAACCAAAGACTACAAAGGAAGCATGCACACTGGGAGAGGCAATCACCAGTGCCCTCTACACTGTCCAAGCAAATGTGTTTTATGTTAATACAGTAGGGACCACTTGGAGGTTTGTATCCAAAAGAATCATGGGGTGTGATTTCATTTTTCTGAATGGTCTCTCTGCTGTAAGGAATGCATGAAAGCAATATTGGAAACAGTTGTAAAAAGTTAAGCAAACATAATAGTTGAGTTCAAGATTGGTATTAGAAATGAAGGAAATTAAGTGGATTTAAGATAAATTACAGAGATAGAAGTGATATGTGTTGCTGATACATTAAATATAAGGATAGGAGAGAGGTAAGACTCAAGAATAACTCCAGCATTTATTTATTTATTTATTTATTTATTTATTTATTTATTTATTTATTTATTTATTTATTTTTGGATAAGGGAGAATAGCATGGCAGCATTATTCACCAAGGAGGATAAGAGGTGGTGAAAATTTGAAAGTTCAACTTTATACTCTTTTAAGATTGCATTTCCTATCATGATATGAATTCCAGGAGATATGTCAAGAAGACTGGATGTTCAGTGAGACATTGCCCTCATAGCACTTCAAAGATAAAACAGCAATGTTACCTTCAGGCACTATGGTCATAGTAGAGATTGTAAGACTTGAGTCAGGACAGGAAGGAGCGAGGGAGGAGATGAGGGGGCGGGGACAGATGTCATCCTCAGTGGACTGGGCTTGGAAGGAAAGACAGCACAAATTAAAGTCATTGCTACAAAAAGAAAAAGGACTTGTGCTGTTATAAATTCTGTGCAGTGCTTTTTATAGCTTCAGCATAGTATATAGTACCTATTTGAGAACAAACAAATGAGTTAGATATAAGGTAGTAGCAGGCAAGTTTTTTAACTTGTAGAATTAATTTCCCATTTGTAATCTTGTTTTATTCTCTTAAATATGTAAGGGAGGAATTGTTATTATAACATTGATTAGATAGTTAGTGTAATGTCCCTGAGAGAATTTTTTATTTAAAACCAAAATGTAATCTCAACACATCATATGGTCTAAATTATATTCAGTCCACTATATGGAGTTGTTTATTTTGTTAAACATATAGTAGTTTATCTTCAGATAATTTCATAAACTTTTACCCCCTATACTGTGGTTTGAAGTCAGGACCTTACTTTTACTCAGCAGGAACTCTACCACTAGATCCATGTTCCAGTCCTCTTGGCTTTAGTTTATTTTTCAAGTAAGGTTTTGCAATTTTCCCCCCAGGACCATTCTCAGACTGTGATGCTCAAACCACTGTCTCCTAAGTAACAGATGACAAGCTGATCCCACAAGATTCTGCCCTAATTTCACAAACTTTTAAAACTTACTTTAAAATATTTTGTTGGAAAAACTGTTTTTATTGATGAAACAAGTTACTCTTTTTTAGCTGTGAATCTATAGTGATTATTAAAGTGAATTTGAAAATTATGTATAAAACCATATCTATACTCTTTTTATTCCATAGGGATGACAGTAAGTGCTAATAAAGATGGCTTGGGGATGATTGTTCGAAGCATTATTCATGGAGGTGCCATTAGTCGAGATGGCCGGATTGCTATTGGGGACTGCATTTTGTCTATCAATGAAGAATCTACCATCAGTTTAACCAATGCCCAAGCACGAGCCATGTTGAGAAGACATTCTCTCATTGGACCTGATATAAAGTAAGTCTTATTTGAACCCTAGTTTGGCTTAGGAAATGCAGGAGTTTCAGTTAATTAGAATGTTTTTAGGAGATATTCTATTTAATGTGCTTAATAGTCTCTTTAAGATTATAACACTACTGAAATTTTGCCAACAGTATTACTTGGCATTTTTATTTTACTTCTCCAATGGTTCCTATACAAATCCTGCCTGTGAGAGATGCTTCAGAGAGATGTGAGAGTAAATTTTTACGGAGCGTCTCAGAAAGAAGTGCAGATTAGACTCCTGTTGTCTCCTGATTGTCCTATATAAATTCTAGAATCAAGCCCTTTCTTTATAAGGGCTCACCATGAAAAACATTAAATATGACAGCATGTATCTGATCTTTGTCTTTCTTGAACTATTTCATGGCCCAAAGGGATTCACTCATGTATTTAGTATTATTTACTACAGGTTATATATGTTGGCAGGAAGTGCTTTTAAAATTTTCCATAATCCTATAATGTTCTAAAAACATGTAATATATTGACTTGGTGTTTACCTTGCTAAACATTTTTTGAGTCAGCATGAAAATCAACTTATGACTTCATTGTCACACCTCATCAGTGTGGCTTTTTCCTCTAATATTAATCACTGAATATTTGTGTTTAATGTATAAAGGTTAAAACCATAAAATAAGAGCTCAGGAAAAGATTCTTTACCTTAAACAGATGTAATGATTACCAGTACAAGGGACTTTTCTTTATTAATGTTGGTTTACTGAGGGCATTCTGTTCTACTGGTTCCTTTGCAAAGAATGTATTGCTAAAGCTTAGGTAAAAAGACCTGTATTTGCAATCTGTTTTCCATTCTTCCATCAATAAAAATTGTAGAAGGGAACATACCATTTTGAGTGATTTCTGCTTTTTATCAAGATTTTTTTTGGTTAGCTTCACTTACGATATTTTATGTTTTTGCTTGCCTCTTTTACTTCTCTTTTTCAGTAAAGCAGTTCATATGACTATTCCTTAATTATCTTCAGTGAAAGTAAACATCATTAAAAATGTCAATCCCTCTGTCACACAAAAGCAGAGATGCTTGAAGTGCTTTCCTCACCACTATGACCATGTTACTTCATTTTGCCTAAAAGAGGAAGTGCTGCAGGAGTTGTAGCACACAGAATAGGTTGGCACACAGTGCAGATACCTAATAACTGCAATTGGATTTGCAGTGGTATGATGTACATGCTGGGCTGTGTGCCTGACACACGTCCCCGGCCCATGTTTTGATATTCTGAGCACTAGAATCAATGCTTGATGCTAGCCTTACTTTTCAGTTCTACTGACTGCTTCAAAGTAAGACCTTTGTGACATCAGTTTGATGTAAGTCATGTGTATAGTCAGTTCTAGAGAAGTTTGGATGCATATTTTTTAAGCCCTGTCTTCCCTAATATTTTCATTCTGTGTATTTATATAGGTCTTCTACCCCTGACTTGCTGATTCAGCAAGTCAAAATACCAATTCCTGTGGGCAACAGCTTTATTTTGACCTTGAAAGGATAACTAGCTTTCTTAAATATTTGCTCTATAATCTCAGGGATCAAAATGTCCCATGAAATTTTCCATTTAAAACAAACAAAAAAAATCTATAATCTTTCTTCCCCTGGAAATCAACTTGTCAGTCAATCTCACACGTATACACATCACACAATCATAACCACAAAATGCATGGATTTCTTCTTAACTGTCCTACTAATGCTCTGATTTAGATGAATAGAATCCACTCCTTGAGTAAGTAATAGAAAGAAATAAAAGAAAGTAAAGTCATCTTTACATAATCCTTTTCCAGAAAGAGCAGTGTGTTAGACGGTGAAACAAAAATAGGTGCTTAGATTGACTGGGGTTGAGTAGTGGGTTTTCTGTGTTATGCATTGAGTGTTTTGGGTCACATCCATTTCTGTCACTTACCTTTCAAGAGGCAAAAGTTAGAATTACCTTAAAAGCTATATGAACAATCCTCCCAAAAGGAAAGTATGCCGTTTCATTATTCTGAGTGGAATTGTAACACTGCCTCTGGCCAGTTCAGCTTTTTTATACTACTGCCTTGCACCTAAGCTTGTTCTTCATCACCTTCTTTATTTCTTATTATAAACCTTACTTAATCTGGGGAGGTGGTAGTGAGAGGTCTTATGGTAGAGACTTAAAAATAAAAGAATCTGGCTCAGTTACATAACTATTGGCTGTTTAAAAAATTGCTTATTGAGACAATGCACTGGCTTTCTTTTTTGCTCTTTACTATAGATAGCTAGGAACTTTGTGTGCATTCATGCATGCCTGGATAGATCATTTGAGTTTCAAGAGTTCAAGAACAGCCAGTTTAAGTTCCAGGTTTCATTATTTTGTATGGAAGCCAGATGTGAAGCCTCACCAGAATGCATTTTGTTTCACTTCTCCCTCCACCTTGCCAGGAGCTCTTATATTTCTGTAATAATAGCCAGAGTTTTGTGCTTAGCAGCAGCTGCTTATAACATCTGCCAGATAATTACTGAGCTGAATCAGAATTCACCTGCCTTAACCTCAAGTGTGGGATGAATTCCTGATCAAGGAATAAAAGATTGATTGCAGTCCCATTTTTCCATGCTTGTTAATAATCACTGCTATAGACACCAGTAAAGAGCAGATGCTTTTCTGGGGGAGGTGTAGATGAGAGGAGGTGGAAAGCAGGGGGGGCGGGGGAGAATAACCAGGAGCACCCACTTTTAACTACATATGTATGCATCTCACATTCAGCACAAGACATTGACATTTGTTAACACCATTGTAAAAAGATGCCACGGCGTATGCTTCACATTCTAGATTTTCTGCAGCACCTGCTGACGATCGAGCCCCCTTTTATATGTGAGTATCGGTGATTCAAAAGCTCATTATGGCTGTGTGTTGCAAGTTGTCTGTGAAAACCATTGCGTGTTTTTGTAGTCCCAATGAAAGGATAGATCAAGATATAGATTCAGTGTATGCAGCCTTGGCTTTTCCCCCTTCATTTATATAAGAACATAAATTCCAACAGAGCTATGCTACTGTTCATGTTTTCATGTTGCCATGATGACTAGGAACTCATTTCCAACCACTAAGCTTTCAAGCACTTCTGTGAGGGAATGATCTTGTCAGCGTGTGCAGGAGCACTCTATATTAATAGCTGTTTCGCATTTCGACATCACTGACAGTAGTGGTTTTTCTTCTTCACGTGTAACCAAAGTTGGTTTATGTTAGTTTATGTTTGAGAATTGTGAACTCAATTCTCAAAAAAGCTGTCTCTGTGCATTTATGCGGTTTGTAACTCAGCTTTGATGCTCTCTGTTGGTGATCTGGTAGTTTTTGTGTGGTCTTGTGACCCAGCATGTGTTGGAATTGCTCTGCATGTGCTGTTGCATTCTGGGATTATGAGAAGCTTGTTCTGGTGACTTGGTTGTTGACACTGAGCTAAATATCTGTGGAAACTGCCTTCTGTTTTTTGTTTTGGTTTTTGGTTTTGTTTTTTTGGCAGCACTAGGGTTTGAATTAAGAATTTTGCACTTGCTAGGCAGGTACTTGAGCCAACACTCTAGCCCTGAGCTGTCTTCTTTTGCTCTTTCTTACTAGTAGCCAAAGGATCAGGAAAATGTTTGTAAAAGCTACTATGCCCCAATCTTTGGCAAAAGAAAAATAGCTTTAAGCAAATGTAGAGGAAAATTCATCTTCAATATTATTTGAGATACTATTTTATTATTACTGCATTTATGTCTTATATTTGCCTCTTACTTTTGCTGTTTTTTATTTCCTTTTTCTTTGGCTTATTCTCCTTTTTCACTGTTTTTGATTTCTGTACCCTTTGCTTGTATATAAGTTTACTGTTTTTTCTAAAGGGTTTTTTTTAATGAGTTTTCTGGACTCTTCAATAATAATACCAGTTTTATGAAATACAGTGTTTTAAATTTTAGTGTTTTACATTTCTTTTTATTTTATAAATACGAGCCTTTCCTGATATAATGCACTGCATATTTTTGACACATTAATTTTGAAGGGATGACAGCAACTTTTCTTTTTTTGTAACCTAAAGGTATTTTATAGATGCATAATCTCAGTAAGGCCAAAGTTAGAATGCAGCTCGTGTGTGTGTGTGTGTGTGTGTGTGTGTGTGTGTGTGTGTGTGTGTGTGTGTGTGTGTGTGTGTGTGTGTGTGTGTGTGTGTGTGTGTGTGTGTGTGTGTGTGTGTGTGTGTGTGTGTGTGTGTGTGTGTGTGTGTGTCATGGGGGCTTGAACTTTGGGCCTGGGCTCTGTTCTTCAGCTCAAGGTGGGCACTCTACCACTTGAGCCACAGCGCCACTCCTAGTTAATTGGTGGTTAATTGGAGATAATAGTCTCACGGACTTTTCTGCCTGGGCTGGCTTTGAACTCGTTTCTCAGATCTCAGCCTCCTGAGTAGCTAGGATTACAGGCATGAGCCATTGGTACCTGGCTTAGAATGCAATACTTTTACCCTGCCTTTATCATAAATCTCCGACTCTAAGTATTCTGTTTCACTTTTTAGTCCCTGAGGTAAGTGTGACAAAGATTCACAAGGGTCTGCTTGTTCTGTTGGAATGAGAGGAGTGATCGGGAGCATAGTCTTACATTTGCACAGTGCTGATGCTCAGCTTAATGCGTGCCTCCCACAGGTAAATATGCCAGTGTTTGAGGGCACGGTGGTACAGCCACAGTGTTTTACTTCCCATCATAACCCCACTGGGGGTGGTAAAGGAGTGAATGCTTTTTATATAATAAGTAATGTATTCAAAATTATAATCTTCTTGATAAATTATGTCATTATCATTTTTAAAAATTCTTATATGACAACAATAATCCTCGTGCCCTTTCCCTCCAGTGCAGAAGTTTTGTAGACTTATTATCTTAGTGGATAAATTATTGATCAGTGCTTTAATAGGCTTTTTGCACTGCCCTTATGTTTTAAATATTTTTTTCTTAGTTACGCAATAAGTCATGCTGACTTCAGGTATTAATAAACTAATTGGGGATGTAGAACAGTCTTAACAGTGGTATAGCTAAACAGCATTTAACTTGAATTTTCAGATGATCAGTTTCTAAACATGGCTGTATTCCACATCTCACAGCCTTTCTTTCACCTCAAATCTAATCAGTACTTACTTAATTAGTCAATGGCTTTTGAAGTGTAAACAGTAGGCTTTTCTTCCAATCGAAAGTGAACATGGCTATAAGAAATGGCTACAAATTAGTTTGACTCTCCTTAAACTTAGGTGGCTTGGCTTCATACTTCAGACCTGACTGTTCATAACTTAATAGAGCTAATGTAGTTATTAAGTATAGTATGTAATTAAGCATTAAGTGTATTATGGAATAATATAAATAAATTTGGGAATTCAGTGTTTAATTGAGTTCACCTAATTTGTTTCTGCAAGGAAACTCAAATATCTTTGGATAGAAATTAATGTCCTCATTGACATCACTATCAGTAGTAATAGTAGTAGTAGTATCACACTATTATATACAATATTGGATATCAAACCCAGTGCTTCATACATGGCAGGCAGATATACATAACCTTGGAAATACATCCCCAGTCCTCTAAAGAGTTGTGGAGCTTTCTAATTTCAAAAATTGACTATTAGCATTGACTATAATATATATACATATATGAATATATCCATATATGTGTAGATATGTGGCTTTAGCAGCAATATTTAGGATTTTTAGTTTTAGTGATTTTTTTTTGCTTGTGACATATTTTTCTGAGCATGCTGATTAAATGAAATATGTGAGAAAGTCTGGACAAAGGTTCAGTATTTTTTTCCATGTTTTGAAATATTTTCCATCAGGTAGGCTCTTGTTACCTTTTACTTTATGGATTGTGTTTTCTTCCAGAATTACTTATATACCTGCAGAGCATTTGGAGGAATTTAGAATAAGCTTGGGACAGCAATCTGGAGGAATAATGGCCCTGGATATTTTTTCTTCATACACTGGAAGGTGAGTGAAACACGTAATCTACAACAAATGAATAGTACAGCAAATACTAAATAAGAATTTTGAGCCCATTTTCAAACAGCATAAAAACAACTACATGTTTGGAATTCCTTTTCTTCTAAGATTTTAAAACATTCTCCCCTTTTTCTTCATTTACTTAAGTAATTATAATATAGTATGGAAAATTTGGGAAATACATGAACGTTGAGGCCAAGAAATTAAAATAATCTCCAATCCTACCATCCAATACAGCACTTCTAACATTCTTTTTTTGGGGGGGGGTGGTTGTGGGGCCTGAACTCTGGGCCTGGGCGATGTCCCTCAGCTCTTCAGCTCAAGGCTAGTGCTCTACCACTTGAGCCACAGTGCCACTTGCAGCTTTTTTCTTTTTGCTTATGTGGTACTGAGGAATCAAACCCAGGGCTTCAGGCATTTAAGGCAAGCGCTGTACCACTGAGCCATCTTCCCAGCCCCAACATTCTTAGCTTTAGTAATTTAATCCAGATATATTATTTCATCAATTCCTTGAAGCTTGTTGTCTCTATGATTTTATACAATTTCTTTTCTTATTTTGTAAGGAATTTATGTATTCTTTAATTGTCACACAAAGTCAGAAACTTTTTTGTGTGTGCTGGTTCTGGGGCTCAAACTCAGGGCTTGGGCTCTGTTCCTGAGTTTCTTTGGATCAAGCCTAGCACTCTACCATGCCTCTTTGTGGTGGTTTATTGGAGATAAGAGTTTCACAGACTTACCTGCCTGGGCTGGCTTCAAATCGTGATTCTCTGTTTTTAGCCTCCTATGTAGCTAGGATTACAAGCATAAGCTATCAGAGACTGGCTGCCCAGAAACATTTTACAGTAAAAATACAGTCTTTTGAGCTGAGCATCTTGGTATAGAAATGTACACAAGCACATTAGGAAATAATGTGTTTACCTTTTTTTTTTTTTTTTTTTTTTTTTTTTTTAGCTAGTACTGGAGCTTGAACTCAGGGACTAGGCTCTCTGAACATATTGGTTCAAGGTTGGCACTCTACCACTTGAGCTACAGCTCCACTTCCTGCTTTTTGGTGATTAATTGGAGATAAGAATCTCAAAGACTTTCCTGCCCAGGCCAGCTTCAAACTATGATCCTCAGATTGTAGCATCCCAAATAGATAGAATTACAGGTATGAGCCACATGGGTGCCCAGCTTACGTTAAGGGTTTTAAAGGCTGTTGATATACAATGTATTAAGAACCTTTAAAGAATAAAGGGAATGTTTCTCCTTTCTTAGGACAGGCAGGACTGGGGATGGAAGCTGCTGCTGACTGAGTACAGACCAAGGAGAGAAATAATTTTTTTTTTGGTCGGTCATAGGGCTTGAACTCTGGGCTTGGGCACTATCCCTCAGCTCTTCAGCTCAAGGCAAGCGCTCTACTGCTTAATCCACAGTGCCACTTCTGGTTTTCTAGTGGTTTATTAGAGATAAAAGAGTCTCATGGACTTTCCTTGCTCGGGCTGGCTTTGAACTGTGATCCTCAGATCTCAGCCTCCTGAGTAGCTAGGATTACAAGCGTGAGCCACCAGCGCCTGGCTCAGAAATAGTATTAAATTGCTTTTCTGTCATGAATTCTGTCATTTTATTCTTTCATTTATGGGCCTGTTTTTTCAGTTGCACCTGGTAACTGAATATTAAATTTCTCTTCAAGTGTACTGTAAGTAATCTGAGTTGTCAGAATAGCTCTATATTTCTAAGAGCATGTCAGAACATCCTAGGACCACATGATGTCCAGTGGCCCTACATGAATCATGAGACTCTATCATGCTTTCCCCTGTACATGACACGGGATCACAGCATATAGGGAAAGGAAAGTCATGCCATGTGTTTAAGAAAGGGAAAGAATGCTATGGTCCTTCAAGCCTCATGAATTTTATGGGAAAATGAGTACCCTGTCCAGAATTAAGTCCCACTGTACTCTAAAATTTCCATCTTAGGCTTAATGACAGGGATTGATTCCCAGGACTTCCTGTCAAAATATCAAAATGGGAGAGTAATCATTCCAACATCCTTCTGAAAGAACCTTTCAAACGACATAATTACGGAATGTACTGTTAATATCTTAATCCTACATTGCAGGGCCTTAACATTCAAGCAATTAGAAAGAAAGCTGTTTTTATCACTGAGCATCCTTCAGCCCAAGAAGGAGAGCAGCCTTGATTGCTATTGATGTCCTGATGCTTAAAACAAAGCAGCCTACCTCTTATACAAGAGTAGTCTGCAGCAGAGGGATTAAATCATTTTCCAAAGTCCGAAAGCTAGTACATGTTAAAGCCAAACTGAGAATGTAAGCAGTCAGACACTTTATTTCTAAATGTTGGATCCAAAGAGTTGCACAAGGCCATAAAACATGTGCACAGAAGAGCTCAGGTTTTGTTGTAGAATAGCCTCAATCCCACCCTCCCTGCTACACTACAATGTGTCTTTGTCCCAGTTACTTTACTTGGAGCTTATATGAAGATTTGGAAAGTCAGTGATTTTACTTAGCAGGAAATTGTTTGTCAACACAGTAACATAGAGAAAAGAAATCTAATTCTTTCTTGGTTGTCGAGTGCAAGAAGAAAAATAGTTTTCTGCTCTTAGGATCACTTGACTTTTGATTCCCTGAAACCACACACTAAGATGGACAAAGAATTCTTCACCCATTTAGAGTAGCATGTCTGGTCATGGCAAAGATTAAAGATTAGAAAATAATTTGAAGAGACTGGTGTTTGTGTATCAGAGGATTTAAATTATTTGTTTTTTCACAGCTAACACTGCAAGAAGACCATGAGCAATGTGGCCGAGTGTTTTTGAATAGCTCCTTGAGTTTAGTCTTTTGATCTCAGTATCTCTTCTAACCATAGTTGTCAGCATATATTTTAGAAAGCCCTCCCTTCCTAATTTCTTTTTTTTGGGGGGGGGGTCCAGTCGTGGGGCCTGAACTCTGGGCCTGGGCACTGTCCCTTAGCTCTTCAGCTCAAAGCTAGCACTCTACCACTTGAGCCACAGCGCCACTTCTGGCTTTTTTTTTTCTGCTTATGTGGTGCTGAGGAATCGAACCCAGGGCCTTGAGCATGCAAGGCAACTGCTCTACCACTGAGCTACCTTCCCAGCCCCCTTCTAATTTCTTATTCCATGTGCCTTTCTAGTCAATTTTTATGTCATTGACTCTCCAGTTGTTTGTTGAGGTTTAGCCTTTACTTTCACCCCTTTGCCCTAGAACCTTCACCTCTTTGTCTTAGAACCTTCACATGAGGGCTTCTCTTGGACTGTTTCTCTTTCATTTCCTTGATGTAAGTTTTAGACTGTCCATTCTTAGAAATGTATCCAACTGTCTTGCCCTACGGTCAGACTTACTTTTGGGAACCCAGCCTCATCTAAAACCAAATTTTTCAGCTTGCATAGAAGGTGAGTTTGACACAAAACCAATGAATGAGTTGGGTCTATAGCACATAGAATTCATTGCTACAGTTTTAAAATATCTGTTGTTGCAAGGTGAATCATCCCAAAAGCCATATTTTGAAATATGAAATACTAGAGACTTTATTTTACAGTTAACAGGCTGCAGGCCGCCTGTCGTTGTTACAAAGGCCTGCAGCCCCCAAATACACGTAACACAGCTAGGAAAAAAATGCTAAACAGGAAAGAAATAACAAAAACAATACCAAAAGCCAATTCAGCTTCAATGGAGAGCTGAACCGGAATGCCATGATGACTGGCGATGAGGCAGGAGACAGGACACAGGACACCATCATGTAGACACACGTGGCATGGTGCAATGCTGCCTGGGCTGGTCCAGGTCTAAAAAGGTCGGTGCAGGGGGCAGATCCACAGGAAATTCCCAGTCCCAGACACTTGGCTGACAGATTCAGTAACCTATCAGCCAAGTGTCTGCCCCTGCCTCCAGGGATCCTGGCACACCCATCACCCAGGAGGCCAGTGATGGGCAGGGGGTTTCTTCCTTCAGCATGACAAGATGACAGACCCTGTAATCTATCATGTGGCCAATATGGTGCCAGCCAGACCTGACTTCTTACTTCACTATCATTAAGGTCAGATGAGGAAAGTTGTTTTTAAGGAGAACCTGGACATTTATTTGCTCACGAGAAATGCTGTGAACCACGTTTAAGTCAGGTGTATTATTGGGATTAGATGACCTCTGACCTACCTCAAAGTAATTTGAGAGAGTGCACTATTCCTGTCAGTGGAGAATGGATATAATTTGAATACATACTTTCTTTAGACTTTATAGTTCCTGTAAGATCAAATATTTATAATTTAATAATCTTCTCTGCTTTAAAAGAACTTGTGGACATGTTGTTTTGACCAATATTATAATGGATTTTCTTTGCCATTTTAACCATTCTCTATTGCTTTCACAGAGTTATTTATTGATGCAAAGTATACCTTTCAAGAAACAAAAATGTTGGGACCCCATCTTAATGTTAGAACCCAGTGAGCCTATGTGACTCCACCCTGGTTAAACAATCATCTTATTATTTACAAGGTTAGGAAAAATGTGGATTGCAAGTCTCTGATAACAGAGTCTAGAGGCCAGGTGGATGCATCCAATCAGTAACAGCACATATGTAACACCAAGGAATGCAACCCTCCCCCTCACCCCACCAAACCCATGTGGTAAGCTGACCAAAGTGGTAGGCTAGTTTAAACAACTGCTTAGGGATAAGTTGAAACCTCATTGGTCACCTGCGTGACCAAGTAGCCGGACAGTGCATGTGCGTGTGTTGCAATGCTATTGGCCATCTGCGTGTGGCCAGCCTAACTGCATGGCCGGTTCCCTATAAAAATTAGCCCTTGCAGCTGAATGGGGTTCGCTCTCTGCTGAGGCGGCCCTGACTGGTCAGTCTGTTTCTAGATGCTTGGCACAAAATATAGCTTTGTCTGACTTTTACTTTGTTTCAGTCTCGTTCCTTTGATCACAGACCCCAATTTGATCACAGACCCCAATATTGGCGGGCCACCCCAATAAAAACTAGTCTTGACAGTTATTATAGTTTAGTTTAAAACCAGTGAACAGACAGGACTTTTCTTTTACATAATTAGTACTTGACAAAAATCTAAGTTTGTATGAAAAGTGATTAATAGATGGGGCACACAATTTATTGTAAACTATTTTCTATAAAGAACATTCTGCACCTGGGCCCTCTGGCCCACAATGAAGCTGGACCCTAAGCATTTTCTTCTAAAATGGAAAGAGCAATGCGGTTCACCCTTAGGAAGTGAAGATGCTAAATTCCTGGCATACTTGATGATAAATTCTTTCAGAGCAGAGAAAAATGTGCATGCTTATAACCAATATAGTCCTGCTAGCTTTTGGTGCATGGTAGGAATTCAGGAAGTATTTGTTGAATCGTTTTCCCTTAAAATTCCAGCTTTTATTAGCTTCTTCACATTCTTTTCTTTCATTTTTTTCCAGGAAATCATTTAGTATCTCTTCTTGCCTTTTTGTCTTGTTGCTCTTCTACGTAATGAAATTTAAGTGCTTGTAAATAGTCTCTCTCTTCCTCTTTTAGTTTCAGGACTGGTTTCTTTCATGGGAAAGGAGTTTTAATTTTGAGAATTTCACATTTAGAATAAACCAAAAGCCTGAGGTTCACATTGTGTTTATAAACCCTGTAACAACTAAGTATAGCATACTGGTCTCTTTTGAAATTCCTTCTGTTTTTCAGCAGAGGAAAATAGGGTGGCATAGCTGTTACATTGGAAGAAAAGTGTGGGAATAACCCCAGAGTTAAGATCTTCATGAAGAAAAACTCTTATACCAAGCTCCTCTTTAGGCCTTGCCAAGTCTGTAATATATATCACTGTGACTACATCCCTTCAAGACCCACTAAACAGAAAAGGGCTTGGATTCAGAAATTCTTCCATTGTGGGGCAGAAGGGAGGGGTAACAGCAGGGCGAGTGGAATGTCAGGGAAGGGGAGAAGAATGGAAACACATTTGGCCTTAAATTAGCATACATTTTCCCAAAAAACCCACAGTGAAATAAAATTACTGGTCATAGTTAGATTTAGTTTATGAAATTGGTTAGTAAAAGATTTCTTTAAGATCCATTTTGCAAAGACCATCACTTAAGGGAATCAAAGAATTCCTGTTTTAATACTCTTGAGTTAACTATGTTGCTGCTTATCCAGTACTTCTTTTTACTAAAATTACTTTCTACTGTAAGCTTGAATAAAAATCTTCGTTGGTGGTGGCTCAGTGGTAGAGCGCTTGCCTTGCATGCCTGAGGCCCTGGGTTCAATTCCTCAGCACCACATAAGAAAAAAGCCGGAAGTGGCGCTGTGGCTCAAGTGGTAGAGTGCTAGCCTTGAGCTGAAGAGCTGAGGGACAGCGCCCAGGCCCAGAGTTCAGGCCCCACGACTGGACCCAAAAAAAAAAAAAATCTTTGTTGGTAACTGTAAAAAAAAATGTTCTACATGTTTAGCCTAACCAATCACATTAAGTACCTATGAAACAGTATTGCATGGGATACTCATTGTTTAACCCTTTAACCAGAGACATTCCAGAATTACCAGAACGGGAAGAAGGAGAAGGAGAAGAAAGTGAACTTCAGAATGCAGCCTATAGCAATTGGAATCAGCCCAGGCGGTAAGAGATATTTCTGTCTTCTACTCACAAAGTGGATAGATATGTTTAAGGCAGAGGTGTCATTTCAAATGCTATAGCTTGCTCCTTGTGACATGACAAGTTGTTTGATATTCCTAACCTTCCACTTCTTCATGTGTACATAGAGAAAATAATGTGTATTTAACAGGGTGAAAACTAACATATATTTAAGAATCTGGAATACAGTAGAGCCAAAGTAGCTAGTAATACTTTGTAAAGGTGTGTATGTGTACACACATGTTCGCATGCCCATCCTAAAGCTTGAATTCAGGGCCTACCCACTGTCCCTGAGCTATTTTGCTGAAGATTGGTGCTCTTATAATTGAGCCACAGCTCCACTTCCAGCTTTTTCGTGGTTAATTAGAAATAAAAGTTTCATGAACTTTTCTGTCTGTGGTGGTTTCTTAGCCTCTTGAGTAGCTAGAATTACAGGTGTGGGCCACCAATGCCTAGAACTCTCTAAAGAGTATTAGTTTTCTCTTGTATTTGTAGAAATCAGATATTGAAAAAGATATTCTAAATGATTATGTAAGCAGTTTTGTTTTCACAGAGTTAAGCTAAAAGCACATTATACTACTATGTTTCACATATAGCGGAAAAGATGACTTTACTTTTCTATTGTCTAATATATAACTGTGCATCACAAAGCATGTGAATATATTTGTGCTGAATAAAATCAACTTGAGTCCCATTTGTTAAGTCCTGATGTAGACTCAGATAGGAATTTGATGATTTTTCTGGATAACAGGGAAGTAATAATGTACTTGGCTATGCAAGATTGAGAGACACATGAAACAAAGAATAATATAAAGCATTTTGAATTAATTAAAAATGTAGTAAGTATTGGACATTCTCTCCAAACAGATCTGAAATTAACTGTTACCACAGTGTCTTGTACTTCATAAGCTTTAATATTTGTTATATAAGAATAAAAAATGCAGGTGGGTGGGGGGAGGATGGGAAGGGATGGGAAGGGGAAACAAAGGAGGAGGCTACAATGCTTGGTAAGAAATGTACTCATTGTCTTGCCCATGTAATTGTAACCCCTCTGTACGGTATTTTCACAATAAAAAAAAAAGAATAAAAAATGCTCCAGGGATGGAATAGGATGTGATGATTTTCTCTATTCACAAGTAAACTTAAATACATCCATCATATTTTCAAAATATGTCAAAGAAACAGCATTTCCACACATTCATGTGTGTGTGTGTGTGTGTGTGTGTGTGTGTGTGTGTGTGCACGCGTGCGTACCCACACACACGCGCTCTCACGTCTATCCTGGGGATCTCAGGGCCTAGGCACTGTCCCTTAACTTTTTTGCTTAAGGCTGATTTACCTCTTGAGGCACAGCTCCACTTTTGGCTTTTTGATAGTTGAAATGATAGAGTCGCACAGACTTTGCACTGTTTGGCTTTGAACCACAATCCTCAGATCTCAGCCTTCTAAGTAGTTAATATTACAGGTGTGAGCCACCAGTGCTTGACCAAAATAGGTTTTTAATTTAAATTTCTTCAATAGACATTTGGCTTGCTTCAAAAACAAATTCAGTGCTGTCTCTCTACAGTACTTCCAACATTGGGCAAAGAATATAGAAGTGCTAGATCTATGGCAAAAAAAATTTATAAGGTGGTGTCTTATTTATTTGTAGATAGAAGTAAAAATAATGTCAATGATATTATTCTGTAGTAGGTTAATATTATAGATAAACTTGAATTTTGCTGGAAAACAATAACACCCTAGGGGGGAGGGAAGATAAGTTGTCCTAATTTTAATAACAATGAAAGGAAAAATACTTTTAAGAAGGCAATATACAAAATGACTAGAGTGAATGAAAATTGTATTTGAAACCCAGTTCTGACTTTGCCTAATTTGCCTAATCTTTTGCTAGGTTTCAGCAACATTTGTAAACTGGTTTAATAACAGACTTCATATTACAGACAGTCTTGACCTAGTCAGTAATGACATAATATTGATGACTAGTTACTAAGTAAGAAGTTGTTGAGCACAGAAACGATAAAAATTTTCTTGCGAGAAAGAACATAATTTAAGGACTAGAAATTTTTTTATATTTTTTTCCTCAGCTTTGATCATCACATTAACTCTGAAAATGAAAACTCCCTTCTGCATAGAAAAGTGTTTGAAGTTTTGGTAAATCCTTTTAGACAAGATAGTCTATGTTTACTGATAGATAGAAGCATTTAGTTACTTTGGGGGGAAAGTATATAGGTTATAAAAAGGAAATTGACCAGAATAATCAGCATTTTTAGCAAACAGGGACATGCTCCATATCCCTGGAGTTATGATGGGATGGGACATCCGGTCATGACACTATTTACTGTGTTGTAGGAAAAGGAATACTTTTTAACAAATCATTAGTTTTACAATTGTAAAATAAGCTAGGCACCTGTGGCTTATGCTTATAATTCTAGCTCTTCAGGAAGCTGAGATCGGGAGGATCACAATCCAAAGCCTGCCAAGGCAGAAAATCCCCTAGGCCTTATCTCTACAGTCAGCAAGAAAAACCCGACTGGAGATAGATCACAGCCCAGTAACAAGTGTGAGGCTAAATTCAAGCCCCATATAAATGGATTGTCTATTTTGAATGTGATGTGATGTTCTTTTGTAGATTTGGTATCATACATACATATCATTTCCTAGCTTTTTCTTTTTGTTTTTGCCAGTTGTGACACTTAAATTCAGGGCCTGGTCACTGTCCCTGAGCTTCTTTTGCTCAAGGCTAGCACTCTATCATTTGAGCCACAGAACCATTTTGGCTTTTTTCTGAGTAGTTTATTGGGGACAAGAGTCTCACAGACTTTTCTGTCTGGGCTGGATTGGAACTGCCATCCTCATTTCTTAGCCTTCTGAAGTAGCTAGAATAATGGTTTTTATTGCTATTAGAATTCTGAGTAGTGATAATGTCTATTACTTTATTCTTATGTATGTAAATTTATCTTAATTCTATATCCAGAAGTGAAATTGCCAACCCAAATATATATATATATATATATTCTTTTTTTTCCCATTAGAACTTAGCCAGACCCTGGTGGCTCATGCCTGTAATACTAGATGAGGGTCTCAGGAAGCTGAGACCTGAGAATTTTGGTTTGAAGGCAACCTGGGAAAGAAAGTCTATTAGACTCTTATCTCCAGTTAGTTACCCGAAAAGCTGGAAGAGGAGCTGTAGCTCAAGTAGTGGAGCACTAACCTTGAATACAAAAGCTCAGGGACAGAGCCCAGACTCTGAGTTCAATCCCTTGTTTTGGTACAAAAAATAAGTTGTCAAAATTCTCTTGAAGATGGCTATACTAATTCAAATTTCTATTTCCAGTATATGAGTTCCTTTTCCCTTGCACCCTAACAAGTCACATAATTGTTTTTTTTTAAAAGAGTATTTTGTCAATGGTTGGAAAATGACACCTTGTCTTAGTAATTATGAAAAGATTGATGGGTTGGTGGGATACATACTTGCTCATTGGTCATGTGAATTAACTTGGTATTTTCTCCTATTACTGCAGAAATCGCTATCACCATCACTGTCATCATCAGAGAATTATTGATTACTTGTTATATGTCAAAACTTTTAACATTTAATATGTTTTAGCTAATGTAATACACAATGGCTCAACAATGTAGAGCCTTCATTTCACAACTGAGAAAAGTAAGACAGAGAGATTTAGTAAGTTGCTTGATGTTACCTGCTTAAGTAGCAGAAGAACAGAGTTTGAATTGAAAACTCAGCTAACTTGACAGGCAGAACAAACTGACCTGAGCATGTTCTATAACATGTTTCATTCCCAGGGATATTTACCATGCTGTGTCTGCTGAAAAATGAACCAGGCTTATGAACACTGTGCATTTTGGCAGTTCTGTCTTTGTCTTCTCTATGTGTTAAAGGTCAAAAGTTTTGATGCAGTATATTTAACTTTTGCCAAGCACACAAGATTATATAGTTGTATCTATTATCCCCATATTACTTAACCTGCGATTCTTGCATTCCTTTTTAAATGGAATTAGTAAGCCAGGCACTGGTGGCTCATTACTATAATCTTAGTTATTCAGGAGACCAAAATCTGAGTATCATGGTTCAAAGCCAACCCAGACAGGAAGGTTTGTGAGACTCTTCTCTTCAACAAAATACTGAGAAAAGGACAGAAGTGGCTTGTGGCTTAACTGTTACAGTGCTAGCCTTGAGCACAAAGAGGCTCAGGGACTGTGCCCTGGTCCTGACTTCAAGTCCCATGACTGGCAATAAATAAATATATAACATGAAATGGAATTAGTAAACAGTATCTGCTATGTAGGGTAGTGGTGAGAAAGAAATGCACACATATGTAACTTGAAGAATAAGAATGAACTATGAAAACCCCTTTGTAAATTTTTGCTGCTATTTGTTATTTTTGCATTATTTCAGAAGCCATATGATCTATTTCTAATTTAAACTAACCACAAGTTGCCCCAGAAACATTTTCTTTTATTTTTTCTCGTTTTTTTTTCTTCTTCAGAGAGATGACTTAGAGTCCTGCCTATGCATTTAAATTTTAAAATATGTACATACAATGCTAAAATGTCTTCTGTACTTTATCAGTTTACTTTAGGAACTGCTTTAAGAAACAGAAATTCTTTCACAGAGTTCCTAGAGTGAGAGATCTGGTAAATAGAATTGTAACTACTTCATTCACAAAGATTTGTAAGATCAAGGACCATTGTAAGGGTCTTTCAAATTACATAGGTAAGATTTCTAGGATTATAGATTTTCAGTTCAGAAAAAAAAAAGTGGTAACCAAAGGATAAGTGTATAATTCAAATAGTTCCCTATCGTCCTTCTTGTTTATGAAAACCTTTAATCCCAGCCTTCCTTTCTGGAACTTATGCTGCAGGAATCCTTGCTTTAGCCTTTTCTATTCTCTGGGAGCACCACAATATCTTCTGCCACAAAACAGAGCTTTGCTCTGTTTGCTTGATTTCCACCCTAGCCCCGCCCCCCCCTTCTAAGCTACTTCTTCATCTTGGCCAAATACCTCACTGCAAATCATATTACAAGATATGTGCTTTAAATCCATCCTTAACTCTTAGCTTTTGTATGTCACCTCATCTGTTTATTTTGTGGGTAGAAGGAGTGCATTCAAGGCAAGGAAGCAGATAGGAATTGGCGAACTCTCTAATGTGGAGTGTATGAGATTGATAAGGAGCTGTAAGAAGATGATGTGGTACCTAGAGTGGACAAAGCACAGCTTAGGATGTTGAAGGAGGTTTTGGAAGAATCAGATTGTGTAGGATTTTGTCAGCCACTATCTTCATGCCCTGACTGTTAATGACCAGGTCTGCTTTGGCAAGAAAGACTCCTCCAGAGACAAGCTCTGACACAGTGTGTGCAGGAGTGTTCTTTCCCTGGATTTGGCTGCTAAGCTTAGAAGCTACCATCTGTTCAGTGGTAGCTGAATTTCCTGATTACTTGGAGTCTGTAGTATTAGAGTTACTAAAAAAAATGATACTTTTGCATTGGTCTGTGCCTTAGCTTGGAAAGTGAGTCCAGTATTATAACAAATCAGTTTCACAAATGTATGCATATTCATTGGATCCTACAAAATACATAATTAGTATTTTAAGATATCTTTTACTACTCAAATGCCATTGTGTTTAAAATATTTATTATCATTATTTTAAACTGTTTTAATCCCTTATCAGGTATTTGATTACCAAATATCATTTTCCTCCTGTGGGTTTTGGTTTTACTGGGTTGAGCATGATATATGAAAGGTTTTCATTTGATAAAGCCGAGTGTCTATTTTTTTTTTCTTTCAGTGCTTTTCTTTTGTGTTTTCTTCTGAGAGTTTAAAATTTTATTATTTATAGGGTTGAACTTTGGAGAGAACCAAGCAAGTCCTTGGGTATCAGCATTGTTGGTGGACGAGGTATGGGGAGTCGTCTAAGCAATGGAGAAGTTATGAGAGGCATTTTCATCAAACATGTTCTTGAGGATAGTCCAGCTGGCAAAAATGGAACCTTGAAACCTGGAGACAGAATAGTAGAGGTAACCACCAGTGAGCTTTCTGAGCTTTCTTCACCTCTCACCTTTTTGATGAAGCCAACTGAGACTTTTTGAAAATGTGTGTAAATTAAGTAAATAGAGATCAACAAATTATTCTGTTCTGGATTTATGTTCATTGAACTTGAGCAAAGATGTTCTTGTAAACTTTTCCAATAATGGACTAGACATGAATACTGACTTTAGTTTTATTAAAGAGTTAGAAGCCATTCTTAGTATATACTGAAAAAGTATTGTTTGCTATCCTATTAGGGTACAGAGGGAAGTTCTCAACTAAATGCATATAATTCTTTTCGCAGTAATGGTGTTCTTTGACAAGATGCACTGATTTATTTTGTTTCCTAAAATTATGTACACTCTAAGCTTACTTGGTAATTAAAAATGACAAAGGAATAAGAAATTCCAGTTTCCTAGTAGGGTTAGCATTTGACCCTTTAAACTGTGTGTGTGTGTGTGTGTGTGTGTGTGTGTGTGTGTGTGTGTGTGTGTGTGTGTGTGTGTGTGAGTGTGTGTGTGTGTGTGTGTGTGTGTGTGTGTGTAATCATGTATATAGTGTCTAAACTGAGCTGATCATCATCCAAGCAAGCCCTGTTCAATAGAAAGTTACAAAATAACTTTCATTTTCAGTATATTTATTTAAGAATTACTAACAAATGAGCACTATTTCTTGGCTTTGAGCTACTGTCTATTGCAAAATTCCTTTGCAAAACTAACCTAATCCCTATCTGATTTTCTTGGATATCACATTTTTTTTTTGTTTTTAAGTTCAGGATTTCTTGTACAGAGAGAAAATATACAACAAACAAATAACCCAGCTATTTTCCAAATCATTATATAATGAGAAAACACAGAGCCTTGCATAACAACAGTGCAGCTAAGAAGTTCCTTTAGATATTCTCTTTAATGATTCTGATTTATTAATGAAAAAGAACAACTGAACAGTGAAAAGTGAAGCAGAAACAGAGGCCTTGTTCCAGTCAGTTGTTATTCCAGTTGATTACCAGGGACAGAAATCAGTGTCCAAAGTAACAGACTATCCATTGGATAGACAGATTAAAAGTTTTCACCCTCATAATTATTCTTAATTATCTATTTTTGAAGCAGAATTTCTAGGATCCAAAACTCCTGAACCACAAATTATTCTTCGTTCTAAAGCTTCTTTAAATGTTAAGATAAGGCCTTCCATTGCAGGTGGATGGAATGGACCTCAGAGATGCAAGCCACGAGCAAGCTGTGGAAGCCATTCGGAAAGCAGGCAGCCCTGTAGTCTTTATGGTACAGAGCATTATAAACAGACCAAGGGTAAGCAAACACAAAGGGCAAGGTAGGCGTATCTAAACAGTACTCAACTTGGAGTCTAATGAAGCAAGGGCCAAGTTGTCTGTATGAACAGATGGTGATTCTTGGAACAGTTAATGATAAGTTTCTTTTGCTGTTTTTCCCCCAACATTTAGGTATTTTATAAACTCCTACCACCCTATTAATAAAGAGTTGAAGTCTGTTGAAAACACATAAAAGTAGAATTTATGGGTGGCCATAGGTGTCTAGGTAGTTAATTCCTAGTATTCATTATATTCACAAGTTATTGAAGTTGATGAAAGGACTCAGTTTGCTATTCAGATGAATAGCTCCTGATCCTATAGTGGAATCCCTTAGAAGGAAGAAAAATGATATTTTCTTTGAGTTTATGTAGTCCCATAATCTGATCTTTGAGGCATTTGTGTATCCCACTGACTGAATATTAGGTTTCCATAAGGTGGATTTTGTTTATTTACAAGTGATTTTATAATTGCTGTTTCCCAGCATGATTACTGCATAGCTCATCACAGTACAACTCCTAGTAGACAGAAATCTAGCACCGACTTTACCTTCAGTCATCACAGATAAAATAACTTTAAAAAGTATTTTAGAAGCTATATGCTTATAATTTCAGCATTTGGGAAGAAAAATGTCAACATATGTCAACATACCTAAAACTTGAAACTTGATTTTTATGTATGTGATTTTGAATATAAAGTGCATTGAATTTTAACTTGAAAGATTAAAAATTTAAGATATTCACATACAAATGATAGAAAGAAGAGAGCAAACAGTTTTGTTTATGGGATCAGAAGAAGTAGCATCCATTTTCTATGGTGTGAAGTAGAAAGCAGCCAGATTCATCTTACTGAGACTTCCTTTTGTTGTTAAAACAGGTGTGTAACTGTGATCTGAGTTCAGGAAGGGATTTAGTAGTTCCTAATATATGAAGTGATCATCATATTTGCAGTTTTTAATCATTTAGATATTTATTGTTAGGTAATAATTATCCAATCAGATAGAAAATCTGCCACATGGTAGGGCTACATCATGCTGCATCTTTATAAATTCTGTTAAGTTTGTTTAAGTAAGTACAAATCTTTTTACATTTGTTTCCATGTGTTGTGTTAAACATAGACATGGCATGATATTATTAGTGACTGGCTATTTTATTCCTTTTTCGTCCTAATTTCTAACTCATATTATTTAGGACAATGAAATTCTAAACTGCTGAACAGTGATTCTTAATATTTCTTTAAAAACATAAACTACAAACATTTTATTCAATGCCAGTTATATTTTGTAATGACATGGAATAATACTGTTTCAGACACCTGGAAAATATTCACATTTTATTATCTGAGGTGTAATGAGACCTAATTGGATAGCAGTTATTTCTGGATAAATCTTTCTTATGACGTGTTTAGTCAAGTAGTACACATTTTGCTTTGGGAAATTGGAGTTCATTTTATACTTAATATATGATATACTTCCTTTCTAGTTACTTTTCTGTGGAAATATCTCTAGTAATCTAAAAAAAAAAAGTGAAGAAATAAAGTCACAAGTCCCAGTGGTAACTGTTTTATTTGAGGATGGAGGTTAAAGCTTCCTGGAAATATATGTAGGTGACAAGCAATTGACTTTAAGTTGCTAAGAGTTTGAACTAGAATTTGAACATCCGAGACTCTCTTGTTTGTCTGAAGAGTAGTCCCAGTAGACCACCCTTAATTAATAATCTTACTTCTCTCATCAGGCTTTGAGACTAAACATTGATTCTTTTCAGCAAAAAAAAAAAAAACTTTCTCTTGATCTTTCCCTAATAATATAGAGATCTACCATTTCATCTGCTATGCGCAGGCTGAACCTTTCACTCTGCTCTCAGCACCACATTCTAATTCTGTAAGATCTGCAAAAGTACAACAACAACTGCAAAATCAAGAAACTAGAGTTCTGTTGAAACTGTTTCTTGCTGTCAGAGTTTTATTTTCTTTTTTTCCTCCAGAGAGGGCACTTGAAAACTAAAAATAACTATGGATGAAGATTAGACGTAATCCCCGCCCTCCAGATCATTGAATTATTTTGCCTAGCATCTTTTCTCATTCTTGCCCAGTCGTTAGTTCAATTTTAATATGTGATGATGTTCCTTGGAGTCTGTGATCGCCTTTTTAGTAAAGGAGGGGTTGACATTTTCCTCTGAAAAGCAGGGAGAAAAAGTTGAGATGAACAGAAATGTCATTGTGCTGTATCTTTCCTCCATCTTGCCTCTGTAGGAAAAACATTTCAGGGAGAGCAAATTGAAAGGGTAATACCACCCCCTCTATGGGGGGTGGTATCATGTGACTACCTCTGTACATCCTAAGTCTGCCAGTGGGACGTTTTTGTTCAGAAAAATAATACCAACATTTAATTGGAGCCAAAATGAATTTTAAATGTCTGCAATTTTCCTTGAAACATATAGTCAATAAAAGAAAAAAAGGTAGCAGGCATAAAAAGAAAGAAAAAGAATTTATTGTACAGAGGAAATTACTTTTCACTTCTTTTGAACCATGAAAATGCTAAATTCTGTCTGGCAGGCACCATTCTATCCTTAATGTGTATATCTAACTCCTAACAGTCCTGGCTGAGGACACAATGTAGGCAAGCCACAGAGGCTGTAGGACACTCTGTACAGCAGGATTTCAAATAGTACTTAAAGCCCATCAATTTTCTAATAATGTGGGAAACTTTATACAAGTTTTAAAAATATTTATCTCCATAATCCTAACTCTGCAAAATAAAGCACAGAAATACAAAATGCCATTGTATGGTAGTTCATTTCTTCATGTCTTTAAATTTTAAAATAGCACTACTCCAAATCAGTCTTAATATCTGTCAGAGTATGAAACTTTTCCTTAGTGGGAAACAAGATCAAGGAACACTACAGGTTACTCAGACAGGCAGATAAATGTTTGATTTGTATGTTGAAACAGATAGACTATTGAAAACTATCATTAACTTTTAAGTGTAAATTTAAAAAAGACTTAGATTTTTTTGTTTTAAAGCATGTTTTCTGATACCATGCAGCATAAACATAAAATGTATGTATGTCCATCTATGACAGTGAAGCCATTTAAGGAAAATAAGGAAATTTGGGGTTAGTTTGACAGTCAGGCCTCTTTGTAGTTTGGAGACTGATTAGACTCAAGCCATTAGATACAAAGCATATCAGTATTTAAGAAAATGCCATGAATGATTAGATACAGACCCTGGAGTTCTGAATAAGTAGGTTTATTCTAAAAGTTGAGTTGTTTGAAATTCATTTCTCCTGCGATCAGCACCTCTTGTGTTTCCTTTTAGAAATCCCCTTTGCCTACCTTGCCGCACAACCTTTACCCTAAGTACAACTTCAGCAGCACTAACCCATTTGCTGACTCTCTCCAGTTCACCGCTGACAAGGTTGGATGATGTCTGTTGTTTTACCACCATTGCCTGTTCAGATGTTTTGTTCTTTGTTACTGCTGTGCCTTTGTCCCAGCCTTTGTTTTCTGTTTACCGAGTTTGGCCAGAACAAAACAAAACATAAAAACAAACAACTGTGTGTTTGGAAAAGGCATGCCAGTGCCTTCATAACCATATATTCCTAACAGAGGATATTTTTATAGCTGAAATTAAATTGCCCTTCTGAAGAAGAGACTCATCATAAGTCCAGTGTCTTCCCTGCTTTTACATTTGTGTTACTTACCTTTTTGTTTAGTTGCCATACAGCTAAACTACTTTCATACTAATTTCCTTCAAACATTGTATTGGCTTAAACATTTTCAGACTTTTCTACAAGAAGGTTACAAAAGTTCTCCCATAAGTTAATCACAGTGTAAATAATTATGTATATGTACATGCAGGAGTCTTGTAAATATTCATATACTTTGCTCAAATAAACTCCTGAATTAATCAACTGTTTCAGTACTCATAAATCTATTTTGAATAGTCTCATATTAATTCTAAAACTGAGATTGAAACAAAATAAGAACTTACTATAATTTGGTCATGGAAAGAAGGAAAGTTACCAGATATTTCTTTTAGGAGCATTTTATGAATATTCAGGTTTTCATGTGATTGTAATATGGATAATAATAATGCCGTATCTGAAGGAATATGTTTTTCTATTACCGTAGGGATTACAGAATTCCAGTACATTTATCTTCCATTGTTCCCCAACTAACCCTTTTGCTCCCACACCATTTAAGGTTTGCCTAAATGAAATTTTCATGTGTGTTTTATGGTACATGTATGTTATCCTTTGTGTGTACATACATGGCATGAAGTGATTGCAAGTGCACTTTGCATTTTGCCAAAAATAGGCTAAATGAGCATTGCTAAAGACCTATATTTTAATTAATCCCCATTGTCATTAACAAGCTAGCCCTGTGATCTTAGTAAAATGAAGATGTCAGGGACAGTAAAACAAAAGACCTAGTTATCCTTCAAGCTAGTTTTGATGAACCAGTTAGAGTACAATTTTAGTTTTATTCATGATGTAAACATCTGTCTGTAATCCTGGACAGTTTTTATGTAAGCAGTTTTGTTTCTTTGTTCTTAAGTAAAACAACAGACTAAAATATTATGTAGCAAGATCCATGGAATGTGTACCCATGGATTTGTTAAATTATGAGATATTTAAATTAGATTTTTTGCCCCATGCCTGCTAAATACACTTTCTGTTGCATAATGTATTTATTTTTATTTTTATTTTTTAGTCGGTCATGGGGCTTGAACTCTGGGTCTGGGCACTGTCTTTGAACAATTCAGCTCAAGGCTAGTGCTCTACCACTTGAGCCACAGCGCCACTTCCAGTTTTTTCTGCTTATGTGGTGCCAAGGAATCGAACCCAGGGCCTTATGAATGCGAGGCAAACACTCTACCACTGAGCCACCTTCCAGCCTCATAACGTATTTTTTAAGCCAGAAAAATTCTAAAATATATAGCTCCTTTCTCTTTAATGTGATTTCTGAGTATAGATAGGATCAAGTGAAGCATTTTTATTTTTGTACATTATTAATTTGAGAAGATTTGGCACAGCATTTAGGAAGATCACAGATTTCATTTGAACTAGCAACTCTTATCTGCTTGGCCAATGATGTATAAGGACAATTTTGTACAGCAGATTCTGTAACCTAAATTCAAAGGTCCTTAAACCTCAATCAACCAGTCCTTTGCTTTTACAGAAGAAAGTGTACTTTTAAAATCACCAAAGAAAAATCACAGGCGATACTGTGTAGTTTTAATGTTAAGTATGTATTTTTGGTATTCTGATTTTTGACAGCAGTTAATAATTCCTAATTTGCAATATTGCTAATATTTCTAATTTGCAAGCATGACTATAGTTTAATGTTTTCTTATTAGAAGTTTTTAAAATTAAATCATAAATATTTCTGGGAGTACCCATAAAAACTCAAGTTATTTGAGAGAAATTTTTATAAAGGAAAAATGTTCAAGGGTGTTGGAGGTATGGTTCAGGTGGTAGAGTACCAGCCAATGAACAAAAACGTCAGATACTGAGTCTGAGTCTTAGTTTCAGGAAAATAAAATAAAATAGAGTAAAAAAAAAATGTAGACTTAATTCATGAGACCCTCAAGTCTATATTTCATACCAAAGCTCACCGTTTCACTGGGTGTCCCAACCTTGGGTCAGCTACTGTCTTACTATGGAAATTGGAAGAGACAGTGTGGTGTAATGCAAAGTGCATTGGAAGAAGAATTAAGCAGAAAGAAACCGACTACAACTGTGTGACTTTGAACAGAATCTTTCACTTGTGGCCTGGAGTTGAGAAAGCTTATTTATCTGCAAAATGAGTGAAATGAACTTAAGGACCTTTTAATCTCAACATTCCTAACATATAATATTTCATACAAGAACTGAAATGATACAAAATATGTACCTATATTTTTCTTTTAAAAGACCAAAGTTCTTAAGTCACAATCATGTTTTAATTTTGTATGAAATATCTTCCCATGGATTTTTTTTTTCACTCATCTTGTGAGCTACTTTGGCAAGCAAAAGGTTTTATCCTTAAAATCATAGTCCTCAGATGAGTTTGTGTGCTCTGTGCTAATAGTCAGCTCCCTTGGCAGACAAGCATGGGTAATGCTATTATTGTGTGGATTTATTGAGAGTCATTTGGAGAGAGGATTCAGGTAATAATAAAAAAATTCCTTATGCTTAACTTTACTAAAAAACTCTAAGACAACTTTTTCAGTTTTGTTTATTGGCACGCTTTTCTAAACCCTTAAAATCTTACATACATCTTTGCGTATTTATAACTTTTGAAGGAAATCTTTTATCCAACAGAGGAAATTTGTACAATTTTCTATCTTGGATTCTTTAAGTCTTCAAATCGAATTATTCATTGGCTTATAATAGAAAAGTTTATAACCACTTATAACCATTTAATAAATTGTACTCTGATACCATTTTGTGTATTTAAACTTTACCTGAATCCTTTTGTATGATTTGATAGGTTTTTTTAAAAAGCTAATTTTGGTTTGACATATTTTTAACTTCTTCTCTTAAAGTTTTTTTTTTTCCTTAGAGTGCACATACCCACTGGCTTTCTTCTTGTTTCTACAGGCACCCAGTCAGTTAGAGCCAGAGCCAGAGCAAGAGCCAGAGCCAGAGCAAGCTCCATTGTGTGGTAGGCCTTCACCATCTCCTTCAGCATTGGCAGAAATGGACAGTGATCACACACAGTCAGCTGCAACCACAGTCTCAGAAGATGTGGACCAGGAGGATGAGTTTGGTTACAGCTGGAGTACGTTGTCTTTTTGGGATGCCTTTACTTATACGAGTTATTCTCAAGGCCTGTGCCTTGTGTGAATAAGTGTTTCAGCTCCAGTAATTCAAACTGAAATTCTATGTGGAACAAAGTGCTGTTTCTTTTCCTTGGATGTAATGAACATTCTTGAGACGTGAAATCATGTCCTTCCTTTCTTTAATTATGTTTTCCTATTAATGCTGCTTTGCCTTTCATATAAAAATTATCCAGAATCTGGTGTTGGATCAGACCCTGCCTCCTTTTAAGCATTGCCCTTTTCTAGGCCTCAGTCTCCTCACTGTAACATGTGGAGACTATGGATGTTACATGTTGAACTTCTGGTATTTCTTGTACTAGGATGGCAACCTAGCATAATTATTGAGATAAAAACTTTTAGACATTTAGCTAGTTGTTTACCTGCTTCTAAGTTTTAACCCTGTGGTTATCTCTCTTTTTAAAATACAGTTCTTTCTTCAACTTGTTGACATTAAATTAAATGATGTCTGAGGTTAGGAGAAGTATGCTAGGCATAATGCCTAATGCACAGGAATTATTCAAAGGCAACCTGTGTTAGGATCCATGAGGTGTCTGTTTTCTAAGGAAATAGGGCATTTTATAGGTAAATGTTAAATATGTACCCAAGACTTACAAATATCATGGGGTTAAAAAGTTTCATCATAGCTGTGTACCAGTGGCTCATGCCTGTAATCCTAACTACTCAGGAGACTGAGAACTGAGATCAAGGTTCAAAGCCTAACTGGGCAGTAAGACTCTTATCTCTAAACTATCAAAAAAGTCAGAAGTGGAGCTGTGGCTCAAGTGGTAGAAAACTAGCCTTAAGCAAAAGCAGCTCAGGAACAGCACCCTTGATCTGAGTTCAAGGCCAATACTGGCACACACAAAGAAAGTTTCATCATAAAAAAATAACTATTTCCTTTAAGAAAGCTACAATATACATTGTTAGCTAGGTGCCAGTGGCTCATACCTGTAATCCTAGCTACTCAGGGGACTGAAATCTGAGGATCACAGTTTGAAGCCAGCCCCAGCAAGAAAGTCTGTGAGACTCTGATCTCCAATTAATCATAGAAAAAGGTAGACATGGCACTGTGGCTCAAGTGGTAGAACACTAGCTTTGAGCAAAACGAGCACAGAGACAACACCCAGGACCAGAGTGCAAACTCAGGGACCAGAAAAAAAAAATGTTTTGAAAGCACCATTGTCTGAAAGTTGTATTCTTAGATCTAGGAGTCAGCCAGTAATGTTTATTTAGTGATGTATGTAAAACTCTCAATGTAGAATGTAGGCTGTTAGTTTTATAGCAATTGTTAAAGATGATTTATCAGGGTTATAGTTTTCTCAGAGTGTTATCAGTAGCATTAGAGTTTATTTCTATCTAATCAAAATGCCAGAGTGTGCTGAAAGAAAACTGTGAGCCAGAATGTTTCAGTTTTCTGTTATCAAGCCACACTAAGTGGCTCATAACAAATACTACTAATCTGACAAGATGGGGTGATTGATTGGCAGGGCTCCACTGCCAATAAGGTTTCTATACTACTAGTACAAAGAAATTCCTTAACATTTGATTACCCCAAGAAACCAGTCTGTACTACTGGCTTTTAATTGCCCAAAGTCATTTTGGAACAAATAATATCCTTTGGAGTTAAAACTAAATAACTTTCCATTGTAAAGCATTTGTTTGTGAATTAACTTTAAGTATGTTGCCATTTGTTATGTATAGAGACTATCAGAGAGCGTTATGGAACCCTAGCAGGAGAGCTCCATATGATTGAACTGGAAAAAGGTCGTAGCGGTTTGGGTTTAAGTCTTGCTGGAAATAAAGATCGAACCAGAATGAGTGTTTTTATTGTGGGGATTGACCCAAATGGAGCAGCAGGGAGAGACGGACGATTGCAGGTTGCAGATGAGCTTCTGGAGGTGAGTTTTTGTGGATAATTTGAATTTCCTTTTGCTGTATCAAGGCGTTAGAATCTCTGTTTCCCAAAAAAATCAACGAGATTTCATATGGTGACTGAGAAACTATCACTTGCTTTATAAAACAGATTCACTGCAGCAGATTTGGCTATCAGCCAAATGTCTACAAAGTAGAGTCTATGTTACCATTAATTTCCATTAAGTTAAGACTATGTAGCAACAGAAACATTTGCGCTAAGACAGTAATATAAAGCACTCTACCACATGAGCCCCAGCCCCAGCCCTGTTCTATTTGTTATTTTTTTTTATGAAGTCCTCACCTTCCTTCTTTTTCTTTTCTTTTTTTTG
The DNA here is from genome assembly GCF_024711535.1 of Dipodomys merriami. NCBI lineage: Eukaryota > Metazoa > Chordata > Mammalia > Rodentia > Heteromyidae > Dipodomys > Dipodomys merriami. Next base: position 2,017,827 of record NW_027203604.1, read on the forward strand.
CCCCTGATGGAATGCGGGTTTTAAACTCAAGTCCTCCTGCTTGCTAGGCACTCTACCACATAAGCCATAGCCCTAGCCCTTTTCTGTTTCAGTAATTTTTTTGATTCTCATCATTTTTCCAAGAGCTATGCTTATATATATAAATATATCTATTCATACATATACTTATATATGAATATTTGTTTAAATATATAACTTTAAACACACACACATATATATAAAGTTAGCTCTGGTTAAAAAGATGAGACTCAAAAATACTTATATACGTGTATATGTATATATATGTACATGTGTGTATAGAGAGAAAATATCAGAAACTACTATGGAACCCTAATAGGAGACCTTCATATGAATCAACTAGAAAAACAGTCACCCTACTAAACTTCCTATATAACTGGGATTATAAGTCTGTGCCACTGTGCTCAGCCTTTTCTATGTTAACTCAAAAGTTGCATTTAGGATGGGATGCAGCTCAGAGGCAAAGCACTTGCCTAGCTGGTACAAAGTCCTGGGTTTGATCCACAGTACCAAAAAAGAAAAGACAAGAAAAAAGTTGTGTTTATATTCTAGGGAGAAAAATTCAAGAGTCTAAAGATAAATAAATGTATATTTTTTTAAGATGATAAATGAAGAATTTCAGCTCACCAAATGATTCTTTTTTTGTATGAATTACTCTGTAATTATTTATTAGGTCAAGTTGTTTGACCATGCTGTTCATGTCTTCTTTTTAATATATATTTTTATTGTAAAGATACTGTACAAAGGTGTTAAAGTTACATGAGCAAAGTACAGTCCCTTCCTTCCCCAACTCCTGCCTTTCCCCAAGTTGTAAAGTTTGCTTTCAACATAGTGTCTTGTACGTCTCATTATTACAATGGGTCAACCTGTATCCTTGTTTCAGCATTTTGTTATTTCCTTTCCTCTCCCCAAATTATAAAAATGTATATACAAGATGCAGGGCAACGGAATCACATACAGTGAAAACAGGGATTATACCATGGAGGAAGAACATACAAAAGAAACAAAAAAAATCACACAGAACATTATAAGTACATTAAAAACAACAGCAACAAAGATAAAACTTCTTATGTCGCTATCTTAGGGTTCATTTCCTTTAGCATCATCTTATATGGTCATATGTATTTAGTTTTTGACCTTTTCTGCTTGTCCTTGCAATAACTAGTATATGTTATTGCAAATAAGGGAAACCATGGGACCTATGTTTCTTTGGGTCTGGCTTACTTCACTTAATATAATTTTTTCCAAGTCTTTCCATTTCCTAACAAATGGGATGATGTCATTCTTTCTGATGGAGGCATAGAATTCATATATATATATATATATATATATGTATATATATATATACACACACACATACACACATATGTATGTATATGTGTATATATGTATATATACATGTATATATGTATATATGTGATATATATCATATATATGATATATGTATCAATCTCCTGAACCAACTGTGTTGGTTCCATATCTTAGCTATGGTGAATAATGCTACCATAAACATAGTTGTACTGGTAGCTTTAGTATGGCCTTGTTTGTGATTGTTTGGGTAAATGCCCAAAAGTGGGATTGCTGGGTCATAGGGGATCTCTAGAGTCTTTTGAGGAACCTCCATACTGCTTTCCAAAGTGGTTGAACAAGTTTACACTCACACCAACAATGCAGTAGGGTTCCATTTTGTCCACATCCCCTCCAGCATCTGTTGTTATTAGATTTCTTGATTATAACCATTCTAACTGGGGTGAGGTGGAATCTCAATGTTGTTTTGATTTGCATTTCTTTTAAGGCTAAAGAAGTTGAGCATTTCTTCATGTATCTATAGGATATTCTTATTTCCTCTTCAGAGAAATTTCTCTTTAAGTCTTTAGCCCACTTATTAATTGGACAGTTGTTTCTTTGAGGATTTGTTGTTGGAGGATTTAATTTTTTGAGTTCTAAGTATATTTTAGATATGAGGCTCTTGTCCATTGTAAGGCTAGTGAAGATCTCCCAAACTGTGGATTTTCTGTTGATCTTGCTAGCTATGTCCTTTGCCATGCAGAAGCTCTGCAGTTTCATGCAATCCAGTTTGTCCAAACTTTCTTTGATTTGTTGTTTCTGGGTCTGTATTAAGAAAATTTCAGCCTGTGCCAAGGAGACCTAAGGTTTCTCCTATTCCTTCCTGTAATATTTTCAGAGTGTCTGCTTTGACTTTAAGGTCTTTGATCCATTTGGAGTTGATTCTGGTGCAGGGTGATATACAAGGATCTAGCTTTAGTTTTCTACAGGTGATTAAACAGTTTTCCCAGCACCATTTACTGAAGAGGCTGTCTTTCTTCCATTCTATTTTTTTAGCTCCCTTATCAAAAATTAGGTGGTTATAGGTCTGTAGGTTCATTTCTGGGTTTTCAATTCTATTCCATTAATCCTCAGGTTGGTTCTTGTGCTAGTACCAAGCTGGTTTGATTACTACTCCTTCGTAGTAGAGTTTGAAATTTGGTATTGATCTTCCTCCAGCACTGTTCTTTCTGCTAACGATTTTTTTTTTTGCTATTTGGGGTCTTTTATTGTTCCATATGTATTTTTGGATTGCTTCTTCTATTTCATTGAAGAATGAGGTTGGGATATTGATGGGTTAGATAGCCTTTGGCAGTATTACCATTTTCACTATGTTAATCCTCCCAATCCAGGAGTATAGAAGGTTTTTCCACTTCCTTAGTTCTGCTTTAATTTTCTTTTTCAAGTTTTAAAAGTTTTCATCATAGAGGTCCTTCACTTCTTTAGTTAACTCCTAGGTATTTTATTTTTTGTGGGGCTATTACAAAAGGAGTTGCTTTCCTGATTTCAGCTGTGCTCTTCTTGTTATTGGCATACAGAAGAGTGCTGCTGCTTTGTCAAAGTTTCAGATCAGCTCCAGGAACTTGGGAGTGGAATCCATGCAATTCTTTACATACATAATCATGTCATCTGCAAAGAGGGAGGGTTTTACTTCATCTTCCCCTATTTGGATCCTCTTTATATTTGCTTCTTGTCTTATTGCTCTAGCTAGACATTCTAATACTAAATTGAAGAGAAGTGGAGAGAGTGGACATCCTTGTCTTGTTCCTCAATTTAGAGGAAATGGCTTTCGCTTTTTGCCATTAAGTATAATGGTGGCTGTAAGTTTGTCATATACAGCCTTTATTATATTGAGGAATGTTCCGTGGATTCCTACTTTTACCAGAGCTTTCATCATAAAGGGGTGTTGGATCTTGTCAAATGCTTTTTCTGCATCTATGGAGATACTCATGTGGTTCTTATCCGTGTTCTTGTGATGTGGTGAATTATATTAATTGATTTGTGTATATTGAACCAGCTTTACATCCCTGAAATGAATCCTGTTTGATCATGGTGTATGATTTTTTTTATGAGTTGTTGAAGTTGATTGGACAAAATTTTGTTGAGAAGTTTTTTTGTTTTTTTTTTTTAATTGTATTTTATTTTATTTGAGAACATACTGTACAGGGGGGGTACAATTACATGGGCAGGATAATGCATACATTTCTTACCAAGCATTGCAGCCTCCTCCTTTGTTTACCCTTCAGTGTTGAGAAGTTTTACATTGATGTTCATCAAAGAAATGGGTTTATAGTTCTCTTTCTTTGATGAGTCTCTGCCTGGTTTTGGGATGAGGGTTATGATGGCTTTATAGAAAGAGTTTGGTAGTGAACTTTCATTTTCAATTTCATTGAAGAGATGGAGAAGTATTGGTGTGAGTTCTACTCTGAAGGTCTTATAGAATTCAGCTGTAAATCCATCCCGTCCTTGGCTTTTCTTGGGTGAGAGGTCTCTTCTTGCTGTTACTATTTCAATGTTTGATATGGATCTCTTAAGTTGGTTTAAATCATCTTGGTTTAGTTTGGGCATGTCAGAATTTGCTAGAAATTCATCCATTTCTTCCAGATTCTCAAACTTATTAGCATAAAGGTTTGAGAAGTATTCTGAATCTTGGTTGTTTCTATGGTGATGTTTCCATTCTCATCTCTGAGTTTATTTATTTGGGTGTGTTCTCTTCTTTTTCTGATGAGATTTGCTAAGGGTCTGTCAATTTTGTTAATTTTTTTCAGACCCAACTCTTTGTTTTGTTGATTCTTCCTATTCTTTTGGATTCTAGTTCATTTAATTATGATTCAATTTTAATTATTTGTTTCTGTCTACTGGATTGTTTAGCTTGTTGCTCTTTTTCAGGTGCCTTGTGAAATTGTTTGTTTCAGATTTCTCCAATTTGTTGATGTATGAACTCAGAGCTATCAACTTGCTTCTGAGTACTACTTGCTGTGTTCCAGAGGAGCTGGTAATTTGTGTGTTCATTTTTGTTAAAAAGCATGAACACTTGAATTTCCTTTTTAATCTCTTCCATGACCCAGTGTGTTGTTCAGCCTCCATGTGTTACAGGATTTTCTTTGGTGTCATTCCTTTGTGGTCTGAGAGAATGCAGGACATAATTTCAATGTTTCTGAATTTGGACAAATTTGCTTTGTGACCTACAATGTGATCTATGTTGAAGAATGTTCCATTGCTGAGAAGAATGTGTATTCTGATGCTGCTGGGTGATATATTCAGTCTTTTAGGTCTAGTTGATCTATGCAGTTGTTTAGGCTCTAGGTTTCTCTGTTGAGTTTTTGCTGGGTTGATCTATCCAGAAGGGATAGTGGTATATAAAGTTCCCAACAATTAATGTCTTGGGATCTGTGTGAGATTTAAGGGAAAGTAGTGTTTCCTGGATAAATTTGGGTTCTCCATTACTGGATGAATAAATATTTAGAATTGTAATATCCTCCTGAAGAAAAGATCTCTTAATTAGTATGTAATGACCTTCTTTTTCTCTTCTCGGTAATTTTAATTTGAAATCTATTTTATCTGATATTAGGATTGCAACTCCTGCCTGTTTCTGGGGGCTGTTTGCTTGGAGATTTTATTTCAGCCTTTCACTTTCAGAATATGTTTCTGGGGTTTTTTTTTTTTCTTTTTTTGTTTTTGTTTTTTTGTGGGCAAGGTGTGTCTCTTGAAGGCAGCAGATAGAAGGATCTAGCTTTTTGATCAAACTAGACAGTCTATGTCATTTAATTGGAGAATTAAGTGCATTAATATTGCCAGTTAGGACTGAGAAGTGTTTCATAATTCCTGCCATGTTATTTACCTTCTTGGGGACTATGCCAGCGGCTTCTTCCTATGATTCTTGGATGTTCTATTTGGGGGCTGTTTCATGGCCTTTATCATGCTCTTGTTGATTTTCTATGTGTAGGACATCTTTAAGTATCTTTTGTAGTGCTGGTTTGGTGGAGATACAATGTTTCAATACATGGAAGGTTTTTAATTGTCCTTCTGTTATGAAGGAGAGTTTAGCTGTGTATAGTATTCTTGGTTGATAGTTGTTTGTCTTTAAGGTGTGGCATACATCCTTCCAGGTGCTTCTTGCTTTCATTGTCTCTGCTGAGTAATCTGAAGTTATTCTGATTAGTTTCCCTTCATAAGTGAAGGGATCTTTTCTCCCTGACAGCTTTAAAGATCCTTTCTTTGGTCTTTATTGATCCTATGTGGATTACAGTGTGGCAGTGCGATGTCCTGTTCTCCTCTGGTCTATTTGGGGTTCTAAAGGTTTCTTGTATTTGAATTGGCCTATCTTTTTGTATGTTTGGGAAGTTCTCTGCTAGGATCTTGTTAAATAAATTCCCTAGACCTTTAACTTCTGTCTCGAGGCCCTCCTCTACACCCATTAGCCTTAAATTAGACCTACTAATGGTGTCTTCTATATGTTGAGTAGATCTATCATATTTCTTGGATTTGTCTTGAATACTTGTCTTTTCTTTCTCTATAATGTCTAGGTGGTCTTCAATACCAGAGATTCGGTCTTCAATCCCAGAGATTTGATCTTCTGCATGGTCTAACCCACTGTCAAGACTTTCTACTTCGTTTTTTATTTTTCCTTCTAATTGGTCAGATTTGATGGCTTCAAATTCTTTCTTGGAGCTTTGTTTGAGATCTTGTATAAAATTCTTTACTTCTTTAATTTGGTTTTCAGTGTTCATTCTCAAATCCCTTAGTTGATTGGTTATAGTTTCATTGGACTCCCTTTCTGTCAGTTGGGCTTCATTCAGCATTCCCTTTGTGGCCTCCATGGATTCCTTCAGCTTTAATCTTTGTTTATTCTCATCCCGCTCACGCAATTCCTCTATTAATCTTTGAATAGCCTCCTCATGCTTGCGAAATCCTGTATTCATCTTTGGTTAGCCTCGTTATGCTCACACATTTCCCTATCATGCTCATACAGAATCCTTTGCAGGCTTTCAGTCCGTTCATTCAGCATGTTTGCCAGTAGTGGTTATACAGCGTTTTGGGAACTCTCATCTGGATTATTCATTAACTGCTCTGTTGCCTGATGAGCAGGACTTGAGATACCTGGACTTGTCATTTTTCTTGTGTTTCTCTGGTTTGTTCTGCCCATTTGGGTATGCAAGCAAAATTAATTCAGTGCTAGAACACTTTTATGGCAAGCATCAACCAGAGCCTTGTAGTTGCACAGATTGTTAGACACAGTCAAAATGAGTACAGATACAATCTAGTTCAACAGATACAATCTAGTTCAACAACAAACAACTAGGGATCATTGGACTAAGAAAATGAAAGAAGGAGTCAGCAGACCAGGAATTAATAGGTTTAGGGAGAATTGTGAGGAGACAATAAGGTTAGAGGAATGTGGGGAGGGAAGGGGGGAGAGGGTAGATAACTAAGACCTAAAATCTGAGAGAGGAAAAGGAGAGAAGGAAAGGAGAAGAGAGACAAAAAAAAAGGAAAAATAAAAAATAAAAAATTTAAAAATGAAACACTTAAAAATTATATAAGTATAAAGAAATAATACAATTGAAAGAGTTAAGGGGCTGAGAGTTTGTGAATTGAGTATTTGATATCTGAATTAAGTAGGCACACAATGAAGAATGAGATCTAATAATCAAAGACAGGTATATATCTGTTGATGAACAGAATAGCAATTAAGTAAAGTACGCAAAGGGAAAAGAATAAAAACAGAATTAAAACAAAACAAAAATTAAAAGGATGAAAAAATAGAAAAGAATTTTTAATATGTTTTTTATTGTGGGAATACTGTACAGAGGGGTTACAGTTACATGAGTAAGGTAATGAGTACATTTCGTATAGAGCATTGTTACCTCCTCCTTTGTTTTTCCCCTACCATCCCTTCCCTCCCCACCTCTACAGCTCCTCCCTTCCCTTCCCCCCATCCCCCCAAAAAAGTTGTAAAGTTTGTTTTTAACATAGGTTCCTGTACATCTCATTGTTACTGTGGATCCACCTGCATCCTTATTTTAGCATTTTGTTATTTCCCTTCCTCTCCCCAAATTAGAAAAATGTATATTCAAGATGCAGGAAATAGTAAAGAATTAAAAAAATTATTTAATTAGGTAGAAAAAAGTTTTTCAATTTTTTTTTTGGGGGGGGGAGAGGTAGAAGGATCTTGTGTCTCCCTTGTGTCTGTAACCAGTCTCTTAGTGGAGTCTCTGGTTTGCTTGTGGTGTTTGGTTTTCCTGTGGCTTGATTGGTTTCTTAAATCAGTTTGTTTGAGCAGGCTGAAGGAAGCTCTGCATTACCAGAGACTTTATGACCCTCCTCCTAGGCTACTTCAGTGTGAGTGTGATCTGCTTTGAGTATCACAAAAGAGCGAGATGGCTGTTTCCTCTAGCTTGGAGTTGCTGTGATGGGGCTAGGTTGTGTGTGGGGTTGAGGCCTGTCATCAGTCAGTAGCTTATCCCTGAGGGGCTAGCTCCTGAGGCACTCACGCAGCCTAGCCTGAAGCCATTCTCAGGATTTTTGTGTACTGAGTTTCCAGTTGTTTTTCTTTTACCCTCCTGCAGCTGGGGCTACTGCTTTTGCTCCAGAGGGGTTGGGCAGCCTCTGGCTCTGTTTACCCAATGGAGCTGCCCTGGGTAGAACTAGCTGTGCCTGGGAAGGGTAACTTTCCCCAGAGGTGGAGCTGACTCCTCAGGTCAGGTTCCTTTGACCTGTTGAATGGTTCCTATTATCTTCTTCCAAGGCCTGAGTTACATGCTTGCTGCTCTGGCGCAGTCTTTGTCAGTATCAAAGATGGATTTCTCCGGTCATGAGGGAGGGCTACCTTTCCACCACTGCTCTTTGAGAAGGTGAGGATGTCTTGTATAGTACTCACACCTTTCCCTTGGTTTCTGGGCCATCCATGGTCTGCGACTATCTGTGATCAGCAGGATGAAGATTTCTGCTCTTTGTCAGTTCTTGCTTGTGGACAGTAGAATCTGCTCACACACCATTGCTGGTGCCTTTGTCCCAGGCTCTTTCTGTTGATATGATAGCCATGGCATCAGCTGCCACTGTGGACACTGATGAATGCTCAGATCTGTCTCTTTAACCAAGCTGCCTTAATTTTTCCTCTCTGGTCAAACTCTCTGTACTATGATGGCACCCTTGGTATGGCTCTCTAGCCTTAAACTTTTCATTAGAACACTATGCAAGAGCTTGTTTAGCCCCCAGCTTCCTCAACTCACCATATGATTCTTACTTCTCACAGATCAATGGCCAAATTTTATATGGAAGAAGTCATCAGAATGCTTCATCAATCATCAAATGTGCTCCTTCTAAAGTAAAAATAATTTTTATAAGGTGAGCAGTTTTAGTGTTTTTTTAAATACGTTTTTTTATTGTAAAGATACTGTACAGAGAGGTTACAGTTACATGAGCAAGGTAATGTGTCCATTTTCTATTGAATATTGTTACTACCTCCTTTGTTTTCCCTTACCATCCCTCCCAACTCTCCTCCCCCACCCCTGGCAAAGTTGTAAAGTTTATTTTGAACATAGTGTCTTGTACATCTTGTTGTTACAATGGGTCATCCTGTATCCTTATTACAGCATTTTGTTATTTCCCTTTCCCTCCCCAAATTAGAAAAATGTATATACAAGATGCAGGATAGTCTTTTGTTGTTATGCCAAAGAACTCTAAATTCGAGTTCTTCTGAATGAAAACAAAACATATATATGAGTATGGCAATTTCAAGGCTTAGGGGGTTAGAGGATTTTTCAAAATAATCTTTCTGACTTTTGAAGTAATAGAATATAAGTAATACCCTTAGGATATGATAGATTGATTTTTTTTCTTCTAGAAATAAAGATGCTGTGAGTCAGATGGCTGTATGTCCTGGAAGTACAGTAGAAACTCTGTCTTCTGCCTCAGAGAATCTTCAAAACAAGGAGGCATTTGTAAGTTCTGTTTTATCTTTGGGAAGAATAGATCAATACCTTCTTTTTCTAACCTAGATAACCATTATAGTGTACTTGTAGGGATATCCAAGGTAGATGAGTTATAACTGATGCTCAAAGAGTTGCCATGTCCACTCATAGACAAAGCACATGACTATGTGATGATTTCCTGCAAAATGTGCATGGACAACAGTGAGAACAGGGAAGGAGTAGCAATTCTGCTTTTAGGGAGAGTGAGAAAACTTCATAGAGAAGCTCCAACTATATGTTGAAGATGTAGAGAGAAGCAGTATGGACAGAGAGGGAGTTTGAATGGCATAGAAGCTCTGGCTAATGCAGGAGTTGAAAATTGCAGAGCATTACTGATCAAGGTACAGGGCAAGGTACAGGGAAAAGATGGAAAACTGTTGCTGAGAAGCAAAAGAATCAAATTATCCAAAACACTATGATAGGCTACCATATGCTGACTTTGAGGCATTCAATGAATTCAATGAATGAGAATTATATTTTTTAAAATGAAGGTTGGGGGCATGGCTATAGGGGTAGAGCGCCTGTCCAGCAAGCTCAAGTACCCTGAGTTCAAGTATTAGTACTTCTAAAACCAAAAGACTTCTGGGGCAATAGCATAGAGAAAAATTAGAAATTATAGCGGGGATAAATTAGTGGAAGTTAAAGAGAATGGAGTAATTCAGGAGAAATGCAGTGAGGGTCTGAAAGGCAGTGAGGGCCTAAACTAAATCATCAAGTGCAGAAATCCTCCCTATTAATAGCATTGCCTTTCCAGGTAAATATCTTCAGAAAATATATCTGAATAACCTGACTCTTTGGGCTGGCGTATGCTAGTGATTAAAATAGATAAATAGAAAGCTTCCAGATATTGGACATGATGATATGATAGAAGGCTGTCTTCACTAAATATTGTAAATACAGAAAAGAACAAATATTTACAAAATTATACCACGGCTTAAAATGAAGTGTCTGTTGGAGTCTTTAAAAATGTTCATCAGCACATGTAGTCTGGATTTTAGAGACATTTCCATAGATGCAGATTTGTCATTTGTTGGCCATGGGGGCTAGGCTAAAGCATGGGCGTATAAAGCTTCTCCTATAGAGGAGAGCCAAGGGAAGATTTTTGTAGTATGAACACAAGCAGGAAGGCTAAAAATAGAAGCCAGAGGTGAAGTAGAAGCAGGAGGGTATGCTGCACAGCCACTGGGGAGAGCACATTTGAGACATTTCCTGTCTTGAGATGCAGTAGAGAAGTCCAGTGTGAAACTGGTGAAAGAGAGACCCCTGGGACTTGGAAACTGAGAGATTATTGGGAAATCTCTCAAGAGATTTTTGGGGGAAGCAAATGATGGACAAGAGATTAAAGAGAGCACAGAGAATGTAAAGAGGGTGGTGATAGTGGTTTTAATTTAGGAAAGTTTTAGGTACTTGAATAAGATGTATAAGAAGAGGCAGTCGATAGTGAAGAGATTACAATGAAGAGGAGCATGATGATTATTATCAAGAAAAGTGTTGAAACAAAAGTCCTCTTCCCTGAATTAATAGATAAGCAGAGGCTTATTTATACATAAAATAGATAAAACAGATACTCAAAGCACTGCCTCATTCTAACTGCCTCTGATATTGACCGAGTCACATTACTTCAGATGGGTAGAGGAGGAACTTTCATTTTCATATTAGTTTTAGTAGTTATGGTATACATTGATAAAATGTAATGTTTTAATAATTTTCAGACAAAGAATTTAATAATTTGTAAATTCCCTTGATAACAAACACAGGAGGAATAATGAGTGGTACCTTTGCTGGTACCACAGATTTCGGTAAGATTCCTTTTAGGTAGCTATGCTGTTGATCTATTCCATTTGGAGTAAATTCAGATTGACTTCTAAGCCCCTTGGATGCTCTTGGTGATTCAGTGCAATTGCCATCCAGTCATACCTTCACAGTATTTTAAGAGAACATGATGTTCATAAACACCAGGGCTATTAAACTAGCCATACTGACTTATAACATAAATAATATTAAGCAGCTCTTATTTTTAACAAACAAAAGTATCTATAACCTTTTTTGCCATTCCTTTTCTGTCAGGTGGAACCAAATGTTACTACTTCTGATGCAGCTGTGGACTTCAGTTTATTAAAAAATGTGCACCATCTAGAGCTTCCCAAGGTAAATCTGCATTGCATGAGGATGAAATTAAGTGAACACCTTCCTACACTGGTCCAGTTATCTGGTTCTCGGAATGTGGTCTGTCTACCAGTAGCAGCATTACCTGGGATCTTGTTAGAAATGCAAATGCCTGGATCTACTCAGGACTTCCTGCTGAATGAGGAAATCCAGGTTTTAATAAACCTACTATGATTCTAGAGCACAGTAAAATTTGAGAAACTTTGTGCTTATTGATACTTGAATAGGGCCCCAGCTTTTCCAACTGTTATTATTATTCCAAACTTTGAAATCCACCATCTCTTTTAAGTTCATTTACCAAGCCCTTGCTAGGGGGGAAATTAAAAGATATGATACTTAGTCTTTTTCTCTTATAAAACAGAAAGCTTGTACAGTTATCTAGAAGCTCTGTTGATAGGCATTCTGAGATATTTGTTTTGGAAAGATCTGCACATTAGGATGATTTGCTGAACAGAAACCTATACATGCTTTCAGCTGCTTCAGGCTTGTGCTAGAAAGCAAGTGAACATGGGTGAAGCATGTTCATCCACATGCTTTTTTAAACTTTCAAGAGAGAGTTCAGGAGAATGTTTACAACAAATACTACTGGAAGAACTAGAGTAGTCCATATACCACTTTGTAGCCATGAGGCATGGTAGTGTGATGCTCAGACCCTGGGCTCCAGTACCATCCTGTCTAGCTTGAATGCTTGCTTAATCAGGTATGTACTTAGGACATTGTGTAAACTTTATGTGCATGTATAGAGTGTCTGGTAAGAACCAGGCATATGTGTATAAGAATAAACTGGCAGAGATGTATTATGGCTGCTTCTTTTTAAAAATTATTAACTTTAAGTAGTTGTACAAAGGAGGTACCATTTAATAAAGCAGTTTATGAGTACAATGCATCTTGATTTGTGTCACCCCCTTCACCATTCTCACTCCCCTTTAACACATCTCTTCTCTTACTGTTTCAACTTTATAATATATACAATGAATTCTTGACTGTATTCTCCCTATTCCCTACTTCATTCCTATACTCCTCTCCCCTTGGCCCTACCCCCTCCCTTTGCATGGACCCCTTTCATGGTGCTGATTTTGTTAGACTTTGACCTGTCTTTCTAAAAAATTATACTATATGAGCTCTGTTCTCCATAGAGTCATTTATATTTCAGTTAATTCATTTGTAACCACTTGTATACCACCCAACATGTGTACTTAAGAGATTTACAGGTACATTCTACCTACCACAGATGAGGGAAACCATGCGACCTTTGTTTCTGGTTCTGGCTTACTTCACTTAGTATAATTTTCTCCCAGTGCTTCTATTTCCTTATGAAAGGTACATATCATTCTTTCTAATGATGAGTAAGATTCCATTTGTGTGTGTGTATGTGTGTGTGTGTGTGTGTGTGTGTGTGCACATATATCATATTTTCGTGATCCATTCATCCATTGAGAGCCATCTGGGTTGATTCCATATCTTGGCTATGGTGAATAGTACTGCATTGAAAATAGTTTCGTTGGTGTGTTTACTGTAACCTTGTTTATATTCTATTGGATAAATGCCTAGGATTATTGCTGCTTCTTGACAATGGTTATATCCGGTATTTTCTCTTTTGATAATAGGTCACCTGACTGAAGTGTTGCCTACATGTTCCTATTAAACGTTTTTTAGAATTTATCACTGCGATAGAACCCAGATCAGCCAGAATCCCTTCTGAATCTTGAGTGATCTCAGATAAATCACTTAGTCTCTGTCGTTAGCATTTTTCTGGTTTGTTCATGGATGTCTAATATGTAAGCTTCTCTTTCTAAGTTAGTTGTCTATTCAAAATCCAGGACTTGGGGCTGGGAAGGTGGCTCAGTGGTAGAGCGCTTGCCTTGCATGCATGAGGCCCTGGGTTCGATTCCTCAGCACCACATAAGCAAAATCTAAGACTTTGGAGACCCTTAATGTATTACCCACAGCAGTCTTTAAAGGTAGTTTATTCCTGAGCACAATAGTGTCTTCAAGAACTAGTTCTTTCTTTCTACACAGCCATGCATAGTGTCAGCTTGATGCCAATACGGTTCTTCCACATGGTTTTAGAAGGGCTGCTAATTATAGTTTGGACCATGTGCTACTCTTTTGCGTATGATTGGGGGAGGGGGGAATGAAAACGGCTGTTGCAGTCTTCTGAGCAAAAGTCTGAAGATTTGTCCTAATTGAACCAGTCCAACTCATATGCATGCTCATTAACCAGAGACTATGGCTATGGGAATAAAATTTATAGACTTAAGTTATTTAAACCCCATCCTTGGAGATCCTTATCCTTTGCTATGTAACACATTACCACACATTTAACAAACTTAAAATAACAGGCATTTATTGTGTTACAGTTTCTGTGAGGCAGGAATTTAGAACACCTCAGCCAAGTGTTCTAGCTCAGAATTTTCTATGTGATTGCTGACAGATTGCCAGTGTGGGCTGCAAATGACTGAAGGTTGAGTAGAGCTGACCAATGATCCAAAAGGTGAATTACTAGAATGCTGTTGACAAGAGGCCTTATTGCTTCTTTTATGGGGCTGCTTGAAAATCTTCAGGACATGGCATCTGACTTCCCCCTGAACAAGTGATTGCAACAAAGCAGCAAGGCCTGATATCTTTTGGGATCTAGCTATAAAATTGCACATCATCACTTCTTCTTCTTGTGTTTACTAGAAGAAGTCACCAAGTCCAGCCCATATCCTTAGCCTCAGGATCTTACGGCAAAGAACATCAAAAAATATCTACTCAAATTTTAAAGTCACCACCAAAAAATGTTGGGAGGGGAGAGGGAGAGAGTAAAGACTGGAGATGGAGAGAAAGGACAGAAGGATGGTTAGGAAACAGTTATAAGAGTGGCCGGACAGTCTTTTGAAATTCTTCAGAGTAAAGACTGGAGATGGAGAGAAAGGACAGAAGGATGGTTAGGAAACAGTTATAAGAGTGGCCGGACAGTCTTTTGAAATTCTTCTAGATTATAGAAAAAGATAAGGTCAGCATGGGTATCGTATAAACAGAAAGTACTGTTTTAATTAAGTATTTTTCTGGCTAAGTGGCAAATATTATTATTATAATTGCTTTTTGTTTTAATTTTTGTTTCTTTTTCAGAGCTAGGGAACAAAGTCTGAGCCTTGCACTTACCAGACAAGTTCTCCTCCAGTGAGCTAAATCCCCATCCTCCACTTTTTAAATTTTATATATAAAAAAATTTGTTTAAGTGACATATCCAAATTTAAGCAGCTAGGTTAAAGGTAGACTAAAGGCTACTGATCATCTGAAGCGAGGTGGTAAAGGTAGATCACAGTGACAGTCTGAAACTTACTGGACATCAGTAATCTATCTCAAAATCTATAGGGTCAACCCTCTTCAAAATGATGGTGAAATCTTGTATCAGTGTCAGTCATGGCCATTAATGTCTCTAATGGAAGGTTGGCTCTTCAGTCTGTATTTCTGAAAAAACCATGGCAAGTTTCCCTTTTCTCTGTCTCACTTTTCCTAAATTTTCCATGGATGAAAGCTATAATGCAAAAATGTTCTGGCTAGAATGAAAATTCCAAACTCTATCATAATTTTATTAAAGTAAACATTAAAGAAAGGTACAAGGCAGTATTATTGAACATTTGGTTTTGATTTTTTTAATGTGGAAAATATAGACTAAGTAGGTACAGCTCTCCAGCCTTGGCAGATGTTCAGGGCTTGTCTTTGGCTCAGATGCATTTCATTCTACAGCAAGGCAAGACTATGTTCTCTGGAGAATCACTCCATGCTCTGCTCTAGTAAAGGTAGAACATGCAGCCACCACTGCGTCTGCCTTCCAGAAAGAAGGGTGGCAGATAAGAATGAAGGAGCTAGATAAGGTTGTTATTTGTAAGTTTTAGGCCAGAGAAAGGAGTGCAGAACCCTTTGCTTGGTTTTGAGTGACTTATTCAGTCAGCCCGTTACACAAGAATAGACTTGTAAGTGTTGAATGTTTTGGTTGAATTATTAAATGCACTTAAGCTGTCTGCTTATTTTGCTAAAGTTACTAAAGATATAAGATAGATGTAAGAAGTAAATTCACTTGACTTTTTGTGGGAGGAAAATTTTTCTTATTAGAAATTTTAAGAATTTGCTAAAGAAAAGGAAAAGGATGAATGTATAATAATAGGCTTCAAAGTTTTGCATTTTCTTTTTGTTTTTTTAATAAGTTTTTATTGGGAAAATATTGTACAGGGGGTTGCAGTTATATGAGCAAGGTAATGAGTACATTTCCTCTGGAGCATTGTTGCCTCCTCCTTTGTTTTTTCCCTACCATCCCTTCCCTCCCACCTCTTCAACTACATTCCCCACTCCCACCCCTCCCGCCTAAATTTTAAAGTTCGTTTTTCAACATAGTGTCTTCTATATCTCATTGTTGCAATGGGTCAGCCTGTATCCCTACTTAAACATTTTGTTTTTTCCCTTCCCCTCCCCAAATTATACCAACATCAAATACAGTAGAAACAGGGGTTATACCATGGGGGAGGGGCATACAAAGCAACAAAAAAATCACGTTACCTTATAAATACATTAGAAACAATAGCAAGGAAGAAAAAACCACTTGGGGTTCATTTCACTTACCTTCATCTTATCTGGTCGTATGTATATGGCTTTTGACCTTTTCTACTTGTCCCAGACATATACTAGTTATTGCAAATAAGGGAAACCATGGGACCTATGTTTCTTTGGGCCTGGCTTACTTCACTTAATATAATTTTTTCCAAGTCTTTTTTTTTTCTTTTTATGCTGGAACTCAGGGCCTGTGCACTATGCCTGAGCTCATTTGCTTAAGGGTAGGCCTCCAACACTTAAACCACAGCTCTGCTTTCAACTATTTTGTCTGTAGGTAGAGGAAGTGTCTTGAAGACTTTCCTTCACAAGCTAGCTTTTAATAGAACTTTGATCCTCAGATCTCAGCCTTCTGAGTAACTAAGATTACAGGCATGAGCCACCATCACCTGCCTTTCATTGCTTTTATAGCCCTTCTGTAAGGATACTGTAGCTATATACCATTGGATAAAATCCATCTATTTCAAACTTTCTGATCTTATTTTTACTTCTCTAGGATCAAGGGGGTTTGGGCATTGCTATCAGTGAAGAAGATACCCGTAGTGGAGTCATCATAAAGAGTTTAACGGAGCATGGGATAGCAGCTAAGGTAAGGATTTACCTTCTTTGCTGTCCTAAGAAATAAAAGTGAGAATTACTCCTGGAAAACCACTCAGATTCTTCCACATTTCTATTTAGGATGGACGACTCAAAATTGGAGATCAGATCTTGGCTGTGGATGATGAAATTGTTGTTGGCTATCCTGTTGAAAAGGTACTTTTCCACAATAAAGAAAATATCTTGGTGCAAGTCTGTGCGGGGGGGAGAGCAGCAGAAAATTAGGGCTGGGTAGCTGTACTAGATTTATTTTTCAGAAAAAGAAGAGATTATTCATATGGTCTCCAATTTTTGTTTTCTATATTCCAATCAAGGTGATGTTAATATATAGCTATTGCCTGGTAAGTTATTTAGAATTCCCTGGGTGCTTTGATAAATGTTGATTTCATTTTCTCTAGGAAATCTTGAAACTCCTAAACAATGGCTCATTTCATGTTAGGGCCAAAAGAATATTGTTTCCTTACAAATGTTTACTCCCATAAATATCTACTATACATATTACTTTGTATGCAGGTTCTAAGATTTAGCCTATAAATGTCTAGAATTTATTGGTGACAGTCTTCTCTTTGTACTTATGTTTTCAAAATTGACCCTAACAACTTATTTGGAGTGTAACTTGGCACAATTCATATATAATTGTCAAGGGTAAAAAAAAGGGTTTCTTTTCCTTTAGGGGTTAGGCTAGTAAGTAACTGTATTTCAGTTTCTACATAGGCCAATAAGAAACCTAACAGTGATTTTAAAAATAAATCAGTTTTGGTAACTGTATTAGTGGGATTCTGAGACCCATAAATCTGTTTTTTGTTTTCCATTTGCCTTGATTTCTCTGTTACAGTTTTCCTACCTTGCTTTTAATATATGCATTTCTGTGTTTCTATTTTATTAAAAATGTGTAAGCTGCTTCAAATGCTCTGTAGATTCAGAAGTGGGGAAAATTTCCTCATGTATCTAAGGTCATAGGGAATCCAGATAAATGGACAACAATGCTTAAGAAATAGAAAAGGTTGAAAATGCTATAGTTATATAAAGAAAATCTCTGGACAGAACTCAACTTAGAGTAGAAATTACACATTGCCTTAATCTAGGCATTTGGAGATACTAGAGAAAAACAACTTTCTTGGTCTCTTGCATTCAGAAAAGGAAATCATTGTATCTTCCCTCAGTGATTAATGGGATAGATTCTAGCAATACTGATGACATAAATTTGTGTGAGTCCACTGATGTGCCCTTGATTTTGTTTCTCCTTCACACCACTACTCTGCCAGTTTATTAGCCTTCTGAAGATAGCAAAGACAACAGTAAAACTGACAGTTTGTGCTGAGAATCCAGATTCCCAAGCAGCTGGTGCAGCCAATGGAGAAAAAAAGATCAGCTCCAAGCCTCCTGCAGTCCCACAGTCTGGTGCCTCTGAACTGGAACAGGAGCCCATGCGAAGTAAGGGCCAGAGTCTTGAGAGTCCTGTACATATACATATGGCACACTCAGCAGAAGGTCCTTTCTTGCAAATCAACTGCCTGCCTGTGGCTCAATGTGTCTAAAAAGGTCTTAGGGAGCCCTTTGGTGAGATGGTTCAAAGAAATGGGTTCCTGAAGTGTACATTCTAGATGGATATCTGTGTGGTATGAGTTAACTAACCATGGCACCTTAGGAAATCCATCTTCCCACTGTAGCCTTACCTTCTTTCTTGCTTATCTCTTTGCTCTCCAGAAATCTCTTGCTGATGAATTTAAAATACCATTTTGTATCTTTTCCTTTTATAACAGGAAAGTAACTTCTTTAAACCTCAGTTTTCTTATTTGTATAATGGACATAGAGTAACCTTGTGTCACAGATAGACCCAACCAGGCCTGTGACACAAGAAACTTAAAAAAAAAAAAAAAAGAGCGTTAATCATTGTCACACGTATGCTAGATATGTGTGGCTGGGGTGTTCTACAATATCATTTCAAATTAGGTGAAATAAATACATGTAGTCTGACTTCATTTTATTATTAACCTCACAGATTATGAGAAAATGGTTCAATTTATTTATTTTTGTTAAAGAAGTTGTATAAATTTCAAGGTCTATAGCATTAGGTGTGTGTGTGTGTGTGTGTGTGTGTGTGTGTGTGTGTGTGTGTGTGTGTGTGTGTGTGTGTGTGTGTGTGTGTGTGTGTGTGTGTGTGTGTGTGTGTGTGTGTGTGTGTGTGTGTGTGTGTGTGTGTGTGTGTGTGTTGGTCCTGGAGCTTGAGCTCAAGGATTGGGTGCTGTCCCTGAGCTTTTTTGTTGCTTAAAGTTAGTGCTCTACCACTTGAGCCACAACTACTTCCAGCTTTTTGGTTATTAATTGGAGATAAGGCTCCATGGACTTTGCTGCCTGGCTGGCTTCACACTTCGATCCTCAGATCTCAGCTTTCTGAGTAGCTAGAATTACACTAGAGAGTCACTGGTATCTGGCTAAGTCATTTTTTTTTTTTTACTTTTTAAAAATTACTTAAAACTGGATTTTTCTGCAACACAGAGTAAGGGAAGTCTGTCTTGAGGCACAAATTGAAATATTTAGTTTTTTTGACAAGTTTAAGAGGAACTACTAGTTTCAAACATTTATAACATTGTACAGAAAAGTCTTAAGAGTAATGCATCACTGATTAAAATAATCCTTTATGTAGAAAGTCTGCATAATTCGTTGAAATGTTAAAAAGAGTTTATGGAAATTTTCTTATTTTCAAGTTTTTATTAGTCTCTAAATAGCATTGGCTATAAACATAAAATGTTGAATGGAAACTTAACATAAAAGAAAATATCATACACCTGTCTCTGCTATTTTAGAAGCAAGAAATAGTCTGTTTCTGGTTTTCTAAAAGGAGAGCATCTTTTCCAAGGCATACGCTACTCAACAAGTGTCCTAGCTTTCCCCAAATATGCTGTTTTCTGTGTACTTTTTGTTGTACTATAAAACATATGATACTATAAGAAGACTCTCATGAAATAAAGTGTGGAATTATGTTCTTGTTTTTTTAAGTCTAGTCTTAATATCTATTCTTATAGTCTCAGCTCTGAGCTATGCATCAAGATTTTATATCAGAGTTTATAAAACATCCAGTGAGACACAAGGGGTAAAGCTACAAATGTCATGTGTATATGTGTGTTGTGTGTATGTGTGTGTACAGATATACTCAGAATTGATTACCTAAGAAGAGATTAAAGTGAGAGGAAGAAACTAAAACAAAGTTCTTCAAAGCAAGCACAATGACAAGAATTACTGATATGCTTTGATATGCGTTGTATTTTATGGTTTTTCACTGAATGTGCTTCTAACTGTGCAACATATGTCTGTTCTGAGGTTTACAAATGTTTATTTCATAGGAAGTATGTTTGGAGCCAATGAAATGTAGACTATCACATTAAAACTAGGTGTGTAATTCAACCCGCTGTTCTTCCTTCATATCCTGTCTTTTATAAAGATAAATTAAACAATTAAAAAGGTGCAGAATAACATAGAAAAATGACTACACAAATAATGTTATACCCTGCACCACATTGAATTTGATCATACTTCTTTGTTGGTAGTGGGGCTTGAATCCTGGGTCAGCTCTTCCGCACAAGGCTAGTGCTGTACCACTTGAGCAACTTCTGGCTTTTTCTGTTTAAGTGGTACTGAGGAATCAAACCCAGGGCCTCATGCATGCAAGGCAGGCACTCTAACACTGATCCACCTTCCCAGCCCCAAATTTGGTCATACTTCTTTTATAAATATAAAATAACTGAACAATAGAATGCAAATAGAAATATTTCTTCATCCCCAGTTCATCTATTAAAGACAACCTGTGTGGTGAATTTGACACATACAACTTCTAATCAATTGTCATTTGTATTTTTTTTTAAGGTTCCAGCAGGTCATCCACACCAGCGATCTTTGCTTCTGATCCTGCAACCTGCCCCATTATCCCTGGCTGTGAAACAACAATTGAGATTTCCAAAGGGCGCACGGGTCTGGGCCTAAGCATTGTTGGGGGATCTGACACACTGCTGGTGAGTACCCACCCAGAAGTACTTTTTCTTGCTTGGCAGCCTTCAGGAAACAGTGACTGGGGGGTTTCAGATGATTTTATTAAATAAAATATAAAAACTGATGAACATGTATCATTTGTTGTTATTTTAATTTATTTGGAAACTATTTACATTGGTGATTCAAATGATTACTTTCCGTAATCCATACCAACTCAAAAAAGATTGTATTACCCAGGTGATATGATCTTTAGTTTTCACAATGTTTCTGTCAGTTCCCTGGTTATTGATATATTTTTATTCCCATTTTGTGTATCAGGTTGGGTTACCCATGTAGAGAATGAGAAACTGCATACTTTGTAGACAAGATTTTCTAAATGTCACCAATACCTATAAAAACCATTTCCTTTGGGGATAGAATAGTGATGTCTTGATGTACACAGGACTTGTAAATTTTGTAAAATTGTCATGAAACTTTCCTGTCATTAGAAAAATAGAAGCTTCTTTGAGACAATTAATGAAAATTCTAATCTTACATATTTCCTTAAATTATGTGGCTTGCATACAACTCAACATGTGTAACTCTTATGGATGTACACAGTTTGGATTGCCTTTTCCGTACTGTTGCTATGGAGAATGAGACCAAGCATGAGATAAGACATGGGTATGTTGTGTTTCGGTTCTTAGGGTGCCATTATTATCCATGAAGTTTATGAAGAAGGTGCAGCATGTAAGGATGGAAGACTTTGGGCTGGAGACCAGATTTTAGAGGTACAGAATACTTGTTATTGACCTACAAAAATAATGGAGAAAGACAATGGGAATGTGTGTCTTCTTGGCTTTTTTGTTTCCCTCCCTCCATCTCTCCCTGCATCAATCTCTCTCTCCCTCCCTCCCTCCCTCCCTCCCCACCTCTATCATCCTTTTTTCCAACTTGCTCACCTGGTCCCTTGCCATCAGAGTCCTCTTTCTGTATAGGTGAATGGAATTGACTTGAGAAAAGCCACACATGATGAAGCGATCAATGTCCTGAGACAGACACCACAAAGAGTGCGGTTAACCCTCTACCGAGATGAGACCCCATACAAAGAGGAAGACGTGTGCGATGCCCTTACCATTGAGCTACAGAAGAAGCCTGGAAAAGGCCTGGGATTAAGTATTGTTGGTAAAAGGTATGACCAGAGAAGACAAACTTAGTGTGTGAAATCTTTATGGATGACTTACATTAATAGCAGTTAATAGCTGGTGTTGATTCACTCACTGAGGGGATCAGAAAAGACACTTATTTTTGAACTTTCTAAGTCAGAGTTTGAGAGATTTTTGAAGGTCTTCAATGATAAATCCATTTGAAAATTTCTGAGTGCCTCCTGTGTGCCAAAAAATACATTAGATTCTGAGCAACAAAGTTGAATAATAAGTGATACCTGAACTAAAAACAAAAAAAATCACATTCTGATGAATGGGAATTAAATATAGACTTTTAACAACTCAATCTGCTAATAACTAACTGAAATAAACTTTAGAGGAGCCACAAGGTGTAGGAGAAAGTACCAAGTGATCCTATTTTAGGGAAAATGTCCAAGAAAAAAAGTGCCTGAGTTGAGGCTGAAAGCGATAAATTGATAGTTGCTCTATTAAAGGAGATGGGGTCAACATAAAGTTGGGTGATAGTATGTATAAACGCAGTACGTACTTGTTTAAATATTTAAATTACTTGAAGAATGTTTATATGTAAGTAATACTAGCAAATACTAAGTTTCATAATCTTTTTTTTGTGGTACCATAAGCACATCATGATGATCATATACCAGATAATCAAATGAAGTCAGCACTCAATACAAAATAACTCAGGTCTGTGATGGCCCTAAGTTAATACCTGTATTCTTTAGGCATCAGTCACAATTTTCAAAGCAGAATATTTTTCTACTTGGTCAAAAATATATGAAGTTGTGAAGTATATGTTAGAATACCTTTTGGAATTAAACACTATAGCATGACCAAACCGGCACATGCTTACCTAGTTCTGCAACAACATTTCTTCTGCAACAACTAACAGACTTTTTTAAAGACAAATACTAACTTTTCATTAAAGCACAGAACTAATGTAGCATTGAATCACAATGGGAATTTGTCAGAAAAATTAGGCATTCCAATTTGGAATATGGTATTTGTATTCTGACTCTTCTGAAATGCGATACACTTAAAATGTTTGTTTTCCCATAATGGGTGGGTTAATCAGGGTACTATAAAAACTCCCAATAAACACATTTATAAGATCACTTCTTTGTTGCTTTGTATGTCCCTCCCCCATGGTATAACCCCTGCTTTCACTGTATTTGATGTTGTTGTAATTTGTGGAAGGGAAGGGAAAAAACAAATCGTTTAAATAGGGATACAGGTGGACCCATTGCAACAATGAGATGTACAAGTCGTTATGTCGAAAACAAACTTTACAACTTTGGGTGGGGAGGAGGGTTGGGGGAGGGGGTTGGGGGAGGATGAGATGGGAAGGGGAAACAAAGGAGGAGGCTACAATGCTTGATAAGAAATGTACTCATTATCTTGCCCGTGTAATTGTAACCCCTCTGTACAGTATTTTCACAATAAAAATAAAGTAAAATGAAAGGGCTGGGAAAGTGGCTCAGTGGTAGAGCACTTACCTTGCATGCCTGAGGCCCTGGGTTCAATTCCTCACCACCACATAAGCAAAAAGAAAAAAGCCGGAAGTAGCACTGTGGCTCAAGTTGTAGAGCGCTAGCCTTGAGCTGAAGAGCTGAGGGTCAGCGCCCAGGCCCAGAGTTCTGGCCCCACGACCGGACCCCCCCAAAAAAATAATAATAAAATAAAATAAAAACTCCCAATAAAAATCCCTGTTTGTCTGAGGAGAACAACATGTAAAGACGTCTAATCAACACATTTATTCCAAACGTGGGCAGGCCCAGGATCAGATGGTGTAATATGCCTTGTTTGCATGTATGTCCTTGTCAAGAATAGGTGATACAATTCATCTATTCACAGTTACTTCTATGTCTTTACAGGGGGTAGACAGGGTTGTTCGTTTTCAGTTTATGAAAAGATATAAATAAAGTTAGTGGTTGTTTATTTTAAATAAATCTATGAAAGTTAACTGTAAGGTTATAGTTCTGGTTTGAGATGCCTATCTGCTATTTATTTTTGATCATATAAATGGTCTACATAACCACAAGCCAATATTCTTTTCTGTCCTTATTGTGGTATGACAACAACAGATTTCGTACCAGTGATTGACTTGAAGTTACCATTTACTAGCCATACAGCCCATATACTGTGGTTAGAACTGGCCACTTCTGCTCACAGTGTATTTAATGAAGAAGTATTCTTAGGAAAGATCTTTTCCATCTGTTAAAGGCCATAGACATAAGCCTACACTTTATTATAAAGTATAGTCTTACGTTGCCAAAACATTGCTCAAAACAATAAAACTATTGGAAAAACACATCAGTTTTTCATTATAAGAGGTTGGCTTTTATTAAATAATCATTTCATGAAAGCTGAGAGAAAATGATAATGTTGAAACTTAAAATTGTTTTCAGAAATGACACTGGGGTGTTTGTGTCCGACATTGTCAAAGGAGGAATTGCAGATGCTGATGGAAGACTGATGCAGGGAGACCAGATACTGACTGTGAATGGAGAAGATGTCCGTAATGCCACTCAGGAAGCCGTTGCTGCTTTGCTAAAGGTAAAAATAAAATGCCAAAAACTATGTACTGGGAATAGGGCTCAAATGGTAGAGCCCTTGTCTGTCATGCATGAGACTCTGGGCTTAAACCTCAGTATAAGAGGGGAAGGAGTGGTGGAAGTGGGGTCTCTGGAAGGAAAGAAGGAGGGTGGGTAGGCAGGAAGGAAGGAAGGGAGGGAGGAAGGAAGGGAGGGAGGGAAGGAAGGAAGGAAGGAAGGAAGGAAGGAAGGAAGGAAGGAAGGAAGGAAGGAAGGAAGGAAATTTTATGGAAGAAGAAATTTATTATTTATTTATAATTTATTATTGAGCTACTATTTCAATCTATTTAAAGAGTCATCACCAAGTGTATTTATGGTACCATATTTCAATGACTAAATTCTAAATAGTAAATTTTTATAATAGTGGTAGTAGGAATTATAAACTGAGTATCTGGGGCTGGGAAGTTGGCTCAGTGGTAGAGTGCTTGCCTTGCATGCATGAGGCCCTGGGTTTGATTCCTCAGCACCACATAAGCAGAAAAAAGCCAGAAGTATGCTGTGGCTCAAGTGGTAGGGCACTAGCCTTGAGCTGAAGAGCTGAGGGACAGCGCCCAGGCCCAGAGTTCAGGCCCACGACCGGACCCAAAAAAAAAAAAGAAAAGAAAAGAAAAGAAAAACATATTCAAACCACAAAAATCTCACTATGTTCTTCCATATTTAATACTGGATTTATTTTTTGGACCTCGTTTAGATGAAGACTCACCTTCAGCATGACTACTTTTTGAAATAGGACTAAGCAAAAATTCTCAATATGGGAAGGTGATAGGAAGCAGGAAGGGCACCTGTGAAGATCATGTTTTCTGGACTTTCCTGTGTCAGCCCCTTCCTTAACTACCACCTAGTACAGCAGAGTTAACACCTTTATGAGTGATGATGAATAATGTGTAATGTAATAGAATGATTTTTTGTTTTATGATCCATAGAATGTTTACTCCCTCCCATATCCCGACAGGTCTTTCTGAGCTTATGTAAGTTTTATACCATGAAATGTATTTCCAAAATATAAATAATAAAGCCACCAACTCTGAAGGATAGAGATAAGTTATAAAGTACAAAATAGTCACCTAACTACAGAAAACCTGGGATTATAGACATATT
The DNA here is from genome assembly GCF_024711535.1 of Dipodomys merriami. Lineage (NCBI taxonomy): Eukaryota > Metazoa > Chordata > Mammalia > Rodentia > Heteromyidae > Dipodomys > Dipodomys merriami. The sequence goes on from NW_027203604.1 coordinate 2,043,342, forward strand.
TATTTCTTATTAGGGAATGTCCAGTTTCTAGACAGGATTTACCTTACTCTAAGTGAGTGCATGCATACACACAAACATTTCACACACACATAGACACATACTTTAATTAGGCAATGCTGTGTACTTGTGTTTTTAGCTTACCATTTTTGGACATGAAAAATTGTAATTTGATATTGACTAAAACACCTTCAACCTCAGCTAATGCCTATGTCCTAGATACTGGTTAACAGGAGCTCATGTGTTGGTTCTTTAGCTGTGATCAAGCTGTTGGTGTGTGATGTTAGAGGGAGTCTCTTAGTGGTTGGTTTCATGAGGTTAAGTTCCACATGACACTCTTGTTATTAACTCTATGGTTAGGAAAGGACCTGACATATGAATACATGTGTAGATTTACTTATTAATACATCATACATTTGCCAGTCATTCTTAAAGATTCCAGGTGTCAAAGTAATCAGAATTCTTTATGGAGGAATAACTTCCTTTTGGAGATAAAACCAATTGTTAGCTGTATAAGATTGATATTATATTAAAGAACTGGAGAAGAAAGTATTAAGATAGATAATTTTAAGATCAGTTAATCCAACCATTTTAAAAACCAGTTTGGCAGTAGATTAGAATCTTAGGTATTTGTGGTTGCATGTTTGGTTTTTCTCTTTTTTTTTTCTTGTTTTGGCTTAGTAATTCTCCAGTTAAAAATTGTACATAAAGCGGGCACTGGTGGCACACTCCTGTAATCCTAGGTACTCAGGATGCTGAGATCTGAGAATCACAGTTGGAAACCCAGCCTGGACAGAACAGTCCCCATGGGATTCCTGTTTCCAGTTAACCACTCAAAAACCAGAAGTGGCACTGTGGTTCCAGTGGTAGAGCACTAGCCTTGAGCACGAAGAGGCTCAGGAATGGCCCTGAATTCAGGTTCCACAACCAAGAAAAAAAGAAAAAGTTGTTCATAGTACCACAAGAGTGCTGGTAGATCACACCTGTAATCTTAGCCATTCAGGAGTCTGAAATTCCTGAAGGTTCTAATTTAACCAGCTCAGACAGAAAAGTGTGAGAATACAGTTCCAAAGCAACAAGCAAAAGTGGAGTTGTGGCCCAAGTGATAGGACTATCTGAATGAGCATAGCAACTGAGGAAGTTTGAGGTCCTAGTTTAAACTCTAGTTTAAACTCTAGTTTAAACTCTAGTACTGGCAAAAAAAAAAGGGGGGGCAGGGGAGGCATAACTAAACCTTGGCATACTTAATTTATGCACATATTTTTCATTGAAGGGTTATTTGCAATAATAGGAGAATTCAAAGCAATTGACAGATTCATAAACTTTGGTTTTCTTTGGGGGGGGTGAGGTCCAGTTGTGGGGCCTGAACTCTGGGCCTGGGCGCTGGTCCTCAGCTCTTCAGTTCAAGAGCGCTCTACCACTTGAGCCACAGTGCCACTTCTGGCTTTTTTTTTAATTTTCTGCTTATGTGGTGCTGAGGAATCGAACCCAGGGCCTCATTCATGCAAGGCAAGCGCTCTACACTGAGCCACCTTCCCAGCCCTTTGGTGTATATTTTAATGTGGCCTGACAAACATGTAGCTGCTTAGAATGATGTTCATAACAAGTACTAATATGAAAAAAATAGATTATCATTGGGGAAGATGTGACAAAAACTTTAATTTACTGTGTCAAACTGCTACATAAAATAAAATCTTAAAATTTTGTCACAATTATGAGGCCATTGTTGCAATTATCCTCCATTTCTATACTTCATTTCATTTTAATTATTTTGATAATAGTGAATGACTTTTATCCTGGTAATATTACCTTACATGGTTCTTTTCCCCTTAGAACATTAAAAGCAATGAATTGTAACCATATGAAAACAATCAGTGGTGAGTAATTAATATGTGGACTGGTTAGCCTCTGTCTTATACAAGTTGAAAACATGGCCTAGTCCAAGAAGAGTTTAGGTTTAGGGCCACTAATACCAGGAACCAACAAAACAAAATCCCATATCAGTCAAGTATTGGCCTTTAGAATTTGTTTCATGTCCAACACAGTTCAATACTATACTTCCCTTTAGGTATACAGTACTTCCCTCTATTAGATCAGCTTAGTAATGCGATAGCCTGATGTTTATCTTACTATTACTCTGTCCTGCATAATAATATTTACATATCACAGCATCCTATATTGCTTACATTTTTTTTTTTTTTGTCAGTCGTGGGGCTTGAGCTCTGGGCTTGAGCACTGTCCCTGCGCTCTTCAGCTCAAGGCAAGCGCTCTACTGCTTGAGCCACAGCACCACTTCTGGTTTTCTGGTGGTTTATTGGAGATAAGAGTCTCACAGACTTCCCTGCCCAGGCTGGCTTTGAACCACAATCTCAGATCTCAGCCTCCTGAGTAGTTAGGATTATAGGCATGAGCTACTGGCACCTGGCTTATTGCTTACATTTGAAAATATTAAGAATAACAAATGTATGAAGGCTGGACATCATTATGTTACCCAATTAGTAAATCATAGACTAAATTTAAACAAGTGAGTCTGACTGTAAAAGCTCAAGATCTCAAATACTGCACCATGCTACTTTCAGTTTTTGGCTACATGGAATTTCTTGCCTACCTGTGGTAAAGGATTTTAGTGAAATTGTACTGATATTATTTTGTATATTTAGCAATATTTAACTACCGTGTAGAAGTTTGCCAAGCTACAATATGGCAACAGAGGCTTTGCCCAGTTATTCAAGTACTTCATCTAATAAAGACAAAACAAATTGTGATGGTGCTTTTATTGTTTTTATTTATTTTTAAACCCTGAGTTATTCAGTTCTTTCAGCCTTTCTAAGTACATTTTGTAACAGATTGTTCCATTCTCAATTTCTCTTTACCTTGGTAGAAATAATCTCTAGAAATTATTGGCATACTCATACAGACACAGAGATTGCTTACTTTTAAAGTTCTTTAGAAAGCCATTTTCCACAAAGGATCAAAGGTATCCTTTACTACAGAAATTCCAAAAGAAAGATGCCTTAAAAAGCTTAGCCTATTCCTAGCTACTCAGAAGGCTAAGATGAGAATCATGGCTGAAAGCCAAGCCAGGCTGACAAATCCATGAAACTCTTATCTCCAACTGACTACCAAAAATCCAGAAGTGGAGCTGTGGCTAAAGTAGTAGAGCACCAGATTTCAGTGAAGAAAACAAGGGAGAGTGCTTGGCCCCAAACTGGCACAGACTTACACAAATAATAGCTCAAACTCAAAGAGTTGAATGTTTTCTTAAAGGTGATTATGAATTTTATTCAATCATTTCTGTAAAACCACCACTCCACAGTGTTCCTTAGGCACAGTGACCCTGGAAGTTGGTAGAATGAAAGCTGGCCCATTTCATTCAGAGAGGAGGCCTTCTCAAAGTAGCCAGGTGAGTAGCTATTATTAACTTGTTTCATTATCACCATTTGTTTCTTGTTACCTAATGCTGAAGTTTCTATGTTTTAATATTTACATGATTTGTTTAAATTTAGAGATTCGCTTGAGTGAAATTGTGAAAAGTCCCTAAATTTTAAGTAGGTTATAACCAACTTCATTTAGTTTCAATTTACTTATGACATTGGAAAAATTGTTCCTTAACAAGAAAAACAAAACCAGTGACAAGTAAATTTAAATTGGACTTCAAATTATCCATTGCCACTGTTGTGAAGCAGTGTTTCTGTCTAGACACAATAATACAATTGGATTCAGATATAAATGATACTTAGGGGGAATTATCTCCTAACTTTTCTGAAAGAATTCTGTGTTTGTAGGTGAGTGAAGGCAGCCTGTCATCTTTCACTGTTCCTCTGCCTGGAATAAGTACATCAGAGACACCAGAAAGTAGCTCAAAGAAGAATGCATGTAAGCTTGCTATACTATTTTTCAAGATTGCTTCAGTATTTGCAGTATGCCTTACTTGTCTGAATTTTGGCTGTCAACAGGATTCCTCCAACACACACACACACACTCTCTCTCTCTCTCTCTCTCTCTCTCTCTCTCTCTCTCTCTCTCTCTCTCTCTCTCTCTCTCTCTGTCTCTGTCTCTGTCTCTGTCTCTGTCTCTGTCTCTGTCTCTCTCTCTCTCTCTCTCTCTCTCTCTCTCTCTCTCTCTCTCTCCTCCATGTCCTAATATACTAGGTATAAAAGCTTGTATTCACCAAAAATCTGAGCAATCTACAGTTGTGCCTACAAACATTATCATCAAGTTTCTGTCGTATTTTTCTTACCAAGCAAATTGATTTATTTTATTACTTTTCTTTGTTTAGTGTAATTGCCAATAAATCAAAAAATGCCATTAGTTGAAAATTTGAGAAAATGAATGCATCCTCTTGTGTTTTAATTACATGAAACCAAGATGCAGAAGGTGTTTTGGCTTAGTTGCATAGGTTTAGAGATGTTCAAATAGAAGAAGCTAACCATATGGCAGTGTTTGCAGTGTGACTAATATTGCAGAAATTTAGGCACTGAAGTCTATGGGTTGTTTCAATGCATCCATGACTTTATTCCTCTCAGCTGCACCCATATCTTTCCATTCAGAGCACATTCTGTCCTTGACTCATTCTAAGTGGATTATAAAGTTATATAATCAATACTTAAAATGAGAAGAAATGAGATGGCCTGTAAAACTGGAGAAGTACGTGACAGAGATCTAATCATGTGTATTGTTGGTAACAATTCTTCCTTTTAAAAATAAAAACAAAAGATGGTATATGTTTAATCCCATCTACCTCCATGTATTTACTAAAATTTTAATGATAAAAAATGCTTTCATAATTATATTTTATCTTCTTTGCCTTTACAGCAGCATCTGAAATACAGGGATTAAGAACAGTTGAAATAAAAAAGGTAAGCTGGTATCTTCCATGACATCTTGTTTTGTATTTTCCTATTAACAATCTTACTGTTTTATAGTACTCATCTGAAAAACTACATATGCTGATTATATACTGTGGAAATTGTACAATGTAATCTTTGCTGAATTTCCTAGGCATGATAGCACATTTGAAAGCTCACTTTGTGTGTATGTATATAGATATAGATATAGATATATAAAACATATATACACAGGGAATATATATGTTATACATACATTCAGTGATTTATATAATGTATATTATATATTACCAAAAATAATATTAAATGCACTTGAACTAATTCCCTTGCCTTTCACGTCTCATATTGGTCAATAAGCTTTGACTTCAACATGCATTTTCCAGTTCTTCTCAAACAATTCCACAAAAGCCATGTACAAGGGGGAAACTGAAAGAGGCTATGAGTTATTGAGCCTTTACTGTGTCCTGAGCAATCTTCCAGAGACTGCACATTATGATGCACTGATCAGCTCACTGCAGCTCTCTCAGATGCTCTTTTACCTCTGTTTTATAAAGGAGAAACAGTAGCTGATGGGGAAGAGTGGATATTTGTAAGTGGAGCTTCTGGATTTGAGCACAGGCTTCTCTGATTCTCAAACATGGGGTCTTTCTCACTTCACAAGTTCATTTTCTTTTCATCAGACCCACAGTATGATTGCTTTTTCTTGTGTCCTGATTGTTTTTGCTTCCTGAACAGATATTTACCTTCCTAAATCATACAAAGAACCTGTGTCAAATAAAAAAATTCTTTTATAAATTAGTTAGGGTGTTTTTAGCTGCATTTTCTACTCTCCCATCTAGAAGATCAGAATGGATGATGGATTATTATTGTGCCAAAGAGTAAACAGAATGTCAGTTAAAAATACCACTTTGACCAAAATCTATGTTTTTCATGCAGGGGCCTACTGATTCACTGGGGATCAGCATTGCTGGAGGAGTGGGCAGCCCTCTAGGGGATGTTCCAATATTTATTGCAATGATGCACCCAAACGGTGTGGCAGCTCAGACGCAAAAGCTCAGAGTAAGTTTTTCCAATAATCATGGTAGCCTAACAAATGGAGTGAACTTGGTTTTCTAAACCCTTTCACTCTGGAAAACTTGCTGCAAGGCAGTTTCAAATTTGAATATCTCTTTTTATGTCAGCTAATTAAGACACACCAGGACTTGCTTTAAGTAAAGGATAAAGAATATTAAGAAAAAAGAAGAGAAAATGGTGTTTAATGCAAATTTGAAAGTAAATGAAATGAGGAAGTTTGTAATTGATTCAGTATATTTTTGTTATATGCTTAAAATTCATTGGAGCCACTAGGGGAGTAGGGAAAGAGAAAGTGATACAGAAGGTTATTCTAATTAAAATGTAATTATATACAAGTCTGCAATTGAAAAAAAAATCTGTGAAACCAGTTTAATGAAAATAAAGTATTTCAGACAACTCGATGAAGTGAAACTTTTTCATTGGCTTAAATTCTGACTTTATTAAGTTGAAAAGTATCATTTATTTTCATTTGATTACAAATGCTGCCGAAGCTTAATGTAAACATGACTTCGAATCTTGTAAAACTACTCAAAACTTGCTTCAAGGCAGAGAGATTCCACAGAGCTGGAGTAATACGATGGAACTCATGCTAACTGCCCAGCTTCAGTCATATAATCATTGTTTTAAACTACCCAGTCTTCTTAAAGTAGAATCCCCACAGCCTTCTACCTCAAGTGAGGTCTCCAAACATGACTATTTTACTTTAAATGTCCTCTAGGTTGAATATGAGTCAGTGTCTTTTGATTTCTAAATTTATGGCTGACTCTTAAAAACTGATTGAACACATGCCACAGGGGTCGACACACTTTTCTGTAAGGACAGATAGTGACTGTTTGGCTCCGTGGGACAACCATATACTCTGTTAGTCTGTTGCAACTGCTCAGCTTTGACTTGTGAAATAGACAAATAAACACAGCTGTCTTCCAACCAGGCTTCTATTAACCAAAGAAGGCAGTAGGCCAGATTTTACCTATGTATCTTAATTTGCCAGCCCCTAACTTATGGTCACATCTAACAATTATAGTGACAATATGCAGGTAAATTCTGCTTTCCAAATAACACTGATATTTTATTATTTTAATAGAAATGGTAACTTACCTAGGAGAGACTGGAAGATAATTTTACCCTCTCCCATCCTGAAAACTAGAAATCTTTTATGCACCACTTCTTTTTTGTGGCTCTCTCTTAGACTTCTTGGTCTTCGGAGTTGCTGGTGGCAGTTGAAATGTGTTGTGAGCAGAAGAGAAGGAAATGCCACTCTAGTGTCAGAGTCCCACTCTGAGTTAGCAGATGCCTATTTCTTTCTTTCTATCTCTCTCTCTTACAGGTTGGTGATCGGATTGTCACTATATGTGGGACATCCACAGAAGGAATGACTCACACTCAAGCAGTCAGTTTACTGAAAAATGCCTCAGGCTCCATTGAAGTACAGGTAAAGTTTTAATCCCAAGCACTGTTCAGAATACAGGTTACTTGAGGATACATGAGCTTTGATCTTCAAGCAGTAAAACATATTCAGTCTCCTGCTATTATTTATTGAATAGATTCCTTGCGCATAAATGATTAGAGCTACAAAAATATGTATGATACATGTTCAGTAACATTTTTATCCTGATGTATTTACTGTTTCATACATTTTTATGTCTAAAGTGGAGAAACATAGGCCTTAGCAGTGAATGATTAATTGCTGCAATTGTAAAGATTGTGAATGAGTAGCTTATAATTAAAGATCTTTAAAAAAAAAAGTAATTGCACATGAGACCATGTTTTAAATCCATCTAAGAACCCTGTAGAATTGGATTAAAATATGTTTACTGTCTGCACAGTTACACACCCTCTGAAGCTTGTGAAATTTCTTTCTCAAAAGTTATATTTTAATCATTCCTGGTATTAAGTAGACAGGTAAATACACATCTTAGTTCAAATACTGTTTTGGAGAGAATGGCTGGTATCGCCCTAACCATATGCACATGAGGTTTTTCCTTTACCCTTTCCCTGTGTGCAGGTGGTTGCTGGAGGCGATGTGAGCGTGGTCACAGGGCATCAGCAGGAGCCTGTCAATTCAAGTCTTTCTTTCACTGGACTCACGTCAAGCAGTATATTTCAGGATGATTTAGGGTGAGCTCAGATTTTATGATCAGTATATTATCATCTATTATTTCTGAGTCACATCTTCCTGACTGACAGTTGCATTCTAGCACTCATATAAAGGTAAAACAATAGGAGATGAAGTATGAAATATAAAAGCCAAGAGCTTGTAACTGTCTGATAACCATAACATGTATTTAGCTAATCCAAAATACATAGGTACGTGCAGATAGGCTTTTTCATATTCTACTCTCCTTCCCACATTCACAGCTCTGGTTTTTGGAGAGAACGTTTTACCCTCACACCACCCTGCGTGACATAGAATAACTCAAATTCATACTTTAATTTTTTCCCAGCATTGTAATTAAATTATTCATTTAATGAAATGTTATCCTTTTGATTGGAAGTATTCATTATATGGATAACAACCCTGAGTATAAAAAGCATTAGAAAATAGGAAGAATGAAGAGAAGCATATGAGAATTTTATAATTTGATGAAGCTTTTACTATGCTTGCCATTGATTTTTCTCTCTGACCTTGGGATGCTTGCATTTATGACTTTTTTTGTTATAGTCTTCTGAACTTTAGCCCTCTTTAAATAAACTGGGTAAAGAAAGATCTTTCTGGGCCATGAGAAATATGCTGTATGTTAGTTTAAGGCAACTAAAAATGAGTAATGTAATTACTAAGTAAGATCATATTAGATTATGTAAATTTCAAATACTGACAATTTAAGCAGCACCCAATTACCCATAATATACTCCTTAGCAGTAATGTAGAAATGTCTGCTAGCTCTAGGGAGATGTCAGATACTGTGCAATTCACAGGTTCATTTATATGTATGCATATAGGTGTGAGTATATGTAAGTATATACATATATGGGATTATAATATACTTTGATTTCCAAACCTCTTTTTACCTACCCTTTCTTCTAGACCTCCGCAGTGTAAATCTATTAGCCTAGACCGAGGACCAGATGGCTTAGGCTTCAGCATAGTAGGAGGATATGGCAGCCCTCATGGAGACTTACCCATTTATGTTAAAACTGTGTTTGCAAAGGTGAGCTTGCAAATTTTAACCATTATCTTCCCTGTTAAACATTCATTAACAGTGGTCAGCAGCTGGCTTGTTAGCTTATGCCTGATGTAATGCCAGTTGATCTTTTGCTTTCTAAACTCCCTACAGGATCAAGTCATTGAATATTTATGTCCAGTTTGAGGTTTAGTTATGTTTAAAAGAAAATAGACTCAAATTGAAGCTCCACAGACACTTCTAGCAACATGTGTAAAAGTATTAATGAACTGAAATAGTAAATCTGTTCTTTCATTTTGTTAACAAGTTATACATGATTGTCTTTTGGAAAATAGAACTTTTAAAATATGTACATTGTAAAGCAATAGCATTTTGTTTCTTCTACATTTTCTGTGAGTATGAAGTAGTCAAGAGAAGCTGGACATTGTGGCTCACGCCTATAATCTTAGCTACTCACAGGCTGAGATCAGAAAGATGGCCATTCAAGGCTCTCACAGGCTGGAAAGAATAAGTTTACAAGAATATATTTCAGCATAGTAATCTGGGTGTTGGTAGTGTGCATCTCAGCTACAGTGAGAAATGTGGATTGTAGTCCAGACCAGCTTGGACAAGAAAATAAAAATAACAGGTTCAAAAAGGGCCCGTGGCATGCTCATTGGTAGAGAACCTGCCTAACAAGACCTTGGTATGGTACAAGAAGTAAAAAAAAACCACATATATACATATATATATATACACACATACATAACTACATAGTTAATACATAAATAAACAGGAAAATAAATAAATAAATTAATAAATAAATAAAATAAATTAATAAATAAACAGGAAAACATACAACAAAGGGGCCCATCAGCTGCACTGGACATAGATGAAAATGAACTAAACCCAAAGACAGTGATGGGAAGGGAGGAATGAGAAGGAAAGAGGGAACAGCTTATACTAAGCAAAAGGAAAAAAATGTAAATATCACCTGATATGGAAGAAATAATTGTATTGTCAAAGCTCATAGAATTCACAAACGTTATGGACCATAATAAAGACAATTTGCCTTGTGAAGGTTAAAATGTGTTTGTGACTTTAACTATCACTATTCCACAATACTGTGAAATATGTGAAATTTATGTAATCAACTAATTTCAATTGAAAAGAAAAGTGAGAGAAGGGGTGGTTAGGAGTGATGGGCAACAATGTTATCACTTTGTATTCATATGCTGTTTTGTAGAATGGGAACTTCTTTGTACAACCACTTAAACATAATAGAAAAATTTTTTAAATATAAAAATACATAAAATGCAGAACACTTATCTTACAAGTTTCATTTCATTGGATATAGGAGAAAAATACTAATAAATATAGTATCCAGAAGCTCTATAATCTATAATATATCAGCTATTTTCAAGAGATTTCATGCTAAAATAAACATTTATATATACTTATAATCATCTAGTTATATAGTAACTTAATCCATCATAAGAATGTTTAGAATTTTTTAAAAATGTTTAGAATAAAGTTATAATAACACTAAAGATGTTACTAAAATAATCTCAACCCATGTAAATGATATGCTGTTGACATGTATTTTAGGAGCTACAAAATTGAACAATATTTCCTGAAGAAGAAAATCTAGAATCTCAAAATTTGATAGTATCAGAAAACAAACTTAGCCAGGTACTAGTGGCTCATGCTTGTAATCCTAGTCACTCAATAGGCTGAGAGCTGAGGACCACAGTTCAAAGCCAGCCTAAGCAAGAAAGTCTGTGAGACTCTTATTTCCAATAAACTACTCAAAAAAGCTGGAAGTGGTGCTGTGGCTCAAATGATAGAGCACTAGCCTTGAGCAAAAAAAGCTCTGGGACAGAGTCCAGGCCCAGAGGTCAAGCCCTGGATTGGCAAAAAACAACAACAACAACAACAAAAAACCCAACACTTTATGTCAAACCTGGTTAAAGATTCAAAACATTAGTACTGTACAAACAAATCAATAATTTGAATTTTTTAATCAGTAGAAGTTTCATTCTATTATTCTGGAAAAAATAGTTCTGTTTTCAACCAATTTAAAGTGTTAATGCTTAAATCAAGCTGGCTGTAGGCTTAATTTATGAAAATTTTAACAAGCTATTGGAATGTCAAAAATGCAAGCAGCATTCGCCGGTAGTAAGAGTCAAGCAGTTCTTTTCCTCAGCCTAGGAACAGTTTATTTAAGGAATAGTAGTTAGAACATATTTTAGGAATTGCATTATTATATACTACTCATTAATTTTTCTGTATTCTTAATCCTATATTTAATTGCATAATTATCTTCTGTAAGTATGCCTTAAGAGAGTAAAGTCTGTGTTAATCTTTGTGTCCATAGAAATACGCAGTAACTGGTTTGGGTATTCACTTTGCTTAGAGCTACACTTCCAGCCCCAGTGATGGGTTTGAAAATCATCTCTTGTGTCTTATCCTGGCCTGGTTGACATTCACTATGGCTTTATGTTTCTGTAAACCTTTGAGGGTTGTAACCCTCATGCTTTGTCTTAGGAAACTGCTTTTGTTCATACTTAATCATTTGACTTTCTGTAAGTCTTCTTTACAAGGTAGAAAATCTGGATGCTATGAAATCATTCCTGTTAGGAAATTCTTAAATATTCTGTATTAATTTGAGTTTCTACCAACTAATGTTTTAATCCCCCCCAATCCAGCTAATATTCTGACTGCTTAATTATCTCCCAAATCGAAATCTCTGCTTAAAACCATTTAGAAACCAGGCACAGACAGCTTCCTGTAATTCTATTTACTTAAGAGGCTGAGATCTGAAGATTGTGGTTTGAAACTAACCCAGGAAGCAGGGTCTATGAGTCTTTTGCCTCCAATAACCAGCAAAAAGCTGAAAGTGGAGCTGTAGCTCAAATGGTAGAAGCACCAACCTCAAATGCAAAAGCTAAGGGACAACACCCAGGCCCCGAGTTCAAGTTCCAGTACTGGCACCAAAATAATAAATAAATAAACAAACAAACAAAAGTAAGGCTTCTTTTATGCATGTTCATTATTGCTTAGTAGCTATGGAGTACCAGAATGTTATATATGCATGAAAGCAATTTACATAAATATATATATATATATATTGTGTGTGTGTGTGTGTGTGTGTGTGTGTGTGTGTGTGTGTGTGTGTGTTAAGTGTAGCTGTAATTCTGCATACAAGTCTGCTTTATAATTGCAGGGAGCAGCCTCTGAAGATGGCCGTCTAAAAAGAGGTGATCAGATCATTGCTGTCAATGGGCAGAGTCTAGAAGGGGTAACCCATGAAGAAGCTGTGGCCATCCTTAAACGGACAAAGGGCACTGTCACATTGATGGTACTTTCCTGAATTGACTACCACAACTGAACCAATCCAACACATTTGTCACCTCCCACTGTTAGGGGACTGGTGCTGGTCTTTTTTTTTTTTGTGTGACCATACTGTACAGAGGGGTTACAATTACATGGGCAAGATAATGCATACATTTCTTATTGTAGATGATATTTCTTATGCTTTAGTCATGGGCCTTCAAAATAGTAGAGGAAAAAAATAATAAGGTTGTTTTCCAAGTATGGAAATAGTTACTCCACTGATAACTCAAAGTCATTTTTCTTTTCTCCTTGCTTCCTGTGAAGCTAAGCTCAAAGAAAGGAATTGTTGCATAGGTTTTCCATTAAAGCTATTGCTTTGTATTTACATGTACATAAATTATTGTGTGCTCATCTTGGTAGTAGAGAGAGAAAAGGTAATTCTAAAGCTAGCTAAGAGAAGTGGCTATTAGGATGAGAAATGAAAACAATGGGGAAAATGTTGGGTAGTTTTATAAAAATGCCTCAATTTGGCAATCCAACTATCTTCCTTACTGCAAACTTTAAAAATCATATTCAAAAATTCAAATGCCCTTTTATCAGCTTTAAGTATTGCCTGTTACAAAAAATTACTTCTCCCTACTTCTGACACACTTCTTTTCTGCTAAAATTAGTTTCTATGATTGAAGGACTGGTGAATATATGAACTTTTCCTAATTTTGTCTAGAAAAAAATATTTAATTTACAAGTGGATGTTTATTTTTGTTTTTTAACCTGTTATAAAGTATTTTCATACTGCTGTAAGTAAATGAAGATGCTACTCCATGTTGACAATGGGTTTTCTAGAAAGTAAGGATGCTAAACATGGAGGAACATGGGAGCCAAGATCTTGGAGTGCTGATGTTAACAACTGAGATAACCCTGAAAATGTGTTCATATGTTGTGTAATTGTTTTTCAATTAGTATTGATCTTAATGACAGACGAAAAAACAATGTGTTAGTTATTACTTTGGTTGTATGTGATTAGTGAGTTGATAGAAAAATGAACAGAATTAACATAACTTCATTTGATTGCCTTATATTAACGTTTATAATACAATAGTTTAAGACTAAGAGAGACAGATGGAGCTGTTTATTGAGACAACTGGCAAGATATTATCATGTGTTCATTCCCATTTTAGAGCGTGAAACTCCTACATTAGAATATATAAAGTTGCTTTAAATATTATCTATATTTGTAACAGAAGTAGTGTACAGATATTTTATTACAGCATTTTTGTGTAAATGCAGGATTAAATTCAATAAATAAGTTTCAGTGCACACAAATTGGAGCCTTTTTTATTCCTTCCATTTTTGCTTGGGGAAAAGCTTTATAATATTGTTTAATGTTTTTTTTGTTTAAAATTGCTTTTCATCGTATCTAACCATAGATGAAATTAGAAGAATTTGGGGTTATTCAAAAAAGCTCAATTTTTTTCCCTTCCACAGAGTTTTCTAACAGCAAAGATTTAAACACTTCCTGTAAAATAATGGAAGATTATATTGTAGGAGACACATGGTATATTTTTCTGTGTTGCTATTAATGCAGTAATAATCAAATCATTCTGAGGCTGGTAAGGAGCAAAGGTAAATCAGATGGAAAAAGCATAATAAATATATCACTCCTCATATGAACAGATATGAATCTCTATCATAGTACATAATATATATTAATGTATTCATATGTGATACTTATCAAAGTTACCAAATATGTGATGTATCCTGTATACTTAAATGTGAATATATGTGATATATATGAATGTGATTATATATGTGACATATTCATATATAAGACAATCTCAATACTGCTTGAAGGAAGTCAACCAATCAAATTAACGTTATCACTCCACATATATGGCACAAATACATATACATGATATATATATAAATATGTGATATATGTATGTGAATATAGGATATATGTATATTAATATGTGGCATACATGAATATATGATATATTTATGTTAATATATTCATATATATGACATTCCATCAATATTATTTGGGGGAAAGTCAACCAAACTAAGGTTTCACTATATATGAGAATACCCCAATAAGTAGCCATCCTTGTTTAATAGTGGTCTCCTAAAATTCATGTGTACCTGGAATCACAGAATGTGCCATTTGTGAATAGGATATTTGCAGGATATATATTAGTTAAGATTGTATTAGGTTCACATGGATTCTGTCCTGTAACTGGTTTCCTCATAAGAAACAATTGAGATATGGAGCCCAAGGAGAGTTCACATGAATTGCAGAGTAAGAACAAGCCAAAGTAAACTGTACTGTAGAAGCAAGTTTTCCCTAGGCCCTTTTCAGATTTCTGCTTCCAGAACTGTGAAGGAATACATTTCTGTTCTTTTAAGTCACTAGTTGGTGATACCTTGTTTCAGAAAGACAGTGGGTTGCTCCAAAATTCAATACAATGGTTCCATTAAATACTACAGATTTCTGATACTGTTTCTCAACACTTCAAAAGGATAGCGATAATGAAGTGTTTTATTTCAGCACTTACTGATTCATAGCAGCAGGAGTAGTAAGGAAAGTAGCAAATCTGCCACCCATGAAAGCCACAAGCCTGTAATCCCAGCTACTCAGGAGGTAAAGAAGGAGGATCAGCAGCTGGCCCCTAATGGCACACACCTATAATCCTAACTATTCAGGATCTCGGACCTGAAGGATCACAATTCAAAGTCAGTCTCATCAGAAAAGTCTATGAGACTCTTATCTCCAATTAACCAGCAAAAAGTATGGACTAGAGGTATGGCTCAGCTAGCTATTTTATTGTCTGAATGCCATGTAATAATGTGCCGCTCCTCTGGGATCTCAGACAGTATGAAGGGGAGATGAAGGGGTACTTTGGGGAAGATAAGAGTAGCTAGAAACTTTCCTTTGGGGTTGTAGGAATGTTGAAACTGTCATCATCTGCTTTCAGCAGCCATGTGTGTTGTTGCAGGTGCTTGACAGATATACTGGAATGCATTTGATTGGTGCAAAGATGTTTCTCAACTCTGTCTCCTAGGAATTAATGTTTTAACTTCCCTCCCCTTTAAATGAAGCTATTTATGAGGCTGAGTGGACCTCCATGACCTCAAGATGAAAAATAATTGTTGCTATCAAGAAAATTTCTGAATAATGGAGTGTGAAAACTAGACGGGAAAGGTGTTTTTGAAGTGATTTTTGTTTACTTTACATCTGTTTCTTATCCCTCAAAATACAAATACTCCACTTCAAAGTGTTTATTACTATGATCATTTTCATTGTCATCCAACTACTGTAAGTTCAGTAGCAGCACTAAAAGGAATTCTGTCAAGAATGCAAATCTCAGAATTATCCCACTGAATAGATTGAAAGTTTTCAAAAGTGTGGTACCATCAGAAGACAATCTTAGACTCCTTCTAGGAACAAACTTCAACTTGTTCTTTTTCTTTTCTTTTTTATTTTTTGCTGGTAGTGGGGCCTGAACTCTGGGTCTGGGCGCTGTCCCTCAGCTCTTCAGCTCAAGGCTAACACTCTACCACTTGAGCCACAGTGTGACTTCTGGCTTTTTCTGCTTATGTGGTACTGAGGAATCGAATCCAGGGTCTCATGCATGCAAGGCAAGCACTCTTCCACTGAGCCACCTTCCAAGCCCTCAACTTGTTCTTAATGTTGGTTGTTTCATGAGAAGACTATGTTGCTTGTGAATACTTGGTGATATTTTCCATCCCTTCATCTTTACATGGATATGGAAACATAGTCATCCCTGAAAACATTTATTTTGTTTTATAAAAATTCTGATTTCTTTTGTCCCTAAATATACCTTGAAATACCTGGCATTCAGTGCTCTACTTCCCTAAACTTATTTAGCCTAAAGGTATTTTATTTCAGGGTCAAACTTGAAAGGTTTGATTTGGAAAGCAAAAAGGGTTGATGTAGAAAATCAATGAAGTATTAGTATTAATGTTTTTATACCATGCACAGAATAAGTTAAGAAGGTGATTATAATTAGACTTATGTAATCCTTGCAGATAGAGCAATATAAGCAATATTTTCAGTAGTCTCACACGTCATTTTTAAGCAATCTTTTTTTCCTTGTAACTTTGTTACAAGTCGGTTCATACTAAATGTTCTGAAATTCCAATTGTTTTGCTTACAGTCTTCATGATATTTACCACATAACCATATTTACCATATAACCATGCTACTACTAACTACTTTTCTTTAAATAGTCTGATCTTTTAATTTAAATGTAAAGGGAAAATTGCATCTCACTACTTTACATGGAAAATTAATACTATTTACCATCAATACAAATAACTCTGAAAAATGCTCATAAAGCAAAACCTCATAAATTCCACCAAGATACTGTTGTCTGCCAAGAGTAATGATTTGAGGCCTGCTGTATTTGTCACAAAGGGACAGTGGCGAATTGTCAGTGTGGTGCTATCAACTCAACGGAGACTTTCCTAGACTCAAAGGAACTGAAAGACATTTTCTCATTATGTTGACTCAGTATTTGTTAGTGTCTTGCCAGGGCTGTCCAAAATGATGATCTTATGCTGTGCTTTCTCTCTGGAAAAAATCTGTTCTACTAAACTCAAAATGGTTTTGTCTATAGTACTCATAAACAAAAGCCACCCAGTCAACTTCCTAGGATTAAAAGTGACAATGGAAGTTAGTAAAGATTTTCTTTATAATATATGGCTTTTGGTAGTATCATTACATCCAATGTTATAGTTTTGGCAATCTGAGTTTGAAATGAAGAACAAATGACATAAATTAATGGAGTAAAATTAATGTTGCGGTAATATTAAATAAAGGTAATGCATCTTGCACCTGGAGGTCTGTACAGATGGCAGGCATGCCTAATTATGCACCCTGCTGCCTTTAAGGGTACCGATAAAATCTCTCAACTGAGTATAAAATATGTTCATTTGCTGGCTCCAGAAAAGTTTGAATAAGGTGACCAAGACACACAAAATACACTCTTACATTCTTACTTTTATAGGAAAAAATTACAATTTTATAATTTAAACAAAATAAACCTGATTTTTAAACCAAATCATGATTACCATCATGGGCCTTGTCCTTTCTGTAAATGTTGAGTCCCATTAGAAAAAGTAAGGAAATGGATAGATGTACAGTGAGGACGTGCATAAATGTAAATACTTTTCATTCATTTTCACTATGCATCAGTTTAAAAGCCAATTGCCAGTACAGCCTTTCTCTACATATGTTACATTGGTCAATTATTGTTAAAATGTTTTAAAACTCAGCTCTTTAAGAAGTAACTTCCCTATGAAATATAATGCTATAATTAAGTGTATAGAAATGTATAATTAAGTGTATAGATAATGTTTTGCTACATGATTTTCAGAAGGGAAACAGCTTTTTAAAACTTGCTGTGAGTTCTCTTCATCTAAGGAATACGGAAACCATTTTGATGCAGGTAGACTGTCGCTACCACCTCGACCAGCAAGGAAGACGCGACACCGGACTCTTCTCTCTGCAGTTTATTCAGGACCTTTTTGTAATCTTCTGACCCCAACCCCGGGGAGAATTCCCCACAGCCTTAAGTACCCGCTGGGTAGCCAACCCTGATACGCCACATGGGAACCACCAATAGGTTCAGGTGCGCGGAAGCAAGCCAGATTCTTTGCCTTAGCCATATCAGGAGTTGTTTACCACGAGAGCACTCGCCATCGGGAAGGCGGAGGGCGGAAGCCGGCACCATCTTCCAGGTGTGGCCTCTCGCAGCTCTCTACAGTAGACATCTATACAGTTAAAGAGCAACTTACCACTTCTGCCTTGTGCTTCAGAGTGATTTTTTTAAGTGCTTTTTATTTTATTTATTGTATTTTGTATTTTATTGTATTACTTTATCTTATTTTTTCTGCCAGTATTGGGGCTTGAACTCAGGGCCTGGTTACTGTTCCTTAACTTTTTCATTCAATTCTGGCACTCTGCCACTTGAGCTACGCCTCCACTGCCTGATTTATGTTAACTGGAGATAAGTGTCTCGTAGGCTTTTCTGCCTAAGCTGGTTTTGAACCATATTCCTCAGGTCTCAATCTCCTGAGTAGTACCCAGACAGTTGTTTTTTGTTTGTGTGTTTGTTTTAGTATTTGTTATACATACCTATTGTTTTTCTTATAATTAGATATATGTGTTACTTATATTTTCAAAACACAGGATAAGTGTTAAGATTTGACTTTACATGTCCTTCAAAGGTCATGTGCTAAATGAAGCCTGGGTCACTCGTTTCTGGCACTCCTGGGATTGACTATCTTCATTATTTTGTGATGGCAGGGGAAAGCTGGCTAATACAACAAGTAAGTTAGGATTCCATCTAAGTTTCCATCCTGATAAGATGTTAGATGTTTCTGAAAAATGGCTTTTGCTTGTTTTTAACAAGTGGCTTTTGGACTCAGGAACATTGTTAAGCAAAATGAACCCCAAGATAGGGACACAAATATCTTTTTTCTTTTTTTGTACTCTTTCTAATGTATTTATAATGTACCATGTGATTTTTTTTGTTTGTTTCTTTGGTATGTTCCTCCCCCATGGTATAACCCCTGTTTTCACTGTATTTGATGTCAGTGCCCTGCATCTTGTATATACACTTCTCTAATTCAGAGAGGGGAAAGAAAAAAACAAAATGCTTAAATAAGGATACAGTTTGACCCATTGTAACAATGAGATGTACAAAACACTATGTTAAAAATGAACTTTACAACTTCAGGGCAGGGAGGGGTTAGTTGTGGAGGTGATGTACTCATTACCTTACTCATGTAAGGATTTTTACAATAGAAAACATTAAAAAAGTTCTAGAAAAGAGTTGTTAGTTTTTTGTTTTGTTTTGTTTTGTTTGAGGGTGGCAGTCCTACCAGGCTTGAACTCAGGTCCAGGGCTCTGTCCCTGAACTTCTTTGCTCAAGGCTGGTATTCTACCACATGAGCCACAGCGCTACTTTGTAGAAATGTTTTAAGCTTAAGAGACATAATAGCTATAATACATAAAGTTATAATTTCATAAAGGAAATGTATGTTTAAGTCCTTTTGATGCTTTGGTAAAAATGCTGTACAGAGGGGTTACTGTTACATGAGCAAGGTAATGAGTATATTTCCTATTGAGCATTGTTGCCTCCTCCTTTGTTTTCCCCTACCATCCTTTCCCTCCCTACCTCCCCAACTCACCCTCCCCCCCCAGTTGTAAAGTTCATTTTCAACATAGTGTCTTTTGCATTCAAAGTAAGGGTTTAAAACTCCATCCCTTCTGCTGGCTCCCAGTGTCCCCTGCATATTGAGTGCTGCTTAAAACTCTGCACTGCTTATCCAGGCTAGTAAAAAAGCACTTGTTGCTAACCATTCCTTTAATTTCTTATGAAGGCTCTGCTGTCACATAAAATATAGTAAGTAGATATGTAATCTTTTGTTCTGTGGTCCCCCAGCTGAGACTTAGAAGGAGTGCAGGAAAATATTGTGTGCTTGCCATTCTCAAAGGTGGCCCACCTTGTGTTTGTCATTGTTGGCATCTGTCTGTGCTTTGAGTAAAATGCACCTCTACAGTGTCTACCTCCTCCTTGCCATCTCTTTAGCTGGATTGGGAGTATCGTGTACCCTGATGCCCAGTGCTTGTCCACAGACATTTGTGTCAGCGTGCCTCTATTTCCTGCGTGAGAGGGTCTCCTGCTGTATCACTGGCCATATTTGTCTGTGGTGCTTTAGGGTCCTCACCCCAAAATAGTCAACCTATAAGTTATAGTCAAACAATTACAGTCAAATGAAAAAATAAACACTACTGATATTATAGTCTGTTAAAAATTAAGGTGCATATTTTAAATAGTACTAGGATATGTTGGATGCTATTTTCTGAGTAAATCTTGGGTTCATTAGAAGAGGAAGATGAGAAGAACACAGGAAAATTTGGGAGAAAAGTCTTGGACATTTTTTTCCAGTGCTTTAGAAATGAAGAATAGTTATTGTATATAAATCCTACTTTTACAACAAAATCAAGGTTCCATTTAACTGCATGGATCACTGACAAATGCTAGACCTTGCTCAAACTTGTCTTAGACCTATTGAATAGGAAAAAAATTATTTTCTTTAGTATTGGAGACACCTGCAAGTAGTTTCCAGATCTTCCAGTCTAATTCCAGTTTTTGTCCCATTTTCCAAACATTGTATGTATATTATATATGTGTATGCATGTATATATATGTGTGTATCCATTTATGTATTGTGTTTATAAATATATATTAATGTACCATGTTTATATTATATATCCACACTTTTGTGCTATTTAAATTTACACACACACACACACACTAGCTTCCATGTTTTCATTTAAATTGACCTTTTCTAATAATTATTTTTCTTAGCATGCCCCTAAATGGATTGACCTTTTAAGCCTATCCTGTATTTCATATGCTTCATAAGTTTTCTCTTAAGTGATCTAATATGTGTTTATTTTTTCGTGGAAAGTACCAAAAGTTTAGGGAATGCCCTGAAAATAGTAGCACTAATAATTAGAGCATTTTTAAATAAAATAAAATGTAATCTCTAACCAGGAACTGGTGATTCATGCCTACAAATCCTAGGCTACTCAGGAGGCTGAGATGTAAGGCTCACAGTTCAAAGCCAATCCAGGCAGAAAAGTCCATGAGACTCATAAAAAGTAATAGAAAAGCCAGAAGTGGAACCCATGGCTCAAGTGCTGGAATGCTAGCCTTGAGCAAAAATGTTCAGGGACAGCTCCCAGGCCCTGAATTCAAGCCCCAGGAAGGTCATTAAAAATAAATAAATAAATAAATAAATAAATAAATAAATAAATAAATAAAATTAATCTCTAGCATAACAATTTCCAATTGTTATATGCAATATTAATCATTAAAAATAATATGGATAGATCTATGATCCTAAATTAAACACAGTTAAAGAGGTTTGTCTTGACAGACCTATCAAAATGTCAAACATAACATTGAACTGTACTTCTCTGGCTCTAGGGTCCCATTTCTTTAAAGCTAGTTGACCAAAAATATCTAAAGTAACTTAAGTTCTTAGAAATATATACTGAGAAAACACACTTCCACAGCACAGTGTTCTGTACTGACACAAGGCTTCCCACAAAAGTACAGGGTCTCAGTCCACTTCACCTTCATGTATATATATATATATATATATATATATATATATATATATATATATATATATATATATGATAAACAATGTAGCAGTCCATGCTGTTTTTTTTCTGTAATATTTCAGAGGTTAAGGTTTGGGGGTTGGGTTTTCTTTTCTTTTGTTGTTGTTGTTGAGAGCAAGGAAGTTGAGAGCAAGGAAGGTGTGATTTTTGAAGAATTGATTAAATGTTGAGTGTGCATCCAACAAGCAGAAAGCATGGGGAAGTACTGGGTCGGCTTTTGGCCTGCTCTCTGAAAGTAACTTAGTTGATACCGGAAAATTAGAATGGGGAGTGTGAACCAGTCTTTTGATGATAAATGTTTCTAACCTGGCTGTTATTTGGTACACTTTTTCTGTGTGGGCATATCTTTATACCTCAATTATCTATCATCTCTCTAGATTAATTTGGACAAAATATTGACTATAAGCCAGAAATGCTACCAAACTAACAATCCTGGAAATTCGGGTTAGAAAAAATTCAAATTAGCAAAAGAATGTACAGTAATCCAATCTCCCAATTTAGATGAACCATCTTGAAAACCACCCAAAATCTGTTGTAAAACTGGGACCAAACTCAAGATTTTGTTTATGGTGGAACCGGAGATTGATCTGTACTTGCTAGTCTTGTCAAGTGAGCTCTCGACCACCCCAGCCAAACACCCAGACCTTCAGGTACTGTGAGAATGAATGACTCTCAATTTAACAGAAGTATTTGAAAGTGATGTTTAAAAGGAATTTGACACTTAAATAAGTTATAATAAGATTATGTTACCACATTAGCTTAATTGAAGGAAATTAACCAAGCATTAAATGTACATCTGAAAGGGAAGTAAAAGAGATGAATATATATTAGCTGATATTAAAATGAGTTGAGCTCTACCCTGAAAGATTCAGTAAGTCATTCACATTTATAATTAATAGAAACTTCCAGCAGGAAGCTAGCTGAGACATCTTTTGGTTTCTGCCATCTTTGACAGCCAAAGAAGCTGCAGATGAATAACTTTCCCAGCAAGAATTAAAGCTCAGTGATTCTTGAATTGTATCTGTGATTTTGAGCTAATTTAACCTAGTAGCCTTGCCAGATGCATGTTGTACAAATTCCCACTTAAATGATCATACGTGCTAAGTCTTGGGACAGCTATACAGAACCAGAATATGCCAAAATGTTTTTATGTTATAGAAAAGTTATTAACAAATGAACTTTACAAATGGGGCTTACTGTGATATTTACATACATATATACATACACCTAATGTATTTTCATCAAAATCACCCCATTATACTGTTCTCTCTTCCTTTTGTCCTTTGTTTCCCCCCCCCCCTTTCTTTTTTTGTGGTGTGCCTGTATGTCTGCCTGACTCAGTGCCTGGGTATTGTCCCTGAGCTTTTTTCATTCAAGTCTAGTGCTCTATTACTTGAGCTACAACTGCACTTCTGGCCAGGGCTGGCTTTGAATCCTCAAATCTCAGCCTTCTGAGTAGCTAGGATTACAGGAATAAGCTACTAACACCCAGCTAGACTAGTCTTTTGTAATTCCCCTCCCTTTACCCTTCTTGTAAACAATGTTAGTGGGTTTCCTTATGAATTTTTCATACAAATAAAGATCATGGACCTTATACACACCACTCATCACTCCTTTCCCCCCTCCTTCCGCATTGGTTGCCCCTCTACATTGGCCTCCTTTTACAACCATGTCATATTATTATTTAAGTTATATTTTGCTATTATTGTGTTTACACAGATTAAATATCTGTGTAATAGTAATATCAAGTGATAGGACAAAGTCTTTTCATGATAATTGGATATTTTGTATTACTAGGCATGTATGCACTGTGCACTCTTGGTTTATGTGATTATAAAGCAAATACAAGAAATAGAAGTGTGTTATAAATGGATAATTTTAGATTCGTTATAAATTTTGTTCTAATATTTTGATCTTTATAAAGTCTAGCTTTAGAAAAACAAAAAAACTGGAACCTGTGGCTCATGCCTGTAATCCTGGCTATTCCAGAGGCTGAGATCTGAGGATCACCATTTGAAGCCAGCATGGCAAGAAAGCCCCTGAGATTCTTATCTCCAATTAACATCCAAAAATGAGAGTTGAGCTGTGGCTCAGGTGGTAGAATCGTAGCCCTGAGCAAAAGCAGCTCATGGTCAGAGCTCAAGCCCTGAGTTCAAGCCCCAAGACTCACACAAGAAACAAACCAAAAGGAAAACTTAGAAATTAAAGAACTGGGGAATAGTTTATAATAAGTAAGTATAGCAAGTGATATAGATTCACACCTACACTAAACTTAAGATTCAGAGCTGTGCCTAGCACTCTTACTACCAGCTATTCAGGTTGAGCAACCCATGTTGATTTGCACACAGATAGTGCAACAGTGACACCACTGGGCCAGACTTCTCTAATCATCTTCCAAGGAGTAAAAGAAGTTCGATGTTTGTGTGAAGTACAGGTGATTAGGGGAAATGTGTATAGAATTATGAAGTACTGCTTTTGAAGTTTGAATTCTTTTCTGGGAGGAGAATCTTTTTTTAATCAAACCTTATTTCTGCTGGTTCTGCTGTTGTGTTTTTCTCAATGCTTAGAATGAATCTAGAACTCTAGAGGAAATAAAATACATCAGATCCTGATACTCTAGGCAATGATGACCTTTGGTTGAATATCTTTCCATTCAGCTGAAATTTTCTAAGGGAAAAAACATACCCAGCAAGAAAAGCAAATCCACAAAACAGGTTATTTTTTTTCCTGGAGTCCAGCCACTAGAGGGGAGTAGAGTCCAAGCCGTCTTTGTGTATTTCACCACCCTCTGACAACCCCAGTTCCCCTGCCCCCAACCCCTCTTCTCCTTTTCCATGAGGGTTAAATGTACTCTTCACAGCAGGGTTCTCTTGCATTGCTAACCAGTCTTCAGAAACGTACACAAAAGCACACAGTTAAAATTCCTTTCTTTTTTCTTTTTTCAGATTTGAGGGTGTATTTTTTGTTTCTGTGAAAATCAACAGCTTTTATTTTTTTAAGGTGTATGATTTGGGTAAAAGTAAGGTGTAGCCAATGACTTACAAGGCCATTGAGAAAAGTAACATGAAACACTAACTCAGATACTACAAGTCAGGCCATGCTCATGCTAGGCACGAGGTCTACCATTGAGCTATGCCATCAGCATAAATCAGTTAATTTCTAGGAGAAGCTAGCATTCATAAAAGTTCAATTTAAGATATTATTATATAACAATGTAAAAGCCAGGCTCTTTGTGTTCTGAGCAAGATACTCTTTATGAAGAACATAGAATGATAGAAACATAAAATAATGATTCACAGAAGCTTGCTTTTTATTGATAGTAGTATTGCTTGTGGTTTCTGAAATTCAGAAGAGAAACAGGACCTTTTAATGCATTTTTTTCCGGTTTCCCTTTTTTGTTGTTCTTTAAATAAAGCCTTTATTCTAGGAAAATAAAAGTTTTGGTTGAAATTTGTCTTGGATCTTAAGTTTAAACAACTTTTGTTATTTTATTTTGTAATCCATCTGACAGAGAAAGGTTACAGTGTAGTACTTCACTGGTAAAGTGAAAGCATTTTCCTTGATTTTCCTTCCAGCTCTATCAGTGATTGCTACTACCAAGATCAACATGTTTTTGTTTTTGTTTGTCAGTCACAGGGCTTGATTGAGGGCCTGGGTGTTGTCCTGTGTTCAACATTTTGTGCACAATAAACAAAAGTAAATTTGGGCTGGTGCTAATGATTCATACTATAATACTAGCTACCAGGGAGATGCCCAGAGGGTTTCAGTTCAGGGTGATCTTAGGGTAATAAAAGAGATTTGGGGTCATGAGGTTCTAATCTCAACTGATATTTGGGTGCAGTGGCATGCAACTGTGTTCCAGCTAAATGAGAGGCTGAGATCAGGAAGATTGTGGTTTCAGGCTATCTCAGGGAAAAAAAATTCACATCTCAACACAAAAAGTGGGCACAGTAGTTACCTACCATTCCAGGCACGGAGAAAATCATAGATAGGAGGATCATAGTCATGGACAGCACTGAAAAAAAAGTGAGGCTCTATATTTAAAATAAGGAGATAAAGTGGATTTGAAGGCAAGGCTCAAGCAGTACAACACCTGTATAGCAAGCACAAAGCCCCAAGTTCAAACTTAGGTTTCATTCAACACCAAACAAACAACTAAAAGTAAACTGAGCTGATGGATTTTGCTTTTGAACACTTACAATTGAAAGATGGAATGCTGTGTTGGAAGTAGTGGTGCACACTGTAACTCCAGCTCTACAGAAGTGGAGTCAAGAGGATCTTGAGATCCAGGGGAGCTTGGGGCTACAGGTAGGTCTAAGACCAGCCTATGCTATATGGTAAGTGTAAGGTCCATTCCTGGACAGCGAACAGACCTCGCCCAGTACCTGCATTACCTAGGCAACTGGGACACCTGGAAGAGGTCATATCCGCATCCGCTGGGGTCACATCTTTTTTTTTTTTAATTATATTGTTTGCAGATTTTTTTTTTATTTTTTCCTTTTGTCTTTGGTTTTATTTTGTTGCTGTGTTTCATTTTTTATAATTTAATTTTATTTTATTTGTGAACATACTGTACAGAGGGGTTACAATTACATGGGAAGGATAATGCGTACATTTCTTACCAAGCATTGCAGCCTTCTCCTTTGGTTTACCCTTCACATCCCTTCCCAGCCTCCCCCCTCCCCCCCAATCCCAATCCTTCTCCTTCCCCGCCTTCTCCCTCCGCCCCCCCCCCCCCGCACCGACATTGTAAAGATCGTTTTGGACATGACAACTTGTACTTCTCATTGTTGCAACAGGTCCACCTGTATCCTTAAACAACTGGTTTTTCCCCATCTCCTCCACAAGTTCTACTGACATCAAATACAGTGAAAGCAAGGGTTATACTCTGGGGGAGGGACATACAAAGAGATAATCTTATAAATGCATTAGAAACACATGCATGAAAGAAAAAAACATTAAAATACATATCTAAGGGTTCATTTTCCTGACATCACATTATCTGACCTTTTCCGCTTGACTCATACATATACTAGATATTGCAAATAAGGGAAACCATGGGACCTATGTTTCTTTGGGCCTGGCTTACTTCACTTAATATAATTTTTTCCAAGTTTTTCCATTTCCTAACAAATGGGGCAATGTCATTCTTTCTGATGGAGGCATAGAATTCCATTGTGTATATATACCACATTTTCTTGATCCATTCATCTACTGAGGGGCATCTGGGTTGGTTCCATATCTTAGCTATGGTAAATAATGCTGCAATAAACATTGTTGTGCTGGTAGCTTTAGTGTGGTCTTGTTTGTAAACATTTGGGTAAATGCCCAAAAGTGGGATTGCTGGTCATAGGGGAGTTCTATGTGAAGTCTTTTGAGGAACCTCCATACTGCTTTCCAAAGTGGTTGAACAAGTTTACATTCCCACCAACAATGAAGTAAGGTTCCTTTCTGTCCACATCCCCTCCAGCATCTGTTGTTGTTAGAGTTCTTGATTTTTGCCATTCTAACTGGGGTGAGGTGATATCTCAATGTTGTTTTGATTTGCATTTCTTTTATGGCTAGGGATGTTGAACATTTCTTCATGTGTCTATTGGCCATCCTTCTTTCTTCTTCAGAGAAGTTACTCTTTAAGTCTTTCGCCCACTTATTTATTGGGCAGTTGTTTCTTTGAGGATTTGTTGTTGGGGGGTTTAATTTTTTGAGTTCCAAGTATATTTTAGACATGAGACCCTTGTCCGTTGTATGGCTAGTAAAGATCTTCTCCCAATCTGTGGGCTTTCTATTGATCTTGCTAGCTATGTCATTTGTCCTGCAGAAGCTCTGCAACTTTATGCAATCCCATTTGTCCAACCTTTCTTTGATTTGTTGTGTTTCCGGGTCTCTATTCAAAAAATTTCTGCCTGAGCCAAGGAGACCTAGGGTTTCTGCTATTCCATCCTGTAATATTTTCAGAGTGTCTGCTTTGACTTCAAGGTCTTTGATCCATTTGGAGTTGATTCTGGTGCAGGGTGATATATAAGGATCTAGCTTTAGTTTTTTACATGTAGTTAACCAATTTTGCCAGCACCATTTACTGAAGAGGCTGTCTTTCTTCTATTCTATTTTTTTAGCTCCCTTATCGAAGATTAGATGGCTATAGGTCTGTAGGTTCATTTCTGGGTTTTCAATTCTATTCCATTGGTCCTGAGGTCTGTTCTTATGCCAGTACCAAGCTGTTTTGATTACTATGGCTTTATAGTAGAGTTTGAAATTTGGTATTGATATTCCTCCAGCAGTGTTCTTTCCGTTGAGGAGCGTTTTTGCTATTTGGGGTCTTTTATTGTTCCATATGAATTTTTGGATTGCCTCTTCTATTTCCTTGAAGAATGAAGTTGGAATTTTGATAGGTATTGCGTTGAATTTGTAGATAGCCTTGGGAAGTATTGCCATTTTCACGATGTTAATCTTTCCAATCCAGGAGCATGGGAGGCTTTGCCATTTTTTTAGTTCTGTGTTGATTTCCTTTTTCAAGATTTTAAAGTTTTCATCATAGAGGTCCTTCACTTCTTTAGTTAAGTTAATTCGTAGGTATTTTATTTTTTGTGGGGCTATTACAAATGGAGTTGCTTTCCTAATTTCAGCCACACTTTTCTCATTGTTGGCATACAGAAAAGTCATTGATTTTGGGGGGTTAATTTTATAACCTGCTACTTTGCCAAAGTTTTGAATCAGCTTGAGTAATTTGGGAGTGGAGTCTATGGGATTCTTTAAATACAAGATCATGTCATCTGCAAAGAGGGAGAGTTTTATTTCTTCTTTCCCTATTTGGATCCCCTTTATGTCTGCATCTTGTCTTATTGCTGTAGCTAGGCATTCTAATACTAGATTGAAGAGAATTGGAGAGAGTGGGCATCCTTGTCTTGTTCCTGAGTTAAGAGGAAATGGCTTTAGTTTTTCACCATTGAGTATAATGCTGGCTGTAGGTTTGTCATATACAGCCTTTATTGTATTGAGGAATGTTCCATGGATTCCTAATTTTTCCAAAACCTTCATCATGAAGGGGTGTTGGATCTTGTCGAATGCTTTTTCTGCATCTATTGAGATAACCATGTGGTTCTTATCCTTGGTCCTGTTGATGTGATGAATAATATTAATTGATTTGCGTATATTGAACCAGCTTTGCATCCCTGAAATGAATCCTGTTTGATCGTGGTGTATGATTTTTTGGATGAATTGTTGAAGTCGATTGGCCGAAATTTTGTTGAGAAGTTTTGCATCAATATTCATCAAAGAAATGGGTCTATAGTTCTCTTTCTTTGATGAGTCCCTGCCTGGTTTTGGGATGAGGGTTATGATGACTTCATAGAATGTGTTCGGTAGTGAGCTTTCTCTTTCAATTTCATTGAAGAGTTGGAGGAGTATTGGTGTGAGCTCTGCTTTGAAGGCCTTGTAAGATTCCGATGTAAAACCATCTGGTCCTGGACTTTTCTTAGCTGGGAGGTCTCTTATTGCTGTTTCTATTTCAGTGCTTGATATGCGCCTGTTAAGATAGTTTAACTCATCTTGGTTTAGTTTTGGCATGTCAATATTTGCTAGGAAAAGGTCCATTTCTGTCAAGTTCTCAAACTTATTAGCATAAAGTTTTGAGAAGTATTCCCTTATAATGTTCTGAATCTTGGTTTTTTCCGTGGTGATGTTTCCATTCTCATCTCTGAGTTTATTAATTTGGGTGTGTTCTCTTCTTTTTCTGATAAGATTTGCTAAGGGTCTGTCAATTTTGTTAAGTTTTTCGAAGAACCAACTCTTTGTTTTGTTGATTCTTTCTATTGTTTTTTTGGATTCTAATTCATTTAATTCTGATTTAATTTTGATTATTTCTTTCCGTCTACTGGATTGGGGTTTATCTTGCTGCTCTTTTTCAAGGAGGTTTAGATGTGTCATTAAATTGTTAGTTTCAGATCTCTCCAATTTGTTGATGTAGGAGCTCAGAGCTATAAACTGCCTCTGAGTACTGCCTTTGCTGTGTCCCAGAGGAGCTGGTAATTTGTGTGTTCATTTTTGTTGAATAGCATGAATATTTGAATTTCCTTTCTAATCTCTTCCATGACCCACTCATGATTCAGCAGTTTGTTGTTCAGCATCCATGTGATGCCGGACTTTCTTTGGTGGCTTTTGGTGTTGAGTTCTAATTTTATTCCCTTGTGGTCAGAGAGGATGCTAGGTATAACTTCAATGTTTCTGAATTTAGACAAGTTTGCTTTGTGGCCTAAAATGTGGTCTATTTTAGAAAACGGTCCATGTGCTGCTGAGAAAAACGTGTATTCTGATGCTGCTGGGTGAAATGTTTGGTAGATGTCTGTTAAGTCTAGTTGATCTATGTAGCTGTTTAGATCTGCCGTTTCTCTGTTGAGTTTTTGCTGAGTTGATCTATCTAGTGGGGAGAGTGGTGTGTTAAAGTCCCCAACAATTAATGTCTTTGGATCTATATGGGATTTGAGGGAAAGTAGTGTTTCTTTGATAAATTTGGGTGCTCCATTGTTTGGCGAATAGATATTTAGAATTGTAATATCCTCCTGAAGGAGAGATCCTTTAATTAGTATGTAGTGACCTTCTTTATCTCTTCTCACGAATTTTAATTTGAAGTCTATTTTATCTGATATTAGGATTGCAACTCCTGCCTGTTTATGGGGGCCGTTTGCTTGGTAGATTTTGTTCCAGCCTTTAACATTGAAAATGTGTTTGTTTTTATGGGCAAGATGTGACTCCTGCAGGCAGCATATACAAGGGTCTTGTTTTTTAATCCAACTAGACAGTCTATGTCGCTTAATTGGAGAGTTCAGTCCGTTAACGTTAAGAGATAGTACTGAGAGGTATTTGGGAGTTCCTGCCATGTTATCCACCTTCTTGGGGGCTGCAAAAACTGGGTTCTTCCTATGGTTCTTGGATTCTCAGTGTGGGTGCAGTTTCTTGGCCTTTATTGCGGTCTTGTTGGTTTTCTATGTGTAGGACATCTTTAAGAATCTTTTGTAGGGCTGGTTTGGTGGAGATGTATTGTTTCAATTTTTCTTTGCTATGGAAGGTTTTTATTTGGCCTTCAGTTATGAAGGAGAGTTTAGCTGGGTACAGTATTCTTGGTTGATAGTTGTTTGTTTTTAGGGCATGGCATACATCATTCCAGGCTCTTCTTGCTTTGATTGTCTCTGCTGAGAAATCTGAGGTGATTCTAATTGGTTTCCCTTTATAGGTGATTATAACCTTTTCTCCTTGACAGCTTTAAGGATCTTTTCCTTGGTCTGAGTTGATCTTGTGTGGATTATAATGTGACGGTGGGATGTCCTATTCTGGTCTGGTCTATTTGGGGTTCTAAAAGCTTCTTGTATCTAAATAGGCCTATCTTTTTGTATGTTTGGGAAGTTCTCTGCTAGGATCCTGTTAAACAAATTTCCTAGACCATTAACTTCTGTTTCTAGGTGCTCCTCTACACCCATTATCCTTAGATTAGGCCTTTTGATGGTGTCTTCCAGGTGTTGGATAGATCTATCATATTTCTTGGACTTGTCTTGGATGGTTGTATGTTCTTTCTCTATAATATCTAGGCTGTCTTCAATCCCTGAGATTCGATCTTCTGCATGGTCTAACCTGCTGTCAAGACTCTCTACTTTGTTTTTTATCTCTTTTCCTTCTAATTGGTCAGCTTTGATGGCTTCAAATTCTTTGTTGAAGCTGTTTTAGGTCTTGTTTGAATTTCTTTACTTCCTTAATTTGGTGTTCAGTGTTTGTTCTCAAATCACTTAGTTGATTGGTTATGGTTTCTTTGGACTCTCATTCCTTCTGTTGGGTTCCATTCAGCATTCCCTTTGTGGTCTCCCTGACTTCCTTCAGCTCTTTGTTAATGGATTCCATGAATGTCTTTAGTGATCTTTGTGTATTCTCTACCTGGTCTCTCAATTCCTGTATTACTCTTTGATTAGCCTCCTCCCGTTTGTGGGATTCCTGTAGTTCTCTTTCCTCCCATTCTTGGGATTCCTGCCATTCTCTTTGAGTGTTCTCAGCCTGCTCACGCTATTCCTCCCTTTCTCTTTGAGTATTCTCAAGTTGTTCACGCAAATCCTGTATCAGTTTTTGAGTAGCTTCCTCATGCTTATGATATTCCTGTATAAGCTTTTGGGATGCCTCCTCTCTCTCCCTTTCACGCTCATACAGAGTCCTTTGTAAGTTGTCAAACTTCTCATTTATCATGTTTGCCAGCAGTGTTTGTAGAGCTATTTGGGAACTCTCCTCTGGATTATTCACTATCTGTTCTGACCCCTGATTATCAAGATTGGGAATTGAGATATCCGGATTTGCCATTTTTCTTGTGTTTTTCTGGCTTACTCTGCCCATTTGAGATGAAAATAGCACCAGTTTTGTGCTAGAACACTATCTTAAGGCAACCATCAATCAAAGTTTGCATTTGTACAGTCAATAGTCTACAGATACAATCTAGTTCAACAGATACATCTATTCAACATCAAACAACTATATGTTAATGGGCTTCGAACCGCAGAGAAGAATTTGGAAAACCAGAAATTATTAGGGTTAGGGAGAGATGTGGGTTAAAAAATAGGAATAGATTGGTGTGGGGAGGCACAGGGAGAGTTAACTATGTCCTAATCCCAATGCAGGAAATAGGTTGGGTAGGATGCAAGTAGAGAGAGAGAGAGAAAAAGAAGAAAGGGAAAGGGAAATGAAAAGAGACCAGAAAAAAATAGAAATGTAAAAATCAATATTATTATGGAGATTAAAAGACCATCTATTTAGAGAGGAATGTGAGTATATTAAGAGAAGGGAAGGGACATAGAGGAGAAGTGAAAAACTTAAATAAATGCTTAAAATATTATATAGGTATAAAGAGGTAGTACTGCTATTAAGGAATTTAAGTCTCAGAGGTTTTGAATTGAGTAATAAATTTGTGGATTAAGTGTGTACACAATGGAGGATAGGGTCTACTAGTTAACTATGGGTTTATCTGAGGATGTGCAGGACAAGAGTTAAGTCACATAAAGAAGATCAAAAGAGAGGAAAAGGTGAAAAGGATAAGAAAGGGAGAAAAAAAGATCAGAAGTTCAGTAGAGCTAGACAAAAAACAAAAAGATAGTTAAGAAAAAAAGAAAAAGAGAAAGAAGACAAGAAAAGAAAGGAAAACGCACATTCACGTATTCCTAAAATAAAAATTATAAGAGGAAAAAAAAGTTACTGGAAAACAATTATTTTTTTAAAAAAGGCAAAAATTAAAGATTAATAAAATTTTTAGAAAAGGAAAAAAATTTATATATATATAAGTACCAAAAAAAAGAAAAAAAGAAAAAAAAGAAAGAAAAGAAGAAGAAGAAAAATAAAAGTTCTTTTATTTTTTTTTTTATTTTTTTTTTGGGAAGGGTGGGAAGAATCCTGTATCTCCCTTTTGTCTGTAACCAGCCTCTCCTTGGAGTCTCTGGTCAGCTTGAGGTCCTGTGGCTTGATTGGTTTCTTAAGTCAGTTTGTTCGAACAGGCAGAAAAATGTTCTGCTTTACCCAAGATTTTGAGATCCCCCTCCCAGATTAGTTTAATGGGAGGGTGATCTGCTTTGAGAATCACAAAAGAGGGGGATGCAGTGGTGAGGCTAGGTTCTGGGTAGAGTTGAGGCCTTTCAACAATCAGTAGCTTTTCCCTGGGGCTATTTTGTGAAAAAAGTCACAGAGCCCAGCCTGGAGCCATTCTCAGGGTTTCTGTTTTTCAATTGATTGTGGAGGCTGCTAGAGGGAGGGGCAGCCTCTGGCTCTGGTTACCCAGTGAGGAAAGCCACTCCAATGGCTGACGCCTGAGCTGAGTGACTTTTCCCTGGATGGAGCTGAGTCTGGCAGGTCACTTTGCCGTTAAGTTCTTGTGACCTGCTAAATGACTCATTTTATTCCAAGGCCTGAGTTGGAGCTGGCAGCTCCTCCGAGCTTTGTCGGTATCCAAGATGGAGATCACCAGTGCTGGGGGTAGGGGTGGCCTTCCCTCCTCTGCTCCCTGAGAAGGAGTGAGGACATCGGGCTTCTACACACGCCGAGTCTTGGATCCTGGGTCGTCTCTGGTCTGCAAACTGCAGGATGAAGATGTCCGCTCCTTGTTGGTTCTTGCTGATGTTGAGTAGAATCCGCTCGCCCGCTGCATCTGGCTCCTTCATCCCGGACTCTCTGTGTGAGCGCTCAGGTATGACTCCGGCTGCGGTGGGCACCACGACCCTGCCGCCGCTGCCGTGGCGGCTGCTGGCAGGCGCTTAGATGTGTCTCCTTGCCTTGGCTTTCCCTCTCTTGTCTAACTCTCTGTCCTGTGATGGCACACTTGGTGTGATTCTCTGGCTTAGGACTGTTCACTGGAACTCTAAAACTGCTTTCTATGCGAGAGCTTGTTCAGATTCCATCTTCTCCTCTGCCATCTTCCCGGAACCTCCTGGGGTCACATCTTAACCTGATGTGGCCAAAACTTTCTCCCACCTGATCCCACTTCCCTTTACCTGGACACACCCTTCCCCGCCCCCTACCATATATAAGGCCTAATCTGGGGCCAGATGGCTTCTTTTGCCAGCCGCGTAGAGTGCCAACCTTGCCTGCTCCCAGCAGGTCTACTGAATAAACCTACCCCTTACCTGAATACCACGTGCGTGGTGCAGTTCTTTCTCAGCTACCTCTTTTTAAAAAACCTAACAGTAAGTACCTGGGAAAGGAAAGAAAGAGGAAGAGGAGGAGAAGGGAGGGAAGGAGGGGGAGGGGAGAGAAGGAGAGGGGAGAACCAGAAAGGAGAGGGGAAGAGAGGAGAGGAGAGGGGGAGGAGAGGAGGAAAAAGGAAGGAAGGAAGGAAGGAAGGAAGGAAGGAAGGAAGGAAGGAAGGAAGGAAGGAAGGCAGGAAGGAAGGGAGGGAGGGAGGGAAGGAAGGAAGAAGGGATGGAGAGAGAGAACGAAGGAAGGAAGAAATATAAGAGTAAGAGAAAGGAAAAGGGAAGGAAAGATGAGAAAACTAAAGGGAAAGGGGAGGGAGGGAAGATGGTAGGAAGAGAGGAAGAAAGAAGGGAAAAGAAAAGAAAGTTATAGAGAAATATTTTAAATAAGTAGGAAGCCTATACTGAGATTGTTATTTAAAAACTCAATTGACCTTAACCTATGTTTTTGAATATTTATTCCCAAGAACTTACCATGGTTGGAGCATACTAAATTCTAAAAGTCATGCTAAGTTCACTTATCTCTGCATAACAGAACTTGAAAGTCTCTTAAAAAAATAAGTATTTACTGCTAATTCTAAGAAAAATTAATTTTAGCACTCAGGATACTTGGCTAATTTTTGTTAATGTCTCACCCTCCTCAAAAAGGATTGTATGAGAAATCTTTTTTCCAACTATGAAAAACTACATAATTTTAGTGTGGATGTTTTAAATAAATTGAAATTGGTGGAAATACACTGTCTCAAAACCAGTGCTAGCAATTAATAGCTGAAATAATGGCTTTCCTACAAAACCTGTGAATGTCTTTCCCCTCACAAGATTTTCTTTTGTAATGGCCACACATATTCGTGGTGTATGCTGCCCTTTTTGAACAAAGTCATTTTTGAAGATTTGCAAGAGATTTAATTTTAGATTTGAGGTTTGACAAGCAACTCCCTGAATGGCTTTGTGGTAGAAGCTTTTTAAATAGGCCTGGTTGTGGGGTAGTTTTCACCTCAGGGTATGGGTTGGACTCTAATGTGTCAATCTTGAATTTGGTTCAATTTACATTGATCCTTTTTAAAACCTTCAGGGATATAAGATTAAAGAAATGATCTATTCGTAACAAAACAATACAATAATAATGGTTAAAAAGAGATTCTGGAAGATAGCCACTGGCATGGACTCTGACATGACTTCTGTTAAAAGAAGAAGAAAGAGAAGAAGAAGAAGGAAAGGAAGAAAAAGAAGAAGAGGAAGAGGATGAGGAGGAAGAAAAGAGAAGAAGAAGAAGGAAAGGAAGAAAAAGAAGAAGAGGAAGAGGATGAGGAGGAAGAGGAGGAGACTTTGGTGTTTGAAATTAACCTCAAAGATCAACATTATCTTTATTTCCTTAAAGCAAAAAATATTTAGCCATCAGCAGTCATTGGTATGTCAGGTATGAAGACCTGAATTTGTGGAAATGGAAACCTGTCCAACCTCCTGCCCAATTCTATGAATAGTGCCTCATTTGAATAAGACCATTTTCATTTGGCAACTTTTGCTGGGGAAGGCTTATTTTGGGTGAGAGAAGATACGAGGAGGGAAGGTCTTTGAAGGAGTCACTTACTTCTTTTCTGGATAAGATGATGCTTCAAAGAGATACTTGATAGTGCTAAATTGGAAAGAGTTAACCCAATGTTTCCTATAGCTAACATTCCAACCTGTGTGTGCCAAGATTGTCTTTGGACTTGAGGATCAGCCGACTTGGAGAAGAATAGTCAATTAATCATCTTTTCTGTGTCAGAGTTTCATCCTTGTGCTATCCTATGCTACCTGAAACACTGTTCTGGGTGGTCTCTAATTTATTTATTTGGTTGGTTAATTTGTTTTTGCATATGATTTTGATTTCCTGATTAAGCCATTATCTACTTGGGGCTTATGATTCTCTCATAAACATTTTGCTGTTGAAAACAGAAAACACTGCTGTAATGGGAACAACTGTATCCAGTTTTCACAGGAGGAATACAAAGACAATATAGTAAAATGATTGGTCCAAGGTAATATATAAAAAATGGAAGGGGAATAATCAAAGCTATACCTTCGACTTGTTATCAACTTTTTTGTTTTCATGAAAACTGTAGCTGTAATTGTATCCCAAATGGGATACAATTAAGAGTAAGGGTTTGAAAGTTTGAGCCAAATTCAAGGGACATTGTTACTAAATGGCAATAATGGCATGAACCCCCAACAGAATCTTTTAGTGCCAGATGATACCTTGAACGCCCATCCCCCCACCTCTTCCCATATCATTAGAGCCCAGAGTACAACTGTTCTGCTGAGGCTTTTAAACCAGAAGGTTGCGCTGTGATTCATGCTTAGTAAGTCTCAATGATACTGTGGTTATTTTATAGAGCAGCCAAACAAGTTTCAGCAATCCAGATCTTTATCTACATGAGCTGAGAAGACTGAATGCTCAAAGAGGCTGGTTATATTTTAATCTGAGTTATATAAATGTTTGTTTTGAAAGCAAACTGGTACATCTCTATAGGGCTTTTACCCCGTCCTCTTTGATTTCTCTCTGTCTCTCTCTCTGCCTCTCTCTCTCTGTCTCTCTCTCTGTCTCTCATGGCAAAGTGTTACATTAAGCATAGAAAATGATCTAGGTCTCACAATTGAATACATGTTCTTTTGAGTCAGAATGTTTTGTGATGTTAGCCAACTGTAGCCAAGATTTCCTAAAGTTGACTTTGAATAAGCCTTAATTTATAATCAGTCAAGAATACACATACCCCTAAAAGTTAATTGCTTCTCTTAAATGAAGTTGGCCTTTCCCTCATCATTGCACCTAGTCACAATGGCCACAGAACTCCTATTGCTACAGACTAGTGTTTTCATTATGAGAATTTCATAATTTCATATGAACGAAATCACACCAAAGTATATATTCTTTCTGTATTGGCTTCTACTGCTCAAGCTGTTGGAGACGATCGATGTGCTATATACAGTAACTCATTCTTGAATTATATATTATTTGTCGGGCTGTTTCTTCATACCAGAATAATGAATGGAAAGACATTTGTTTCAAGTTTTCAGCTATTGTAGATAAAGACTCCAGGAAGACTCATTGACTTGAATTTATTTGTCCATTTACTAATGCCTTTTAATATTTTAAAAATTCTTTGCTGTATCAAATCCTCTCAATGACTTATGCTTTCCTAATTATTCATGTCCCTGGTCATTTTGGTTGAGTGTCAGACATTGTAAAATTTACCTTATTAGAGGCTGGTTTTTATTATTATTTTATTTTTAAATTTAATTTAATTGTCAAGGTGATGTACAGAAGGTTCCAGTTACATATGTAAGATAGTGAATACATTTCTTGTAGAACTTTTTACCCCTTCCTCATTTTTCTCCCACTTTCCCTCCCCCCAAACTCCCCACCACCAAGTTGTACAGATCATTTTCAACATTTTGTGAGTATTGCTGTTGCATTGGTGCCTACTTTGTCCTTTGTTTCACCATTTTGTTGTTCCCTTTCCCTACCCTAATTCAGATAAATGTATACACAATACCCAGAATAACAAAATCAAATACAGTGACAACAGGGGATAAAACCATAGAGAAAACACACACACACACACACACACATACACATACACACACACAGAAAAAAAAAGAAATCACCTAGTACATTAAAAACAACAACAAGAAAGAAAAACCTCGTTTCCATTTTTTTTTCCTTCATGCAATAACATTTGTTAAAGAGGCAATAATTGATTTAATAAAAGATCATGTTGGTTACTGCAGGATGGAGAACCAAATTTGTTTTTTTAAATTTTTTTTATTGTGAAAATACTGTACAGAGGGGTTACAATTACATGGGCAAGATGAGTACATTTCTTATCAAGCATTGTAAGCTCCTCCTTTGTTTCCCTGTCCCATCCCTTCCCATTCCATTTTTTTTAAACTATCCTTGCTGCAAATATTCTTGGACTCGGCTGAGACACAGTTAAATTACTTGGACACAGAATAATTCAGCCTTTCATAAGATTTGTCAAGTAGCACAGAAAGATTGTTCGATTGGGGGCTGGTTATGCTTTCTGTATTTGACCCAATAACCCAAGAGTTGTGACAGTATCCAAAATGGCTGGTGGAACTAGAAACTCTTCCTGTCACAGATCGAGCCCCAGATATCATTACAGCAGTCACTTGGGATAAGTTTTTGCTGCTGGGGTTTAAATTTGATTGGGCCATATTGGGTGATTTGAAAATTGATAGAACCTTTAAAAGTGGGAGGTGGTTTCGTCACTGGACATTCTGCCCTTGGGTGGAATTAAAGTAATTCCCACGGGACCTCTTCTCAGAGCTCACAAAAGGATTGCGATACAAGTCTGAGGTTTGGCCTTAACCAGTTCTCACTGGCTTTCAGTTTGGGATGTGGTATTTTATCCTCCCACCCGGATTTATCCATGATGTGATGTTATTTGGCATTAAACCTCCATCAAAGACTTTCTGTTTCTTAGATTTGGAACCTTCAAAACTGAGAGCAAAGTAAACATCTCCATAATTAGCTTTCCTTGGATATTTTATTATGGTAATGGAAAGCTGATTAAGATACATAGATTGATCAATATTCAGCTCAATACTCTGTAAATTTCAGGATTCTTTCTGCATATTGGTGTCTTTTCTCAGGACCTCAATTATCAACCTTGATTTCATCTCCTCTACTCAGGGATTGTACAATGCCTTGATTTCCTTTCCTTTCTTTCTCTGAAAGCAGTAAGCTGCAGGAGCTCCTTTGATTCTTATCTCTCAATGTCATAGTGCTCTTTTATTTTATGTGTAATTTGCCATGCAAACCCACATTGCATGGATGCTTTCTATTTTAATTGTACCACATGGGAGGAGCAATGTGGTCTATTTGTCCATCTTTATCATAGGCAAATGCCTTCGATTTTACACATTTGAATTTCCATGTGGCATTATTATGTAACGTAGATGTACTGGTAGTGAGTGCTCTAGGTGTTTTTTTTTTTATTGTTGGTGGTGGTGATAGTGGTGGAGCTTGAACTCAGGGATTAGGCACTGTCTCCAAGCAACTTTGCTCAAGATTAGCGCTGTGTCATTTGAGCCACACCTCCACATCTGGTCTTCTGGTGGTTAACTGTTGATAAGTGTCTCAGGGACGTTCCTGCTCAGGCTGGCTTTGAATTGTAATCCTTAGATCTCAGTCTCCTCAGTAGCTAGGATTACAGGTATGAGCCATCAGGGTCTGGCAATACTGTAGGCTTTGTTTTTATGAAATGTTATTTTCCCTTCAGGTTTTAGTGATTTAAAAAATGAGTTTTACAAATATGGATTGAAAGGTTTGTTTTTCATTCATCATATTTCAAAGATGTCATGATAACCCTCCTTGATGTGCTCTAAATTACAGGTTGGAACTTGAGTGTTCTTGATGCATCTGTGAAGGTGTTTCCAGGTCAGGTGAACATTTTGGTTGCTGGATTCAGTAAAGTGGATTACTTAGTTAGGCATCAGCCAATGTGTTGAGGAGCTGATTTGTTTATAACAAAAGGTAAAGAGATCTCATTGCATCTTCTTTTGCTCTTTGGGCTTGGAATTACTTACATCATCTGCTTCCCTTCTTCCTGGATCTTTGAAGTGGAACTAATTACAGTATTAGTTTTCCTGTGCTCTAGCATATAGGCAGTCCATATGGAACTTTTGGGCTTTCACAGTAATGTATAACAATTATCTATGTAAATATAAAACAATAATCATATTTTTATATATCATATGTGAATAATATATCTAATATATTATATTCATAGTGTTTCTCTGGAGAACACTAAATGACAAAATGATTATTTATAAACCAAGGAGAGACCAGACATGGTACAGGCCTGTAGTCCCAGCTACTCAAGAGGTAGAATAGTGTGAATCCAGTCAAAATGCTAGGAAGACCCAACCTCAACAAATTATCCAAGTATGGTGTTACATATCTTTAACTCAAGCCATATGGGAAGAATAGAAGGATTGTGGTCTTAGATCATATTTAGATACAAAAGAAGAAAGGAAGGAAGGAAGAGAGAGAAAAAAAGAGAGAAAGTTCAAAGGAAGGAAGGCATGAATCCCTTTCTGAACAATAACTAAAGAAAAAAATGTAAGGGTGGCCTTTAAGTGCCTGTCTAGCAAGCACAAGGCTCACTGAGTTTAAATCCCAGTTGATAAAAACAAACAGAACAAAAGCAAAAGACCCACAGGAAAAAAGTTCAGGGAAATTTTTTTAACTTCTTAACAGTGAGACAATAAAAGTGTTGTTTCAGCCACTCAGTGTGTAGAACTTCGTAACAGTCCTATAGATAAATGCATATAGCTGACAATCTTACTTTAATTTCCTAATACACAGTGTGTTTGTTTTCATCTCTAAGAATTCTTTATGACTGGCTTTCTGCAAGGAGATTATGTTTTATCTTGATGCAACTTTCTTTGGGTCCATATTGCTTGGTACAGTGTATATAGTATAGATGTCATCAATTTGAAGAAAAAAAATAGAGATCATTTATAAGGCCTCTTCTATTTTTCTAGGAATCTAATTAAATGATACACTCAATCACATAACATTAAGCTGTAGATCACTAAGCCTGTGATCATGACATTATGCTCTCTGTTTCATTTTGTTCCCTTTCTCTTATTACGAATTTCATTTTAGTGGTCTTTCTGCAGGATCTGCATGCACTGGGTACAATTTGCTTTCTTCTAGAAATAATATTTTTATATCATATATTTCTTCCTCATGATGTTATATCCTGCTTTATAAACTGAGTAGAAATAATGTAATTCATTGTGAGTCTTTGCTAATTTCACCAGCATTTTTTGTTTCTGGGTCTTTTCTGCAATGGATCCCCCTGTACACCCATGCTGCTCTGATGGCCACATTGTCATTCCTCATTGACTGTCAACAAATGTCTTAGTATGTAGTAGATATCTCAGTTTGTGGGTTTTTTATGTCTGGAAATTTATTATAGATATTTTTTACAAATAGGTAAATGTTTGATTTTGTTATATTTTCTAATGAAATGATTAACCTAGTTTTGGCAAGTAGTTAGACAATTTGCATACCAGATTTTAGGGTCCACACTGAATGTTCTGGATTTTTAGTTAGAACACTACACTCTGGAAACTTGTGATCTGATTCTGTCTTACTTTACTAAACATGATAATCTCCAGTTCCATCAATTTTCCTATAAATGTCACAATTTTTTTATGGTTGAGCAATACTCCATAGTTCATCCATACCATAACTTCTTTATCTACTTACCATTTGGTAAGTACCTGGGCTGATTCCATAGTTGGGATATTGTGAATAGTACTGCTATAAATGTGAATGTAAAAGTGCCTATATGTTATTCAGATTTACATTTCTTCTTTCTTTTGGATATATGACCAAAAATAGTATAGCAGGACCAAATAGTCATTCTACTTTTATATTCCAGAGGAAACACCATACTGATGTCCACTAATTTACATTGCCAACAACAGTGTATAAGAGTTTCTTTCTCTCTAAAACTTCTTTTGGAATATTTCTTCATGGATTTCTTAGCCATTTTTAATTAGTTTCTTTTGGAAAATTTCAATTCAATTTATTTACCTATTTATTAATTGAATTATTCATTTGGTATTTGATTTATTGAGACCTTAATATATTTTGGGGTATTATTCCTCTGTTTTTCTAATGAATAGCTAGCAAAAATTTTTTGTGTGCGTTGTTTTGATTGTAGCAAATTTTTCCTTTGCTGTGCAGAAGCTTTTTATGTGATGTAAATTCCTATTCGTATTTCTTAAAAACAGGGTTTTTGTTCAGAAAGATGTTCTTTCTGTCTGTATCTGAAAAGGTTTTCTCTAAAATTTTCAAAGTTTCAATTATTACATTAATATCTATGGCCTAGTGTGATTTAGTGTTTTTTTAAAAATTATTGTACAGGTGATATACAGAGGGATGCAATTACATAAGTCATGTAGTGAGTGCATTTTTTTTTTGAAGAGTGGTACCCCTCCCTCATTTTCTCCCAGTTTTTTCCCTTCTGATGTCTCCACCACCCCGAAAGTTATATAGTGAGAAAAAAGGCCTATGTTTAATCTTCAGCAAGTGAATATAAGTATTCTGAACACTAATTTTTTGGGGGGAGGGGGAGGCTATCTTGTCTCTGGTGTATATTTCTGGCATCTTTCCTGAAAAACCAGATGGTTGTAGCTATATGGTCTTATTTCTAAATCTTATATTCCATTCATTAATTTGTCTGGGTTTTTGTTTTGTTTTGTTTTTTGTTTTAATGCCAGAACCATGCTGTTTTTCTCACTATGGCTCTGTTGTATAATTTGAAACCAAATATTGTGATGCCTCCAGCATTGCTCTTTTTGCTAAGGATTGTTTCGGTTATTCAAGGTGTGTGTGTTTACCTGCATAAACATGAAATTTGTGTTGTCCTCCATTTCTATAAAAAATAGTAAAATTGGAATGTTTATGGGATTTCATTGAATCTGTTTCACAATATTAATTCTGCCATTCAATGAACATAGGAGTTTTTTCCATTTTCTGGAGTCTTCTTCCATTTCCTTCTTAAAAGTTTTATCTCTCCCTCTCTCTCCCTCTCTCTGTATGTGTGTGTGTATATATATATATATATATATATATATATATATATATATATATATATATACACATATATATACTTGTGGAGTTTTTTTACTTTCTTGTAAGATTTCTAGGTAATTAATTTTTGATTATATTGTTAATGGGATTGTTTTTCTAATTTCTTTATCTTCATTATTAGTTTATAAAAAAGCTACTGATTTGGGAGGGTTGGTTGTAACGGGACTTGCACTCAGGACCTTGGTGTTGTCCCCAAGCACTTTTTGCTCTACTTGAGCCACAGTGCCACTAAAAAGTTACCAATTTTTGCTGATACTCTGACTAAGGTACCTATCAGATCTAAGAGATTTTTTAGTTATCTTTTGCCTCTTTTGAGTACAGGTTCCTATCAGCTGCAAATACTTCAAATACTACAAATAATTCAACTCTCCCTTTCTTTTTCTTATTCCCTTTCTTTTTCTTATCTTATTGCGCTGGATAAAAATTCTAGATGTATTAAGAGTGGAAAGAATGGTAACATTTATCTTGTTTCTGACTTCCTAGGAAATGATTTAAATTTTTTCCTATTTAGTATGTTGGCTGTAAGAATGTATGTTTGCTTAGGTATATTCTTTGATATGTTGAGATTCATTCTTTCTATCCCAAGCTATTCCAAGGCCTTTAGCATTGAATTTTGTCAAAGTGTTTCTTATATCTATTGAGATGATTGTACAATTTTTGTCTTTGATCTGTTTATGTGTTGTATGACATTTGTTGATTTATGGTTATTGAACCATCCTTGCATTCTTGC
The DNA here is from genome assembly GCF_024711535.1 of Dipodomys merriami. Taxonomy (NCBI): domain Eukaryota; kingdom Metazoa; phylum Chordata; class Mammalia; order Rodentia; family Heteromyidae; genus Dipodomys; species Dipodomys merriami. Next base: position 2,087,028 of record NW_027203604.1, read on the forward strand.
AATGAAACTACCTTGACCAGGGTGTATGATCTTTCAGTTTGTAAATACTGAGCATCTAGATTCATCAAGGAAATTACTGTGAAATTTGCTTGATTTCTTTTTCCTTTTTAAATCATGTGGGTTATGTATGTGGTTTTTGCATCATGGTAATACTGGCTTCATAAAATGTATTTGGTAGCATTCCTTCACTTTTTAATTTTTAGAATAATGTTAGGACTAATGGTGTCAGTTCTTCTCTAAAGATCTGGTAGAACTCATCAGTGAATCACCCCCTTCCTAGGTTTCAATTTTTTTTCCAAAGTCTCTTTATTACTGCCTCAACTTCATTGTTTGTTATATATTTAAGTGGTTTAAATCCTCTTAGCTAAATTTTGGAAGGTATATGCTTTTAGAAATTTTCTTATATGCTTCTTGCAAATTTTCTAGTATTTCATAATATAGGGTTTTGAAATATTTCCTAATGATCCTTAGAATTTTATTGGTATTTGTTGTGAATTCATCTTTTTTCATATTTAGTTTTATGACCTTCAGTCGTGTCTTTTCTTTTGGTTGTTTGGCTAAGAGTTTTTCCAGCTTGTTTATCTTTTTAAAGAACCACATTTTTTTTCTTTTCATTGATTCTTTATATTATTATTTTAGTCTTCATTTCTTTAACTTCTGCCCTGATCTCTATTATTTCCTTCTGATTTCTGTTTTGGGGTTTGTTTTGCTTTGTTTCCCCCCCCCCCCAAGAGCTTTGGGCTCATTGTTCTGTTCTTTATTTGAAATTTCTCTGATTTTTTAATAGCTGTAAAATTTCCTCTTAACATTGTTTTACTGAGTTCCAGAGTTTCTGGTAAGCTTTGTTTTTATTTTTATTTGATTCTAGGAATTATTTGGTCTCCCTCTTAACTTTCTTGATGCCCTACTGATCATTCAAAAATTAGTTCTTCAGTCTCTAACTACTCCTCTATTTTCTGTAGTTTCTCTTGGCACTGTTTTCTACATTTAATCCATTATGGTCTGATACACTACACTGTTTCAGTTTTTTGCATTTATTAAGACACACTTTGTATTCTAAAATATCAATTTCAGAGAAAGTTCAATGGTTTGCTAAAAAGGAACATGTGTTCTGCAGCCTTTGGATGTAAAATTCTGTAGATATTCTAGTAAAGTTGTTTGATCTATAATGATATTTATTTGAGAAATTTCTTTGTTGACTTTTTCTGTTTAGATAACTTATCTAATGGTAAGAGTGGGGATTTAAAGTTATCCACTATTGTTGCATTGAGGGCTATCTGAGACTTTATGTCCATTAGTGTTTTCTTTATGAAATTGGATGTTTGTTGCATGTTTGTTTGTAATAGTTAAATCCTCATAATACATTGTCCCCTTTGCCACATGAAGTGACATTTTTGGTTTCTTCTGATTTTGGTTTGAAGTCTGCTTCTTTGGCTATAAGTATAGTGACTCTTGCTTCCTAATGAGTTCTACTTTTTGGAAAATCTTTTTCCATTCCTTCATTTGCAACTTCTCTTCATCTGTGTTTGTGAAGAACATTTCTTATAGGCAAAAATATGGCTGGGGCTTATTTTTTTCAATTTACTCTGACAGTTTGTACTTTTTGATTGAAGAATTAAAATGATTAAAATTATTTTGTTGAAATGTATGTAATGATCTCCACCTTTTGTTCTTTTTGTAGTGTTTGATTTTTTTTCTATTTCCCATTTGCTCATCTACTGAGCTAGCAGGAAGTTTTTTTGTCCCTGTAATTTTATGATTATCTTAATGGGTATTTTCATGTATCTTCCTCATCTCTGCATAGGATTCCTTTAAGTATCTTCAGCAGTGCTGGCAAGTGGTTATGAATTGCTTTTTTTTTATTGTAGAAGTTTTTTATTCCTCTTTTAATTGTGAAAATAGATGTTCTGGGCACAGCAATCTAGGTTGGCAGTTATTTTCTTTTAAGGCTTGAAAGAGCATGTCCTCTTGCTTTTAAAATCTCCTTTGAGAAATCTGATGTTATGCTGATGAGTTTGCCTTTATAGATGACTTTGCACATATCTTACAGCTTTCACCCTTCTTTCCTTTGTCTCTATACTTAATCTTTTAATAATAATAATATCATTGGGAAGGTTCCATGATGGTCTGTTGGAAGTCTTAGAAACCTCCTTTACCTGACTAGATTTGAATAGTATGATATTACTTTTTGAATACTGGCTACATTTTTATGGCTCTTGCTTCAGATATATTGGGTAGTGAGTCCTGGGATGGAACTGACCAGGTCCTACTTCCATGGGATAGCTCTGGGTCCCACCTGAGCAAAGTTTTACTGTTTCTTTTTTAGCTCTTAAAGTTCATTTGGGGGTGGGGTGTTTGGTCCTGGGGTTGGAACTCAGGGCCTAGGGACTATCCCTCAGCTTTTTGCTTAAGGATAGCGATCTACTACTTGAGCCATAGCTCTACTTCCAGCTTTTTTTCATAGTTAATTGAAGGTAAGAGTCTCATAGACTACCTTCCTGGACTGGATTTGAACCATTATTCTCAGATCTCTGCCCACTATATATCTATGATTACAGGCCTGAACCACCAGGAGCCAGATAAAGTTTATTTTTTTTAATCTATAGTTTTACTTGTATCTTCCCCCAGCTTACTAAGTTATATGACTTTCCTTGTAGCCATCTTCCTGAGGTTTTATTTTTTAGTTTATGAAAACACAAGAATTTAGTTGATATCGTCAATCTGCCATCTTTTTTCCTTTTTTTTTTTTTTCTTTCACAGTACTGTGGTTTGAATTTATGGTCTTGAGCTTGCTTGGCTTGCTTCCTTCCTCAGCTGGTGATATGACTCCAGCCACAATTTTTTTCCTTTTGTAAGGAAGTATCATAAAGCATTCTGCCTAGGCTGGAGTAGCTAGGATTAGGACTATAGGTGTGAGACATTAACACCTGGATCCTTGGTTTAATTTTTCATGGTTTATATGTAAGTTGTGTGTAGAGGGCAATGGTTTGATAAAAAGACTTTTTACATATTTATAAAATGTCATATTTTATTTTGGGATCCTTTCAAACATAAGTGCAAAGATATGAATCAATACAAATATGATCCATATATCTAAGTACATCTCTGAGCATGTATCTAAACTGCATGGTAAATACACATGACATCAAAGTAAGACAATCTGTAATACTCTTAAATTAATAGAAAAAGAAAGTAATGTTTATCCAAGATACATTTTTGAAATGAGTTTAAGATGATATAACATACTACAAAGTAACATGACAACACAATTCTCCTATTTGTGTCCCATGTTTTTAGCGTTTATATATATATATATATATATATATTCTGTGTGCATTGGCTTAATCTTGTAATGCTAGCTACTTGGGAGGCAGAGATTGAAGGACAGTCTACTTTAACCAATAACTATATACAGTGATACATACTGTCATCCAAAACTACAGGGGCTTTACAATGGCTGGATAAGCTGGTACACATGTGTTAACCTAGTGACAAAGGGAAGCATAACAAGAGGAGACAGTCAAGGCCTATCGCGGCCATAAAGCAGGACCCAATCTTGAAAATAACCAATGCAAAAAAGTCTTGGGAACATAGCATGAGTGATTTGAGTACTTGGCTAGAGAACCTGAGTTCAAAACTCAAGACCACCAAGAGAAATACAATGCATTTAAATAAAATGAAGTGAAATGTTAAAAATTAATTTAAAAGTTTTGACATTTCTTTAGCATTCACACTGTTAGATAGTGTGTTGTATTTATGTCTTAAAAATAAAACATTAGGGGCTGGGAAGATGGCTTAGTGGTAGAGCGCTTGCCTTGAGCTGAAGAGCTGAGGGACAGCGCCCAGGCCCAGAGTTCAAGCCCCACGACTGGACCCAAAAATAAATAAATAAAACATTAGCTGGATGCCAGTGGCTCATGCCTATAATACTAACTATTCAGGAGATTGAGAGCTGTGGATCGTGGTTCAAAGCCAGTCTGGGCATGGAAGTCCAGAAGACTCATCACCAAATAACCACCAGAAAATTGGAAGTAGCACTGTGGTTCAAAGTGGTAGAGCACTAGCCTTGAGCAGAAGAGCTCAGGGACAGTGCCCAAACCCTGAGTTCAAGCCCCATGACTGACAAAATAACAACATCAACAACGATAAGAAGAAGAAAATCCTTAATATCTCCTAAGAATTTTTTGGGGGGGATCAGTCCTAGGGTTTGAACTCAGGGCCTGGGTCCTCTCCCTGAGCTTCTTTTGCTCAAGGCTAGTGCTCTATCTATCACTAGAGCCATAGTATCACTTCCAGATTCTTCTGAGTGGTTTATTGGAAATGAGAGTCTCACTGACTTTCTTGCCCTGGTTGGCTTCAAACCATGATCTTCATATCTCAGCCTTCTAAGTAGCTAGGATTACCAGTGTGAACCACTAATGCCTGGCTCTAAGAAATACTTTATCTTGTTATAGAAATAAAACAGAATAACAATAAGTGAAAGTGTCAATAGTATACCCTGGTGTCTTTAGTTGGTAGACAACACACTTATTGTGTGCTAGTCCTAGGCTTGAATTCAGGCCCTGGGTACTGTCCTAGACCTTTGTGCTCAAAGCTGGCTCTCTTCCACTTGAGTCCAGCTTTTTGGTGGTTAATTGGAGATGAGAATCTCATGAACTTTCCTGCCCAGCCTAGCTTCAGACTTCAATCCTCAGATGTCAGCCTCCTGAGTAGCTAGGACTACAGGTGTGAGCCATCAATGCTTTGCTGACAGTTCAGAAATCTTTAACATAAATCAGAGGCATAGAATCCAGTGGGCTTCTGTTGAGGAACTTTCTCCAGACTCAAAGTAATCCAGCACCTGATACTCACAGACCCCCTAAGGTTGAATATCACCCCCCTTTTTTGACACTCTCTATATCTCCTAGGCAGAGAGTGACTAATTCAGACAGAAGCTACATTCTAATCTTTGTCCTAGCATGTGTTTCATATAGCCACAGGCATGTACTGGGTAGCATCCTTTGTTCTCTTAATCCATTTTAAAATCATTTTTTCTGAAGTCTTTTTTAGTGAAAGCTTAGGAGGCACTCTAGGCCAGTAAAAGTACAGAAGGTGTGTTTCTATCAGAGCAGGGTGTAAGAGAAGGGGAAATTTGGTGAACAAAGAATATGTAAGCTTGCCTTCAGGGCTTACTAATCAGAGAAGAATATCACCCTCAAATTGTATGATACATGTTGTTTGTGTTCTTATGATTAGTAGACAATCATTTGTATCCTATGAAAAATAACATGTTTATTCATACTGTGAATTTAATTTTAATCTTGAAAAAGTGTTAATCTGGTAGAAAGTACTTTATAAATAAACAGGTATTACTTCACTTTCCCTGATTCCCCACATTTTCTTCTTCCTCTCCTTCTTCCTCCTCCTCCTCCCCCACCCCTGCTCTTCCTCCCCCCCTGCTCCTCCACCCCCTGCTCCTCTTCCTCCTCCTCCTCCTCCTCCTCCTCCTCCTCCTCCTCTTCCTCTTCTTCTTCTTCTTCTTCTTCTTCTTCTTCTTCTTCTTCTTCTTCTTCTTCTTCTTCTTCTTCTTCTTCTTCTTCTTCTTCCTTCTTCTTCTTCTTCTTCTTCTTCTTCTTCTTCTTCTTCTTCTTCTTCTTCTTCTTCTTCTTCTTCTTCTTCTTCTTCTTCTTCTTCTTCTTCTTTCTTCTTCTTCTTCCTCCTCCTCCTCCTCTTGTGGGGCTTGAACTCAGGGCCTGGGCACTGCCCCTGAGCTCTTCAGCTCAAGGCTAGCACTCTACCACTTGAGCCACAGCGCCATTTCCAGCTTTTTCTGTTTATGTGGTGCTGAGGAATCACCCACAGGTTCTTGTGCATTTGAGACAAGCACTCTACTGCTGAGCCATCTTCCCAGTCTCTCAGTATTATTTTTTAAACCAATATTACCTTTCCTAGATTTAAATAGAAGTCTTCATATTTATCTCTTAATGACTTTTGGTTAAATGCATAGAAAAAAAATAAAACTCATTAGTTCCAAAGATGTTCAGAAACCTTGTACCACACATTTTATGGTATATGTGTTATGAGTTATAAACTAATATAGGAATAATTAAATGAATTTCAGAGCTTACAATAAATTTACCTTTTTATGCAGAACAAACCTATGGGTTTGACAAATTAATAGTACTATTTATCTACCATTATAGTACTGTAAAATAATACTTCTGTCCCCCCCAAAATTCCCTATCATTCGTTCACTCATATCTCTCCTCTTCTCCTGGAAACCATTGATCTTTTAAGTTTCTGTAGCCTTGTTCCCAAGATTGTCATATATTTGGAATCAATGTGGCTACTCCAGCCTTGCTTCTTTCACTTAGCAACAGGAGGTTCAAGGTTCTTTTAAGTTACAGATGGTTGGTAGCTCAGTACTTTTTGCACAGAGTAACATCCTATTATATGAATGTGTCATGTTTATTCACCTATTGAGGAACATTCTCAATATTCTCAAACTCCAGTTTGAGCAATAATGAATAAAGCTTGATATACATGTGTGTTTATTGGTGGATATAACCATTCAATTTGGTTGCATAAATACCTAAGAACATAAGTATTGAGTTGTGTGGTAACAGTATGCCTAGTTTTGTAAGAAACTGCTAAATTTCCTAGGAAGTGGCTCTGTGACTCAAGTGGTCACCTTGAGCTGAAGAATGCAGGGACAGCACCCAAGCCCAGAGTTCAAGCCCCACAACCGACCAAAAAAAAAAAAAACCTTAAAGAGTTGGTATGATTTTGCTTTCCTAAGAGCAATAGAATAATAGTTTTTGGTAAAAAAGCAAAAATTTGTAAAAAAAAACAAAAACAAAAACCCTCTAAAAAGATGAAGAATAACAGCAAGAAAAGACGAGGGACAGTGCCCAGGCCCAGAGTTCAGGCCCCACGCCAGGCCCCCCCCCCCCAGAAAAAAAGAATAATAGCAATATTACTTACATATTGCTTACTGCCTCCTTGAAAATTTTGATATTGTCAATATTTTGAATTTTGGCTATTTTATTAAGTATATAGTTTTGACCAATGTACGTATGTGTGTGTGTGTGTGTGTGTGAGAGAGAGAGAGAGAGAGAGAGAGAGAGAGAGAGAGAGAGAGAGAGAGAGAGAGAGAGAGAGAGAGAGAGAGAGAGAGAGAGAGAGAGAGAGCGTGTGCCAGTTGTAGGGCTTGAATTCAGGTCTTGAGTACTGTCCTTAAGTTTTTTCACTGAAGGCTGGAGCTCTACCACTTGGGTCACAACCCTAAGTCCTAATTCCATTTTGTGTGTATGTGTGTGTGTGTGTGTGTGAGAGAGAGAGAGAGAGAGAGAGAGAGAGAGAGAGAGAGAGAGAGAGAGAGAGAGAGAGAGAGAATAACAGTCTTTTTATATGTTTATGGTGTATTATATATGTATGTATCTAATATGCCTACATGGAACATGTACACACATATATAGACACATACATAGAAACACATATGGACATATATAGTCTTTCCAAATTTTTTTGTCCATTAAAAATCTTTACAAAATAATGTATGTTAGTAGGGCAACAGTGGCCCATGCCACTGTTAGGCAAAATCTTAGCCACTCAGAAGACAGAGATCTGAGGATGGAAACTAGCTTGGGAAGACAAACTTGAGAGGCTCTTATCTCTAATTACCAAGCAAAAATCCACTTGGAGTTCTTTTTGCTTAGCATCATCTTGTATAGTCATGTGTATATAGCTATTGAGCTATTCTGTTCATATTCTAGGATTATCCTAGACATGTATTAATTATTACAGATGAGGTAAACCATGGGATCTATGTTTCTTTGGGTCTGGCTTATGTCACTTAATATGATTGTCTTACAAGTCTTTCTACTTCCTTACAAATGAGATGATGTCATTTTTTTCTGATGGAAGCACAGAATTCCATTGTGTATATATACCACATTTTCTTGATCCATTCATCTACTGAGGAACATTGGGGTTAGTTCCAGATCTTAGCTATGGTAAATAATGCTGCAATAAACATGGTTGTGCTGGTATGGCCTTGTTGTGGTCACTTGGGTAAATGCACAGAAGTGGGATTGCTGGATCACAGAGAAGCTCTACGTGTAGTCTTTTGAGGAACCTCCATACTGCTTTCCAGAGTGATTGAACAAGTTTTCACTCCCACCAGCAGTGTAATAGTGTTTCCTTTTGGCCGCATCCCCTCCAGCATCTGTTGCTTTTAGATTTCTTGATAATAGCCATTTAAACGGGGGTGAAGTGGAATTTCAATGTTGTTTGGATTTGCATTTCTTTTATGGCCAGAGTTGTTGAGCATTTATTCATATGTCTATTGGCTATTCTTATTTCCTTTTCAGAGAAATCTCTCTTTAAGTCTTTAGTCCATTTATTAATCAGGTGGTTGTTTCTTTGAGGAATTGCAAAATGAACTCCAAGATATGGAAACAAGAGATTTTTCTTTGTTGTTGTTGTTCTTTTTTTTAATGTACTATGTGATTTCTTTTTTTCTTTTTTGTGTTTTCCCCCCTATGGCTTATCCCTTGTTGTCACTGTATTTGATTTTGGTACTCTGGGTATTATATATACATTTATCTGAATTAGGGAAGGGAAGGGAAACAAAACAATGATGAGACATATGTTGTACAACTTGTTGGAGGGTTGCGAGGGAGGGAAATGGGAGAAAATGAGGGAGGAGGTATCAAGTTCTACAAGAAATGTACCCATTACTATTACATATGTAACTGTAATCCCTCTATATAGCACCTTGCCAATAAAATTTTTTTTTTGTCTGTTGTGGGGCTTGAATTCTGGGCCTGGGCACTCTTGCTCAGCTCTTCAGCTTAAGGTAAGCACTCTACCACTTGAAACATAGCATCACTTCTGGTTTCCTGGTGGTTAATTGGAGATAAGAGTCTAACGGACTTTTGTGCCTCAGCTGGCTTTGAATCGAGATCCTCAGATCTCAGCCTCCTGAGTAGCTAGGATTACAGGCATGAGTCAATGGCACCCAGGAATAAAATTACATTTTAAAAAAATGAAAAAAAAAACCATAAGTAGAAGTGTGGATCAAATGCCTGCTTTGATTTAAAAAAAAAAAAAGCTAAGCAAGCTGGGCACTAGTGGCTCATGACTATAATCACTATGCAGGAGTCAGATCTGAAGATCACAATTTGAAGCCAGCCTGGGTTAGAAAGTCCATGAGGATACTTATCGCCAATTAAGCATCAAAAAACTGGAAGTAGAGTTGTGGTTCAACTGGTAAAGTACCAAAGATCCAGGTTAGCACCCAGGCTCTAACACTGGCACCAAAACAAACAAACAAACAAACAAACAAACAAACAACAACAAAACTAAGCAGGAGCTCAAGACTCAGAGTTAAGTGGATTTGAGAGGGATCCAAATACCTACAATGTGTCCCCCTAATTACTCTTTTGCTTTTCAGCCCTGGCATTTTGTCAGGAAGGTTGAAGTTAGTTATTCTTCTTAGGCAGATGGGCATATGTATATCAGCTTAATTGGAACCCTAGGGAGGGCAGCTTCCTGTGACACAGAAGGAGGAAACTGCATGACTAGGTGGCCTGATCTAAGAACTTACCAGTTTATCAGCTGATGCTTGTTGAACCTTGCATTGAGCCTACAACAAAGATGAGAAGTTCTGCATATGAATTTCAGTACCATGGATTACCTAAAAGGGTAGCAAGCCACAGACACTATTAAATATAATCATTTACATGGCTTCAGAATATTAGCAAACTTGTTTTTTTAATCAATTTTAGGAAAAAGATGCTTGAAAAGTGTGTATATTCTGGGTGAGAGCAACACATCTTTGATTTTGTAACTCTAAGCCTCAGTATAGGAATCTACTAGAAATTAATGGTGTGACTTTGAGAAGATTATTCAGTCTCTTAAATTTAGTTTTCCTCTCTGTGACATGCATGAAATGATTTTTGCCTCATACATTGCTAGAACTTTTAGTTGAGATCGTATTGAAAAATAGTAAAGGACCTAGCATATAGTAAGCAGCTCATGACCAGGACCTGTGATTGTCAACTCCAGGGACACCTTTCTTAGGGACACTAGAAGCTGGGAAATATGAAGGCTCCTGGCAGGCAAAATGGATAGCTCTTATTATTACTTATTACTGGTTTCTAGTTTTGCCTAGACAACTTGAGCCACTTATGTGTTGGACCAGCACCACAAAATTAACCCTTTGTTCTTGCTAAATCCTGTTTGTTTTGGGTATTAATAGAAATGTAATACATGTGGAAAAGAAATCATAGATAGAAAATTGTCCCTGGTCAAAGTCCCCATTCCAATGAGTTGGGAAGGTAAATCAATTGAGGATCTGGGTCCTCAATTTTTTCACCTATTACATGAAAGACTGACCAGATAGTCTGAATTTATTTTTCTTCTAGAAGCATTCTATTTATACTTTGGGTCCCAAACAACTTTATTTTAATACTGCCCACAGACAAGAACTCTTGTGCTCAAAATGAAAATGAAATGTATTAAATACTAAAATCTAGTAGGTAGGGAAAATGTCCAGACTTTTCCTAAAAATGTGTAGCATTTAGTCTTTGGCAATAAAAGGAAGCTTACAGAGTAAGTTAAGGAAAATCCCTTCCTTGATATAGTATTAATTAGATAATCATTACTGCAGTTATTAAGAATGGATCAAGAAAACGTAGTATATATACACAATGGAATTCTACTCAACCATCAGAAAGAATGACATTGTACCATTCATGAAGAAATGGAAAGACTTGGAAAAAATTATATTAAGTGAAGTAGCCAGGCCCAAAGAAACATAGGTCACAGTTTCCCTCATTTGTAGTAGCTAGAATGTACCAATAAATCTACAAGTAAACACAATGATTAAAACACACACACACACACACACACACACACACACACACACACACACACAGAGGAACATGATAAATTATATAGTCTCTAGACATTCACACATTGAGACCAATGGAGGATATGCATAGAAGCAGATCACAACAGCTCAATAGCTATGTGCATATGATCGTAGAAAATAATATTTTACAAAATAACCTCCAAGAAAAGGAAACAAGAGAGGTTTTTTTTCGTTGCTGTTGTTTCTGTTTTTGTTTTGTTTGTTTGTTTGTCTTTGGGAGGGTAATGGGGTACAGAAAAGGTGAAACGAAGGGTAAAGAAATGGAACAGTGGTACTCACTAGGCACTATGTGTAAAATGAACTGTTCATCTTGTGGGTGGAGATAAGAGGGACAAATTGGGAGAGACTGAAGGGAGGGGAGACACGGTTCAAAAAGAATTGTACTCATTACCTCACTCATGTAACTGTAACCCCCTGCACATTCCCTCTATGATAACAAATATAGATAGATAGATAGATAGATAGATAGATAGATAGATAGATAGATAGATAGATAGATAGATAGATAGAAAAATAGGTCTTGGGGCTTGAACTCTGGACCTGGGCGCTTTCCCTGTGCTCTTCAGCTCAAGGCAAGCGCTCTACCACTAGAGCCACAGCACCAGTTCCGGATTTTTAGTGGTTTAATGGCGGTAAGATTCTCACTGAGTTTCCTGCGCGGACTGGCTTTGAACGGTGATCCTCAGATCTCAGCCTCCCGAGTTGCTAGGATTACAGGCTTGAGCCTCTGGCGCCGGGCAGTATAACCCCTGCTTTCACTGTATTTGATGTCAGTATAATTTGTGGAGGGGAAGGGGAAAAACAAATCGTTTAAATAGGAATACAAATACATTTTTTTAAAAAAGAAAAATAAACCAAACATCTCATCCCATAAAGATGTGCGATTCTTATGACTTCATGTATCAATGAAATTGGTTTTAATTTTTTAACCTCAAACATATAACCTGCAGACCGAAAGGCTTTGTATTTAATGTAAATCTTTCATTTGGGCTGATGGTGTAAGGTAATGGCTGCAATGCCTGCCTAACAAGCACAAGACCCAGAGTTCAAATACCAACTTAAATAGATAAATAAATAATCTTAAATTCTTCTTTAAAAAAAGAAAGAAGAAAACAGGTACAGAGTCTCATCAACTAAACAGGGTATAGAAAAAATATGAAAAAGTCAAGGGAAGACTTATGTTTGAACGTCTCCTCTTTCTTCAATTTTAGGGAATTGAGCAGTTGCTAGAAGACCTTAGACAGCCCAGTGGAGTGGTGTCCTGGTGCAACATTGCTCCATCCCCCTTTCATAGAAGTTACCCCTGGTAACCAACACAGAATGAGAATACACAGGAAAGTCTCTTTCAAAGGAAAACTATTGCATCTACTCCCACTTTCTTAACAGGTTTTCTAAATCTTCAGTAAGTTTATGTTAGCTGGGAATGAATGTCTGAATTTAGGTTTTAAAACGTTTCTCACCCCCCTACCCCAATCTGTATAATTACTGTTTTTTTTTCTGAAGTCTTTCAAAATACTATAATTAACAGATTGGCAGATAACCCATATAACTGCAGTTAAGGCAAATATAGTATGCAGCTGTCTTTGCATTAAGTGATTAAATCAAATAGCATAGTTTTGAAGTACATTTATAAAGCATAAATTTACCTCCTGGCAAAACTGTCTTAAGGAACACACCCTACACCATCTGTTCACTCAGTATTAATACCATATTTTCCAGGACTATAGCTATGCAGAGCAGAACGACCAGCTGTGCAGAACCAAGACATACTAAGGGATCCTTTGGAGTACTCAGCAACTTTGAGAAGCTTTCGTGGATGCTCAGAATAATTGTGTATCTCAAACACGCAAACAGCATGTATGTGTGCACACACTTTCAGAATACTAAATTGCATTCATGTACACCACACACATGTACACTACTTCAAGGTGGCCAATGTGTTGAAGAAGCTGATCCATAGGTATCATTATAAATGCCCTTCAATAAACTATCTATTCACCAATAGTTTATTCAATAGTCTAGGCACTAGGGGTAGAAATAAACAATGAGGGTTCTTGCCCTCTTAGAGCTCTGATCTAGCCCAGGTGTCTTTCATTAATGGACTAGCATAATTAAAGGTGATCATTTGAAGACAAGATGTTAACCCACACAAGCTTCACCTCTTAAAGAGTTTATAAAGTCGAAAGGTATCAATATTTTTCAACAAAATGCACAACATAGTGGTGCTGTGGTAGAGCACTAGCCTTAAGCAAAAGAGCTCAGAGACAGCATCTAGGCCCTGAGTTCAGGCCCCAAGATTGACCAAAAAAAAAAAAAAAAGGGGGAATATGCACAACAGCCGAAAATGGTTCCATTCACCCAGAAAGTGGTAGACTCAATAGACAGAATGGGAAATAATCTTATGCTGAGCCTAGCAATAGAAAGAAATGCCAGATGGGATTTAAAGATACCAAGCAAGTACTGAGAAATGGGAAAACTGAGTTAAGGCTGAGAGGTGGGCGGTAGGGGTTGGTGGGGGTGAGGGAGAGTTCCTGGAATAGTGGTTACCAGCTCTAGCTAGACAGTAAAACGATTTAGAAATATTCATATCTAGGTGCCACCTCATATCATTTATATTAGAAAAATCTGAGAAATTTCTCACGTGGGGAATTGAAAGCAATTTTAATCCTGTCTTGTAAGAAGTGAAATTTGAGCTAGACTTTGAATGATTAGGTTTGAAGGAATATGTTAGCCATCAGCCATGGCTGGCTATTTGATATTACATGAATGAAAATTGAGAAAAGTTTGAACTAAAGTTCTTAGTCACATTTCAAATAAAAACAGCAAATGGTTAACATTCTGGAAAGCAGAGATGTTTCCATCTTTGCTGAATTCCTGTTGGCAGTGTTGACCAGATGGGTGTAGGGGAGAGAAAGTGGACAGACATGAGGGATGGAGGGTGGCCCGTTGTGGAGAAGGAATGGATGCTATGGGTGGTGGGAGTGTGCTCTGAACGTGTTCAGGGATCTGGGCAGAAGCTGGCACATAATGGAACTCCTCATTCAAGCAGAACACTTAGATTGAAGTGACAGGAAACAGAAGGTACGGGGAGACTGGATGTGGGGATTATAAAATAAAAACTGTGTCAAAGAAAAATACCTAGAATGACTGGTTAGAGTAATTGAAGTCTAAAACTAGCCCTAAAGATTCCTCTGTGTGCTGGTGCAACAGTTAGGGGCAAATAAACAGCTAACAATTAGCTCTGTTTCTAGTTGTCTCTGATAATTCATACAGAAAATAGTTTTAACATAAAAAAATCAGAAGTGTTATATGACCATATAAGAAGGTGCTAAGCTAAGTGAACCTCAAGATAGAGACACAAGAAGTTTTTGTTTTTTTTTGTTTATCTTTTTTTGCTGTTGTTTTTAAGGTACTAATAATGTACTATGTGATTCTTTTGTTTCTTTTGTATGTTCTCCCCCCATGGTTATACCCTGTTTTCACTGTATTTGATTCTGGTGCCCTGCATCTTGTATATACATTTTTCTAATTTGGGGAGGGGAAGGGAAATAACAAAATGCTAGAACAAGGATACAGACTGACTCATTGTTACATTGAGATGTATGAGACTGTTGAAAATGAACTTTACAACTTGCGGGGGGTGGGGGGAGAGGAGTTGGGGAGGTGGAGAGGAAAGGGATGGTAGGGGACAAACAAAGGAAGGGATAACAATGTTTGATGAAATGTACTCATTAACTTACTCATGTAACTATAACCCTTCTGTACAGTATATTTACAATTAAAAATATAATAAAAATCAAAAGTGTGATAGATTAAATTTTATCTCTCTTGGGGGAACATATATCTAGGGCTTCCTATATATTTTACAACTGTGTACTGTACCTGCAGATTTTACAGAAGCATGAAAGTTTCGAAGATGTTAAATATATCTCCTGAGGATCTACAACTGACTTGAGTTAGGAAATGACAAACTCAGGCTTTCCAGTTTCCAAGATACATCCTTTTATGATACGCCATTTTCCAGAAATCTAGTACACAGAAAAAAACTAGTTTCTTACTTACTCCCCTCCCCCCCCCCCCGTACCGCCCCTGCCCCCTGCTTGGTTCTAGGGCTTGAACTCTGGGCCTGGGTACTATCCTTCTTATGCTCAAAGCTACTACTCTACCAGTTGATCCACAGCACCACTCCTGGCTTTTTTGAGTAATTTATTGGAGATAAAAGTCTCATGGACTTTCTTGCCAGGGCTAGTTTTCAACTACGATCCTCAGATCTCAGTCTCCTGGATTATAGGCATGACCCACCGAAGCCAAGTGTAAAGTTTTTCTTTGTTTTTTTTTTTTTAATCAAGCTCTTCAAAATGAGAGCACGCTAGGTAGATATGCAAATAATAATAATGCATGCAATCATTCAGAAGGAAAACATTAGATACTATTATTTCACAAAGGGAAAATCATATTGACACATGAAGCACTAATAATATAAGTGAACTCATCTTTTTTTTCCTGTTATTACTTGACAGTTTTTTTCTAGAGGTACAGATTATTTGACCTTTATATAATTTAGTATTATACAAAATCTTGTTTTCTCAAAAATCCATTGTAACTATACTACCTTATTGTTAGACAAACATAGAAATTTCTGTTGTGGTTGAATCAAAAAAATATAAAGACATTACTCTGTTTTTGGTCACAACCCTTTGTATGTTGGCTTTGCCAGTTATGGGGCCTGAACGCAGGGTCTGGGCACTGTCCCTGAACTTCTTTTGCTCAAGGCTATCACTCTACCACTTGAGCCACAGCTCCACTTCTGGCTTTGTCTATTTATGTGGTACTAAGGAATTGAAACAAGGGCTTCATGCATGCTAGGCAAACACTCTACCACTGAGCCACATTCCCAGCCAGACATTGCTCTTTATTAAGGTCTGAGGAACAAAAGACTGCCAGACTGAACTTAGAATTCAGATTCAGGATGGACAGCAAGATATTCTGAGTTGTCTTTTGCTTCAATATGTATGGTTGTGTCAGTAGCCACATGTAATGTGCTCTATAATTTATTAGTAGACTTTATCTTGAGGCAGAAACAGATTCCATGGTTATTGTGTACCATATATCCTCCAGGCATTTTAAAAAATGGGATTTTTGCTTACTGTCACTTGTCTGGAACATTTCCCTTGCATATTATAAAGAAAGAGTTTTCAGAACATGAGGAGCTGTACCCCCATATTTTCCATTTTATTAGTCAGTGGGAGTTGGCTTTAAATTACCTAGCTTATAATTTATAACCAGGATGGACAATTTAATCATTTGGGGATGTGTTGAAGCACAGCTCAAAGTTTTAACAAGCCTGCTCCCTTTACTGCAGAGCCCCTCCTACCTGTCAAGAAGACTTGTGCTTTCCCAACCAAAATAGACCTTCTTCTCAGTTCTTGTGTCAGGATGCCTATTGATGTGCTTTCATGAGACAGTGAAGTGGGAAGTAACACAAAGTTCCAAGAAGGAAAACCTTGGGAATTTTGAGGTTATATAAATACTCAAAGTGAAGTGAAAAGATGGCACAATTATTTTGGCAGCTGGTGGGATGTCTTAGTTATTAAGAGAGAAACCATTAAGAATAAGAAGATCAGGTTTCTAGATGTTAACTAATTCTTTATTGGTATTTTCTTAGAAGATTTGATTACATGGTATTGTTTTTAAACACTGTTTTGCAGCCTTAAAAAAATGACAGAGGAAGTGCCTTAACAAAATGGTTGTCCCTGGAGGGACAAGAATAAAAACCATTATTTGGTAGATTCTCATTTTATATAACTCCAAAAATATTTGCCCTCTGGTCAAAAGACTATTCATTATAAGAAATAATGATATAATTAAATGGATCTATGCTCAGATGCTAACAAATCAGGTAGGCTGGCACTGCTGGCCATAGAATGGTATCTTCAGTCAATGGGTAAATAGATGGATGGTCAGATGGATAAATGGATTGATGGACAGAGAATAATTGTACTTACATAAACAAATATCACCTAGTACTAACTAGGTCATGTTCATGCCAAATAGACAAATGCAAGAAGAAACAATAGAATTTGAATGAAGATTGGTTATATCTTCTGTAACGACAGTAGTAGTATCTCAAAAGAAGACTTTCTGGCAGGAGTTTTGTCACACTCTTCTTGATATTCTGAGCAGCTATATAGTTTCTCTTCTTCCGTTCAATACGGGTTGGATAAATGGAAGAAAGAGAGAAAAAAAGAATGTAAACACAACAAAGTGTATTTTAGGGAACAAAAATGGTATTTTTCCCTTAGCATTGAAGAATCTTAATAGTCCAGAAAGGCGGCTTTTCGAATGGTACTTTCATAGCCAGGCATCTGTGGCTGATGCCTGTTATCCTAAGAAGAAGGCTAAGATTTGAGGATTGTAGTTTGAAGCCAACCCGCACAGGAAAGTCTGTGGAAGTTTTATCTCTGACTAACCACAGAAACAAACAAACAAAAATCTGGAAGTGGAGCTGTGGATCAAGTGGTTCTGCTAGCCTTGAGCAAAAAATTCAGGGACAGCTCACAGGCCCTGAGTTCAAACCCCAGGACTGGCACACGTGCTCACGAAGATACACGTGCATATATATTCAATTACTTTCCTGTCTTATTGTGAGATAGCTTGTCTAGAAAGCCCTGAAGGGGCCTTGAGGAAGACAAGAGACACTAGCGACAAAGTGTAGGGCAAATAAGTCATACATGATCATGATTGGGACAGGACCCAGGGAGAAGCCAAGTGTGCTCGCATTAGCTGAGTGGTCCCTGGCCTTAGTTCTTTTTCTAAAATGGAGGGTTGTGCTCATTTCCACCTTAGATGCATCCCAGGGTCTGATATACATTTTTAGAATTCCTGTGCTATGTCTCCTGGAAATAAAGTTGAATTATTTTCTCTTTTGGGGAAGGAAGGCAGAGGACAGAAATATTAGCACAGTATTTTCTCCTTACATTATGATTTTCTTTCTTTCTTTTTTTTTTTTTTTTGTTGGTCATGGGGCTGAGCCACTCACATTGTGATTTTCTTCTTTCTCAGATGGGATTTTGTTACAGTAACTCCCTCAAATGTGAAATCTCCAAGTGGTTTTTTTAAAAATTGACAACTAAAAAAATTGCATTTCAGACCAAAAGCATGAAACTTCTCTAAAAATGTATATATTTGATATGCATCTGCAACTACATATGCCATATTTTCAAAACTTTTGTAATGTCTTTCTTTTGATTATTCATTAAGAAAAATTTCTCAATGGACTATTTGATAGAGCCCTATGTAACATTGTGCTTTCAAATTGGAGTCAGGCATAGTGGAACAGACCGATAATCCCAGCACTGGGGAGAAGGAAGAGATAGGAAGATTTTGAATTAGAGGCTAAACCAGTCCATGTAGCAAGTTAAAGGCAAGCCTCAGTTATATACTGAGACCTTGTCTCCAAAACAAAACAAAAGCTAGGTGCCAGTGGCTCATGCTTCTAATCCTAGCTATTCAGGAGACTGAGGTCTAAGGACCATAATTTGAAGCCAGCCCAGGTAGAAAAGTCTGTGAGACCTTATCCCCAATTAAGCAGTAAAAAAAGTCAGACCTGATCCCATGGTATGGCTCAAGTATTACAGCGCCAGCTATGAATAAAAATACTGAGAGTAGGCCATGGGGGCAATTTCTTTGGACAACTAATAAAAGTATGGAAGTGGCAGTGTGGCTCAAGTGGTAGAGTGCTTGCCTTGAGCTAATGAGCTCAGGGATAGCACCACGGCCCAGAGTTCAGGCCCCAGAACTAACAAAAACAAAACAAAACAAAACAAAAACAAGGTAATAAAAGTACAATTTTACAAAAAAAAAAAGATTTGTCACCTATGCAAGGTTAGCTATTTAGGAGGTAAAGATGACTTAGATTCACATTCCTCTTCTATAGATGATTTTTCTTCAATTAGGACCCAGTATGATTCATTATTCACATGTATTATTATACCATTTCAGTTTCTGATAATCCTGTCCCCCAGATTTCTTTTTTTGTTTCTCTCTCTCTGTCTCTTCCTCCCTCCCTCTCTCCTTCGATCCCTCCCTCCTTTCTTTCTTTCTTTCTTTCTTTCTTTCTTTCTTTCTTTCTTTCTTTCTTTCTTTCTTTCTTTCTTTCTTTCTTTCTCTCTTTCTTTCTCTCTTTCTTTCTCTCTTTCTTTCTTTTTTTCCATGCCACATTTCTACATCTTTTTACAGTGAGACTGTCTTTATCAGCTTGGAGTGTTGCATGGAGAAATCCAAATCAGCTAAGAAAAGCCTAGGCTCAGCCCCACATAAACACTGAATTATTTCTTTTCATCTTCATTCTCTAAATGATCTTGGAACAGAATGATATTTGAGTGAATGATTCCAGGAAGGAGTAGAATACCATCATCATTCAGGTGAATAAATTGGGCAGGGCAGAGTGGGAGAGGCTAGGTGTTCTCAGAGCACATCTCATTTACTATTATTTGTAAGTGGTGCATTCACATATCAAGGGCTTTCAGAACATCAGAGCAGAGTTCCTCAAATTTATTCATCAAGCATCTTTAAGACAATTGTCCTTCATGTATTAGGGCTGACTTAAGCAGCACTGCTGAACCTCTGACCAAATATCCCTATCTATGTTTGGGATACAAAATCTTAATGAGTCTCATTGAATTTCCAATGAAGACCTCATGCAGGAAATCAGTGTGACTTGAGTTTTTTATTTCAGAGACAGAACAAAGAATTATTTTACCCCTTGAAAAAATGATTCACGAGGAAGGAAAATTGATCTTAATTAATGCAATCCAGAAAGACGTATTATTCAAGAATAATGAATGTTTCCATTTGCCCAGAAGAAAAGAATGAAAATTAAGTCCCGAACTTTTCATTCTTTCTTGTCTTTCAACACCAGTGCAGAGAGCCAGGAAGAGGATCAAAGGTGGACTACTAACAGGTATAGTTCTGCTTATTCAAAGAGTGCCAGTCATAATCCTAAAAGGTACAGTCCTCAATGCCATAATCTGCAAGGTTGAAATCTCAAAAGATCAAATTCCCTGATTTATAAAAATCACCAGAGATCAAAATTCTGACAACCAATTCTAAAAAGCAAAAGTAAAATCCTAAATGCTGAAATTCTGAAAGCTGAAATCTTATAAACCATAATTTCCACTGGTGTGTGTGTGGGGGGGGGGGGACTATAGAAGAGCTATATGAAGGATATAAAGCTGAATTCAGAGAAAAGATTAGGGTGCTTTGGTGTTATTCAGGTTGGGTGCCAGATAGTTCAGTTATGTACTACCTCTACCTCCCCTGATACAACACCAGAGTTGCTTTCTAAAGTACCTTTCATTGGTTAATAAAATAAATCCTTTAGCTCAGCAGCCTTCAAAAGCAAAGAGAGTTGTTGACAGGAAGTATCTCCAATGTTACAAAACATTAAATGACAAACTGCTCTTTGCTAGGGAGCTGACTGTTGGAAAAATAAAGACACATTTATTACTAAATCTAAAATAGACTAAGTAATGCATGGCTTATTTTGGCTAATGGTGGCGTTTTCATAAACTGTCTCTACTGTTTTAAGTCAAATGATGAGCCTCCAATTTCAATGCATGGGCTCAGTTATATATTGATGACTGGGAAAAAAAGTAAAATCTTCATAAATGTTGGTTTGGGGATTTGGTGAACTTTGCACAGGAAATTAATTTCAACTGAATGTCCAAAACAGATTTAAAATTAAGTGTCATTAAGACTTGTCAAAAATGAATCTCATAATAGTACCAATTTTTTTTTGATTTTAATCAGCCCAAATGTATCTAGAAAAAAAAGTTTAAGAACTAGGTTGTCAGAAGTCAGGGAAATAATGAAGATTTCAGTTTTGAAATGTGTCATTTGATTGAAATGTAATGAAGCCTTCTAAAAATGAACCTCAAGATATTAACATTTTTGTTGTTGTTCATTTAATCAGCTCCAATGTATTTAGAAAAAAATTTAAGAAGTAGGTTGGTCAGAAGTCAAGACAATAATGAAGATTTTAGTTAATATGTCATTTGATTGAGGGTAGATGGCAAGTTAGAGATATCCAGCACTTTCCTGCATGACTACATGTCTGAAACAAAACATCAGATGCATGGCTGCAGGGACAGGTGGGTGGCTGAGAATGACACGGAGTGCAACAATAAATGGTAGACAGAGACCATGTGAGGTTCAGAAACATTGAGCTCTAGATTTATAAAAGAACCAACAGACTTACTATGAAGCATAAGAGAATATAGTTAGGAAGGAGAAGTGTCACCTCAGTGGGGCCTTAAGTAAAAGAGGAAATAAAGCCTTGATGAGTTCCACAGGTCCACCGTGTATCACCCTGTAAAAGTATAGTCAAGGTGATCTGCCCATCAGGCAGATGCAGGAGGAAGGTGCCCTGAACTTCCTAGCTTTCTCACTGACGCCATGTTGGGGCATCATCTTAACAGGTGTCTAATAGTCAGACTTCCTTGGATGGGAAAGTAGGAGTCCTTCCATTATTATAAATCCAAACCCCAAAGACTTCAACTCTCGACTGGAGACTTTATTTTCTAGTTACATATACTTGGGCTTCTAAGTGTATCCCAAATTGAATGTCCATATCTTTCCCCTAGATTTGGGAAATTTTTAGCTATACTTTTACTGGCTAGGTGTTCTATGCATGTAGTTTATATCTCAGCTCCTTCTCCAACCTTAGTGAATTTTAAATTTGGTCTATTGATCATACCCTAGAGATTTTTAAATTTGTGGTCAGGTCAGGATTGCTTTTTTCTGTTTACTATACTGTGAGAATTACTATTTGCTTAGCTAGTTGCCACTAAGTGAGATTGCAGAAGACACTTACAGGGATCCTACATAGAGATGAAGAAGAAATATATGCATATGATTTAGAGTAAATCTTAGCAGGAGAAGAAATAAAGGACAAGTAGGGAGGAAAATCAAACATATTCAATTAAACTCTCAAACCCCTAAAATAAATAAGGACAAAAAAAGATTTTAAAAATGACTTGAATTAAGCAGAAAAAAATTACAGAACATACTTCTCTATAATAACCATAAATGTAAATGGTTTTACCTTTCCAATTAAAAGATACACACTGGCTTATTGGATTATCAAACAAAAATCCAATAGTTTGCTGACTACAAATGCTGTATCTCACTGTCAAATACACAAACAAATTGACAGAGAAAGGATGAAAACCAATACAACAAGCACATGGAATTTAAATGCAAGTAGGAATAGATATGCTCATGTCTGACCAAATAGACTTGAAGCCAAAATTAGAAGACCAAAAATAACTACATATAAATAAAGAGTACAATTCATCAAGAAGGTATAAAGATGACAGATTACACGTGCAGCAAATTTGGGTGTACCAATTTTCATAAAACAAATGTTCCCAGCTGGGTGTGGGTGGCTCACACCTGTAGTTCTAGCTGCTCAGGAGACTAAGATCTGAGAACTGAAGTTTGAACAAGCCTGGACATGGAAGTCTGTGAGACTCTTATCTCCAATTAAAAAGCAAAATTCAAGAAGTGGAGCTGTGACTCAAGTGGTAGGGCGCTAGCCTTGAGTAAAAGCCCAAGGACAGGGCACAGGTCTTGCGTTCAAGCTATTGGACAGGCATACATACTCCTCCCCCCAAAAATACAAAAAAATATGCTACTGGACATAATGGGACAAAAGGCTAGATACAATAATAGTGGGAGATTTTAACCCCACACTCTTATCAATAGATCATTCAGACAAAAAGAAAAGCACTTCAAAACTTTACTGGACATCTACAGAATATTCCATGTATCATCTTCAGAATACGCATTCTTGTAAGAGGTCCATCAAAGCTAGTCCAAAATAGATCATATTTCAATCATAAACAAGTCTTAGCAAATACAAAAAGCATTGTAATTTCTTATATTTGTTCAGATTGAAATGTAACATAACTAACATCAAGAGAAATAAAGAAAATATAAAAACACATGAGATCAAATAATACACCTTTCAACAACTGATGATTCATTGAATCAATAATTAAAAACTGCCTAGAATCAAATGAAAATACAAATACCACTGCTTGAGTCAATCCAATACCAGGCATTTCTAAAGGGAAACATATCTACTAGGACCTTGTGAGCTATTTGACTTATTGGTCATGGCAAGTGCTCTACCACTTGAGTTACATCTCTACTTTGGGCTTTTTATTAGTTAATTAATAGGAGTCTTGAGACTTGTTTACCCTGCTGGTTTTGAAACATGATCATCAATTCTCAGCCTCTTGAGTAGCTAGGATTACATGCATGGGCCACCGGTGTCTAACTATTTTCTTTTGTTTTTTTGAAAAGGAGATGTAAAACAATTTTCTTTCATTTAGAATATCTCTAACCTAAAATATTTTGTGAAGGTAAATCCTTGTGCTTTGGAATATTTCTCAATGCATTGCCAGCACCCTGGATCCAAAGGACAGAACTTACTTAGTTAGACTAGTTGTTTAAATTCATGGCATTGTTTCATGTATTATCAGTGTGTTTTTTTTGTTTTGTTTTGTTTGCTACTTGTATCCAATGCAACTCCTTTTAGTTTTTGTGCCAGTAGCAGGGCTTGAACTCAGATCTCATGCTCAGCTTTCTTGCTTGTAGCTGGTGCTTTTCCTCTTGAACCATGCCCCCAATACTATTTCTACTTTTCTGAACTATGAGCACATATAAAGAGTTTGTAACCTGTTATCTGTTACATAACTCCATAAATTCCAAGCTGTTGTTCACAATTTTTGCTTGTTTTGAGAAAAATATTGTTAAAAGTTCTTTTCTTGTTGATACTTTGGTTGTTTTCCAGAAGCCTTTTACTTTAGCCTCTTTGGAGCAATGCTTGTAAGCTTTGGCATTTAAGTTGGTCTTTGGCTACAACACTCCTCCAATCTTTTGTATCCATTTTTATTTTGCTTACAATCTATGAGTGTGTATACATTTATTTTTCAAACATGTTCTTGAGCACAGGCAGTTTGTGGAGCACTTGAAAAACATGCAAAGGAGACCTTTGGGCCTCAGAGAGGGTAAGGAAAAATCAGATCAATCAGGTGCAGTGAAGCCACAAACATTACGGGAAGTTACTAGCCAGGGATAGAGTGTAGCAGGGATCCTCAGAATTGAAACTTCTGCTTGACATGTCTAATTAGCCAGCTTCTGGTGGTTGGCTGGGTTTCTGTGATGCTCCTTGCCCAGTCTACATCCACCAGCTTTCATTCAGGAAGGTCAGGTCTGCTTTGTGTTCTGATAGCTCTCTGGGTCCACACTTGCTCCTGCTCCTTTGGTCTTTCTTATGAATCACCACCCTTTCTCCACCTAGTAAACTTCCAGCTCTCAAGTTTTGTTTTCATATCTGCTCCCAAGTGACATCATTCCTTAATTCTTTTACCTTTTTTTTCCTTCCTGCAATTACTTGAAAATTTGAGTGCCTCCCTTCATTCTTGGCAAAGATTGAGATACCCACACAGTTCCACTCTCAACCTATTGAATGTCTATATTATGAAGAACACTGAGGTGATAGGCCTTTGTTCCTACTTTCTGGTTTGTTTTCTCATTTTTTTTATAATAATCACAAATTTAAAGTGTGCCCTCAATGAAATAATTCTAGAGTTATAGACACTCTGCCCAACTGTGTTTTTCTTTTTCCTTTTTTTACATACACTATGATTTAGCTCAGGGCCAGAGTGGTTAAGTGATTCATCTCAAATGGCAAGAACTATAAAATTAATTTCCTCTGTAAGTTAATTGTCTCAAGAGAATTTCTTTGCTTTCATGACATTTCTAATTGGAAGGCTTCAGATCTTAGCCTTACTGCTCATTTACTAATCTTATTAAATTACTTCCTAATGGATTTAACTAAGATTACTTTACTCATCTAAGTTTTGATAGATTAATCCTATATATATGATGAATGTCTTCTCCTTAAGGGAATATACTCTACATACTCCTGGGAAAGCTCTTTGTCCATGGCTAGATTAGTAAGAAGCACAGTGATTATGGAAAAACCCATTAACACACACATATAATCACACACACATGCACACACATACACACATGAATTTGGCTATGCCATTAGTATCAAAAGATATAAAGTAAGTATGTTAATAATTAAAAATGAATGTAATCTGATCTATGAAATATTTGTTGATACATTCTTTTTGGTTTTCTATCCATGCTCCCTTCTTCTTTTTCATCCAAATGGCTACCTTTCTGATTGTCCATTTTTTAAAAATCAACAATCAACCCCAGGGAACAGAATCTAGAATTTCTTAGGAAGTCATTATTACCCTACTTTCCTGCAGTTTTGGTGGTGCATCTTGGGAAGAGAAACTCAAATTAGCTACCAAAAAGTAAGATAGAATTGGGAGGGGGCCTACTCAGACTTAGGTAGGAGGCAAGAAGGGAGGCAGTTTATTACAATTAGCTTTAGCCCTGAAAAGATTAGACACATACACACCCCGTTAATTTGCCCCCAGGAGGTATGCAAGCCATTTTCTTCTCCCAAAGTAATTCTGTCAAATGTATCCATGTTTTTATTAACTGCTGAAATAATTTTTTCTATTCAGTATAGACTTATACTGTATTTTTGTAATAATAAGTATTTGTCCTCTTGCCTCATATTATTATAATCATTAACTGTGGTGTGTAAATGTAGTAGTTATTACAGTCTAACTTTTATTGAAAAAAGCACAATAAAAGTGTACAGGTAAAAAAAATTACATAAAAAGGGTACAGCCAGAATTTCCTGCCAAGTAACAGGGCACTGAATTCATGACATTTAATTTCTATGCCCAGTAGCTATGTCCTGTGGTTTTATTGAAAGAGAATACTGATCAGCCTGAGAAACATAATATTCTTGAGAATTGCACATCATGGAATTAAAGAAAATGGGAAATTGGTATGAAAATATTTTACTCCTTCCTTCCTTCCTTTCTACTTACCTTCTTTCCTTCCTTTCTTCTTTCCTTCCTTTCTTTCTTTCTTCCTTCCTTCCTTCCTTCCTTCCTTCCTTCCTTCCTTCCTTCCTTCCTTCCTTCCTTCCTTCCTTCCTCTCCCTCTTTCCCTCTTTCCATCCTTCCATCTCCCTTTCTCTTTCTCTTTCTTTTTCTCTCTGTGTCTTCTCCCTTCCCTCCCTCCCTCCCTCCTTCCCTCCCTCCCTCCCTCCCTTCCTTCCTTCCTTCCTTCCCTCCTTCCTTCTCCTACTCTTCTTCCTTCTTGTTAAGTGAAATTTCCCTCTTGGCCTGGAAGACATCAATCAGATGTATGAGGTAAGATTAGGTAGCTTCTGAGCAGCAGGTAAGCATTTGGAATATTTGTTACCCCCAAAGCACTGCATCATATGAAAACTAACCATAAGGAAAAGTGAAATAAAAAAATGTTGGTAAATAACACTAAAAATAAATCAATAAGGAGGAAAAATGCATGTATACATGGCTCTAGCACTAAAAAAAATAATAAAATTCAAAAAAGACTCCTAGCTGTCAAAGCATTTCAGGCTGTTATAGATAGCAATAATTTGAACATGACTATTTTTTGTACACAATATTTCAAAAGAAACAAAATCTGGGGAAAATATAACAAGTGCAGTCTTTTGACTGTTCAGCATATTAATGTGTCAGATTGATTATGCAGATGAACAGCTTGAGAGAATGGCAGTATTTTAATAATATTATATGCTAACCTGGTATTTATAAATAGCCTTTGTTTACCTTCAAGATGTTATTAGTCTAAGTACATAAAATGTGATTTCTATAGATACTTTCCTCTGCTTCTTTTTTAAAAATTCTCAGCAAAGCAACATTTAAGATTTTTTAAAGGAGAGGAATTAGGTTGAGTTGGGGGGGGAAGGAGAAAGATGCAGATTATTGATGATAAAAACAAGTGAATGTTAATTTGTCATGATTGATGTGGATTCTAGTACATCCTTATTATTTGATTTCTTTTTAGATGATGAGATTTTAAAAGCACAAATGTTGACTCCGTTTCACAATACTTGCACAAAAAAATGTGGAATAACAGGGGAACTTAGCAGTATATAGGTAACCTTTTTTTTTCTCCTTTTCTTTGTTCTACAATCATTTCACATACATTATTAGAGAAAGGACATTGGCCCAGATGAAGAACCTAAAAGACAGAAGGGTCATTTGTGATTGGCTCTAAATTATATCTAATTAATTCAGTTTACTAAAGGTGTGTTTTTACTGCAGTTTTTACTGCACTGAAGTGATTTTTTTCTTTCCATTAAATAATTTCTGTTTATACATAAAGAATCCAAAATGACTGGCTTAAAAACCTTCTAATCCAGTGTTCCTGGGAAGGTGGTAATCATGACTAGTGCCCCATGTACCTTAGCAATGTTGCCTTTAGAACTGAGGTGGGTCTTGTCCACCATAATGAATTATGCATAACTTCCAGGCTATTTCTTGGCATGGAAGAAATGTGACATGTTAGATTAAAATTAAATATTGAGTAGGCTTTCTCCTAGCAACATGAATTAAAGAAAAATGCTTTTTTTTGCATCAGTGAAGAATGGAGGCCTCCAATGGTGAGTGTTTGCACAAAGGAATTTGACTGTCACAACATAGTGCAGAACATTGAATACATAATGCCTGGCTCGGATCTCCACTGCTGGCTGGTTTCAGAAGGAATTCCCAGCAGTGTTCAGAAATGAGTCAGTGATCAGGAGTTTTGAGGAGGCTTCCTGCTTATTGTGTGAATCCTTTACGACCTGTGGCTGGGTGGAGCCTGCACTTAACCCAGAAGCTACCATGAGGGGCAGTCCTGAAGCCAAAGATGATACCAACCTTAGGCAGAAATAAAGACTGCAGCTCTGTCAGAGAAACCCCCTTTTCTTTCTCACACAGGAAAACTCAGCAAGCAAACAATGCCCAATTGTCAACAAATCCTACTGGCCAAATATGTAGGAAAAATAGGAGTCATTTTGATAGACATGGGAAGGAAATAGGCTAGATAAATAACAAACTCACAAATCCTTTCAGTAAATCTCAATCTCAAAGTGTTGGTTTATTTCCCCTTAGTAGGTCTCTATTTTTATGGGAACATATGGGAAAGGAATTGAATAATGTCGATTATTTTCAAAGCAAATGTAACCAAGGACCATAAAAAGGGGAGAGGACTGGTTAGAATAAGTCTGGTAAACAAACTTGACTCCTGAATATAGTCAAGATGCTGGATTAGAATCTTGTATGTCCTTCTCAAGATGCTGAAATCTGGCTAGGGACAGAATATCTCCTTTCTATTACATGGAGGGATGTGTAACTGAATGCTTATTTCTCATCTACCTTTGCATATAGAGAACTGCTGTCTCTAGTGCCCTGGGAGCTCCCCAGTGTCACTTCCTGTGAAATAATTCACAATAACCAAATGAAGCTGCATGCACAACCTAAAGGAGGTACCATACCAGAAGATAGGAGCCATAAACACATACAATATTAATAAAGCAATTACAGTAAGTGGTAGAACATTCTGTTTTGCAAATCTCTTGCTACTTCAAGAAACATCTGTCTCTGCCACTAGAAATTACTGTTAAAAACAAAAACAAAAACAAAACAAAACAAAAAAACAAACAAGCTGTGCTTTGTATTTTAGTTTCTGTGTTCAGTAATCCTGATCAGTCAGATGGCTGCCAAATCTTCAATACCAATTTCATAGCCTATTCCCTGGGCTGGTTTCCCAACCAACATAGCCAATTTTGCTTATGGAAGGTAGAGGAGCAATTAGCTAATCCACAGCATCGTGTAAATTGCCTGACTCCAATCGCAGTGCCTCTGGAGGGTGAGAAGGAAGTTCAAGTGACCACATGAATGCTTATTTAATAGGAAAACTGGTCTGAGCCCTTATCTCTCCAGTTCCTGAACATTGTTGGCTCCTTAATTTTTTAAAGTTAATTCTCATGCTTACTTTTAGTCAATTACTTTGTTATTGAACAATGAAATTCGGGCCCAGATGGTGAAAAGATTTGGATACCAGAGAACCTATCTTCAGAAAACCTGGGTTCTTTCTCTACGTGAATATGAAGGGCACACACTCCCTGAGATTTTCATTTTCTTCATTCTCAAATTCACCTCTTGTCTTCACCGTCACAAAGGAAATCATATAGAAATTTCATAGAAATGCTTTATGTGGTGAGGACAGCTGCATCAATCTAAGGGTTCCATGACTTTGTATCCTCCAACAGCACCTGATTTCTTACATAATAATCAAGAAAAATGTCCTGAAGCTGTAGATCAAATGTGAGAGTTCTTACAAGAATGAGGATCTGAGTTCAAACCCTTGTACTGCTAAATTGAAAAAGATCCACCATTTATCTCCCAGATATTTAATTGAGGAGCCCTTCGAAGTCCACATTGATTCTCTCTTTTTTTACACCACCAATTTCGAATTACTTAGTTGCTATCTGTTCCTGTTCTGTCTTTTAAGCTCTTGAGCTTGCTCTTCTTAGGATCCTTCTCCCTAATTTACCTAAAGACTGAATATGGGATACCCAAAGAGATGCAGCATTTGACTGCACAGGTGGAGCGCAGTGGGCAAGGCATGAAGTAGGAGAGATGGAGCTCACAGGGCTTTCAGTAGGGGCCAGGGCCAGGAACCCTTTGAAATTTATGTCCACACTTGGACATAAAGTATCCCTGTGGGGGATTTATTGAAGGGTTAAATAGGGAGTTGAGGGAATCAGATACCTAGTACGTGGAGGGTGTGTAGGATGATTCCAAATAGAGAAAATCTTAAGAAAGAATACCAGATACGAAGTGATGGAGTGACAAGCCCAGGTTATGGCCAGGGTGAGTGTGTGGGACCTGGATATCGGCTCAGTCCTACCCTTAGAGAGGCTTTGTTCTTGGTTTAGTGATTTCTTAGCAGTCTCTTGGAACTGTTGATCATTTTCATTATGCAGTTTGTTCTACAAATTGTTTAGCTGGTTCTGGCGTACGCCAGGAGAGAGAAATCATGTCGATGCAGCAACACTCTGGGAGCCTAAGCATTGCACTCCTCTTGCTTTCCTGTGTGTGACCTCCTTGGAATCCTAGGTGAGGGTTGTGGAGATGTATTTTATCATAGCCATGTAAAAATGAAAAGGCTGCTCCTTAATAACTGCTCTTCCATAAAATTTTGAGGTCTTATTGAGGCAGGGGAAAGTTGGGATTTGAAAGAGAAAAGGATGACTTATGTTCTTTGATCTTTAAGTACTTTGATCTGAGTTTGAAATGTTAAATACATTTTATTGTCTAATTTTTTGTCCATTGGTATTTTACTCTAAATAACTCCACTCTCACTGAACATGTTCATCCTGAATAATTCTGAAGCTGTCATTTTAGGGATTGTTCTTCTAAGTCTTTCTTTCCATAACAAGTATAGTCTTGCAAGCTTTGTTGTATAGATTTCAGACTAGCAATCTCAGTTACATATTCCTTTTTTATACCTTATATTTTTAAAAAATTATCTTTAAGTAATTGAACAAAGGGGTTTCCAATCAGCAAAATACATCTTTTTTTAAATTTTTATTTATTTTTTAATGTGAAAATACTGTACAGAGGGGTTACAATTACATGGGCAAGATAATGAGTACATTTCTTATCAAGCATCTTAAGAAGTGTCGCTGCATCCATTCCTCTCCCTCCACAATTCCCAGCCCCTCCCCTCCCCTTAAGTGTCTTGGGTCCATGGTCACATATGTACACGGAATATTCTGCTTGCATTTGCCCACCCTTCATCTCATCTCCATTCGTCTGCATCTTCTTTTGTTCGAAGAAAGCAGCACTGGCTAGACAACATGCTCTATTTTCATATAGATTTGTAGATAGATGTATTTTAATTTCAGAACTATTGTAGTGGGGGGAATATGGAAGGAATATGAGATCACAGTGAGGGATATGCAAGCTGTTCTTTCATTCTTGTTTTTCATTTCTGTTTTCTCTCCCTCCTCCCCCCTCCTCCAGGTAATCCTAGCAGATGGCACCTTCATCAAGTAGACTAATTTTTTAATTTCTTACTGAAGGTGACAGGTTTCTTTGAAATCATTGTAATACATGTTTCTTCAAACTTTGAGCTCTTTCCACCTTGGATTTGTAGAAATAACAGTGCACAAGGATCCAGGAGTCTCCACTATTTTACCACTGCCACGTGGGGTGAAACTAAGACACAGGTGTTATCCTGGAGAGACTTGACAGGAAGACTGCTTTCTCCAGCAAACTTCCCTACCAGGGAACAAGGTTTTAAGAAATGTAGGACAAACATTAGACTTTGTCTGCAAGTTTGTGCTTTTAGAGCACTGAAATATCTTCCATAGAAAGACAAGCAGGCAGGACTGAACAGGCTGTCGTGTTTCTGCTGTAAGGTTATTTTTCAAGCATTCTGTAAACATGTGTTGTGACTATAAAGTTAAGTAGGTAATAGGGTGGGAGAGAGAGACATGAAGAAAATGGTTTTGAATTTTTAACAATTTGCATATATTATATTAAAATAACTAGGGAGTATTTTTCTATCAAAACTTGTTTTGAAGGTTTTTTTTTAAAGCTAACAGTTAAATGGCATAGAAATTTATGTTTTAAGAAGAACTCCCCAAATATTTTTCAAGTTATGCATTTACTTATCATAAGTATGTAGGATTTTTTTTTTAGTGTCAGAAAAAATCCTCTCCCAGACTTGAATTATTGGGAAGAAGTTTCTTTCTTCAAAGCAGAGTAGCTTAAAATGGATTGGATGGCTTCCAAGATTGTCAAACCCAGTTCTGAGCTTGTTTAAGATGGCTATACATGTTTTTCAAAGACAAGATGATTTTGAGAAAATTTCTAAAAAGTTATAAAACGAGACTTTCTTAGCAAGACAACAGTCTAACAAATTGATTGTTAAAAAATCTGTAGATTTTATTCAACCTGAAAAAATTCAAAGCAGGTAAAATTTGCTTATTTTGGTGAAAATGAATTCTGAAATTTACATGGGAAAGAAAACTGCCCAAAGTAACCAAAACTATCCCACAAAGAATAGAGTTGGAGGAGTTACACATATGAATTTAGGGCTTAAATATGACAATAATTAAAACAATGAGGCAAGAGCCGTTTGAAAGATAGAACAAAATCTGTACCACAAATTGATTTTCAACTAAACATAAATAATCCACACTTGCTTACCCCCTCTTAACATGGAAAGAATACCCTTTCAACAAATGGAACAAACAGATAAATGCGAGAAAAGAAAGCTTTGACTCTTACTGCACACTGTATATAAGAATCAGTTTAGGAAGGATCATAGACCTAAGTGAAAGAGCTAGTAAAACCAGAAATTTCTAAAGCATCATCATCATCATCATCATCATCATCATCATCATCATTTTGGGAGGTGGGGAAAGGTAGTTTTATTCTACATTGTTTTTGTTGTTGTTGTTATGGGACTTGAACTCAGGG
The DNA here is from genome assembly GCF_024711535.1 of Dipodomys merriami. Taxonomy (NCBI): domain Eukaryota; kingdom Metazoa; phylum Chordata; class Mammalia; order Rodentia; family Heteromyidae; genus Dipodomys; species Dipodomys merriami. The sequence goes on from NW_027203604.1 coordinate 2,119,416, forward strand.
CCTACATGCTGTCCCAGAGGGTTTTTTTTTTCCTTACAGTTAGCACTTTATTACTTTGAGCCACAGCCCCATTTGCAATGATCATCTTTGTAGCTTCTGGTTTAGATAGATTTCTCAGAAACACCTAAAAAGTACTCAATAAAAAATAATAGTCAATGTTCATTAAAAAATATTATATCTAAGAAAAGAAAAGTACAGGATAGAGGGAAAGCACTTGCAGTATATTTACAACATTAAAACAGCTACCTCAGATCAATTATAAAACACACAGGTCATTGTTTAAAAATTGGTACTGGGGCTGAAACTCAGAGCCTTGGTTCTGCGCATTTTACTTAGGCTAGCACTCTACCACTTGAGCCACAGCTCGTCTGGCTTTTTTACTAATTAATTGAAGAGTCTTTCCTGTCTGAGCTAGCTTGGAACTATGATCCTCTGACCTCAGCTTCCTGAGTAGCTAGGATTGCAGGCCTGAGCCACCATTGCCTGGCAACAGCTCAATTTTTAAATGGGCAAAAGACAGAGACTTTACAAAGTACAACTACATAAAAAATGTTCACAAACAAGAACACACTAAAGCTACCAGCACAACTATGTTTATTGCAACATTATTTACCATAGCTAAGATATGGAACCAACCCAGATGCCCCTCAGTAGATGAATGGATCAAGAAAATGTGGTATATATACACAATGGAATTCTATGCCCCCATCAGAAAGAATGACATTGCCCCATTTGTTAGGAAATGGAAAGACTTGGAAAAAATTATATTAAGTGAAGTAAGCCAGGCACAAAGAAACATAGGTCCCATGGTTTCCATTATTTGCAATAACTAGTATATGTCTGAGTCAAGCAGAAAAGGTCAGATAAGGTGATGTTAGGAAAATGAACCCTAAGATATGTATTCAAATGTTTTTTTCTTTCATGCAATTATTTCTAACACATTCATAAGATTATTTCTTTGTTGCTTTGTATGTCCCTCCCCCACAGTGTAACCCCTATTTTCACTGTATTTGATGTTGTTAAAATGTGTGTAGGGGAAGGGAAAAAACAAATCATTTAACTAGGGATACAGGTGGACCCATTGCAACAATGAGATGTACAAATCAGATGTCAAAAATGAACTTTACAACTTTGGTGGGGGGGGGGGAGGGAGGATGGGATGGGAAGGGGAAACAAATGAGGATGCTACAATGCTCGATAAGAAATGTACTCATTATCTTGCCCATATAATTGTAACCCATCTGTACAATATTTTCACAATAAAAAAAGAAATGTACTAAAAAAATGTTCAACATCCATACTCATCAGGAAATTAAAAGAACCCAAATAAGACACACTATATGTACAAACTATATAGCGCTTTTTTAATGAACACAAACAATACTCAGTATTAATGAAGACACGGAACCACTGGACCTCTCTTGGGTGCTGGTAGAAGTTGTGAAAGTTGTTGAACTGTTGAATAGTTTGGCCTCAAATTCATGTTAATTTGGGATCTGAGAATGGGATCTCATTTGAAAATAGGATCTTCACCGTTATAAATAAGTAAGTTCAGAGGAGGGCCTACAGGATTTGAATGGGCCTTGAATCCAATGACATTGTGCTTATATAAGAAGGAAGCTGAGACACAAAGACAGAACATTCATACAAAAAGGCAGTGACAACGGATTGGAGTAACACTTCCAGAAACTAAGAAATATCAAGACTCTAATCAACCACATGATGCTAGAGGAGGACAAGCACAGCCCTTCCCCAAAACCTTCAGCAGCGCTTGTTAACATGTTGATATTCGACCTCTGAAATCTTAATAGCTAACAGAATGAATGTCTACTGCTTTCATCTATTCTGTTTGTGGAACTTGGCTATGACAGTCCAAGGAAACTCACACAACTCCTTTGAACAACTTTGGCAATTTCATACAACAGTAAATGTATACACCTTCTTATGAGCCAGCAATTCCACTCGTCAGTATTTACCCAAAAGAAATGAAAGTACACTTCTGCACAATTATAAGAAGGTTCAAAGTTTTAGCTGTCATTCGAATAGCCAAACTGGGAAATATTTAAATATCCATGAAGAGTAAAACTGTTCATAGAATTGAACATTATTCCATAATACTTTTTAAAAAAGTAATTGCTAGTACATTTTAGCTTAAACCAGCATCAAAAAATTGAACAAGAGTCCAGACTCAAAATGAGCCTATAGTATTGTGGGAATTCACTCACATGGAAGTCAGTGTCCTCATGTGACAGACACCTGATAGAGCAAGGCCTGAGGGAGCTTGCAGAGACACTGGGAAAATCCAGAACGGTTCAGATGTCTCTAAACCCCACACCAGAAATCTCTCCTGAGCCAAAAATCAGAAAATTTTGATGTTGAAAGATGAAAAAGGTGTCTCAAGTGAGTGGACTATAATACTCCCCCAAAGCATTGTTTCAAGCCCAAAACTATTCAAATACTCTCTAAATTTACCTTCATGCTATGTTGATAGCCAGTGCATTCACATGAATTGGTTTTTCAACTTGGGTCCTATTCTTAAGGTATCTCATCACAAGACAACAGGGTACCAGAATCAAAAACGGTGACAACAGGGATCCCTGTGTCTTGTATATACATTTATCTGATTTGGAGGAGGAAATGGGAACAACAAAATGGTGAGACAAAGGACAAAGTGTGAACCAATGTAATGTGATACTCACAAGATACTATGTTGGAAATGAACTTGACAATTGGAGGGAGGGGCGTGGGAGGAGCAAGTCAGAGAAAACAAGGGAGGAGGTAACAATGTTTGATAAGAAATGCACTCATTACCTTACTTATGTAACTGTATCCCCTCTGTACATCACCTTTACAACTAAATTAAATTAAAAAATAATCATAGGGAAAGACAGGCTCATCCCAAAGGAGGGGCATGATAAAGGAAGTATGGCCATTAAAAATAAAGATATCTCATCACATATATGCAAATATTCCAAAACTTGAAACAATCCAAAATCCATTGCACTTTGTTTCTAAAGGTTTTAGATAAAGGGTACTCAATTTCTTGCACTCACTTTTTTTTTTTTTTAATAAGATCCTCCTTAGATAGCCAGGTAAAATTGATGCTCTTTCTGCCTCAGCCTCCCAAGTGCTAGGATCCCAGGTCTATACCACCATGCCCAGATGGAAAGGACACTCAAGTTCCAGTTGTGTTTATATTAGTGTATATATACTTATCAAAACGATTTGCTTACATAGATTGTATTAAATATATGTTATTAGCTCAGTAGCATTGCTTATAAAGAAATATTAACAGAGTGTTCTGTGATAAGTAATATTTACCTCGATTTTTAAAAAGATCCTAGTCTTATTTAATGCAAACCTTGATTTTTTTTTTTAATTTTGAAGGCTGAATTAATTATCTACTTCCTGAATTCAGTTTTCATTCTTAGCAAGTAGGGGTTTGTTTTTTTTCAAGTCATTTATTTTCGTTCTCTAAGTTTTCCCATCTCCTTTGACTGGGGCCGTCCATATGCCTTGTGCTCTGTCTACTTCTTTCTCTGCAGGCAAAGACTTAGGTTTCAATTTCCTTAGCTGTGAGAATGCTAATAATCTGCCAGGACACAATTTGCTTTGCAGGCTATTTTATTTAGGAAGGTACAGGTAGCTTGCAGGGGTCAATCTAGGGCAAACTCAAAACACTTGTATCTCAAACTAAGACAACAGCTTCAAACAGCATTCAAATTGTTGTGAGTTGTTAGTTTTGTTTCGTTTTCTTTTTCCCCCTCCCCCAGCTGGTAGCAATACACAGAGAACAAAGAAAACACCAGCTTCAGGTGGGCAGTACCCCAGCTCCCAGTTCCGGCCTGACAGCTTTTTGGCAAGTACGGTAGGCTTCAAGCTAGTCTGGATGGGAATGAGGACCCGAGGGGAAGCAGCTAGAGAGGGGGCCCGGAAGAGGAGAGCGAGCTCCAGGAGGAGCCAACCGTCCGCATTGTTACTGCTTCTGTATTTACGGTGCAGCGCCAGCGCCACCATGTGGCCATCCGTGAAGCGTTAGCTGGAGAAGCGAATTCTTCCTTTACCTATGAAAACAGGGGAGAAGGAAACCCCATTCTTCCAAAGGAAGAACCTGGAGCAGGAAGGCTTAATCACCCTCTACTTCTTTGATATCTAAAAGTCGCAGAGATTCCTGACATCTCAATTAAGAAGCCATCTGGAACGTTTGCTGTCTACATTGCTAGTATTTGCTTCTCCATTCATCAAATATTTATTGAACACCATGTGTCAGACACCGCTCAGCAGGAGAAAAGCAGACATCGTGGCCTGGTGGGGCAGACGCACACGTGAACAGATAATTAGCGCAATCTAATAAATACTCGCATGCAGAATGGAAAGAACGTTTGGGAGCATTTAATCATTGTTAAAAAATAGTGTCATGCATCGCTCCCCGTGACAATGCCCGTCCATTTCCTTATCCGTTTAACTACGATAGTGATTGAATGATTGGTTACTGATGCAACAGCTATTTATTGAAAGTCAAGAATGCTAGCTGGTACCGATACAGGCCTGAAAACGTTTCTTCGTACATTAATCTTCACGACTACATGTAGAATATGAACTGTCCAAAAAAAAGTGTCTTATACTTGTGCATGGCTTAGAACTATTTTGCATTGTACCTTGCCTGTATAATTTTTTTGTCATTTTTAATTCCTATTTTCCACTCGGCGTGTCTATTTCTCACTTATTAGGATGTAAACAATTGTTCCCAGCAGGCTTTGGATCTGTTTGGAATGTTAGACAACGATGGCTTCCGTGAAGTACTGGACCCTCCAGACCTTACAGAGGAACATCTGAGCTCTTCCAGTTTTGGTGTGTGGCATGGAGAGTCTAACCTGAGCTCTGTGATTGCTTTATTCCCCAGGTTCTCCTCCAACCCCACCGCACCCCAGCGTCTCCTGCCTAGGATCACTAGGGGGTGGCTGGGAATGACAACATCTAAACAGCAAGGAATAGGTAGCTGGAAGCATACTGTCTGCGCATCCAGCTCCACGCGTTAGCAACACTCCTGCCTGAAGGAGAGGGCCAACTGCATCCTGCACATCCCACGGGAAGACCAGCTCTCTATCCTTCCGCCTTCATAGTGAGCAGGTGGGCGGGACTGAAGGCTTTAAAGACGTGAAATAGGAAGATTGGCATCAGCGGATGAGCTGCTAACAAGCTGCATACGGACAGGCGCTTAATGAACAGAGCGTACTTGTGAACATCTGGCAAATAAACGGGGACCCTGTTTCACCCTTAGGCTCCTTTACTAGTCTCGAGTGCAGCTGATCATCCTGGGCTGGAACCGTTCCTTTGGGCAGCAAGTGCACTCAGCCTCCATGTCAGTGTTCACGTAGACATTGTCTTGCAACAGGGGAGGCAATTCAGAAAGCACCCCTTTTGGTCCTGCATGTCAGAGCACTGTGGACCCAGTTACAAGGAGGACAAGGCCAAGGATCCAATGTGTATTTTGTGGTTGTGTGTGTGTGTGTGTGTGTGTGTGTGTGTGCCAGTCCTGAGGCTTGAACTGGTAGCAATTCACTCCTATGATCCTAGCTACTTAGTAGGCTGAGAGCTGAGGATTCCCATTCAAAGCCAGCCCTGGTAGGAAAGTCCATGAGAGTCCTATCTCCAATTATCCAGCAGAAAACCGAAAGTAGAACTGTGGCTCCAAGCCGTACAGTGCTAGCCTTGAGACAACAGAGCTCAGGGACAACACCCAGGCTCTGAGCCCAAGCCCCTCCACTGACAAACAAACAAAACTTCAACAATGAAATCGATCCTCTGCACCAGATTTTCTATATTCATACTAGCTGATTGCTAAAACCTGGGAATCTCTGGACATTTGAGTGGGATTATTAAAATTTTCTTACATGTATCTCTGACTCAAATGCTAAAGACAAATTTATATGTGTTTCTACATAAAGAATAAAAAATAGTTAATATTTCACCCACACATTAAGCAGATGTATGAATTAGTAGGAAAAGTAGTATGAGTAAAATGAGCTGAACCCTCATGTAAAATAACTTACTGCCTGATTAGTCCACCAGACACTCAAACTCACCAGGTGCCCGATTAAACAGAGCATTTGACTTTGCCCATCTTCCCAGTACTGTCCTATCTATCTTTGGCTTCCTCATCCTTCAGTGCCCAGATGCACTGGCCTGACCCGTTTCCTTCCATGTTCTCTACCTGCTAGACCTTTCTTTCCCTTCTCCAATCAATCTTCCACTCAGGCACTCGATAAAAGTTACTGATTTCAAATCATTTCATCTGCTACTAAGAAGGAGCTTGTTTATGAAAGGAATAAACTCCAGGAGTTTTCGCTGGAGAGCATTCACAGCCTCGTTTTGTTCAAATCTGAGTTGCTTCCAGTTCTCTTACCTACGCTTCCCACCTCCCAACCTTTGCCTTCAGTGACTCTGTGGGGCAGAAATGATGGATGGGTGTGGTGGGATGGCTGCCAGTCTTCTTTGGGCCCTCAGTTTTGTAAAGGAATGAAAGGGTTCTGATCATGGTGGGAGATATTACCATCTTGGAGAATGTCAAATATAACTTTGCCTTTTCCCTTTCAGAATGGTACTTTGTAGTTGTACAGCAATGTTTAAAATTGTATGTGCCCGGCTAGTCGGGAACACATTCCTTTCTAAAATGCTTAGTTTATCTTATTTCAAGATGTTTCTACTAATGACTTTTTATGTCTAAAAGGGAGCAGGAAGATAGGAAGGACATACCTGACCAAGTATTATCTCAGGCTATATTAGACAATTAAATAAATGCACATTGTAGATTCTGCCTTGTAGATATTCTATACCTTGTCATCTGTGAAATTCTTTCTCATTCTCAGAAGAAGGGCTGTATTGGAAAGAGGGGGAAAGGAAAGATCTCATGAAGCCGTTGGGGGACAGAAGGATTTGTGATCCAATAGTAGAGTAGGACTGAAAATTCTTTTTTTTTTTTTTTTTTTTTGGTCCGGTCGTGGGACCTGAACTCTGGGCCTGGGCGCTGTCCCTCAGCTCTTCAGCTCAAGGCTAGCGCTCTACCACTTGAGCCACAGCGCCACCTCCGGCTTTTTTCTTTTTGCTTATGTGGTGCTGAGGAATCGAACCCAGGGCCTCAGGCATGCAAGGCAAGTGCTCTACCAGTGAGCCACCTTCCCAGCCCCAGGACTGAAAATTCTTGAATTACTGAAGCTGCAGAATCTCTTGGAGCTTTCTACTGAGATGGTATTTCCTGAGACAAAACAATAGCCTTGAGCATTTTAAATCACTCAAACATGAATCCATCCTTTAAAAAATAATAAGTCACCGGAGAAGCTCCATGTCTTTACATTTATTTTGAAATGAGATGTTCTTTGCTGAGACAGATTAAAGCATTCACAAACCCTCTAATGATACAGATTCAAGCCATCTGGAAAATCTACCCTGTTTTGTTTGTTTGTTTGTTTTCATGGGAAGCCCGGAAGGTTTCATGATTTATAGCTTCTGTGGATTTTAACACACTATCTGATTTTTCTCCCTCTAGGTAGCATTTTATTTCATTTGGAATATTTATGTGGTAAAGTAGTTTGCCACACATGAAATGTTTCTAATGATAAAAGCCCATCTTTCTTCTACATGTCAAGGTACATAGCTGGGAGGGGCATGCTTTGGAGCCAACTTCACGCCACCTGAGCGCCAGGATCTCCTGGAATGCAGTGACGGTGCTAGTTGTAGCCTGCCTCGGACCCTCCCGTGTCAGCCCGCCCTGGGACCCTACGATAAAAATGTACCTATTTCTCTGCCTGTCAGACCTCCCACAGGCGCTGGGATTATCAAACACATTTGAAGAAATATGGAATTCTACAAGTTCTTTCTGGAACATCACAAAGCTTGTTAGTGTTAAGGCTTCAAGAATTGCTTGAGCCTGCCACATTTGGATCTGTCTTGTTCCCACTAACTTCCCCTCTTCTATCTCCGTCTCTCTGCAGTGTCTATTTGCACACGCTGTTCGCCAGCCTGGACACCTGCATGGTCCCTCCTGTTCTTCTGTCTTCCCTACAGCAGCATCTTCTCGCTGAGTTTATTTCAGCTCATAGACTTCTTCCTTCATGTGCTTCCTGACTTGTTTTTCAGCTGCATTTTCTCAGGCACCCTTATCTTTGTTGGTCCAGCAGTGCTACAGCGCCTCACAGTGTGCAGGAGGAAGTACATTTTTACCTTCATGGTTGCAGGGATTCTCTTAAACACACACACAGTGTCTGTGGCTTGTTCTGGGGCCATCTGCCAGCTCTATTGGTAGAAGCGAAGTTCATTCCACGGTCTCTGGTTCCCCAGGCTGATGGATAATCTAGAAAGGCCCCAGGGAGAGGATAGAGAGTAGAGGCTCTGCTGCAGGTGTCTCTAATTGGGCATTAAACTAGCACTGTCCCTTATTGGCTAACTCCGGTCACATGGCCAAGCACAGAGTTGTAGTGGGCAGGCCCTATACTGTTTACCAGCAAAGGGTGTGAATAGAGGAAGAATCCAACAATTTGGTCATTTTGCAAGCTACCATTCATGTTATAACATTTGTTGTTGTTGTTGTTCTGTCTACTAGAATGCAAATCTCAGAGGTTGCAGGAGATTTTTTTTTATCTGTTTTCTTCTCATCATAGATAATAGTATCCAGGTCATGGTGAGTACTCAATAAATATTTGTGCTATGAATAAGTGGACACATCAAAATAATCCCATTAAATGTTGTCTAACAGCATTTTAAAATAATTTTCAACGGACCTCCCCCCTTTTGGAGGAAATCCAAATGAACTCTCATTTAAAAGCCATATCCAAGTATCTTATACCTTCTTTAACTGAGACTGTGAATCATAAAAAGTAATGGAAAATTATGACTTTGATTTTGCTTTGTGACATGGTCTCTCTGTGCAGTCAAAGCCAGCCAGTGATATTTTAATCTCATCGGGGCTAGTCTCCATGTCTTCACCTTCCTGACCTTTGGCTACTGAGTACTGAGGTTGTAGATGTGTCCTATCACACCTCTGGTTGTGTCTTTCTTAATAGAAATGTTATGTTGCTTCCTTTTATTTCATCTAAGGTTTAGAGAAACATGCGATTATGTGTCTGGTACTAGTGGAAATGGAGAAGCAGCATCCTGCCTGCCTCTGAGGAGTCTCAGTTCAGAGAAAAGCAAGTCCCTGGAGCAGAATGTGGAGCAATAGGTTATGTTCTGTTTTAATGGTGTGAAAACACAGGAAGAAATGCTCACATAGGATATTTGATATTAACTGGGGCATTACAGCTTTGACCTCCTTATCTACAACATTGAGAAAACCTCTCTTCTGCGGCAACATGCTTACTTTCACACTTCCATTCACACCATTTTGCTTCCTATCCGTCTGCACAGACACCCTTCCACTCTTTCCAAATCCTTCTGCTCTTCTTCGAAACCCTCTTGCTCTTTCAAGTCTCACACCCAGTGGAATGTCCTCCAACCAAATTTCTGACACACATTTTGGCTGAATTCATTTGAACCTGGCATCTGTTGTCTATATTATATTAGTATGTACTACCTGGGAAGATCTATCCTGTATTCCTATAGGGTATTTAGCTTTTCTAATGTTTGCCTACACACACATCTAATGTTGCCTACACACACATACCCCGCCCTCCACACACACCCCTAAGAGCAACCATCTTGACAACAAAGATTCTAGTTTTTGTTTTGTTGGTTTGTTTCTGGAATTGTTGAGATTCCTTCTCAACATAATAGATATTCAGATCTCAAATTAGAAGCATATAATGGGAACCCGCTAGGTTCACATCTGTAATCCTGGCTATATGGGAAGCAAAGGCTAGCTTCCATTTTCCGCATGGAGTCAGCCCTGACAGTACACATGTTGAACTGCTGGGTGGGAAGTACAGAAGTATTTCTGTCTCTAATGGCTGTTGATGTTAGATTTACAGTTCAATATTTTGAATGTGTTTGACTAGAACTGACAAAGTGTAAGAAAGGTTGGAAATGAACAAGAGAACATTTTTAAAGAATGTCAATGTGTAAATGAACAAGAATTAAAAAGGTTTCTCTCCATTGACAAAAAAAAAGATGTTGAAAAAGGAATAAAAAAATTTTTTAAAAAAAGCAAAGCTATGTTACCTGCTGTTCTGTGGCTCCAGGCAAAGCAGCAGAACACTTATTAACTTCAATTCGTTTTACAATGTCTACACACCTGTGAAGCCTACCCATCAGCCCCATGCAACTGCCCTGTAGGGGTAAATTCTACTTACCATGGTCCTTGATGTGTGGGAATCCCTCCAAATAAACCTCAAAGCCAATGAGTCCATTCACTTAGCTCAAGAAGTATCTGAATCCAGTGACTTGGTATCTTTGCCGGGAAGCGGGGAAGAAGGAGGGGGAGGGAAGATGGGACAAAAACAAAAGGGCTTATTAAGTTTCACACATTTTTACTAATAAAAATGATCCTAAGAGTCATAAAGGCAATGCAAAAGGAAAGAAATTTTTGGTGCATTCATAGGCACCAAAATTCAATCACAATTTATTTAAGCCCTATTAAATAAAACTGTCTCCTTGTCTACCTACATGAGCAAATATCAAGTTATAGGCCACTCCAAGCTCCTTTTCTCTCATGGAATCATGGAACATCTGGCTCTGTAACTCCATTCATGACTCTCTGATGTTAGGGAGGAGTGCCCTTGGGAGATGACAGACTAACCAATTTCATTGTGAGCCAACTTCCCAGGTTCAACAATTGCATTTAGTTGGTTGTTTCGCTGACATTTGCATGGATGAGGCATGAGTTTTTAGCTGCATCCTGGATGAGCTCACAGTGGAGTTCTCACACCTGTATGTCTGGATTCAGAGTGACTCCATGAAGGTTTTCAGTCTTATACCATCCCTGACATGATTTCTTACTCTAGGAACTGGCATCATGAGGCCAGGCACAGTGGCATCTGCCTACAATCCCAGATATTTCAAAAATGAAAATAAGGAGGATCAGATTTCCAGGCTAGTCTTTGGGAAATATTTGTGATAACCTATTTGAACAAAAACCAAAAACATTAGGTGTCATGGCCCACCCTGCCATTCCAACTATGTAAGAACAGTCCAGGCTGGTCCAGGCTTACACCTAAAAGCCTACATGAAAACTAATTAAAGTAAGAAGGACAGAAGGGGTAACTTGATTGGTACAGCAAACATAAGGCCCTGAATTCAAACCCTAGTACTGCAAAAACTAATAATCCCCAAGTATGAAACAAAACAAACTAGCATTACTACTAATAAAAAAGAAACTTTAGAAACAAACAAACACATACAACAGAAAGGCATTCTTTTGATCATATTCCATGTCTTTATTTCCCTCCTTCTCCCTCTTGTCTTCTTTCCCCTTTCTCCCACCTCTGCTCCCTCTCCCTCATCCTTATTTTCAAAATGCTAAAACCTGAGAGGACCTGGAGCCCAATGTAGCAATGTAGACCCACTTTGCTTTCATACAAACTTACAAGATATGCAGCACTTTCTTCTCTAGATTTGTCCATTTTGCCTAGCAACAAAGAGTCCCTCAAGTAAGCTCTAATCTTTCTGCCGGTATGCTCTCAATTCAGGAAAAGAAACTATTCTCTAACTCTATCAGCAGTGTTTGTGTCTCACAGGGGGATGAGTAGCATATCATTCATTTGACTTTGACCTTTTACAGATTCATTTTAACTTCTTACTAATACTCCAGGGCAGCAATTGACCATTTAAGAAGCTTTGTTGGGCTATTTTGGGTCATCAGACAAGTTTGGGATTCCTGGTGTAGGGGGTCATTCCAGGGATACAAAGTAGATGGGAGGGATTCTGAAACTGCTTCTCTAAAGCCTAGTAAGGACTCATGAGGCTTACAGAGCCACACTTTTCTTAAGCAGGATGACCACAGGTAACTCCCTCCCCAATAATATCACATTTTCTTTGCCAGCAGTGACCTCATACCCAGCTTTACAAAGAAATCAGTTTAGGAACTTAGAATTTTTGGAACACAAAGTAAGGTATCCATTGCCTAATCTAGTCTTAGCTTCCCCTGACTCAGAATTCTTAAATTACAGCCTTTCTTCATCTTGTTCTCACATCAGTCTTTGTTGATAGAATTTCTAAATTGGATTAAATAAAAAGTGAAACTGCTGTCAGGAAAAGTTTTTTTTCTTCAAGAATGTGTGGTGATTTCCCCGTAATCTGTATTTATACTTAATGCAGGAGTGCATGATTGAAAAAGTGCTATCTTCTTTATGAGGGAGTGGATGTGCTTCATTTGCATGAATGAGACTTCACACCCTTTGTGATTTGTGCTCCACGTAGAGGTAAACAAATAGAAATGTGCACATTTTATCACTGTCACCATCTACGCTAGAGGCAGACATTCTACTTACTGCCTCTGACAGCTCTCACCAGTCAGAGAAGATTCAGCTTCTCTAATGCTAACTTTATACTTTTCCAGAGAGCAAAGGAATGTCCTGGGAAAATTTAAGAGGGACTAAACAAAAGTGATTGAAGCATTTTCAGGGGGAAAAAAAGTTTGTGAGTCTCTTGGGAAAGCAACATTTTAAAAGTTCAAATTGTAAAATAACAGACCAAAAAAAAAACCCACATATAAAATGTTAAAAAGAAATGCTATAAACATTTTTTACTTTATTATTGGTTCAATATATTTGGGATTACTACTCTTCCAACTGCCTCTTCTTAGCCTTTTGAAAATGAAAATAGGGAAGGAAAAAGCAACAGACATGAACCATAGATGTATTCTTGAAGATTAAAAGGGGAAGAGCTTGTCTAAAGTCATCTATAGATAATGTGCCTTTTCATTATAAATAAAGCCATTTTCCCAAACTCAGTTTGCTGATAAAACTTGTTTCTTTTTTTGTAATACATCATTTTAAAATCTTCTTTAATTGACAATCTACAATACTGAAGTCTCTTGGAATAACTAAATGTTTCCAGCTGCATGCTTAATTTTAAGATCTTTTCTTAAAGGGGATTTCCAGTCTATTGGCAGGAAACAGATAGAATTTCTGATTTTTTTCTTGTTCCTGCTTCTATTTTGAATTTCACAATTAATTCTATGACTTGCATTGGAGAGGCAATAAATGCATTCCTTTAGAAATTTACATATTTTGTAAAAATAATCAGTATGCATTTGCATATTACTTTCATATTGTTCAAGTCAGTAGAGGCTAGAATAAGCTGTACCATTCCCAAATACATTAAAGATGGTGACTATAACAATGACTTCCTAGGAATAACATTAAAAGTGGATTGGCTTTGAAGGTGAGAAAGAAGTTAGTCCACAGAAAAGAAATAACCCAGGATAAATGGAGATTAGTGCAATTCCAGCCAGGATAGTGAGACAGAAAGATATTATTCTCAGTTATTATGGGGTTTTTTTTTTGGGGGGGGGTCCAGTCGTGGGACCTGAACTCTGGGCCTGGGTGCTGTCCCTCAAATCTTCAGCTCAAGGCTAGCACTCTACCACTTGAGCCATAGCGTCACTTCCGGCTTTTTTCTTTTTGCTTATGTGGTGCTGAGGAATCAAACCCAGGGCCTTGAGCATGCAAGGCAAGCACTCTACCACTGAGCAACATTCCCAGCCCCCAGTTATTATGTTTTTGAGTCAACAAAGATACACTGAGGACTTCAAGACTGGTTTCAATCTGGGCAAGGATTGGTATATCCAGTACACTAATAATACATCCTTGAAATGTGTGCTACTTCTTAGAATCTTTACTGTATTTGAAAAAAGAAAGAAAGAAAAGAAAAGGTCTTTGCTGATCTGATGAGAATTTTAAGATGAGGAAACTAATCAGGTGGACCCAGAATACCATCCCAAGTGTCCTTTATCAGACAGATGTAGAAGAAAAATAGATACAGATGGGTATGAAAAGGAGAAAGAATTGTGACCAGGGAAATGGAGATTGGAGCTCTGTGGCCACAGGTGGAGGAATCCAACAGCCACCCACTAGAAGCTGGAAAGAACTTGAATTTCAGATTCTCTCTTAGAGCCTCCATCCAAGGAGGGTGTGTCTCTGAGATGCTTTGATTTTTGGCTCCATGAACTGAGTTCAGACTTTTGACCTTCAAGACTTAGAGAGAATAAATGTTTGTTTTTTAAAAGCCTTTGACTTCATGGTAATTTAGTGCAGCAGCCATGGGAAACTAACACAGGGTTTTTATTAGCATGAAATAAAAGACATTTCCTGCTCTCAATAGCTCAAAATCATTTAAGTTAGAAAAGCAAGAACCCAATTAACTTAATTAGATTAATTAATTAATTAACTTCATTTTGTTAGAGGAGTTAGCTGCATACTTTCTGAGTTCTAAGATGTGGTAGAGTTGGCTTTAGAATTGGTCTCTGAAGCAAATATAATTAAGCTTGAACAAAGACTGTTTTGATATCTCAAGTGACCATGCTCTTCGTTTCATCATTTGTACAGTATCTAGAACTCTCAAATAAAAATAGTGTTTAAAAGTAGAAATTGAAATTTAAATGAAATAGGCATTGCAAAAAAATGCAAGTGGAGCTGTGAGCAGAGATCACTGTGTCTGAAATTAAGGCCTGTCAAATGTCTTCATCAAAAATTACCAAAGTTTCCAGGATATCAAAAGTCTGATCTTTTTACAACTGATTTGAGCTTTACCTTCTTTTTCTTTCCAAAGGTATGAAAAGGCACATTTGATGTTATTAAATTTGAGGTGAGTTTTCCTACTGCATGTATCATTTGACTTTGTAATTTTTTTCTTATGTCTGTTTAATCTTTTCTTCTTTACAGGAAAGGATAAACATTACCGAAAAGGAAAATCAAATGTAAATGATCATGTTGGTTGAAGAGAAACAGAATTGAGATTAGTTCTACATTGGAATGTATTACTTTCTAATCTCAAGGCTGGAGAAACTCCTGTTTTGTTGGAGTGTTTGGACTGGAAATTATGTAAGAGATGAATACACCGAAAATTATGAGCAAAAAGCTCTCTTGCCCTGCTACATTTTCATATTACCTATCAGTTCAATCCCCAGTATATCAAGTTGATCCTTAGTAAGCAGCATGTTCATATTCAAATGTGTCACCTTGCTGGGTGCTGTTGGTTCATGCCTGTAATCCTACTTGAGATCTAAGGATCATGGTTTGTAGCCAGCCCAGGCAGGAAAGTCTATGGACTCTTACTTCCAATTAACCACCAAAAAAAAGCTAGGAATGTTGCTGTGGCTCAAGTGGTACGGTGCTAGTTGAGCAAAGAAGCAAAGGCACAGCTCCTAGCCCCTGAATTCAAGCTCCAGATATGTAAACGTCTAATCAGTCTGAGGCAAGTGCTGACTGAATAAGGTGAAAGGGTTTAAGGAAAAATCCTTCTGACACTTTTAACCAGAAAAAACACTATCACTGTAAAACAAACAAACAAACAAAACCCCAAATACACAGAGAACAAAACAAAGCATGTTAGCTCTGGTATACATTAAAATGCTCATTAATATTCAGTTTTCTTCAGAAGCATAAGGCAAATGATGCTTCCTCTTCCCTTTGGAAAATGGCATTGATTAGGTCTTCTCTATGATATGTCAATGGAAAAGTCTCTGTGCAATTTTCTAGTATTTAATTTTTCCACAGTGGTGTTCCCATCAGCTGGAGACTATGTAAGGTACTGTCGTATTGAACTTTCAGAGTTCACAAGGAATATGCCTTTGTTGTATTAAGAACATGCAGAGTCTTAATGCAGAGTTAATTGTTCCTGTAGTATTAATGCAGTTATCTACACTTATATAATGGCCAATCAAAGAAATATAGAGATGAAAACCATTTATTTACAACAACTGGAAAAATGCATTTGACTTTAGGTTATGTGACTTTGCATTTATTTTCTCAGTTTTGTATTTGTGCACCTACAAGATTTATTTACTGCTTTTATGAATGTACAAATTGGGGTTTAAAACAATCACTGTCTGCAAAATCTTTCTGAGCACCAGGTAAAGACACTACCTTTTATTCTTAGATACTTAGTTTCCCTCAGCTAGTCACATGCTTAGATGGTGGCTACAACAGAATATATTCCAAAGATAAATTGGTCCTTATCCATTGTGAAGACTGAGATTTCCTGTTGGTACTTTCTTCCAGCTAACACCACAGCTGATTCCTTCCCTTCCTTTAAACACTTCTTTCCCAATATGTAGACACTCATGTTGTTCTATTAATTCCAAAGAAAGGTTTTATATAAAGAATAGAAGAATAGTTTGAAAATAAAACTAGGGTTTGTTTTAGCCCTCCTTTTGAACTTAGAATTTCTAAGTTGTGGAAAGTCTGTCCTTTTGGGTATTCTGCTAAGAGACATAGCCTCATATGAAGCTTTGCTCCTTGCCTGAAAGCAACTATTTCACCATATATATATATATATATAATATATATAATATATATATGCATATATGTATATATAATAATCAAATAAACACACAACAAAACTGTTTTCTCTTAGTAGAGTAAGTCAGTTGTATTATGATTGGCAAATATGTAAAGACAGGTAGCAGATAGGTAGGCATCATTAGGATCGAAAAGCTATCAACATTCCTCCAAATCATTTTTTTAAAAGACAGACAATACCCTAAGGACATGAATAGGAAATTTGAAAAACAAGTGAGCAAATTAGAGTGTTCCTTATGCACATAGAAAGATGTTTAATATCATTAGAAACAATAAGAAGTGGCATCAGATTACAGAGACACACATCTACTAACACTTTGAATGTGAAGAGAAGTGAACTCTACTACAGTGTTACTGGAAGTGAACATTTGTACTAACAATTTAAAGAGATGTTTTGAAATTTTTAGTATTGTTGCTAGAATTATATTCACTCCAAAATAAATAGATTGTGTAGGGTGGGCCACTAATGCACTAGAGCTGATGTCCTTATAAGAAGATGACCATATGAGGGACAGAGTCATGGAGAAAATGATAAGACAATACATTTTTGATTGTTGTTGCAAGCCACCCAGTTTAAGGCATTTTGTTATGGCATCCATGTAAAACTGGCATACCTAGTAAATGTAAAAAATGTGCATACTAATGAGCCACAAACTTTATTTTGACTCATCCCAAGGAAATTATTCCATATTCATACAGAGGACAGCAGGAGCTCACCAACTTCTTCCTAAAGAAGAAGGGATCCAGTGTTTGTGATGGATGTGTGTTGGTGTGTGGAAGAATGAGTGGTAAGTTAATGTGGTTGTTCACTACTCATCCCCATCCTAGATCCAACAGTTGTCTTTGTTTTCAGTAACTAACCCGTGACTTAAAATAAGATTGAAGACAACTAGAATGAGAAAAATATGCTTTCTAAAATGATGACATTTCCTTTTCAAAACCTATTGACTCTAATTTAAAGCCTTTTCTTTTTGTACTTCTTTTTTCATTTGATACTGTTTTATCTATGGACTGTAAATGTGCTACCCTTATTTTAATAAAGCCTTTTGCCTCTTCTGGTTTTTTTTTTTTTTACTGTTTATAGATATAATTTTATCTTTGACATGTTAACAGTATTTGTTTGTTCTATCATCAAGATTCCATTCATTCCATTTTCCTTAACTAAGTTACAGTTATAACCAATTTTGTATGGTATGAGGTATAGGATAAAAATTTGTTTGTGTTAGGCACTGGTGGCTTACACCTATAATCCTTGCTACTCAGAAGACTGAGAGTCTCAGTTTGTAGACAGAGCAGGCAGATAAATCCATGTTACTCTTATTCCAATTGCATTAAATTAAATTCCAGCAAAAGTCCAAATTGGAGCCATAGCTTAATGATAAAGCATCAACTGTGAGCCAAAAAGGCAAAAGTGTAGAACCTGGAGCTCAAGGCCTAATACTAGTGATATATAATATATATATAAATATATACTATATGTATATACACACATATATATATATACACACACACATATATATGTGTGTGTCTCTGTGTATATGTATGTATATATGTGTGTATATATGCATAAGTGTGTGTGTTGGTTGTGGCATGATTTATTGAAAAGATTTTCTTTTCCCATTGAATTTTCTATGTGCCTTTGTGGGAAAACAACTGGCCATATATAGGCAAATATATGTCTAGATTCTTTCTTCTATTGCCTCAATCTATTTGTCCATCTTTAGATCAATAATACTCTTGTTCACTTTGGCTTTCTAATTTAAAAAAAGTCTTGAACTCATTTCATATAAAAATTTTGTTCTTTGTTTCAGATTTGTTTTGATTAATCTCACTCTGTGTATCCATGTGATACAAAGATTAATCTGAGATATATTATAAGCACATATTAGACCTGAAAGTATGAGATTCTAAAACAAAGCCCAGAAGAAAACTTTTGTGATCTTGGATTTACACAGGGACATTTAGATATATTAGAAGCATGATTCATATACTGAAGCATGAATAAGGTTTAATAACAAATTCTTTTCAATAGATGCTGTTAAGAAAATAAACGGGGTGAAAATGCTGTGTATATTGGATAAATGATTTGATTCCACAAGTATGAACAACTCTCAAAATTAATGTGTTGAAATGGGCAAATTATTGGAAAAGATACTTGACCAAGGGAGATAGGAATGGCAAATAACTACATGAAAATTCTCAACATTTTTAGAAAACCAAAAATTAGGACCATATAGAAATATTACTGAAAGCATTTGCATGCATGAGCTGTCAAATTTATTTTTATCCATGAAGTTTATTATAGGTTTTTAGGAATCATCATGAATTCTACATCTAAGAACAAAATCTCATTTGTATATACACTTTCATGGTTCCTTATATAAAACCCCATTCATAAGCCACGTGCAGATAGATGGTACATAACACTGGGGTGGTGTAGAGCAGATAACCAATTACAATAATGTGTTTTTTCTAGAATATCTATGGAAGACAAGGGTTTAGCTCAAGATAAGGAAAGGTTATTTATGGCCTTTTAAACTCATTCAGTATATAGGTATGTTAGAAGGCCTTTGATAAAGCAAGCAGCATGTCTGATTCAGGATGAATAGAATTTAGACAGCCTCAATGGTCTAGAAAAGTTTTCTGAGAAATATAGACCTCTATCTTGGCATCTGCCTTAGTCAACAAAGCATTTCATATTTATTTAGTTTCATGTTCTATTGTTATTATTTTATTTATTTGGGTGCCTGTCCTGGGGCTTGATCTTGGGGCCTGGGCGCTGTCCCTGAGTTTTTATACTCAAGGCAAGTGCTCTACCACTTGAGCCACAGCTCCACTTCCAGCCTTTTTTTTTTTTTTTTTTTTTTGTGGTTAGTGGGAGATAAAAGTCTCACAGACTTTCTGGCCTAAGCTGGCTTCAAACCTTAATCCTAACCTTTTAAATAGCTGGGATTACAGGTGTGAGCCACCAGCCCTCAGACCCTGGGTTTTGTTTGTTTGTTTGTTTTGTTTTACAATAAAAATTATATTTAAGTAGTTGCACAAAGGAGCTGCCATTTAACAAAGCAGTTAATGAATGCAATGTATCTTGATCAGTATCACCCATTTCATTATTCTCACTTATTCCTCCCCTCGCCACTCCTTCCCTTACTCTTATTTTGTAGGTTATACATTGAATTCTTGAACTACATTCTTCCCCCCTTCTCTTTTTCATCATCTACTCCTTTCCCCTTGAGCACACACCACCCCTTTCAAGTAACAACTTGCTGGTGTTTATATTGTTGAACTTTGACATTGCCTTTCTAAGAAATCACACTGAGTTCACTGTATTTCCATTTGTCTCTACAATTGCTACCACCCAATATATTTACTTGTAAGTTTATAAGCTAATTCTAACCTCCACTCATGAAGAAAAATAGGCATCATTTTTCCCCAACTCTTTCCATTTCTTTACAAATGGCACAATATTGTTCTTTTAATGGATGAGTAGAATTCCCCTGTGTATACGTACCATATTTTCTTGCTCCATTTATGTATGTATTTTGAGAAGCCCTGGGCAGTCAGTGCACAGCTTTGAAGGTTCCCTTTGTCTCCAGGCTTATCAACTCTTGCAAACAGATGCCTGAGGGTCATCATCCAGCCAGCAAAGTAGCCATTCTGCATTTCCAGGCCTGGGAGGACCAACTGGGAACAACTCCCCACACTCAAAATAGGTGTTGGGTAAGTGTATTTCCAATGTTATTCATAAATTCACATGTTTCCCAAAATACTCCGTCAAACATATATTCATAGAGAGATGTAGGTCGTGTCATGAAAGTAGGAATCCCCATATGTCAGATGCTGTTTCTCTGTTATTGCAGGAAAGGTGGCGTGCAGAATTAAGAAAGGCAGGCTAAAGTTATCATTGAAAAATGTTGGATCTCACAGTCACAAACATTCTCTTCTCCTGCTTTCTTCTCATGGACTCCTATTTCTCTCCTTGCTCCCTTTCACCTTCATTCCTTCCCTCCTTCTCCTCCCTCACCTCTCCCTCCCTCCCTCCCTCTCTCTCTTCCTTCCTTCTCCCTCTCTCTCCTTCTTTCTTTCCCTCCTTTTTGTTTTCTTTCTCTCCCTCCCTCTCTCCATGTCTCTCCCTCTCTCTCTCTCCCTCCTTCCTTCCCTCCTTCCTTCCTTCCTTCCTTCCTTCCTTCCTTCTTTCCTTCCTTCCTTCCTTCTCATTTGTGACAGGATAATGCTTCAGGATAATGCTGTATAGCCCAAACTGGCCTCAACCTTCTAAGTACTGTAAGTATAAATATGTGATACCTCAGTCTATATATCTTTCTTAAAGCTAAAGTTCTGGTGAAATAAGCACAGAGATGCCCAATAAAATGGAAATCTAGTGCAAAGAAGAGGAGTAGATTCTAACAGATACTTTGAAAATGCTTTTGCTAAAAGATTGAGTTTCAGGTCTGAAAATGCTACCTCATTTTGCATCTGTCTCTGCCCTGAGCCATCTCTCTTTGTGCAGGTGCTTCTTGGATTCCAGAAGGAAACAAACAAACAAACAAACAAAAAACCCCAGAGCTGATAGATAAACATCTTGAGATAGAATTTGAAACTACCTTTAAAACAGGCAAAAATCACTTTCTTGCCAGAAGCTTATAATCCTAACTACTCAGGAGGCTAAGACCTGAGGACTGTAATTCAAAGTCAGCCCCAATAGGATAGTCTGTAAGAATCTTATTTTCAATTAACCACCAGAAGCAGTACTGTGACTCAAGTGGTAGAGTGCTAGCATTGAGTAAAAAACTTCACTTAGACCTTGAGTTAAGCCCTAAGACACACACACACACACACACACACACACACACACACACACACACACACACACACACACACACACACACACACACACACACACACACACACACCATTTTCTTATCATGGATAACCCAAAACTGAGTAACCAGACTATACTCTGACTACTCATGATATCTGAATTTTACATTAAAAAATAAATAAAAATGCCGGGCGCTGGTGGCTCACGATGAGATCTGAGGATCATGGTTCAAAGCCAACCCCCGGCAGGAAAATCCGTGAGACTCTTATCTTCAATAAACTACTCAAAAAAGTGGTGCTGTAGCTCAAGTGGTAGAGCACTCACCTTGAGCTGAGGAGCTGAGGGACAGCGTTCAGGCCCAAAGATCAAGCCCCACAACTGACCTCCCCCAAAATAAAACAAAAAACTGGTGTGCTTGTCGTAGGCTTAAACTCAGGGCCTGGGAGCTATCACTGAGCATTTTGCTCAAGACTAGAGCTCTATCATTTCATCCACAGCTCCACATTGAGGTGTTTGGCAGTTAATTGGAAATTAAGAGTCCATGGAGTTTTCTGCCTGAACTGGCTCAAAACTATGATCCTCAAATCTCAGCCTACTGAGTAGTGGGATAACAGGCATGAGCTACCTATGTCCAGTTGGAATTGTAGGTATTTTTTGCTACCTATCCCAAAACTGCCTCTGTTTAAATGCAAAGTGCATATCTGTATCCTAAAGATTAGATCAAATGCTTATTTTGCCTCGTCTCATAGCATGCCTATGCCATGTTTTTTCTGCCCTTCATTGGAATTTGCCTGTTTCTTCTTTTGACACATTGAGGTGAGTGGCCAGATCTGACACATTGAAACTCTGGGATTTAGGCCTCTAGACAAGAACTCCAGCTACGGTTTCCAGGTCCATTTTTATTTACACAAATTTCTTTTTTGTTATTTTGTTTGTTTGTTTTGGTTCGTGGTAGGGCCTGAACTCTGGGCTTGGGTGCTGTCCCTCAGCTCTTCAGCTTAAAGCTAGTGCTCTACCACGTGAGCCACAGCATCCCTTCCATTTTTTTCTGCTTATGTGGTACTGAGGAATTGAACCCAGGGCCTCATGCATGCAAGGCACAAATTCCTTTTTAAAGAAAACAAAATACTATTACATCTCATGGATCTCTATAGGAGTTCTACTTTGAGAACTTATGATTGGCATCTCAACTTAGATCATAGTTCAAACAAATATATGACAGGGTATAAAATGGAATTCACCTACTGTCTAGAATTTCAGCTGTACTTCAGATTCAGGCGAACAGCTCTTTTGTGCTTCCCTTGTTCTGGGTACTTCACCAAGAAAAGAGTTTCCTCTGGCCTATGAATCTGGAGTCTGGAAAACCCAGGGGCATGGTACTGACACCTGGCCCAGCATCTGTCCTGGGACTTTTCTAACATGCCTGAAGGCATCCCCTGGTGAGGACGAACCAAGTATGGTCTCTTTTCTACCACTAATATATTATCCCCTATGACTTCCCAACCTCAAAATAATATTAACATGCCTTTAGAGACTATGTTTCCAATGCCTATGTTCTGAAAGGCAAACAAACCATAGAAGTGTGACTAGAAAAATCTACCTGCTAGATAGGCATTAACTAACTTAACTAATAAAACAAGAACTGGTCCAGTGACTATTATCTATATCTAGAAATCAAAGAGGGAATACCTTGAACAGGAATGTTGAGGAGTAGAAAAGGTTTGACTTTTGTCTCCCCCTTGTAAACATGAGGAGGGCATGAAGATTATCTACCTGATCCCAACCCTTTTTCTTTGTTGGTGGTAGTGGGATTTGAATTCAAGACTTCATGTTTGCTTAAGTCATTCCTCCAGGTTTTTTTTCTCCAGTTATTTTTCAGATAAGTCTTGCCTTTTTCTTTTATTTTCACTTTATTTTCCTTCCTTTTCTTTTTTTTTTTTGTCCTAGGCTGGCCTTCACTATGAACTTTCTATTTATACTTCTGTAGAAGCTATGATTATAGGTATCTACAAACATGTCCAGTTTTTGTTGTCTCGATTTTCAAAGCAACTGGAATTATAGTTGTGAGTCTCTGTTCCAATCCCTACTCTAAGCCAATTGGATGGAGATGTTGGAAGTAACGATTAGCAGAAAGCCCTGTCAGAGGAGTAGGAGTGAACTTCAGCTCTACTCTAGTCTCTGTGCAGCCATATAACTGTGCAGGCTTATAACTGATTCTGAGAATCTGAGAATGATACCTAAGAATGAATACTTGGTTTTAGCTGAGGAACATAGCTAAAATAGATGTGTAGAAAGAGAGGAGACCATAGGAAAGTGAGCTGTACATTGATGATTGGTGTGGCAAGGATGTTGTTGGTATTTGGACCATCTAAAAGGTCTTGCTTGATGATCTTGAGCTGTAAGTATGTGGAGCTGTACCAAAGACATAAAGAGGTCAGAAACAAGAACACTGTTCATAATAGGGGCTCTGAAGCACCCTTCCAGGTCCTCTTTAGAACAGTGTAGTATAGGCCACACTGGCCTCTTCCTCTCAGTTCCTTGGTCCTGATATAAGCAGATGGAGCTTGAAGACACAAACAGACCATATCCAGAATGAAATGAGGTATAACTAGACATTTTAATATCTGAGTGTGTTCAGAAATTCAGGGCATGTTGTTTCCCCCTGCATTTTATTAGCATCAATCAGTTATACAAGAGGATTTCATTTTGACATAACCATATATGCCTATATTATACCTCGATCAGACTCATCCCAGCATCTTCCTCTCCTTCCTTCATCTCCTCTGCCCCATTCCCAAATCAACTGCAGACTTCATTGTTCCATTTTCACACATGTACATAAAGTATTTTGACCTCTTTACCACCTCAACACTCTTCATTCCCCTCCCTTCTCCCACTAAAGATAAAGTCTTGCCTTTTTTTCTTTTCTTTTCTACTTCACAGACAGGATCGGTGCTACACTTCTGTCCTTCATTTTGTCTTGTATGCTAATTATTGTTTAGAAAAACTTGATGGCACTTGTTCAAAGAAGGTTCGTTGTGGCATTTCACACATGCATAAACAATATTTTAGTTGCATTGCCCAGAGGATGTCATTAAGGGGAGGAGAAGCAGTGCCAGCCAAGTGCTGAAGGTTGAAATGGAAGAGAAATTAATACAAATCCCATAAGTGCCCAGGCAGGGCCAACTACTGTATTTTGTTAGAACTGACTGTTGTGACAAAAATGTAGATTTGAACACTGAGTTGACTTTATGACCTCAGAAGTTAACTCAATAATGATTAGCCCACCACATTTCTATTTCTACTTGAGCAAAAAAAAAAGAAAGCAAAACAGAAAGCTAGCAGCTTGTAACAGGGCACACAAACATTGGAAGGGCAGAGATGCCACTGAAGACACCAGACAGCCAGCCTTGAGAGACAAACATCTGTCTTGCATTGCCAGCAGGCTAGTCCATGTGGCTTCTCTCTTTCCAGTTTGCTGCTTGTCTCAGTGACTAATCTTTGAGTGGGTTTTAGGCATGAGCCCTTAGGGTGTGTGTTAGAAAAATGTCTGCTGCTTCTGCCCCAAGAACCAGTGCCAGAGCAATGTCTTTCCATTGCTTCCCACATTGCCCCTCATTATAAATTGACAAGCTGACAGTCTCGTGGTCTGAATTCAGGAAAGCTCTTCTCTGGCTGAGTTTCGAAAGAGCCACAACAGAAAACAGACCCTGTTTTCTGGATTTGGATGTGCCAGATCTCAGCTTTAAGGCAGAAAATTTGTCCTGTTGGATTTTTTAAAATTTATCTTCTTTCTACACTTCTGGAATACAAATTGCGCAAGAGTACTATCTTATCCAGTAGAAAGTAGGTATCTGTAAGGTTTTTCTTTTTTAACAAATAAATAACATCTCTTTATTGTGAACAAATCATGATTACAAAGACTGTTTATGTAATACTATGTATGCAGGCCCTACTAAGTAGCTTATAGTAGGGTCTTATTTAGTTTATCTGGAGTTTATTAAAGATTGTGGGTATGTTAACTTGAAATTAATTTATTATTTTCAGTTCAAACTGCTGAAAATTTTAACCATGAGGTAAGAGATGCTTTTCCAAATACTGGAAGCCAGATTATATCTGCTTTGCTCTTGTATACAAAAACTAGTTGTCCAATAAGCTCTTAGTGAATACCTTCACATAGAAGAGACACTGGTTTGAACTTCAAGAAATTTGGATGATTTCGAAGAAAAATATAATATATAAGTACATGAGACAACAGAGCCCAATATTTTCAGTACTCTGGGAGAGAATGCGCTCTGCTAAGGCAGCTTATTCTATAAAGATTTACAGATCATCCTATGGAAATGATATATTTGAGGATAAGTCAGAACTGAATCTGTGTGACACATTACTTCCATGTAGCCATTTTCAATGTGTCTTTTCATAAAACAATAGCTTTATTTTTAGCTGGGTTCAAGTGGCTCATGCATGTAATCCTAGTTACTCAGCAGGCTGAGATTTTAGGATTGTGGTTTGAAGCCAGTCCAGGCATGAAAGCCCATGAGACTCTTACCTCCAATTACTCACCAAAAAAAAGTCTGTAAGTGAAGCTGTGACTCAAGTGGTAGAACACTAGCCTTAAGCAAAAAAGCTCAGGGACACCGCCCAGCCCTGAGTTCAAGCCCCAGGACTGGCATGCACACACATACTGAAAGCAATAGATTTATTTTTATATAGGGACAGGATAGATAAGGACATGGCATACTTAACCTTTGTTTTACTATAAAGTATAATTATCTGCCATTTTATAAGGGGGATAACTTAAGCAAAAACAAAAAATTAGAAGATGGAAGTATGGGATCCGTTAGAATACTTAAATAAGCAGTCAAGCTATGTATAGTTATATAAGCAGTGGATATAGCTCTTGAAATGTCAAGAAATGTTGAAATATGGATACTTGGTCTAACTGGTGAAATCCCACTCACACCCCCAGGTAATAGGCCTACCTGAATTCCTGGGGTAGGGACTCAGACAATAGGTCACTGGACCTACCAGATCTGTATCATGAACTCATAAGACTCTTAAAACTCTTGAGCTCTTGTGGCCCTGCCCCTTGACCATGACCCTATTTAGGCCCACCTTCTATTCCTCCACTGAGCCATGCCTCACATCTCCTGACTCTCCTCAGGTCACCATGGCATCCCTCTTTAACTCTCCATTAGAGTTGATCTAGTTTTCTTGAGATTTTTTTTCTGTTCTTTCTTTACTACCCTCATGGCTCAGTTTTCTAACAGTACTAAATGCATTCAAGGCTGCAAGTTTTGGGGGGGATATGAGTCCAGCTAATAAAGACTCCTGACTCAACCTCTCAAAATGTAGCTTCTCTGTACCTTGCGACTGAATACCTGTATAACAATATAGTAGAAAATTCTCTGGATTCAAAAGTTCTACATAATATCTTTAATTTATATAACTCTTCCAGAATTTTCTAAAGTCTTTACATGCAGTGTTTGAGATGAATGGGTAACAAATAAAATTTGTATTTTTGTAGTATGAAAAACAAATGCGTAACTTCTTGGGTAAAAGGGGAAAATGGTATTCCTGTGATAAAGTGTTTGGACTATTTGCTTTACACCATTGCCTCTTCTTCTTTTTAAAAAAAAACTGGCTCCTGGACTTTCACTCTAAACTGAAGGTGATACTCAGAATGTGTGGGTGTATGAGAAAGTCACAGATTGTGCTAGGTTTTATAAAATTCCAACTTCCTGTGTTCAGAAATCCTTTGTTGTAATGCTGGCAGGGATATATGGAAAAAAGAACCCTATTGCACTTTTGGTGAAAATCTAAACTAGTACAGCCATTCTGGACAGCAGTCTAGAGTTTCCTCAAAAAACTAAACATACATCTTCTCTATGATCCAGCCATACCACTCCTGGACATTTACTCAGAATATCACATAACAAGGTACTGTAACAGATCTCGCACATCCATGTTCACTGATGTATTATTCGCAACAGCTGAGTTATGGAAATATCACAGATACCCTACAATAGATGAGTGGATCAAAAACCTGCAGTACTTATGCACAATTGAAGTTTGCACAGCCAGTAGAAAAAATAATATTATGCCATTTGCATGGAAATGGATGGATCTTGAACAAATCATGTTAAGTGAGGCAAGCAAATCTCAGAGAAACATATGGTATATGTTTTCTCTCATATGTGAAAGCTAGATCCAAAAAACACTACGATATACATGATAAATTATACAGGGCTCTAGACATTCACATGTAATGAAACCATAGGAGGACAATCTTAGGGGAGGAACACAAAGGCACAATGTCTCTGTGAGTTTGATCATGTAAAATAATGTTTACCAAAATGAACTCTAGGAAATAGAAACAAGAGGTCTTTTGTCTTTTTGTCTTGCTTATTCATTTTTCTGTCTTTTGAGGTGGGGAAGGAAAAGGGAGACACAGAAATAAAGGGACAAAGAGTGAACAAATCCAGCAGTGATAGTAGACTCTATGTTGAAAATGAACTATATAACTTGTGGGCAGGGATGAAAGGGAAAAACTGGGAGAGACAGAAAAAAAGGGATGGCATTATACAAAAAGAAATATACTCTAGCTCAATGCTGGTGGCTCATGCTTGGAATCCTTGCTTCTTAGGAGGCTGAGATCTGAGGATAGTGGTTTGAGGGCAACAGGAGCAGAAAGGTCTGTGAGATTCTTGTCTCTATTTAAGTTCTCAGGAAAAGCTAAAGTGGTACTGTGCCTTAAATGGTAGAACACTAGCCTTGAGCAAAAGAAGGTCAGGGACAGTGTCCAGACTCTGAGTTAAGCCCTGGGATTGTTTAATAATAATAATAATATAATTTTAAAATGAACTATTTACCTGTATGTAGCTGTAACACTTCTATACATCACCTTTATAATAATGATACAAATATTTAATTAAAAAAACAATTCTTTGTTGTAATGCTCAAATGTTGTGAAAGGATAATACTTTGTGTGTAATCTATGTTATGATTCAAAAATGGACCTCATTTTTCCTTCATAATAAAACAACATAAATTTCACATTGATTCCATACACCCTGGTGTATGCTGATTTACTTTTCAGGCTCCTATAGTCAAATATAGGTCTTTTAAAAATGAAACAAAATTGTATAGTAACATAATATCACAGGGAACAGACTTTACAGATAATGATGTCAGTCTGACTTGTCTTCAAAGTACAGCAGATTAGTCATCAGACAATAAAATCCTGGCCAGATTAAATAGAACAGTCTCAAGGGACTGTAATTCTCATTTCTTCTTTCTGACCACATTCTTTCAGACCTCTGTTTCCCTGTCACCTCTCTACTCACAATTCACTGCTTTACTGACACCAGCATAGTGTCTACTCTTCCCACTTGGCACAGTAACTTCAGAAATCTGACTTCAAGCCATCTAATATCTTAAGGCCAAGTCCAGTACAGATTGGTTTTCTAATATTGGCTGAAACACAATCTCACATCCCAGGGTGATTATGGTATTCTTGCTATGGATCATCGGAGTTTAAGTCCTTTCCTCTGGAAGCTGAGTGGACCATTGTGACCACTTCAACCCATACAATATGTACACATTAGAAATAACAATAAGTGACATCTCAGATTAGATGATTAATACACTACACACTTGCATGACTTCTCGGAATTTTCAGGTCATGATGTGAGTAAGCCCCCTATGAGCCTATAGGGAGACACCACAAAGAAAGACTATGTTTGGTTTAGTTTATAACTCCACTCAGAGCAGGCCAACAAAAAACCTTGTTTTGTGTTGTATTGTGTTCGTTACTGTGGCTATGACCAAGCATCTGAGAAAACAAACACGTTTCAGTCGATGGTGGTGGGGGACAATGTGGACAGAAGTCAGGGGAAAGAAAGATCTGCAATAGCAGACTTTTCCCTTTTTAGTCTCCTTTTCCTGTTTTAGTCTATCGGTATCGCCAGACTTGAAATAGTATCCACCACATTCACAGTGGTCTTATATGAGCTCATTAACTCTGGAAAGGCCCTCACAGACACACTCAGATAGGTGCTTTACCAACCCAGGTGCTGCTCAATATAGATAATCAAGATTAACCTTCCTACTACTGATGACACCTGGAGATGATTCCATCCTCTAGCCATCGCATCCCTTCCAGCTTCCAAGCCTTTCCAGAAACAGAAATAAGTAATCTTCACTGTGCTCTGTCCAAACTTCTGATATGCAGACTCTGTCCATCTCATAAAATTGTTTTTGTTTATAATTAGGTTTTGAGATGGTTTGTGACACAACAAAAGTGCAATAGAGTATTTGTTACAAGCAGCAGAGGCACATTTCAAAGTAGCTCAATCGAAGGAGAGGGAACTTTGGTGATTTTTGTGCATCTCATTATAAAGGACTAAAAGTAGAAACTGAAAATCCATCAGGAACAAAGGCAAGTTTGAACCTGCCTCACTGATGTCTTGTGGCCTTGTATCTCTCCTCCTCCATAAATCTGACTACTGTTCTCGCTTAATAGGCTAACCCTTCAGTAGACATGATAATCTACATCTTTTCAATTTTGGCTGCAAGTAGAGACTGAAACTGTGTTTTCCAACCCAATTTTGCATGTTTATGAGGGAGGTATTATTTCAAGGTTTCTCCAGTTAATTTTGACCAATTGGTCAACTTTCTTACAAACATGCTGGTTACAGAGGGAATAGTCTCACTCGATACCTACTGGGAATTATCTCCCAGGAGTGTAGAACTCTGTTATCATAAGGTTTATAGAGCCAGTATGTAGGAGGTACAAGTCAAAGGTAGAGGAGATGCAGAAAAAAGGAGGCAAACTAAGTATAGATGTGAAACAATGGTGTCTGATAACTTACAGGGTTGCTATCACTTCTCAGTAAATATGTATTGGTTTAGGCTGCTAAATGTGTAGTCATTTATTGCAACAGAAACAGAAAATTGATAGAATGCTTGAGATTGAGAGCCTCTCACAGGGGACAGATATGCTGAAATTTGTTTCTAATTCAATATCTCATTATATTTCTGCTTACAGGTCTCTTTGCACAAGGCTAGCCAGATTGAACATATACTACTGCATACCCATTTTTAATCTTTGCCCACATTTCCCCACAAGCTGAGAAAAAACTCTGTGCCTCATGTCCTTCTATCGAAGCCAGTTATGCCGCAAAGCATAAGTCTAAAAGTAATGTCTAAAATCTATTTAGAATTTACAAAATAAACTCAGCAATGAAAGAGAGGAAGAAGCTGGAAAACAGTAAGAACAAATCAAACCAGGTTTGAAACTAAAAATCATCTGGGCGACCTGGTAAATCTGTTTTACAAATTCCAAGTCGGTGATTATAAATTCACGAGGAAGCAGGAAACTCAATGGTAGCTCATCTCCCATTCTAGCTCATTTTTATTTTCATATTTCTTGTTTCTTGCTTCTCTTACAGTGTTTCCTTTTTCCTAGTTTTTCTGCTTGTGGATGACTCTTAAAGCTATGATAAGCTGACATGGCAACTCACTAATAGGAAGTCTGACTAACAAAATACAAGGTCAGTAGATTTCATCCTTCAGAGATGTTTCCTTGGTACACCTTCAAATCAATGTATGACAAACTGATAAGATTAAAATATTTTAGTTGACACCAATTATAACTGAGATTGTAAGAGACTCAGCTGAGTTCTTCTAAATTATACTGTCTTGACATCTTCTCTCCTGCATATTTTTGAAAATCCCTCAGGTCAATCATTGGCTTACAAATAAACCAAAGAAAGCAGCATATACCTCTGTTAATTCCACCTGTTGACTCCATTGTTATTCCTGTATAGACAGGTTTGTACTCAGAAATTCTCTGAGCTTTCTGAAGAAAGGTGTTATTTAATTTTAATTGCATAATAACAACTTTAATTCTTCCAAATGCTGATCATACATTTCTTAGTTTGTCAAACCGTATGCTTTGGGTTAAAATAAGTAATTTTTAGTCGCCTGTCAGTGTAAGAAAAATTCAGGTTATATTCTTTGGCAAGGTTCCACTTTGTATTTCTTCAAAAATTTATAGTAATTCAAAAGGTACTAGTAAATATCTAATGCACATTGAGTTAAGGTGTTCTTGCTGTAGACAACTTCACTGATCTATTCATTGGACACTGTATCTAGAAAAAATAGAACAAAAAATGGAACAAATAGGATGATTAAAAAAAAAAAAACAGCCTGATCAGACTAGCAACAGAGGTAGAAAAAAAAAGATTCTTGTGAAATCTGATAAGAAATGTTTCGTAAACTTGTCACATAAAACATTCTGTTATGCTTCAGGCTGTTGAAAATAATTTCATGCATAGGAGCATAGCCACCTGAGGCTATTCTGTTGTTCAGCAACAGCCTTAGGATAAACACACACAGCTTGGAGGTGGAAGTTTTTTGGGTAACCATCTAATTGTAATCATTACCCAGACTGAGCAGGAGTAATCAGTAGAGAACTATAGCAATGTGGATTAACCCACTTTTCACTTTTTAATGACTGTTCCTTTTGCTGCAAAGATCAAAGAGGATTTGTCATTGAGAAAATTTCAAACATTCTTTAAAGAGCACATTTCTTTTGTTAAAAGGATTTCTGTTCTGCATTTATTCCACAGAATCTTCAAATGTAAGTTTTGTGTTTTATCAACAAATTAGCTCACTCATCTAAGGGAGAGACACAAAGAATTTAAGGACTTCGAGTGCTTTTGTGCAGAAAAGAGAAAATGCCCAAGTAAGCATCAACATAAAGGTTTCTTGTGATACTTCCTAACCTTGAGTACTGACCTTGAAGAAGTGGGTAAAACTGAGAAAAGGACACATTAAAAACTATTTTTAGTTTTTGTAATTGCAACCCCTCTGTACAATATTTTCACAATAAAAAAAAAACTATTTTGGAGTATTTCTTAACTCAGAGATTTTTATCCAATTTTTAAAGTGAGAAACTAGTAATTATAACTTACTTTTCTACCCCAAGGTGAATATTGGTTGAAATGAGTGACTGGAATGAGAATCTGAAGTTGACTGCAACAAATTCCAAGTTAAAATATAAGTAGGGAGAAGCTGACATCAGCTACATTTCTCCTACTCTTTTGCTGGTCTGTACTAGTTATGGATTCTATTTGCATATCACTGAAAATATAAATTTAGTAGGAAGAGTGGAAACTCAGGCATGTTGTATCTCATCTAATGCCTCTAATTTCCCCAGAATATTCACAGAATATTTATTAGAACCAATTAGCTGAGTGATAAAATTTGGTGCTGAGATACTATAAACCATTAAATTAAATGCTCAAAATGTCACAATAAAAATTGTTTGAATCGTAGTGAAAACTCAGTACAACATTAAATATGTATTATCCCCTAAAGCCTAAATAATGGCCAAGCTATGAATGAAAAATGAATATGTGTATTTTTTAAATTTGGTGGTGTTTAACTTTATAAGTAGCTCAGTTATTTAAATCACTTTCACTGCCAGGATTTCACAAGTACTAGACTTGACCATGCAAACAATTTTAGTCATTATTCAGACTTGGTTTTGAGCTGTAACATATAACATTCATTAGAAATGAGGTATGATTAATTAGACTATAACCAGAGGTAGTATTTGCCAAGTTTGGGCTTTAGATGTGGGACAGCGATTAGACATGTCTTTGCCATCTCTTGGATTCAATGAAGGCCAGAAATATGAGTAAAACATCAATGAGTTGAGAGAATTTATGGTAAATACTTTAGAACAGACTAAAGGGGAACCTTTTTTCTTTCCTTAAATTATTCTGTCACTGATTCATAATGTGTCCTCTCTCTGATGGTGTAGGAAGTAGAAGATACTTAGGAACATGCTAGTCAACATTGAAAGCCCTGGAGAAGCTTATCTAGCCTTGGAACATGCAAGTCCCAGAAAGGTCTTTGGTGAGAACTCTGAACAGCAAAAACCACTAGGAACTAGCACAGGTAATTGCCTGATAGGAGTCTATGGTCTATGTTTATAAACATGTTACCAAAATAGCTTCT
Source organism: Dipodomys merriami (assembly GCF_024711535.1). Lineage (NCBI taxonomy): Eukaryota > Metazoa > Chordata > Mammalia > Rodentia > Heteromyidae > Dipodomys > Dipodomys merriami. Next base: position 2,152,722 of record NW_027203604.1, read on the forward strand.
AATGTAAGACTAAGTTGGGCGGGGGGGGGGGGGTGGCAGGGGAGGCGGGGAGAGGGGTATTCTGGCTGCCTAGGTTTGGATTCTTTACCACTAGTGATAAGCTCTAAGTATTTAAACAAATAATTCAAATTTGTATGTATTTCAATTCCCTTCTCTGAAAAATGAGATAATGGTACTCCTCTTATCAGAGATGTGACCATCAGATGTGACCTTAGCTTTCAAGTTTCACACCAATCAGAAGAACTTGAGATCCACAATGGAAAAACAAAAAACAAAAAACTTACATGGGTATCTCTAAAAGGAGACTCTCGGTCGTGGAAGTTTTGCCAAGGATTTATTTTAGTAAAACAAGGCAAAGCAAGGAGAATTAGGAAAAGGAGAGAGAAACATTCCCTGAGAGAAACATTCCTGTTTTCCCCCTCCAGGAAGGAAGGGGAATTTTCTTCACTACCAGGAAATGGTAGTGAAGACTCAGAAAGGTTAATTCTTATTTAAGGTCTTTATATGTTCGAAGCAGGCAGATTACATGTCTTCCTATCATCCAGCAACCCCTACCCATTAGAGACAAATCATTCAGCAAGGATTCACTACTCAAACTACAAGGACAGTAGGTGTCACTGCCACTGCCAGATGACTCTCCAGTTTTCTTTCTTATACATCCAACGACATTTACTTGTTAACATCTTCAAGGACAAGGCAAATGCACAGTCATTTTTCAGGGGTGTGGCAGTCCTGGGGGCTTATATTCAGGCCTGGGTACTGTTCCTGAGCTTTTGTGCTCAAGGCTAGTGCTCTGCCACTTGAGCCACAGCTCTACTTCTGGCTTTTTGTGGTTAATTGGAGATATGAGTCTCAGGAACTTTCCTGTCCAGACTGTCTTTGAACCATGATCCTCAGATATTGAAATATGGGCACTGGATCTAAGTAATACCATCTTGTGCTCATTGCCATTTTGGCATTTTAATAGATGATGGGAAATTTTCACCCAGTTCCAAGAACTCTAGAGGTGATCTAGGACTTTCTTTGGTGTATAGCTGTGTTATGGATTGGTAGGCAATATAGAAGTGATATTTTGAACTGCTGGTGTGTCGTGAGTTGCTTAGCTCCAGGAAAGTTTTGCTCCAGAGGATACTTGCCCTTGATTTTCCTTGATTATTCCTCCTAAATAGCTCGCTTCAGTAGAACATGCTTTGCTAGTCCCCATACCATGTGACATCTGCCTTGATATGCTTTTTACCTTTACAAGCTTTGTAATAACTTTCTTTGGGGCTGTAGGTTCTTTGGGACACTAGTCTACCTGTAGTCACTGGCTTTCTAATAAAGACTCCCGATTCAAACTCTCAAAATGTGGCTTCTCTGCTGATCAAATTCCTGTATAACAATCTCAACCTCCTGAGTATCCAAGATTACAGGAGTAAGCCATTGGCTCTCAGCCTATATCTTTTACTTTGTAACCTTTGTGTTTCACTGTGCAGTGTCTCTCTAGCAATGGTTTATGAAATCATTTTTGGGGGGGTCCAGTCATGGGGCCTGAACTCTGGGCCTGGGTGCTGTCCCTCAGCTCTTCAGCTCAAGGCTGGTGCTCTACCACTTGAGCCACAGTGACACTTCTGGCTTTTTTTTTTTGCTTATGTGGTGCTGAGGAATCGAACCCAGGGCCTCATGCATGCAAGGCAAGTGCTCTACCACTGAGCCATCTTCCTAGCCCCTGAAATCATTTTTGAATCCTTATGATATTCCATTTTATAGCTATGCTATAATTTTTTTCAGAATTGGTCTTATGTCATCTATTTCATATCTTTTCACTGTTGTACACTGTAAGCAAAGTTGTAATAAGCATTACAAAAAAAAAAGGTAAAATACTTTGTCAATAACCTCATAAATTTCTATTTCAGAGAATTCAATACACCAATCAAAGTACTTTCTCAGAAAAGAAAAAAAAGAAAAGAAAGAATGCTAGACACCTTCAAGTGGTTTCAAAACATCAGATATCACTGCTAAATGATTCCATATTCTTGACCACATATATGGTATATATATATATATATATATATATATATATATATATATATATATATATATATATATGCACATCTGAGGGAAGCCAGGAGGAGGACACAGAATCAGAAAATATATAACAGGGGGGCCCATCAACTGCACTGGAAATTGAGGAAAATGAACTAAGCAACTCAAAGGCAGAAAGGGAATGAGACGGAAAGAGGGAAGAGCTTACACTAAGCAAAAGGAAAGAAATGTAAATATCACCTGATGTGGAAGAAATTGTTGTATTGTCAAAGCTCATAGAATTCACAAACTTTATCGACCATGATAATGACAATTTGCCTTGTGAAGGTTAAAATGTATTGGTGACTTTAAATATGTTAAATTTATATAATCACAACCTCAATAAAATTATTTAAAATTAATAAATATATCATGTATCATTGAAATAAAAATAAATATTTTGGGGGAAAAAAAGAATGCCTGTTAGTTGGATGCTGATGGTTCATATCTGTAATCCTAAGTACTCAGGAGACTCAGAAATGCTAAAAATCTTCAAAGAAATACACACACACACACACACACACACACACACACACACACACACACACACACATTCCAAATTAAGCTCAGTAGAATTTATTTTAACAGCATAGTACAAGAGATAAAAGTGAAGGAAGTTTATATCAGAATTTTGTTTATTATTTCCTTCTGAGAACAAACATCTGATGTTTTTTCAGCAAACGTACACTCTATTTCTATAGTTTTCCTCAGCAAGTCAACATCCTATAGTGACAATTTCATTCATTATTTCATTTAGAAAAAAGTAATGGATGATAAATCATGTCTACTTCATTGAGTGGACTTTTTAAAAATCAAGTTTCACCTGATCTTTAGATAATAAATTCGGACAAATAAAATTTAGGTGTAGTTGCATGGTCAATAACTTTTCTTGTATAAGTGCAACACCATTGTAGTACTCAACCATTGTAATGACTCTTAACTCTGAGTAACACTGACACACTTCCAGTATTTCTTTATTGATATGTGCTTTATATGTTAAAAATGTCCACTTACTAGTCCTGATGAATTCATATAGTTGTGTTATGAACACAAGCAATGCATTAATTTTCATCATTCCAAATGTGTTTCTTTCTATGAGCCTTTAACCATGATAAAACACTGAGATTTGTTTCTGCCATATATATATATATATATATATATATAATTTTTTTTGTCAGTCATGGGGCTTGAACTCTGGGGCCTGCACACTGTCCCTCAGCACTTCAGCTCAAGGTTAGCACCCTACCACTTGAGCCACAGCACCACTTCCAGTTTTCTGGTGGTTAATTGGAGATAAGAACTCATGGACTTTCCTGCCTGGGATGGCTTTGAACCTTGATCCTCAGATCTCAGCCTCTTGAGTAGCTAGGATTACAGGCCTGAGCCATCAGCGCCTGGCCTTGTCCCATATTTTTGACATATCTAGAATGTCATATAAGATAATTATATGTGTTTTTATGCTTGGCTTTTTTCTAGTTTAATGTTTTTGAAAACCATTCTTCTTATTGCATACATTAATATTTATATCTTTCATTGTTGAATAGTATTCCATTTGTGAACTTATCACAATTTATCTATCAACTCCAGCAGTTGTAGACATTTGAAAATTTATTGCTAAAGCTTCTAAATCCTGCTAACATATAGAGTCATTGTGCAAACACCTGTTTTATCCCTCTTAGGTGTATATCTATGAGTAGGAAGAATTGATAGATCATGTGATAAGTGTATGTTTATTTTTAAAAATATCAAATTGTGTTTCAAAGTGGTGTGTGGCATTTTGCATTTTCTTTACCAAAGAATATTTCTTTTTTCTGTAATTTCCAAATTTTTATATGATCAGTCGTTATAATAATCTTAGTAATTAGTGATTGTATAGTAGTATCTTTCAGTGATTTAGCAATTAATATTTCTGTAATGCTTAGAAATGTGGACATTTTATGTGTTTTTTTGGTCATTTTTATATATTTTTATTGTAAAGATACTGTACAGAAGGGTTACAGTTATATGAGTAAGATAATGAGTGCATTTCCTATTGAGCATTGTTATCCCCTTCTTTGGTTTTCCCCTACCATCCCTTCACTCCCCACCTCCCCAACTCCTTCCCCACCCAAAGTTGTAAAGTTCATTTTCAACATAGTGCTTGTACTTCTCATTGCTACAGTGGGTCAACCTGTATCCTTATTTCAGCATCTTGTACAGAATTTTGTACAGAAATAGAATTTTTGCTACTCCTCTAGCTGTACCTGAACTTTGCCTGAAATGGAAGAATTACTGTGTACCCTATTTACTTTTGTCTCATGATGAGCCATGGCCAACTAGGGGACATGAACATAGTTCTTACCTTCTCTTCAGTAGCAGGTGATTTTTGCTTTATATTGGAAAGATGTTCCAGATAAGAGAGGCTTATCGCCTATTTCTAGTGGCAGCCATTCATTTGGAAAATGAATGTTTGGAAAATGGACAGATTTTTTTCTCACTCCTTTGCAGACCCTGCATCCTTGGCCACTGAAGGTCACATTGAAAGTGTATGCCAGGCCACAAGTCCTTCTAACAAGTGTCTGGAAGAAGCCTTTGGGGAAAAAAATTCACAATTGGATATAGTTTGTATTTGTGTCTGAAAGCCCTGAAGATCCCAAACTGTCAATCTAGCCCTCAATCTATCTTTAAGAATTTATTGAGATTTCAAGAGCTAAAAGGGGTTTCATCTCTCTGGGCAGCGTTATCTTTCTGTCGCTTGCCCTTCTCTTTGGGTGCTACTCTCTGTGGATTTCATGCGACCTGCTCTTGTCTCATAAATTATCAGTGTTCTTTTGATTTAACATTCTATTGCTCTGAGTAGATATTTGTGGTTTTCTTTTGATCAGAGTTTTCTGTCCTTATGATTTGGTGTCATAAAAGATTGGTACCCACTTTTAGACAATCAGAACACTAACTACTTAATAATCTTTTAGGAGATGTGATTTTACAATTATTCCTGGGATGTGTATACACATCTACTTGGGGTACTTGGAGTAACTTGTAGTTTTTATTGCTTCCTTTGTGTCTTGTAGCTCTTTTAGAAAAAGAGAGTTTGCAGTAGAGGTGTGGTGTGCACAATGGTGTTCTCTGTAGCTTTTGGATTGCAATTTTATTGTGCGTCAACTGATGTCCCTCTATATCAATTCAATAGATATTAACATATTAACAATGGCTCACTTCCCCTCCTGTTATCAACAGGTCTCTGTTGATAACATAGCTAAATAAGGACATTCTTTAAGGAAATAGATATGAATAAACAAATATGAATGTTGGTGACCTTGAGAAGAATGTTTGGCATTGATTTCTATAATTAAATGCCTTGGGATAAATTTTTATTGCAAAAATAATAAAAGGAGATGGAATGTCTTTGTGTGTAAGGATTGTCATCATACTCAATATTTTAAGTATTTTTCTCTGCATGCCTTTTTATCCCACAGCTTTCTGGAGTCCTCAAAGATAACTTTCTACTAGCGGCTGTAGCAGTGATCAGATAATGTATTGAGTTGTTAGGAATCAGAGAAGGATCACCTGTCAGTAAAAAGGACAAAAACCAATTCAAAAGAACAGTTACTAAACGGTAGAATTTTATGTGCTCAAGGTGTACAATTAGCATACCCCTATGATAACTACTTGAACTCTAGCTTTTAAATTTACCCTGTTTAACTCAGTACAGCAATATAATGCTTAAGTACATTAACATTTTCTTCTATACATGTTTATGCATTAAACATTATTCGTGTTTAGATAGAACTTGAAATTAAGATAAAAAACAGAAACAAACTATATTTAATGGATTTGTAGTTCATTAAGGAAGACAGTTTATGATTCAAATAATACAAGAATAACTGGAAGTCATAAATTTGAATTTGAAAAAAGCATACAAACTTTTATCAGCCCTATTTGAAAGAGTTTTTAAATTGGGAAGGTAAGAGAGGATTTCACAGAAAGGTGATATATACTTACAGGATATATGGATTTGGAGATAGAGACATAATGAAGAAATTCCATGTAAACCAAAGAATGAATTTCTAGCATTTAGTATAAAAAAGGATTTTGAATCCAGAAAAGCTTATTTTCAATTTTTAGGTCTGCATTAAGTATCCTTGTGGGTATTGTGACTGCTTGTATACATTCGGTTTTATTTAACCAGCACCAACTATATCCATAGCACTGTTATCTCTCTCTCCTTTCTTTCTTTCTCTCCCTCCCTCCCTCCCTCCCTCCCTCCCTCCCTCCCTCCCTCTCTCTCTCTCTCTCTCTTTCTTTCTTTCTTTCTTTCTTTCTTTCTTTCTTTCTTTCTTTCTTTCTATCTTTCTTTCTTTCTTCCTTTCTTTCTTTCTTTCTCCTTTCTTCCTTTCCTTCTTTCTTTTTGTTGGTCATGGGGCTTGAGCTCTGTGCCTGAGTGCTGTCCCTCTGCATTTCAGCTCAGGGCTAGTGCTGTACCACTTGAGTTGCAGCACCACTTCTGGTTGTCTGAGTGGTTTATTGGAGATAACAGTCTCACAGCCTTTCCTGCCCAGACTGGCTTTGAACAGGATCCTCAGATCTCAGCCTCCTGAGTAGCTAGAATTACAGGTGTGAGTCACCTTGCCCGGTGCTGTTATCTCTCTTGATGTTCCTATAGCAGGCCAATGCCACTACCAGGAACCTGAATCCCTCCATATTCCCTCTCCTATTCAGATACTGCCCTAAAATCTGCCCTTTATCTGATTAACATTCTATCCTTTCCACTCCATTACTCCCATCAACAAACACATTCTACAGCCTCTCACACATTAGAGCAAAGAACAGAAACAATGACAAAACTCCTTTCTTCATAAGCTTTGTTTTGTTGCTCCCCCCAAAACCAGAGTCTTAAAAGAACAGCCATTCCATACAACACAACACCTTAATAATAACAACATTTTTTTAAAGAAAGAACAACCATGTTTTAAGCCCATCTGTGGTTTGGGCTAAGGTAGACAGATCTTGACTGGGCTTGCTCATGCAATATTCATTCATTTTCTTCTGAAGACTGGTTAACTATCACTGAATGACAGAATGAGTGAGTCTGAAGAGAAGACACAGTGATTGGGACACATATCTTTTGTCATTCTGAGGCCTGCTTGATGAATGGGAAGGATTTCAAAATGACTATATAAATAAGATTGTAATAATAACTATTAAATTCTCTCACATAAATAAGATTAAATAATTTAAAAGGAGAAAGGATCAGGCAATTAATTAATCAGAGAATTAATTGGATGGTATTTTTGTGATGTGGCTGTATTTTTGGTACATTGAACCTCTATTTTATTTATCTATCTATATCCTAAGTGCTGTAGCTATATTAGCTTAGTGAAGTGTGATGGGAGAGAGGTATTTGGATGTACCATAAAGCATGTATTACAGCTAACATAAAATCATAGTAAGAGAGTAGATACTGTAGATTTCTCATTCTCTTTTAAAGCTACTGATCAAAATTAATCCATTGAGCAATACCTTTGGTGTAAAATGGTAAACGTGATATAGTAACTGAGGGAAAAAGGTAATTATTAAATAAAAGATGATAAGAGAGAAAATGTTTCTTAATAACAGAATAAAATGTCCATTTTAACAGGCATTTAAACAGGAGATATTCTGAAAAAATAAAAGTTTCCTAAGTTGCTTAGAAGGTGACAATGAAGTTCATACAAAATAACCTAAGTATGTCATGGCAGAGAACATAGGTTTAAACCAGTCATTTATATTGCCATACCTCAGATAAGCCAAAAAATAAAAATAAAAAACCCTGAATAAAAATGCAAGAAAAAAAACAATTTACAAGTTTGAATCCTCCCATAGTTCTGTTTCCTAAAGTCAAGTATGAGGCATATATCTTTTGGAAAATAGAACCAGGTGATATAAGAATTCCAGAGGAGGGCAGCAAAGATAAAAAGAAAGTAGAATTAAGCTGGGTGGAAAGACTAGAGTGTGTTACTTTACAAATTCCACCTTTTTTCACAGTAGAAAGCACTCTTACAGTGTGATTGATATCTCTTAGTATTTTCTTACCAACTGGCTTGCTAAGATGAAGAAAACTAAAAATGTATACAATTGTTCTGAGTCTCTGGGTATATCTCTTTTATCCATCAAGTCTATTTCAGCTGTGTACTGCTTTAGATGGTAAGGGCACTATGTATAATTTCATTGAAAAAATAATACTTACGCCTGATTCATGAATTATTTACCTGGTAAGTTGAAGTAGGTTGATGGTTATATTCAGGACAGCATTATTGCTACTTGCTTCTACCCTGATATGAGTATAGCATTCTATCATAACCAGCAACCCAAAGCTTGGGTTTGACTCTGCATATGCATGGTTGTTGGAGAAACTTTTTAAAAAACTTATACTCTATAAAATTTATACTCTAAAAACTCACACAAAAAGTTTAAGAATGGGTTTTTAATTCTTTTAAAATTATCTTAAAGTAGTTGTATGAAGAGATTTCCATTTAACATGTCAATTTATGAGTACAATGCATATTTATCAATGTGACCCTTTCCATAGATCAATGGGGTTCTAATTAAAACTTTGGTTCTAATTTACATCAGCATAATGGTTTTATTTTTTAAATTAAGAATAATAATAAAATGTTAGAAATAAAAGCAGCTGCATTTAACTACATTCTTAATTTTTGGTAGCAAATTTGATACTCTGAGATATGGTATTTTTTTGAGGTTAATTCTGTGAGCTTATATTGAACTAAAATGTTATTTAAGCTATTCAGGCCAGGTGTCAGTGGTTTATGTTTGCAATTCTAGCAACTCAGGAGGCTGAGATGTGAGGATCACAGTTTGAAGCCTGCTGGGACAGGAAAGTCTATGAGACACTTATCTCCAATTAACTACCAAAAAGCTGAAAGTGGAGCTATGCCTCAAGTGGTAGAATTCTAGGCTTGAGCGAAACAATTTTTTAAAAAGTTCAGAGAGAGAATCTAGACCTTGAATTCAAACCCCAACACTGGCACCACTCAAAAAAGATATTGATTTCTACCTAAAATACCTGAGTAGGGGATTCTTTTCACTATGAATGTGTTCTTCAGAGTAATATCTGTATGTTGTTATCAAAACATAAAAATTATTTATCAAATAAACAAAATAACTGGATGATGATGAATTCTGGAAAACATTTTAATATGCCACTCAACACACACGCGCGCGCACACACACACACACACACACACACACACACACACACACATATCGACCTATGATTCCATACTTCATAGCCACTTTGTAGTGATTTAAATGTAAACATTTCAATACAGTTATAGTTGTTTGACTCTGCTTTTTCTAACTGAAGACTTATAGAGTCAAAATCTACTTTTTCAAGTAAAGTTCCTGAAATATGGACTACTGTAAGGTTTGCTCTGGAAAGGTGGGGAAGACTCCTCCCTCCTCTTGACTAAGTCTCTGCCCAGTACCTGTGTCACCTGGCACACCTCCCTGTCCTCTGAAGTCACGTTCTAGGCTGCCACCAGTCATGCCTGCCATTAGACTTTGGGAGGGTCCCAGGCTCTGAAGTCACATCCACACCCAGTGGTACCACACCTTCCCCTACCAGGCACCTCTTCTGCACCTCCCTAGTTAAGGCCAGGTAAAATAGCCCTCTGGCCCTTCAGCAGTTGGGTAATATAATAAACTTCTCTTCCTGCCTGAATACCACTGTTCTCTTTATCGACTACATAATTAAACCTATTTAATTTACCTTATAAACTTTTTAAATTTTGTTTGTTTGTTTGTTTATATTTTGTGCTGGTCCTGAGGCTTGCACTAAGGGCTTGGCTACTGTCTCTGAGCTTTTGTGCTCAAAGTTAGAACTCATCCACTTGAGGCAGAACTTCACTTCTGGCCTTTTGCTGATTAATTGAAGATAAGTGTCTTGTGGGCTTTCCTGCTCAGATTGTCTTCAATCAGTCCTCAGATCTCAAACTCCTGAGTAGCTAGGAGTATGAGCCTCCAGCACCTGGAAGAAATAATATTTTTAAAAACTAATTCGGGGTGGGGAGGGGGGGAGGGCTGGGACAATGGCTCAGTGAGGCCCTGGGTTCAATTCCTCAGCACCACATAAGCAGAAAAGGCCGGAAGTGGCACTGTGGCTCAAGTGGTAGAGTGCTAGCCTTGAGCTGAAGAGCTGAGGAACAGTGCCCAGGTTCAGAGTTCAGGCCCCCTGACCAAAAAAAACCCACCTAATTGGGAAAATAGTATGTATTTTTAGGTAAATAAGTGGCATAGGTTTTTTGCTTTGGGGGTTTTTTTGGTACCCAAGAACAAGTTTATTTGGATGATGCTCTGTACTTTGAGTGAGATGTAACACCTTAAAAATTTGGCAGCCTTTACCATATATGACTTCTGTGAAGAAACAAGAATTCTGTGATTTAAGGCTCTCTATATCAGGGTTATTGGCATAAAATCATGCTGCCTGTAGTCCTGAAAATCATTTCTTTTGTGAAAGCTGTTGATATGGTCACTGAAGAGTTAATGTACTTGAGGCAGTGACCATTTGTTGTTTGTTTCAGAGCAGAGCAACACATAGTGCTAAACCACCTGGTTGTGTGCCTTTATAAGGCCTGCAAATTCTTAACTTGGGGCTTTCCTCCTGGGCTCTGCTATGTCGGAGTGTAGGATGAGGCCCGAGATGCAGCCCATTTAAATAAAACAGCTGCAGAGACTGACTCTCGGTGGTCTTCTTGGTGGGGGTCCTGTGACCTTGGCATAACATATTAGTGGGGGCTCGTCCGGGATTCCCCCCAAAAACCACGGAGACCTCAGACTCCAAAGGTAAAACAGCACTGTCTTTGTTAATTTGTCTTGTCCTGTCATTTGTCTGTTTTACTTTCATTTTCCCTTTTGAGGACTGCCACTCTGATTCGTAAAGGGTAGTCGAAGCAGACACGCTTGCACAACAACCCTGTAGGAATTGGGAGACATCCCAGATCCTCTTGTGGGGCAGGAGTAACCCTGCCGTGTGGAGCGTGGATCCTTGGAACCCCACCGTGTGAATTGTGGGGCAGGGTCAGTTCGGTGTTGGGCAGGAACTGACCAAGAGGGCCTCCTAACCGAGGACCTACTCGCCCACTGTGGGTCTGCTCCTTCTGCTGTGGGGCGTGGGTGTCCCATTACAGGAGTCGTGGACCAATTCAGGAGATCTCCACTTCTTAAGTTTTTTTTTCCATAACTGTCAGGCCTACATGTGTTTTGTTTGTACTGTTTATTGTTTTTTGGACTGAACGACTGACGGAACTGGAAACCATGGGCACCACTCCATCTAGCCCCCTAGACTTACAAAAAGAAACTGAGAAAGAGGAAAAGAAATTGTACCCCCCTCCCCCGGTTTTTCAGGGAGATAACTTGGATGAAGAAATGTTTCCTCCCCATACTCCCCTTACCAGGTTCCTTTTGCAGAGCCTGAGAATGATCAAGAGGAGGAGGGAGCTATAGAACCCTCGGCACCTGCCCTTAAAGTTTCTGAGGGGCCAGTCACTTGACGATGCCTTGGGATCAATCCCTCTTCTAATGCAGCTGCTTTTCCTTACATGCCGTAGGTCCTGTGGATGCAGATGGTCAACAGCAACTCCAAAATTGGTCATTTTCTACCAGTGATCTATTGGTGCACCCACAATGCCCCCTTTTCTGAGAAACCCCAGGATTTAATTTGTTTGCTTGAAACTATTCTCTTTACTCATCAGCCCACTTGGGATGATTGCAGTCAGCTTTTACAGGTCCTTTTTACCACCGAAGAGAGAGAGACTGTATCCAAGAGGCAGCCCAGAAACATCCCTGGCCCCACAGGAGCGCCCATCACGGATCCTGCCCTGAGCGCTGCCTATTTTCCTGAGATCCAACCAACATGGGACTACAATATGGTTGAAGGTAGGGAGTGACTCCTTGTCTACCGCCAGCCTCTGTTGGCAGGTCTCAAGGAGGCGGCTTGCTGACCTACTAATATGGCCAAGGTTTATGATGTAAGACAGGGAGAAGTGAAAGTCTGGCAGCATATCTTGAGCGACTCATGGAAGCTTTTAGTCAATATACCCATATGATCTTGAGACCCAGGAGTCGGCTCAGATGATTATGTTTGCCTATATAAATCAAGCTGCACCAGACATAAAGCGAAAGTTGCAGGTTCTAGGCAGACTTGGTGAAAAGTCTATTAGGGATCTAGTAGCCATAGCAGAAAAGGTTTACAATAAGAGAGAGATGGAGGAGCAAAGACAGGAAAGGAGGACAGAGAATGTGAAATTGAGCGTGAAAAGAGAGACCGGGCCAAGGAAAAGAGTTTGGCTAGAATTCTGGAGCAACAACAGGTACAACATAAGAAGGACCTCAGGGAAATCTTGACTAAAAATCTCCCAGAATTTCATTGGACTGAGCAGATGCATAAAGCCTTTGAAGCAATTAAGAGAAGCCTTTTGGAAGCCCCTGCCTTGGGCTTACCTGATGTGTACAAGCCATTCACATTATTCATGGCTGAACGTAAAGGAATAGCAAAGGGAGTGCTCACCCAGTCAATTGGATCTTGGAAGTGGCCAGTTGCTTATTTGTCAAAGAAATTAGATCCTGTCGCTGCTGGGTGGCCTCTGTGCCTAAGAATAATAGCCACAGCAGCTCTCTTAGTAAAAGATGCTGATAAATTGACTCTGGGACAAAACCTGACTGTAGCCACTCCACACGCTCTAGAGGGGGTGCTAAGACAACCGCCCGACCGGTGGATAAGCAATGCCCGCATGGTCCATTACCAGACCTTGTTACTTAACCCCACATGGATCAGCTTTTGCGTACCCATAGCATTAAACCCAGCTACTCTGCTGCCAGATCTGGATCTGGAAGCACCCCTCCATGACTGTGAGCAGATCCTGGCCCAAGTATATAGTCTCAGGCCAGACTTGTTGGACTCACCACTATCACATGCTGTGCATACTTGGTTCACAGACGGCAGCAGTTTTATTCAAGATGGAAAAAGGTACATGGGTGCAGCAGTACCACAGACACTGAGATAGTGTGGGCAGAAGCACTCCCCCAGGGAATGTCTGCACAAAGAGCAGAGCTAGTGGCACTAACAAAAGCCTTACAGATGGGAAAAGGGAAGATACTAAACATTTACACGGACAGTCGGTATGCTTTTGCCACCGTGCATGTCCATGGAGCCATTTAACAAGAGAGGGGCTGCTGACAGCTGAGGGAAAGACTATTAAAAACAAACAAGAAATTTTAAGCCTCATCTGAGCCATATGGGAACCAGCAAATATTGCCATTATGCACTACCCTGGCCATCAAAAGGGAACTGATTCTATAACCAAAGGAAATAACTTGGCCGATCAGGCAGCTAAGGAGGCGGCCCTCCAGCCCAGAGCGGAAGTACTGACTCTAGTAGACCCAGGGCCACGAGCTTTGCCTCCTAAGCCTCAGTACTCCCAAGAAGACTTGGAGTGGATAAAGAAAATTCCCATGGCCTATAAACCCCCAGACAGAGAAGGAAACAAAGACTGGTGGAAAACTGGTGAGGGGAAACTTATCTTGCCACAAAGATTGGGCAAGGGGATTCTTAAGAGAATCCATCGGGTCTCTCACATGGGACCCGAAGAATGCAGGACTTGCTCTGATACTCAGAAGTAAAAATTAGGCAAGGAAATCAACTCATTGAGGATATTGTTAAAAATTGTAAAGCCTGTCAGCTCACCAATGCCCCCAATCAACTGGTTACAAAAGGAGCTCACCTCCGTGGAGATAGGCCAGATGTGTATTGGGAAGTAGACTTCACAGGAATTAAAACTGGAAAATTTGGATATAAATACTTGCTAGTTTTTGTAGACACCTTTTCAGGATGGGTTGAAGCCTACCCAACAAAGCATGAGACTGCAAACGTCGTGGCTAAGAAGATTCTGGAAGAAATCCTACCCAGGTATGGCTTCCCATCCACCATTGGGTCGGACAATGGACTGGCCTTCATTTCAAAAGTTAGTCAGGGAATAGCCGCGGCACTGGGGACGGATTGGAAATTACACTGTGCTTATAGACCCCAGAGTTCAGGGCAGATAGAAAGAATGAATTAGACTCTAAAAGAGACCTTAACTAAATTGGCCTTGGAGACTGGTGCAGACTGGGTATCACTCCTTCCTTTTGCCCTGTTTAGAGTAAGAAATTCACCTATCAGCTTGACTTTACTCCTTTTGAAATAATGTATGGACACCTCCACCTATTATCGCTAGCCTTCAGACTGAATTGCTTGCTGATTTGGATGATACTGAATTTCTGTGTAAGCTTGACTATTTACAGCTGGTACATAAGAGTATGTGGCCCCAGCTTAGAGCATTATATGATTCTGCTTCTATTCCTACCCCCCCCCATTTGTTTAAACCAGGGGACTGGGTGTTTGTTCTAAGGCACAACTTGAGATCTCTGGAACCACGGTGGAAGAGACCTTACATGGTGCTACTGGCTACACCTACTGCCCTTAAGGTGGATGGCATTGCTGCTTGGATCCATTGCTCCCACACCAGACCAGCTGACCCCTTTGCCCTGGACCCTGGGGAAACATTGGAAGTCTGCAAGCATCCTACCCAACCACTCTGCATACGCCTCAAGAAAAGAAAAATGGACTGATTGTTATTAGTATACCCGTTCAAGATCAAAAGCTGTTGAGTTTAGTTTGGGGCTGGAGCCACAAGATTGTGTCTCAGGACCATAAGTCAAGGGGGGGAATGAAGGGTTAAAGTACTTGAGGCAGTGACCATTTGTTGCTTGTTTCAGAGCAGAGCAACATGTGGTACTAAACCACCTGGTTGTGTGCCTTTATAAGACCTGCAAATCCTTAGCTAGAGGCTCTCTTCCTGGGCTCTGCTGTGTCGGAGTGTAGGACAAGGCCCGAGCTGCAGCCCATTTAAATAAAAGAGCTGTAGAGTCTGACTCTCAGTGGTCTTCTTGATGGGGGTCCTATGACCTTGGCATAACAGTCATAACTGGAGACATAATTATAATTGTATCAATAAATGGGATAAAATCAACAGTAGTATCTAATTTAAGAAGTTGTCTGACTTCTTCTAGGTCATATCTTGATGTGGTCACTAGGTAGAGGTTTTCCTATTTTGGAATACAGGAACATGCTTGCCCAATAATCTAACCAAAAGAATTCCATTCATAGTATGTCTTATGCACAGATTTGAGCTCAAACCACATTCATTCAACAGTTCTCTTTTGTGAATAAAGAGATGCATCTTTGTTATAAGGTCCTACAGCTGGTATCAAAAATGTTACTGAAAAGCCACTGATTTTCTTTCACCATCTTTAGAAAAGGAGATTTAGAAGATAACAGTGTGGGATTTTTACTGCTGAGAGCAGACCTGTCTGGCTTGGAGGGTCAATTTCTTTGCCTACAGAAATCTGCAGACTTTTTCAAAGAACAGCACACTTGAGATTTACTCCTGCCAAGAAAATTTAAGGCTCAAAATATAGACTTATATTCTTTTCTCATTGGTGTGGTAAATACTGAAAAGGCTGATTGATGTCCACAAGGACTTCATTGCTAGGACCTTATGTGAACAGCCATATGTTGTGACCTTATTCATTTTAAGCCACAGGAAATGAACTCAGTTCAGACAGTCTTCAAGAATTTTAAGTTCCTTGATTCAGCCTCTCTTGGGTGATAAATTATAAGGATCCTCTTTCTTTGCTCTTAGATCCTTTTGTGGCACTGAACATTGGTAGCTGGCAGGAATCTACTTAAAAGGTAGGATTAACATAAATGTAAAAGATAATACAAAGATAACATTTCAATGTTAAAGCCTATACCCTCTGAACTCTCTACTCACATTTTAAAAAATGCCATCTCTAATTTCACTTTGTTGGTTTGTTGGAGACATTCAGAAAACCAGTAGTTATGATGTCCGTAACAGCTACAATCTAAGGAACCAACAGACGAAAACTTCAGAGAATTTTGGTCAAAGGAAAATGTATGGTAAATTACATATAGAGACCAAATTACAGAGATACATTTTCAGAAGCATCATCTTTCCCTAAAAATAAAAAGAAAGAAAATATTCATTAAGTATTTGAGCATGCTTTTACATCCTTACAGCCTTGTTTTTTATGTTGTCAACAGTGTACATGGCATTATTTCTGTTTTTCTATACCCACACAAAAATCAATATAAAACAAATTCCTCAAAGAGAAAGTGAACTCAAACTCTGAAATCCCTTCTTATAGAGGTGGGGTTATTAGTCTTCAGAGTCTTTGAGACTTTGGCTGCTAACATATTTATTAGGCATATTAGCTGCTTGCATCATGAGTTAGACAGGAGATAATTTATCACAATTTTTCCGACAGAAATAATGAAAATCTCAAAGATGTCCAAATATCGAATGATGAGAAAGACTACTAGATAGAGATGTAGCAAGGAGTTAGATTTTCTAATTTTGGATAAAGCCTGGTAATTCTCTTGGAAGATGATGCAAATTGTCTGGTCATGTATGGTAAAGGAAAGAAAAATCATAAGCCTGTCTACTCAGCTTGTTCCCAAAGTATTCCTTTGGTTTAGAACAATCTGAAGGAGATTTAAAACCTCTGAGAATATGTACAGAAGCTGGAGGAAAAATGAAAGGAGAAGGCAAGTGGAGAGATGCGGGGGAGAGACCAGGTGCAACCACTTTTTAAAAATAATGGCCTCAAAAGAAAATGTTTGCCTTGACACAGAGACATTATGATGAATTGGAGGGTTTAAGAAATAATTTTTCTTGCTGTATAGCCAAATAGTAAGACCACAGGCTCCACTCTGAGCTGATGTCCAACCAAAGTGTTGGCAGGAATAACTATCTAGAAAGTCAGGTTACATAGTACTTTCAGCAGATTTTGGGTGAACCTTTGCCAATGGGGAAAATATCAAGAGATAAATGTCTTGGGTACTTTTCTCTGTGATCTGAAGTCAGTTGAGTATTTTGTGCACTGATTATTAGCCAAAACTTACATTAACTCTAACCCTTGCTGTTTACATGGGAGCAAAGAATTCCCCTGGTATATGTGCCTATGAATATATTTATTTATTTATGTCCATGCACATATAGACAAATACCAGAAACTTGGATTTTCTTCCTCTCTCTTGCTCGTGTACTTGCATTCTCTCTCTCTCTGTGTCTCTCTCTGTCTCTGTCTCTCTGTCTCTCTGTCTGTGTGTGTGTGTGTGTGTCTCTCTCTGTGTGTGTCTCTCTCTCTGTCTGTCTCTCTCTGTCTCTCTCTCTCTCTCAACTTCTTGAATGAATTCCATCTTTCCTGGCCAGGAAAAAAGATATTAAAATTTGAATCCACTATGCAACCACATCTGTAGAATTACTGAATCCGGACTGTGTATGTGATTTTTGGATTTGGATTTTGTTTTTCAGTCCAGACTGCTCAAATGATGGGGATGCTGTCTGAGGTTGCCAATTTCCACTTAATGCCAATGCTGTTGTAGTCACTTAAGCAGACTCAGTTATTGGCACTATCTTACAGTGGGAAGTGGATCAATAGGTTAAGATCCAGATGGATGAAATATCTTACTCTGGAAATCCAAGTCCAAATTCAGGGTTTTGAATCATAGTACTTCTGCAGAACTCTAGTTTGGAATAGAAAGAGTAGAGATGTGTCTTTGGAGTAGTTAATCAAGGACTTCCATCTTAAGTTCTCAGAGTCCTCAGGAGGGAGGTTATACATCTTAATCTAAAGACCAGGGAGTAGATTGCAACAATGAGATGTACAAAACATTATGTTGAAAAACAAACTTTATAATTTAGGTAGGTCGGGGGGAGTGTAGTGGTGGAGGTGGGAGGGAAGGGATGGGAGGGGAAAAATAAAGGAGGAGACAACAATGCTTGAAAAGAAATGTACTCATTACCTTGCTTATGTAACTGAACCCCTCTGTACAGTATTTTCAAAATAAAAAACTTATTTTAAAAAAAAGACCAGGTAGAGGGAAAGTATACTCTGAGAAATATTGTAGAATTGGGCTCTGAGTTCTAAAGACAGCAGTGCTGTCTATTAAAAACAAAATAAAAATAAAAATCCTAAACAACTTGGGCCTTATCATTTTCCCATGCAAAATGTATATGATAATAGCTACCTTTGCAGATAATTATAGATTAAGTGGCAGAATGTGCATGTAATTTCTGTGCAGTGCTTTTTAAAGGTATATATGTGTATATATGTGTGTGTTATATCTTTACTAAGTTATTGTTAATAGTTAAAAATTATTTTTCTTGTACATCTCACCCGATGTGGAAGAAATAGCTGTATTGTCAAAACTCATAGAATTCACACCATGATAATGACAATTTGCCTCATGAAGGTTAGAATATGTTTCTGTCTTTAACTAAGTATCACTATCTCACAATACTATGAAATTTGTGAAATGTATGCAGTCAATCACAATAAAAAATTTTTAATTATATTTCTATTTTTGAAGTTTCGAATTCTAATTCCAATTGCTTCCAAAGAAATCATTGGCAAATTTTATCTGTAATATTGGAAATGTCATCTTTTCTTAATTCTAAAGATTATTTTACTTATAGAAATTCTATGTATTGTTTGAAATACAAGACTGACTACTCTAATGACAGAGTGACTCACACAATCTCTTTCCTGTAATGATGGAATGTATGACATGGCATGGCAAGATCTCCTATCTTAGCATATGCTATGCTATATTATGCTATGGTGTTATCTTCAATTAGTAGTTGATAAAAAAGATGACTTATTGTGCATCTTTATTTCAGTGAGAAGTGTTAAAGGGAAATATTTGGATGTGCCAATTTTTTCTTAAGACTACTTATATGTAACACACACACACACACACATTCATAAACTATTTTTGTTGCTCTCGTTACATGTATCACACCAAAATAGAAAGGAGGCTGGTTGGGAACTATGGACTGTGGTCTTTAGCAGGAGGTTATGGGTTCAGCTAAGACATTTACATGCAGAAGGGGCAAATAATGTACAGTGCGACTGAACAATGTGGAGAGGTTAATTAGTAGTTTTTAAGATATTTATTTGGTGGAAAGTGTAGTTGTAGATGGAACATTTTGACCTTGGAAAGGACTTCAATGGTAATAGCTTAAAGAAAATGGAGTTGGGAGCAGTAGGTCAAGCATATAATCCTAGCTACTCAGGAGGCTGAGATCTGAGGATTGTGGTTCAAAGCCAGCCCAGGCAGGAAAATCCATGAGTTTTTTTTTTTGGTGGGGGGGGTCCGGTCGTGGGGCCTGAACTCTGGACCTGGGTTCTGTCCCTCAGCTCTTCAGCTCAAGGCTAGTGCTCTACCACTTGAGCCACAGTGCCACTTCTGGCTTTTTTCTTTTTGCTTATGTGGTGCTGAGGAATCAAACCCAGGGCCTCACGCATGCAAGGCAAGCGCTCTACCACTGAGCCACCTTCCCAGCCCTCCATGAGATTTTTATATCTAGTTGACCACCAGAAGACTGGAAGTGACACTGTGGCTCAAGTGGTAGAGCACTCGCTTGCGCTAAAGAGCTCAAGGACAGCGCCCAGGCCCAAAGTTCAAGCCCCATGACAGACAAAAAAGAAAGAAAGAAAGGAAGGAAGGAAGGAAGGAAGGAAGGAAGGAAGGAAGGAAAAAAGGAAGGAAAGAAGGAAAGAAAGAAGGAAAGAAAGAAGGAAGGAAAGAAAGAAAAAATGGAGGGAGTTGTTCTTACTGTTCTTACTGCCTTTTTTTTTTTTTTTTTTTTTTTTGGTGCCAGTCCTGGGACTTGAACTCAGGGACTGGGTGCTATCTCTGAGCTTCTTTTGGTCAAGTCTAACCCTTTACCACTTGAGCCACAGCTCTACTTTGGGCTTTTAAACTACTTTTTATAGGAGATAGAAGTCTCATGGACTTTCCTGCCCAGGATGGCTTTAAACCTGGATCCTCAGATTGCAGCCTCCTGAGTAGCTAGGATTACAGGTATGAGCCACTGGCACCCAGATCTTATTACCTTTTGTTCTTAAATCTTTTATAAAGTTGCACAGAAGGACAACTTATCAGCAATAATTCATCACCAAATATAATTGTCCCAACTGTAGTTCTGATAACTCCTGAATATATGTGCAACTATATTTATATTTACCTAATTAATATTTCTTTTTTTCTTTCATTCCTTTGTCATTTTTATAAGAAAAACAGAAACAAATGACTGCTGTCTGGTTATAACAACCAAGGGAAAGAATCTATATCCTATTATAGGACAGCTTAAATGTAGCTATTGCCAATTCTCATGAAAAATCCTGGAATTCCATCAATGTACCCTTTTAGCAGATTTGGAAAGAGGTAGAGCCTGTAACAATGTAGGATACTTCAAACTTTTTTTTTTTTTTTTTGTCGGCCGTGGGGCTTGAACTCTGGGCCTGGGTGCTGTCCCTCAGCTCTTCAGCTCAAGGCGAGCGCTCTACCACTTGAGCTACAGCGCCACTTCCGATACTTCAAACTTTTGATAATGGTGTTCCATTAACATATGTGTTCCAGAGAGAAAATATGAGCAGTTAGCAAATTGGATGAACATTCATGGAACCAATTACTACAACATCTCAGTAAGACAACAAAATGAACCCAGGTCATACATTGTAAAGACAGTCTAAGAACAAGCTCACATCAAACCAAGCAAGGCAGAGGTCATGAGACAGTCTCATTGTGATTTGAGTTTCTTAAGCACAAAGGCAGTTGTTTCTACCTATCTCCTGAAGGACTTATATATCCTCAAACACAATTTTTTGGAGTGTAATCCAACGTTTCTGATCATGCCTTTTTTTTTAAATTTTGGCCTTTATCTCCTTTTCCCCCAAGTGAATATCACGGACTCAGATATTCGTGAATCAGAAGTCTTTTATTTCCACACTTTACCTTATTGGTTATTAAGAATAATTCATCCTGATGTTTAAAATTTTCATTTGTCTCATGCAGTTACCTCTAACATGATACTACCATGTTCTGTAAAGGACTAGTGCTTAAAAAAAAAAAAAAAAAACTTAAACACATCTCAAAATAGAAGACCTGGTGATTTTGTTGTTCTTCAGTCATTTGTAGCAAGCAGTTGCCTAGTTATTAAAATGTACACACATATATTTCTATTGTACAGATCTAGTTTTTGTTTTTTTCAAAGGAAGTAGTCGCTGCCATGGGTCAGTAAACGAGATGGCACAGCCAGCAAACAATGCATAGTTCTAAAATTAAAGCTTTTTTAATTGTGAAAATACTGTACAGAGGGATTACAATTACATGGGCAAAAATTAAAGCTTTTTACCATTAAAGATGGGTATCAAAATAGACCAGAAAACATGGCTAATGTATTAAATACTGGGCAACTACAACTGGAGTATATTCATGT
This sequence comes from Dipodomys merriami, assembly GCF_024711535.1. Lineage (NCBI taxonomy): Eukaryota > Metazoa > Chordata > Mammalia > Rodentia > Heteromyidae > Dipodomys > Dipodomys merriami. The sequence goes on from NW_027203604.1 coordinate 2,174,168, forward strand.
TCTAAATGCCATCTGATAGCAGTCATACAAGACACAGGCAGAATTTCTTTGAAAGAGAGCATTAAACTGGTTCTTAAGCTGTAAACAGAAAAATAGATGAAGTGTTTGGAGAAAAGAAGTCTGATATCATTCAAAACAAGTAAGTCAGAATTAGTTTTACTGGTGGTTACATCCCCTGCCAAAGAGCCTACTCAAAAAAGTGACAGAAAAACATGAGATCGACAATAGACAACTGGAAGGTACAAATTCTCCATGATAGAATTATGTTTGTAATATTCCAAGGGGATCCATGCACTTAGCACTCTTCTTGTAAGGAAAAAATACCTCAGAGTGATAAAATTCCATATGCTCATAGTCAGCAGCCTCCTTTGCTCATCTCCACAGTCCAGCAGACGCCCACAGGGGCTAGTTTGCCTCAAGGTACCTCACTCAGTCATCTTTGTTTGTGCCTCTTTTTATCCAACAAATACATGTTAAGCTCCTAGTTGCTAAGGATACCATCATGAAAAATTGGCAGAAATTCCCAGCTTCAAGAAACTTGCATTCCGTTCAGGGATATACATAAGAAAACGATAAGAATCTTGTAGTAGACTGTGCTAAATAACAGGGAAGGTGAGATTGCGATGATGACTAAGGTGGCCAGAAAAAGCCATCTAGGCCTCTCTAAGGAGGTAAACATCTCAGGAAAAGCCTAAAAATGGTAAGTGAGAGAGCTGTGCTGCGTGCTTGGAAGAATACTCCAGGTCAAAGCTAGAGAAAACCCAGTGCTCTGCATTACGTGTGACAGTGAGATCAGCATAGTTGGAGGGAACAGGGGAGTTGAAGGGCAGTGTGAACAGGGGTGAGGGGAGTCAGGGAAGAGCTAGATCACAGGAGAGCTTCTAGGACATAGTAAAACCTTTTGTTTTTAATTGAGTGCAATTTAAAGTGATCTGTTTAAAAAATGACCTTTCCTTACTTTGTTGAGAATGGGCCAACGAAGCACTAGTCACTAATTTTACAAATCATTGTTCCTAATGAAGACAAGAAAGAATTCTGTTGCAATATTCCAAGTCAGAGGGAGGGGATGCATAGTGAGTAGTATTTGGATGGTGGATACATTTGAAAATCAAAAAGTGTTTGCTGGTGGATTGTTTGCAGGTGATCTACACAGAGTGCCTATGGTGCTTGTGGAGATGACAGAACGGTTAACTGTGAAGGAGGGAGCATTGGGCCCCTCCTTGAAATGCAAAGAGGTAAGAAGATGAGAATCTTCTCCATAGGAGCCTAAAAACAATGAACGTTCTGTTTGAAGTAAAACCAGGGCAATGAAGAAGAGGCAGGGAGACTAGAGGGAAGAGTTTCAAGGAGGAAAGAGTTTCAAGTGGGAGGAAAACTGAGAGTGGAGCACTGGACCCCTAGTAGTTGAAATGTTTAGGGACAAGAGAAAGTAATCACTTGTCATATAAACTGGACTCTGGTGTTTATACCCTCACACCATATTCCCACTTACCTTTAATACTTTAAAAAAATAACATTTTGTTGCCTAAATTTATTTCTGATTTGGAGAAAATATTCTGTAAATTACTGTTTGACATTTTGCTTTTCATACATAAATGTAATTTCATACCTTTTTGTTTCCAGAGTGTAACTTATTTACTATAGTCATCCAAATCATCATTACCACTTCTGACAATGTTAATTCCTTGAAATCCTTTCTTCTCCTGGAATCAGATTGTCTAGGCATGCAGTCTATAATCAAGAATTTTAAGCAACCTTCATAAGAAGGACTGTTTATTGAGGCACAGCGGGGAGGCTCCACAACCTCCCTGCCAGATTGGAGGTTGTGACAGGAGGTGGGGTTGGGGTGAGGCTTTTATGGGGTCTGAGCCAAGAAGCAGAGGTTATGAAAAAGGCTAGGAGCTGAGGGAGGCCCACAATGGAATGCGGACGGCCAGGCTCAGGTCTGGCTGCCCTGTCTGCACATCAAGCATATCTGCACTGCCTGAGGTCTGTATGCACCTGGGATAATGGGGTGGGGGGTTTAATCCTTCAGTTAGTGCCCTTTTAACAGAGGCCACATGTCCCTTCACCCTTTATTCCCTGTGAGTGTGAAAACCTAACAAAATACCTTCAAAAGCAGATAAAACCTTGTCACTCCTGGACATTCCTATACGTATTGCCCAGCTATGTGGGCATCCCTTTGTCTGCTGAAGATGGCATATAAAACTAACCATGTCACCTACATACATTAATGTTTGACTATATTTGTATTCTATGGGGAATGCCTATTTCCTCTTGCAGAAGAAGCAACTTCTCAAGTATGTGAATACAGCTCTGATATTTTCTTTCTTCTTTCCTGCACTTGCTGATCTCCCCCCACCCCTGCCAGGATAAATGTTGATGGTTTTCTTTCACTTTAAAGGCAATGGTTTCATATGATTTTTCCAAGAAAACTGAACATATTTCAAGATCGTATTAAATGAGAGTGAATACAATTTTAGTCCCTGTCATTTTCCAAGTGATCACAGTGCCACTTCTGGTTTTCTGGTGGTTAATTGGAGATAAGAGTCTCCTGCCTGGGCTGGCTTTGAACCATGATCCTCAGATCTCAGCCTCCTGAGCAGCAGCTAGGATTACAGGCTTGAGCCACCAATCTATGGTGTTTTTTTTTTAATTCATCAATCAGTTTTATTTTGTATTTAAAGCCAAAATTGATCTAGTTAAAATTATGACAATTATAATTTATATATTTTATGAGTTTAAAGATAATATTGTATATTTTTATTGAATGTATCTTCACTATGAGAAAGTTTGTGTGCATGAAAATGTGGTATGAATAACATACTGGATTGATTTAGAAGGGAACTAGGGAGACAACAATCTTCCTCGTCTTAAAACTGATTCCCTTCCAAGTAGTCACATGTCTTCGCTGAGTTGAGAGTTTACAAGTCTCAGTTGGAGGGATTTTTTTTTTTTCTGTTCATGACTGGTAACACATCTAGGGTTGTATCTATGTGGATTTTTTTTAAATAGGCATTTGTTATATATTTCTTATGCCTTAACAAAATGTTGGATTGTAAACACTTATTTTTAACTGAGAAAATAATATACCTGCAAATGTAATTAAGACCATTAATTTGTGCTTTTCCTTTTTTAGCTGCAGGATACTTTTTTGGTAACACGTAAGGCTCCTGATATCCATTGGTTTACCTAATGGAATGCAACTCCACATTATGTGGAAAAAATATTTTTCTTTACATAGGAAATGTACTCATTGCCTTGCTCATATAACTGTAAACCCCCCTGTACAGCATTTTTATAATAAAAAAGTACAAAAAAATCATAAAAAGTTCAAAAAATATTTTTCTTTATAGAAAGTAATATATTAATTTAAATAAAAATTGATTCACTATTACTTGGATTGTATGTGAATGTAATAACTGCCCGTTTTCTAACTCTTCTTATTTCTTTTAACTTGGGAGAGCCATCATATAGTCAAGAAAAGTAAAACATTTTCCATAGAGTGGTATATCTCATTCCCTTCCAAATGTTAAGTTGTTTTCTTTGTGGTCCTTTTTCTCTGTGTATTTGCTTTTAACTTTCTATGTGTTTTTAATTGAAATTTTGATATATAATCTCTTCATTTCTATTTCTTTCTATAACTTGGCTTTATGCTCCAACCATAGGTTACATTATTTTAAGTCATTAAAAGTCATGAGTATGACCCAGGCTGACAATTTCATGACTACATTTCTCTTAGTTAAGGATAAAATTATAGATTTATAAAAAGACAAAAGGTGGTAGAAACAGGATATGGAGCTTGGTGCTTCATTTTACAATCCAGTTTTGTTGTAAAATTTAAGTCCCCAAAATCTTTCAGTGTCAAATCTTTGGTTTTCATTTCAGCAATGAAATAAGATTATAGCTATTTCATAAGAACATTATAACATATAATATAATATACTTGAAAAGGGCTTCTTAGTCTTCATTATTACTAGAAAAATACTATGAACTATTTCTTTACTGTTTTCAAAAATAATTAACTAAAGTGTGTGTTTATTTGTACATATATATCACATGTCACTGTGATATATGATGTATGATGTATATGTTTGTATGTGATGCATGTATATTGCATGTCTCAACATAATTATATTTCTCTTTATACATATTTTCATGTTTATATGTATGTGTGACACTCTTACATCTTTAGATTGGTTTTATACACAGGTACTTCGCTGTTTTGTTTTTTTCGAGTGTTAAAATTCTTTAAAGAGTAAACTTCAACTCTGAAAAATGCTAATATTATGGTTCACACAACTGAGAAATACTTATCATTGGCAATGAAAACTGTGGGAAATCTGACAGCTTTATTCCAAAATGAATTTGGGTGGAGTTTTTGTTTAACTTAGTCAAGTACACACCCATTGAAATGGGTTCCAAAACAGACAACACTTATCCGAGCTTGCAAGCAGATTCCTTCAGCATAAACCATCAGTTTTGTATAATTTCACCCACATTTGTATACAGGCTCAGTGTTTCTTTAACATTAGCCCTTGATCTTCTCTAAGCTCATGACCTTGGAGAACAAAATTAAATTTATAAAATTGGCATCAGCTTAAACTTGGAAGCCAAGTCCACATTTTTGCAAATTTTCAGTTTTGCTAGAATATGCTATTTTATTCACTGCCTGCAATATTACAGCTGTCCACACATTGTGGTTATTCAAAACTAAGGAATTGCTATTTAAATTTAAAAAAAAAAAGTGGGTTCTGTCTTTTGATGCTAATATAACCTACTTCTATTTTCATGACTTCTAAGAAGTTTTGTATTTTTGAGAAGTGATTAAGCAGAGAATATACAACAAACATCAGAATAAACAACAAAGATCAACTTGTGAAGCTCCACTAACTGGAGAAGTCTCAGCTCATGTATTTCTGCTACAAGCAGCACAATTACAATAATAAAACATGAAAAACAAATTATGCCGATAAAATTTTATTTCCCCACATTAATACAAAGTTGCTGTTTTAAAATCTAACACTATAAACAAATCACCTCATAAAAGTTTATGGCATGTAAACGTAGTCTATAGAGGCAAGAATGGACTTTGTTATTTATATAATGAATTTGTGTAATAAAATAACCATGACTTGAAGAACAGAAAGTACATACTAATTGGTGTTCAACCACTCTTGGGGGCGAGTGTATCATGCAACAGTAATTGGAATGTTTTTCTCTGTTTCTTCAATATCCCAATGCCGGTTTGGAGCTTCCCTGGTTAGTTCTCATGAATGGTTAGTAGCTGATATTCTGGAAAAATGGAGATTATTAGAGTGTGCGCATAAGTCTATTTCTTTCCAGTGACAACTCATGAGTTTCACACTTTGATGTACTTTGATAGCATGAATGGTAAATTTAGTGGTTTAATCAGTATTAAAAAGATACAAAGGTCCAATGTTATCTTTTGGAAGATGCAACAATGAGGTCCATATCATTTCAATCTTGGATCAAAATGGTAAGTTTACAAAATAAACTAGGAGATTTTAAAATGAAATTTGTCACTTCCTTTCCTCTGCAAAGTTCCCTGAAAATTGGTGTTTTATATTTTTATTGTTTGTTGTCTCAACTGATAGTGACATAAAATACTCTTTTGATTTTGTGTTTTGATTTTGTCGATTTTTTTTATATTTTAAATTTGTTGATTTTATATTTTTTACAGAAAAGCAATTTAAATTAGAAAAAAATAGCCGGCCACCAGTGGCTCATGCCTTTAATCATAGCTACTCAGGTGGCTGAGATCTGAGGATCACGGTTCAAAGCCAGCCCAGGTAGGAAGTTCCTGAGACTCTTATCTCTAATAAACTACTAGAAAACGGGAAGTGCTGCTGTGGGTCAAGTGGTAGAGTGCTCGCCTTGAGCTGAAGAGCACAGGGACAGCCACCAAGCCCAGAGTTCAAGCTCCATGGGGAATAAAAATTAGAAAAAAATAAATGACTGAAAGGTTGTAGTTTAAGAATTTCTGTTCACCTTTTACCATGTTAACAACATGTCCACACTTGTTTGAATCTACTTATTTATCAGTTAGTACAAAGCAGTGTAATGTTCAGAGTGGCTCCCTACCGCAGAACACTGAAGTTTAAACTTAATCTGACACATCCAGGCTCTAATTTCTTCAGTCTAGATTATAATCCAATTTATTACTGTCACTTAAAATTAATATTTGTCTTTCTACAACATGCTTCCTATTCTTTTGGTGATTTGGAAGAGAAACTTTTGGCTGCAATTTTTTGGTCTTACTGGGGTTTGAACTCAGGGCATTGCACTTGCTATGCAGATGCTCTACAACTGAAGACATTTCCATTCTTTTTCAGTATTTATCTTTGAGGTAGGATCTTGCTTCCTGCTCAGGCATGCACCCAGACTACAATCTATTTTAAGCTTCTGTTATAGTTAGGATGAATGATCCTTTCTTTAAGATGGACTCTTAGGGACTTTCTGCCTGGGCTAGTTTAGAACTATAATCCTCCCAATCCCATCCTCCCATGTAGGTAGCATGACTGTTAAGTATCTCTGCAGCTGGATAAGAGTTGAGAAGAGTTCTTGCCTTTATAATGAGTCTGGGCTAAAACTGGGATCCCCCTGACCTCAGGCTCCCAAATAGCTTTATAAGCGTGAGCAAGGTGATAATTTTTTTTTTTTTTTGGGTCCGGTCGTGGGGCCTGAACTCTGGGCCTGGGCGCTGTCCCTCAGCTCTTCAGCTCAAGGCTAAGCGCTCTACCACTTGAGCCACAGCACCACTTCCGGCTTTTTTCTTTTTGCTTATGTGGTGCTGAGGAATCGAACCCAGGGCCTCATGCATACAAGGCAAGCGCTCTACCACTGAGCCATCTTCCCAGCCCCAAGGCGATAATATTTTGTTTATATTCTTTAGTGAAATAATGAAATATCATGCTTTATTATTTTGATTTCAGATTAATCCGTGAACTTGAAATACACAATCACATCAATTTTTACCCAGTTATTTTGCAGGTATAAAATTTTTGTACTGTGGCTACAATAAGAATAATATTTAAGAGATTTAGGTTTCCATGCCTAATGCAGTAAATAAGCATTTGAAATAGAAATACGTTACTTAATCATGTGATAATAGACTCGTGTGTGTGTGTGTGTGTGTGTGTGTGTGTGTGTGTGTGTGTGTGTTTTGTTGTTGTACTCAAGCTCTGGCTTGTCTTTTTCACTTGTGGCTGTCACTCATTCGAGCCACACCATTAGGTTCTGATTGCTTACTAATTGATTGGAGCTAAGATTCTCTTAGGTTGTCTATCCAGGCTAATGTTAAACCATACCATGTTCTAATGCACTCCTGTGGTTCACTCACTCTTCTTGAAAAAGTGCATTTTATATCGACAGCCTGCTTTGAGAGCCATTTTATTTCCTTTTGACTATACAATTGCTATAAATACAATCCTTAGTACACTCTGTCTCTTCATATGCTCTTTCAAATAGTGGGCACTTGGTAAACTTATTGAACATAATTTCTGTGGGGGTTGTGGTTCTCTGGCTACCTAACCTTGTGAGAGTGTTAATGTGAGTGTTTCAGCTCTCAGATGGGGACATTTTCCCAGAAGTTCCCTGTGTTCTTTGGTGATAGGATGGCATTGGTCAGATGAGTAAATTCTTGTTGGGAGCCCTAGCTAAAATTGAAAGCCCGCCATTATAAAGAATCATGTTCTTGCCACATAACAACCATTACACAAAAACTTCTGCTACCATCAGCTTACCTTACAATAAAGCTAGCACTTCTGTAAACAAGATCACAGAACATGTGCCTGCTGGTAATTGTGTTAGCTGTGGGCACTTCGTCGTATCTTTCCCCTTCCTTCTCTTTTCTGATTTTTATTACTCTTGACCATTCTCTATAAGGTTACTTGGAACGCTTCACTCATTTTGAAGAGGCCAGTGGTCCACAGGCCATATTGCTGCTTCTAGGTGCTTCCTAACTTTCTCTTCTCAGTTTGTAGGAAGTGGCCTGGTTCTCCTCACACATAGAAGAAAGAGCTTTCTTCCATTCTATGCCACTCACTTTCATATCTATTCCCTCTTGTTTCTAGAAATTGGAATATAATACTGAAGAGTTTCAAAAGCTAATGAATTTATGAGGGCTTAATAGTAGCTGTCAAACTGGTGGCTGAAGAGCATAGCTAAGACTTTAGTTCATTCTCTTCTTCCTTTGTCTGAGCCTTTTTCTTTTTATCCCTCAGTCACTAACCAAGAATGTTCAAATATATGAAGAGAGGTAAAAATGGGTTGTGGGTTGCTGGAAAAGAACATGTCATCGGAAACCACTAGTGTCTAGCCAGAAAAGTCTGGTAATATCATTTGAAGTTTCCCCAGCAACAGTAGTTTGGGACATAGTTTAATCATTTCACTTCATGTCCAATATCATAAGAACTATATCATGAAATGACAAAAATCCCAAGAGCAGAAAGGAAGAGGGAAAGAGGATATAAGATTTTATTTATAGCTTTATGTAGTAGATATTAATGAAATGATTTAAAAATTGGACAAAATTTAGCTAAATAAAAAAGTAATAAATAAAAACACAAGACATATACTTTTCTGTCTTTCTATTTTTCCCTTGTCATGGCTTTCCTTCTTATCCCCATCTTTCTATTTATGTGGTCATCACTTGACATTTGTGAGAAACTTAGCTCCAACATGCTCTGCCATAGATACTCAACTTTACAGACACTCAAGTTCCTTATGGAAAATGATGTCACCACTGCACACAAATCTGTACAGATCCATTGTCATATATTCAATTCTTATAACATTTAATGCAATGTAAATGCTGTTCAAAGAGTCGCTGTACTATTTGTTTATGGTACATGTATCATAATAATGCATCCAAAAATGGTCTGTTCATTTTCAGTACAAGCACAACCACACAGGCCAATTTGGATAGTAGATTTAAAAAAAAGTAGTGCTGAAGAGACATGGGGTTTATGAATGAAGATCTCTTTTCTCACATGACTTTAGTGAGGTGTTCCATGCAGAGAAAATTTTAGTTTTGATTATTTTTTTGAATTTTCTGATTCTTTTCTTTTTTTTCTTTCTTTTTTTTCCCCCCGCCAGTACAGCTTGAACTCGGGGCCTACGCACTATCCCTAAGCTTTTTTTGTTCAAGGCTAGCACTGTAGCACTTGATCCATGGCTCTACCTCTAGTTTTTTTGTGATTCATAGAAGATAAGTGTCTCTTGACCTATCCTGTCTGTGCTGGTTTCAAATCATGATCTTCAGATCTCAGCCTCCTGAGGTGAGCTCTTGGAAGAGTTTTTAAATATTTTTGAAGAGTGTTCTCACTTAGTAGTTGGATGAATTGGAGTCTGAAGAACCCTTTGATACAAAGGGCTGACTGAACTCATCTCAGAAATATGAAAGTAGATCATTACAAAGCTTAAGGTCAGTTTTGCTCATTTATGAGAAACCCAACATTGTGTGTGGAACATCTTCATCATTTTCCAGTTAGTACAGCTGGAGTAAGATGTCAGAATTGGAGATGTTTGAAAATCCAAAGTCTTTTGGGCATCAGGCCACAAATAGAAAATTCCATACTATGAAATTGTTTTGTGCATAATTTTCTGATTTATTGTATTCTTTTTAATTTGATTTTTAATCTACAAATGGTTTTATAAAGAGGTTACAATTTACCATGTGCACTTATGTGTACAGTACATCTTGATTAGTTACTCCTTCCATCAGTCTCTCTTCTCCTCCTCCCCCACAAGTACCTGTCCTCACCAGACAGAAGTTCCCACTTCTTTTTGCACATTTGTACAATGAGTCTTATGACTGTATTCATCCACAGTTCCCTTTTCCATTCATTTACACCCTCCTACAAATTCCCTTACGTTTCTGCTTCTTGAAACTCATTTTGTCAAACTGTGTGTTAGTCATTCAAAGGGTTTACACCATAGGGTTCCACTACTATCTACAGTATACTTAGGTCAATTTAGCCATTTATACGTGTATGTCCCTGGGTGGTTGAATTTGGGGTCTATGATCCTCATATGACAAAGTATGTGTCCCTGATTTTTCTGGACCTAGCTTACTTCACTGAGTACAATTTTTCCTAAGCCATTAATTTCTCTGCAAATAATGTAATTATATTCTTCCTGATCGCTGAATAAAATTCCAGTATGTGTGGTGTGCAGTATTTGTGTGTGTGTGTGTGTGTGTGTATGTATATAACCCTGCATTTTCTTAATCCAATCATCCATTGTAGGGTATCTGGGCTGTTTTTCTAATTTTTCTGCTGGGCATAGTGCTGCAGTGAACATAAATGTGCAGGCACCTTTATTATATTCTGTATTCATCATATTCCTGTAAAATGCTATGTGAAGCTAGGTGCTGATGGCTCACACCTATAAGCCTGAGGCTGAGATCTGAGGATCGTGGTTCAAAGCCAGCCCAGGCAGGAAAGTCCATGAGACTCTTATCTCCAATAAACTACTCAGAAAAAGCCAAAGTGGTGCTGTGGTGCAAATGGTAGAATGATATCCTTGCCCACAGAGAGTCAAGGCCCTGACTTCAAGACCCAGGACAGCCACCCCCACACACACACCAAAAAAAAATGCTGTGTGAAATTACATTGATTGAGATATATTGTGTTCATAAACTACTTTGTTAAATGGCAGCTCCTTTTTACAACTACTTAAAGATGATGATGATGATGATGATGATGATGATGATGATGATGATGATAACAATGTGTATGAAACTTAAAGGAATTTTGTATTTAGACTTGGGTTCAATTCAGTTAACCTGTTGCTGTTGTTAGTTTTTAATTAGTTACTTATGATTACCCAGTTGAAGCAGTGATGGAATTATAGGATGTTATGTCAGCACATCCTAAACTAAAACCTGAATTAGAAAACACAGGGATTTAGTGAGTGCTCTGTTGCCTAACACTATGTATGTGGCAACCTGATGTCTTTAGAAGTTAGTATTCCAAGGCAACAAGTAAAAGTCATATTAATTTAAATAAAGTTCACCTAGATAGGAATGGGGTGTTGCATAATTATGAGATCAACTGTTTCAACATTCCTGCCAATGGAAACATTTTCTTCCTAGAGTGAATTCCCCAATGTTCATTCTAACTTAATGATGCAAGTAATGGTTTTTATGTTTCTCAGATAATTAAAGAACAATATGAAAGTCATCGAATGGTATTGCTTACTCAATGCTGTCAAATATATTGCTCCTAGTAGACAGTTTCTATGCAAATCTCCCCTTTCTTTTCCAAGACAACCAAGCCCTCAGTTCTGTTTTTCTGCTGCCAGAGAAAGTGCACAATGCATATAATGTATATAGAAAGAAGCAATGGAGGAGGTGAAAGTAATGGAAGAATTTGTAAAATACACAAAAATGAGTTACTCATTCATATTGAGCAACCAATAGACTAAACTTGACAAGAATCAGAAAAAACATTTTTTGTCATCTTCAACTCATAAGTTTGTCATTTTCAGCTAAAAAAAAAACCCTCCAAGTCCTCCTATTGCTTACTAAAATACAGCCCAGACTCTCTCTCTCTCCCTCCCTCTCTTCCTTCTTTTCTTCCTCCCTCCCTCCCTCCATCTCTCTCTCTCTTTCTTTCTTTCTTTCTTTCTTCCTTCCTTCCTTCCTTCCTTTCTTTTTCTTTCTTTCTTTCTTTCTTTCTTTCTTTCTTTCTTTCTTTCTTTCTTTCTTTCTTTCTTTCTTTCTTTCTTTTTCTCTCTCTTTCTTTCTCTCTTTCTTTCTTTTCCTTCCTTCCTTCCTTCCCTTCTTTTTCAAGTATCCATAGCTCTTCTCACTTCAGTGTAATTGACTAATTTCCCATTTGAACCATTTATATATTTTAGGCGTCCTTCACTTATACTATTCTATTGAAGAGTCCACAATGATCGTTTATTCATTCCTAGATAAAAAAGTATGCATTTTTTTACATCTGGTGTTATCTCCTACTCTGCACCCATCTACCCCCCCCCACACACACCTTTTTTGTTGTTGTTGTTGTTGGTTGTAGGGCTTGAAATTTGGGCCTGGGCACTGTCCCTCAGCTCTTCAGCTCAAGACAAGTCCTCTACCACTTGAACTACAGCACCACTTTTGGCTTTTTCTGTTTATATGGTGTTGAGGAATTGAACCCAGGGACTCATGTATGTGAGCAAGCTCTCTACCACTGAGCCACCTTCCCAGCCCCTGCCTCCCCCCCACACACACCTTTTAAACAAAGTTTCCTTAGTCCCTTCTCAACTGACATGGTAGTTTGAATTTTTCTATTGCAGGGAACAATGTAATAGATGGAGTGGGTCACCACAGAGATCTACTGCCTATCCTTCCACTGTTTGTTTAGCTGCTGAATGTGTTGAATGAAGACTGCTCACTAGACAGTCCTGATTGAAGGACTCTATTAAAATATCAGTTGTGTCCAATGTTGGATTCTCTTCAGAGGTCCACCTATACCAATGACATGTTGAAATACACATCCAGAATGATTTAGAATGTCCACCTCAATTCCAGAGCTCCTTGAAGGAGTGATAAGGTCTATTGTAACTGCATTCTGTTTTAATTTTTCCCTTGAACTAATCCTGCTTCTTTCATTCCTTTGCAAACATTGCTCCTGGAAGAACTTCTCAATCAATCAATCAAATGCCTGTAAATCTCTGTAAATCTCTGACTGGAAGAGGAAAAAAAATCACACTGGCTCTATCAGAACAACAGCTATATCAGAACAGCAGTTTTAGCAGCTCTTTTAAATGATGGACACAATGGAACAAAAGACAAACCAATATCTTATATTTGAGAAATTTATACTAATGAGTCCTTGTAAGGACTATGAAGTTGGATGACTGTTGTTGAAGGCAATAAAACATTTGAAAAGTTTAATAAATGTCTCAGGCACTTAAAAATAAATCTCAGTTGAAATGTGAAAATGAGAGGACCTCCTTAAGAGTATAGACTTGTCTTCTGCAACCCAAATAGAAAAAAAAAAAAACCCCAAAACAAAATAGCTGGAACAGGACTTGATAAAAATAGACATCTTTTCTGTATTGGATTCTCAATTCTGTAACTCTACTCTGTCAAGTCCATTACTGTAGGAAGATACTACCAAGATGTGGGATGGAGATATCTAAGGAGATACATTTGTAATTGTAAGTCTCCATTATTGGCTGAATATTCTGGGCTGGCAAAATTCTCTCTTCTTAAAACCAACCCTTAGTCCTTATCAGAAGAGCGGACACAGACATCTGTCTTATAAGACATTTGCCTTCCCAAGACTTATCTTCCCCTCTACTCTGAGCTACAAGAGCCAATTACTATGGCAAACTCACAAAAAATACCAGGCCAGGGGATGTTATATGGGAAGGACCTCCGTATACTAAAGCACAAAGCAACATTGCCCCTAACATAAAACAACAGTAAACATTTTATGTGAGATCTTAAGAATACTGGATTAGTAGAAACAGAAAACTAGGATAAGGGAAATGTACCAATATGGAAGTACTTTCCTGTGGTAGAAGATGAATGCCTAGATAAGGATTCTGGAAGATACATATGCTGGCTAGTATACAAATGGAAAGAGTGTGAGCTCTCAGAACAAGTGATGGTTTCTGCTAAATAAAGTAGAAATATAAAAAATGGTGTGGCATACAGAAAAGAAAGAACCAAGAGTGAAGGTGTTACATAAAATCAGAAACCCTAGTAGAGACTTCAGAAGAGGTGGTGTTACATAACTGAGCTTCTTACTCTGATGAGGATGTGAGGATCTTAGAAAATAACAAAATGATAGTTGATAGCAAAATGTGCACCATTACAGTAATGAGCGGCAAAGTCAGAATTTCATCTAGAAGTCTTGATCTGTGAAAAGGGAGGAAATAGTTAATGAAAACAATGTTTCAGAGACAAAATAAACAGGCAGCCAGAAAACACTTTTTTGTATTTGTGTGATAAAACCAAATGAAGCAGCCAAAACTTCATCTTTGGAGATGCTTTGTGTATGTCACTTGAACCCTTGGGCTCCCAAAGAAGAAAAGAGGAAGAAATTGGAAGAAAAATCATAAAGGAGTAGGAAAAGAACAAGAAAGGAGGAAGAGGAAATGATGATTAAAAATGTCCATCAGAGATAGTCACTAGTGGCTTAGGCCTGTAACCCTAGCTACTCAGGAGGCTAAGTTAGGATCACAGCTCGAAACCAGTGAAAAAAGTGCAGCAGAAAAGTCCATGAGACTTATATGTCCAAATAAGCACCAGAAAACTGAAAGTGAAGTTGTAGCTAAAACTGGTAGAGCACTAGTCTTGAGTGAAAAACCTTAGAGACAGTTCCCGGGCCCTGAGTTCAAGCCCTTGAGTGACAGAAGAAAAAATCTCTACCACAAGAATAGTTCTAATAAGGACACTAATGGAAAGCTTCAATTAGCTTTCATTTTTATGCAGTGTAACTTCTATGAAATTATTGGTCTCTTACCCAGATAGTTTATAGTATGGAGATTAACAGAAAGCCATGGAGGTTTCAATAGATCTGAGGTCCTTTTTCAGTCTGAGGATAAGGAGGAAACAGTTGTCCATTTTCTTCCCTTATGACTAAGTGAAAATAGAGGCAGATATACTCTTACAAGGACATTTTTTTCTTTGTGTAATGATTAATTGCCTTTGAACCTTCTGTTGTACTCCCTAGGAAATCCTGGCTTTCTCAAGTGACGCATAGCATTACAAGTCCAGATATTTAGGCATCCATGAATTTTCTTCTTTCTAAACCTAAAATACATTAGGCTATTTGATTTGTGGTTTATATATGAAGTATCAGGATATAGTTTCTTCTTCAGAAAACCTTGCAATATAAGGTGGAAATTAGCACATAAGTGATGATTTATCACAATATAAAAAGTTTTAATGCAACTACCCAGTGAGGACTTTGCATTCAGCCTACATTTAGGGCATCAGAAAGCTTTGGGGTAGGAGTGGTATATGGATTTGTATGGGTCCTAAAATACAAAACTGAATAAAATTTTTAAAAAATGATTGGAGAAAGGTAAGTGAAGGACAGAGCAATACATATGTAAAGGCATAGAAACTGAAGTCTGGAAGTGGCGCTATGGCTCAAGTGGTAGGGCAGTAGCCTTGAGCTGAAGAGCTGAGGGACAGTGCCCAGGCCCAGAGTTCAAGCCCCATGACCTACAAAAAAAAAGAAAAAAGAACGAAACTGAGGGCTTACATTACAAAAATGCAAAAACCCTGGAATGATCTGATGGCTGTTTCAAATAGCTTTGGTATGTTATGAGAGGGTAGATAGGAAAGACAGGCTTCCTGAAAGACCATTTATATTTTGCTGAAAAAAAATAGGCTTAATGTGCTACAGGGAACTGCTAAAAAAACATTTAATTGATGAGGGAGGAGAATCAACATGATCAGATTTGCTTATTTTCTGAAGTTTTCTCTGTTGTCAATAAATACTTCACTGAGGAAGCCACAGTGGGAAAACATGTGTCTTCATGACCACCATCATTCTACCATGTCTCAAAGATTTAGAAACAAACATTTTTCTACACAGACATTTCAGCAAAAATGAATTGTAAACCAGGCACCAGTAACTCACACCTGTAATCCTAGCTACTAAGGAGGCTAAGATATGAAGATCACAGTTTGAAGGTAGCCTAAATAGAAAAGTCCCTGTGAGACTCTCATCTCCAATTAACTACTCAAAAAATTGGAAGCCCTGAGCACAAAGAAGCTCAGAGACAGTGCCCAGGCCCTGAGTTCAAGTTCCACAAGCAACCAAAGAAAAAAATCTAATGTATAAAGAATGAATGAAAGGATCAAATATTCAAGTAAATTACCTTTGCTAGTAATGCTAATAGTAACAACAATGACAGTGGCAACAGTTATTAATAGTTTTGTCTATTACTGCAAATTGCTTCACGGCTACAAGCTTAAGAGATAGAAAAACAAATGATGTGCAAAACAGTTTGCTAACCCAAGACCGCTCTCCATTGCAGAACCTCCATGCCTATTGGTGGGGTTGCTATTGTACTTAGTTTCTTAGACAGGTTTGGGTTGTCTGCTTCATTCTGGGCAAAACTAGCCCCCTTGATGTCCTGGTTCGTTTAAGAGTCACACTACCAGAGTAATGTCAATCAGAAGGAAATCCAGGTACACTAATCTTTTAAAGCCTGGGTGCCCTTGAAATAGCATGTGGTTCTGGTAGCTACTGAGATTCTCTCTGGAGCTGTGATTGAAGCTGAGAAGATGAGTCTAAACCATAAAATTCTGAGAAAATGATAGAAGAGAGATTGAGAACACCCAATCAGAAACATCACGTAAAGGGAGTTCCAACTCCCTTAAGTCCCGTAAGGACTTTTGAAGCTGTATTGTATGTTTGGTGCCTTTTAGTCCTTTTTAAGCCCTATGAAGTAAAAAATATCCCCCCAACCCCTTGTGCTTTCACAAAGGAAATACAAAGTAGTTGGTGTATAAGTAGAATGTCAGAATATTTGAATCCAGGTACCCTGGCTTTGAAGCAAACATCCTTGACCATTGGACTTTACTGTTTTTCTAGAATAAAAATTGTTGTTTACAAAAGCAAAATAGAGATTTACTGACAGATGGAATATTGCTGCCATCTGTCCTTATATTTTTAAGTAGAACAGTGTCAGCTTTCAATGTTCTTCATGATGTACATTGAAAAGCATTTTTCATAAGACTATATGAAAGATGGTAATAAAGTATAATTTTAAAATAAAATTGTAGAATTTGCCCAAGGGTAAATTCAAAATTAGACAAGTTCATGTTCTTGAAAAAAATCTTCCCTGAGTAATATTTCTCTCTTTTGAGTTGTTAATATGTCAATACTAATTAGTCAAGAAACTGAAATGAAGAAAGCATACAGTGGAACCAAAGAACAGCTGACCAAGTTAATTCTCATTCTTGAGGAAAGTGTAGATATGAATTTCTTAATTTTGACATGAGAAAGAATGTTGAAATACTCTCATGGAAGTAGACTGACATAGGATTTAATCCCAAGTATTCCATATCAGTGACTTCTATTACAGTCTTTGTGAAGCCAAGAATTAGAAGATATGAGGCATATTGTTGGTGTAGTAGGAAGACCCCTACTCAGGCAGGCCAGCCCACCTAGTCGTTTGGAGTGACAAAGCCCACCGCAACAAAGTTGTTAACAAAGAAGCAACTTTATTGAGAAGGTTCCTACACTGACCGGCCAGGGCTGCAGTACAGGCTCGGGAGCTGATACTGCAACCCCATTCTTTGGTTTTTAAAGGCAAAATCCATGAGGTCGAGTCTGGTCATGCACAGGTGACCAAAGAGATCGCACCACACAAAAGGATTGTAATGTCATACCAGACCACACACAGGTGGCCAATAGGCGGAGTTTACTGTAAGCATATGCCAAAGGCAGGGTTTACCGCAAACCAATATGAGCCAGATTACAAGCTATCTGTGTTATGGATCAGTCTTTAACTCAACAATCAAGGTGGGTTAGGTTGTTAAGGGGAGGGGGACCTAGAGGCATTCTTTCCATTCCAGGAACTGGGCTGGTTGGAGCCAAGGTCTAGTTAACCTTGTTTAAAGGTTTTTTCTAAAATCCCTCAAACAAAGGCAAAGCCTGGAAAGAAGCTGTGCCAGCTCAAGTCTCCATTCAGGGCCTACTTTGGTTGGCTGTGCCAACAGTTAGCTTAGAAGTTTTCTGGAAGCACAAATACTGTAAGTGGGGTGAAAAAGCAGTACTAAAATATGAAGACTACAATAAACACATTTGAAATTCGGAGAAAACTAAAAGCAAATTAAAACAAATATTCTGGACTAGTGCAAATTCTGTGAGACTAATGTAGCTGAAAACATGCCTTAAAATTTAACTGCAAGAATGTAAAATGTAGGGCAGAAAACTTCACTCTATCTGTAGAGTGATCTTAGTTTGGGATCTTGAGTTTATTCCTCTATCACCAGGGTAACACATGATACTTAGAGCTGGATGCCGGTGGTTCATGCTTATAATCTTAGCTACTCAGGAAGCTGAGATATGAGGACTGTAGTTTTGATACCAGCCTAAAGTGAAGGGGTAGGGAGGATAGGAATGGGTGAAAATGGTGAAAGGGGTGATATTGATCAATATATATTCTATTTATAAATGATTTTG
Organism: Dipodomys merriami; assembly: GCF_024711535.1. NCBI lineage: Eukaryota > Metazoa > Chordata > Mammalia > Rodentia > Heteromyidae > Dipodomys > Dipodomys merriami. Next base: position 2,192,344 of record NW_027203604.1, read on the forward strand.
TTAAGTGACAATGCCTTTGTACAACTACTTAAAGATAATACTAAAAAATACTCACAAAACAAAAAAAGAATGTCCATGAGACTCTTAACTCCAATTAACTACCCTGAAAGCCAGTAGTAGAGCTGTGGCTCCAGTGGTGGAACATTAATCTTGAGTAGAAAAGCTCAGAGACAGTGCCCAAGCCCTGAGTTTAAATCCCAGGACCAGCACAAACAAACAAAAAACCCATGGTATGGTTATAGAATTACAATTGAATGTAAGCATCCCAATAGTTTTTAAAACTTGATAAATATGTACCATTTTAAAAATGTGATGCAAACATATAAACATTTGTGAAGTGCAATACAACTGGGTTACTCTTAAGGATGGGAAATTAGTACTAGATGGCCTAGGATAATTTAGTAACTCCACAAATTAGCATTAACAGGAAAGACTCTACAGGAAAGTTTCATATAGGAATTTTCACCTGAAGCTATTTTCAGAAACATAATATACTTGCTGCTAAAGTGGAACAAAAACATTTTGGAAGGAAGAACACAAAATGTAATATATTGTAGTTAATTAGTTCCTCATTTGAATATCTTACTTCTTAATGTAGCTAAAGCTGTTACCACAATAGTTAGAACTTAATAAGGGAATATTGATTGAATACAACAAGGATGAATTGTGAAGGAGTCAGAGAATAGTGAATATTCAATTAACTGGAGGGCAACACATTCTCCTGGCAAAAGAGAGATATCAGGCTTAAAATATGTCAATTTGATCTTCTTGTATGGTCTTAAATGTCAGAAGTTGTTAGTAACAAATTAATTATGGGTAGAGGTACTTCTGAATAGAACATATGTGATCAAAGGTAGACACTGACAACACAGCTTTAGTTTGATAGTTTAAAAATGACAATGTGGCATCCAGTGTATACAACTGTTAAATTTATCTTTTCCAAGATAAAACTGTAAATTAAAAACCATAAATCTATAGTTAGTAATAGCCTCCGAACACCTGGACAATGAATAATCATGTCAAAGAAGTAAAAGAGAGTGTCAAAGTTAGACAATATGAAGACAATGCTATAATTCTGTCAATTTAGGATTTCTAGATAATTAGTCATCTAGGTTTATATACAGTACCATTGCCAGCTATTCATAAATCTCATGTGCTTTTTGAGTTCATAATCTCTTTTTGGCTAACCATGAGACTGAGATTAATTACTCTCAGAATTCCTGTGAGAAATTATAATTTAGATGAGTCATGTGAAAAAAATTAAAATTTTTATTAATTATGACTTGTTCAGATTAATGGCATTGACCTCTTAAATTCTTATTCTGGAAGGGAAAAAAAATCCAATAAAACCAGAGATTTTCTTTCATTTATTAATTCAACATTATAGTCAATAGTATGACTCAAAGAGCTTGTAAATCAGATAGAAAAACAGATGTTACAATGGCCTATTATATGTAAAAATCAAAGTCATATTCAATTTGACAAGCAAGAATTCATAGTAATACTCAGGATTTCACAAGAATCCTGAGACTAGAATTGTCACAAGCAAAAATCTTATCATTATGGTTTCTTATGTAAATAGAAATATGTTTTTATGACAACTATACAGATGTATCTTTGATAACATGACAAATTAAAGGTAAATGTGTTACTAGTCAACTGGTCAGATAGTCTTCTTGCTCTAAGTGAAAAGATCCTTAAGTAGGTGGGGAGAAATTTATCCAGTGCATTTCTGAATATTCAAGGTGGGGGGGGCAGACTAAATGGATCTAGAGGCTTAGAGAACTAAGCGAAATGAGGACTAGAGCCTATTGTTTTAGAAGTCAAAGAGTTAATGGTCTAGGATTCAGGCTAGAGGCTTCTTGCGCTGGGCTTTAACCATTAGTTACTCTGGCAATTGGTAGCTATTATAATTCTAAGCTGCTAGGAACAGTGGATAGCAACACCGGATAGTAACACAACAGCTGCAGACAGTGCTCTCTAGTAACAGGCCTCAGATGATGGGACTACAAACCCTACAACAACTCCTAGGCTTGAAGTAGCAAGATCTTTGACATTTGATGAGTGTTATAGTTCTCAGGTCTAGGATATCTGATACTCTTTAGTGTAGCCTAGTTTGTGGTCAATTGGATAGATATCTGGGAGTGGGATTGCTGGGCCATAGGGAAGCTCTATGTTTAGTCTTTTGAGAAACCTCTGTACTGCTTTCCAGAGTGGTTGAACAAGTTTACACTCCTACCAAAAGCGTAGTAGTGTTCCTGTTTTGCCACATCCCCACCAACATCTGTTATTGTTAGCTTTCTTGGTAATGGTCATTCTAAGTGGGGTGAGGTAGAATCTCAATGTTTTTTTGGTTTTTTTGTTTTTACCAGTCCTGGGGCTTGAACTCAGGGCCTGGACACTGTCCCTGAACTATCTTTTGCTCATGGCTAGCACTGTATTTTTTGAGCCACAGCACTACTTCCAACCTTTTCTGCTTATGTGGTACTGAGGAATCAAACCAGGGCTTCATGCACGCAAGGCAAGCACTCTACCACTAAGCCACATTTCCAGCCTCAATGTTGTTGTGATTTGCATTTCTTTTTTTTTTCTTTTTGGTCCGTTGTGGGGCCTGAACTCTGGGCCTGGGCTCTGTCCCTCAGCTCTTCAGCTCAAGGCTAGCCCTACCACTTGAGCCACAGCGCCACTTCCAGCTTTTTCTGCTTATATGGTGCTGAGGAATCGAACCCAGGGCCTCATGCAAGGCAAGCACTCTACCACTGAGCCACCTTCCCAGCCCAATGATTTGCATTTCTTTTATGGACAGAGATATGAAACATATCTTCATGTGTTGAAGATGCTACTTCATAGCCGGGGAGGGGTGGGGGAAGGAGGGGAATGTGGGAAGGATATTTGCATTAGTTACAGTATAGTCTTTCTTGCAAATAAAAGACTGCCTTTGGACCAATCACAGGCCTTATGTGACTGGAAAAAGTGCTCCTTCTGTGGCATGCATGAAAATGGCTGCACAATTTCAGAATTAAGTAAGGCTGTAATGGTTTTTAAAAAAATCTGACTGCAGTGTCTTTTTTGAAGATGATAACTAGGATAAACAGCTTCTGGAGCCAGAGCTGTGTTTCTTCAACAGTCAACTGGGGTTGTCACATATCTTCCTCAAGGGTGAGTGTGGAAAGTAGTAGGTGTAAGCACAAGGGTATACCCAGCTTTGCTCAAAGCCAAAGACATATGGAACACCTGTTCAATTAGGGAATTAAGTTGTTCCTGCCCAAAACAGCTTAGCTTATTTAGTGGGAAAATAAATGCTAAAACCAAAGGCCTATTATTAATAGCATTTGATAATATTTCAGTAACACTTCACTTCTGCCCCAGTCCCCTAGGGAGAGGAGAGTACCTTTCATTTGTCACAAGTTCTCACTGTCATGGGCTGTGTGGTTGACTCATGCTTTATCAATCAGATCCACTTACTATCATATCAAATTTTTTAAATTAATGATATTATAGCTGGACACAAGCTCAAGTCTATAATCCTAGCTTCTGGGAAGAGAGGCAGTTTGAAATCAGAAAATATAATTTCAAGCCAGCCCAGGCATAAAAATTCCTATGACTGTATTTCAATCAATGTCTGGGTGTTGTGGTACTAATCTGTCATGCCATTTATGGGGGAAGCACAATGGTTGGGCACAGTGATGTGTGCCTGTCATTCCCAGTGACCCAGGGAAGCAAAACCCCACCGCAGAAGGTAGAGTTGTTCTTAGAGTGGCCAATTACACTTCACCTTGTACTCTCCCAGTCTCAGGTTCAGGGACAGTTTTTCACTCATCTTTAGCCAGGAGCAGCAGTGCTTAAAAGAAAAATCCAATGAGCAGGTTATGGAGGGGGGGTGACCTAAGAAGGAAAGCAAAGTAAGCAAAGTTTCAGGCAACTAAGGCCAAGTTGGTCAAGCTACCAGAATCTGGTAGATAAGTGAGTTATACATTTCTCAGAAAGATTTTTAAGCCAGGTGCCAATGGCTCACACCTGTAATCCTAGCTACTCAAGAGGCTGAGATCTGAGGATCACGGTTCAAAGCCAGCCTGGGCAGGAAAGTCCGTGAGATTCTTATCTCTAATAAAACTAGAAAACTGGAAGTGGTGCTGTGGGTCAAGTAGTAGAGCGCTTGCCTTGAGCTGAAGAGTGCAGGGACAGTGCCCAGGCCCAAACTTCAAGCCCCATAACTGAAAAAAAAAAAAAAGATTTTTATTTTTTCCTGACATGAAGGATTGGCTTACGGGTAAATGTTCTGCCCTAGATCATCCCATTTTCTGGTTTTGAGCACAGCCATGTGATGACATGACTTGCCACTGCAATAATGTGCAGCCATGAGAAGAATTTCATGAGAGTCATAGGAAAAATGGACCTGGAGCCCTGCCGGGGCTGAGCAGTTTAACCAAAGCCAGAATTGCGTCTATGTTCAGAATTCTTGTCATGTGAGAATGTTTGCTTGAATCATGGTTAGCTGATTTTTTTTTCCTTCTTGCTGTTTGTAGGCATAAGCTCTCCATCCCTGCAGAGCTCAGCCCTAGAAATTGCATGCAACCAGACATTTGTTCTTCATCTCAGAAACCTCCCCAGATACTATTCTGTACTGTTGGCTTGAAACCCTCATCTTTATTAGTTGTCCCAGTTTTCTGTTTTGTTTGGCTTATCATCGCCAAGTTCCCCAACTACTACCGTCACCCACCTTGAACTAGAATGTAGGCTGTCTTCCCAACTTTGAACAGCACACTTCCCAGACAATGATGGGATGGCAGTTCACACCTTGGTACCACAGGCTAACAAATGAAGATAGCAATTCCACTTCTATTCCCTGACAAGGTTTTGGGGACATCATATTTGGTCAGGGCTCTTCTTTTGACCACTACCTTTTTGTATGAGCAAAGGAGAAAAATCAAATAATTTTAATGTCACTTCCATTTTTTCACTTTCATAATTTGTGTTGCTAATACTGGATCACTAACTTTAAAATAAATGGGTAGACCATCATTGTACCTGTAAACTGTATATGAAACAGTCAGATTCTCCTTCTTCAATATCTCATTATACAGAAGTGTGTGTGTGTGTGTGTGTGTGTGTGTGTGTGTGCATTTTTTCATCTCTGTGATTGGCCTTAGTGAATGTGCTTCAAAATTGCAACACTCCAGATTTTAGTTCCAAATGATGGAAACAAGCCTGTGAAAACCAATGTGCTTTTAAGAGAAACTAGGAATGCAAATGCTGTCAAAGTCATTTTGCTCTTTTCTGTTGGCTCCTCCTAAGAGCATGGGTGCATGTGTGGCTTTCTGAGAGCCAGAGCCATACATGTGGGTCCTGTCAGAGCAGATCTCTCCGAGTCTCATTTAAGGCTCTAGCGGGACTCAGATTCTCACCTGGCTTTGCAGCCAACTGTTTCACTTTCCATTTTTATTAAGGGAGTGTAGTTGGCAGCCACTACTGTACTTGTTCTAATATTGAAATCACTTTTTCCACTACTGCACTATTCCTCTAATAGTTTATAGAATACATTTAGACCTAGTAGGTTGGTAGAAATAACTGTCAGCTGATAGGAGGCACCATGTGTTCCATTCGCTTTATGCAGAGCCTATTATAGGGAAATGCTCATGGTAAACATTGCAGCCATAATAGGGAAGGTGTCCAGACTCCACAGAGGTAAGTTACACACATGGGAACATTGCTCACTGTAGTGGAATTTAACAGCAATAAGCGGAGCTTTGATGGCTTTTCTGAGCAGGTAACACCCTATCACTTCTTGTAATGATTGGAAGGAGAAATTTTGCTTGTCATAAAAGTAGCTTATTCCCTGATGATTAAGCAATACACAAAAGGTGCAAAATTAGGGCGTTTTTTTCCTTCCTCTTAGATTCAAAGATCAGATACAATTGGACATCTCACCATTTTCCTAAGTTTACCTGACCCTTCCAAGTGCTGGGAAATATCTGTGATTTCACATAGTTCTTTGCTCATTAAAGATTCACCATGTGGCATTATCATTACACTTTCTTTGGTTTGTTTTCCCAGAAACCTGAGCAAGTTGAGGACAGGTACAGCATCATATTGCATGAATGTCCAGTGCCATCTGCATTGCTCTACAAAGAGTAAATACATAATAGACGTTTGTTAAGTTAAATTGGAGCACCGATTTTTGCTGGCAAAATTTGCTAGCAAAATTTGCTGGCAAATTTGGCAAAATTTAGATGAATATTTACATACATCACAAGATTGTTAAAATGAGACTCACTTATAGTATATAACGTACATGAGGGAGGAACATGGTAGATGCATATTGTCTGACCAAATGTTTACTGAAATACTAATTCAATGCTCCTGCCTTGCTGTTTCTCCTTGTCCTGTTTCTGATTATTTTCTGTCCTAAGGATGGAGATAGACTGTAGTGAAGACAGAGACTGGAACTCAGCTATTTGGTCCAAAATTTGAAACACCCAAGATGCTGATGCTAGAAATTATATGGAAAGATCTATATAGATTTGTAGAAAAAAATAAAAGTTTGGAAAGACTTCAAACAATCTAGAAAAGGCATGAATTTTGAAATTTATACTATTTAGTATTGTCTTTCTAAAATACTGCCTTTCAAAATATGGCTTTCCTGAGTTATTTTTATTGCCTCCTGTATTACTTCTAAGTGGTAACAATTATTTACCAATCTTAATATTTCTTCTTAGGCTATCTGATTACTAAATAAGTAAATAGTTGGCCAAATTGTGGCATAACCTTATGACCAAGATGCTTTCAGAGGGATGATTTTGACTTCACACTGTAATATATAATTGGAAGGATTGGATATTGTTTGTGTGCTTGTTATAAACTGGGATATGGATTGCGTTATGTGTTTCAATATCTAGGTATGCATTTTGTCACATGAAAAGCTATGCTTTTTAACATTCTTTCTCAACTAATGGAATGGAAGTCTGGCCAAATCCTTATTCTCCAGATGGTTTTAAAGATCTGGAACGTTCTGCCAATGGAAAAACTGACCAGTTACAGTAAAGCCTCTGGAAATTCTCATCTTAGTAGTAACATTACAGAAAACTAGTTTTATTTTTCTCTTTTATTTTGCATTTCATCACAGAGCCACCTTTATAGTTTAAATGCTTCAGTATTTTTAAATTCATGGAAGAAGATTCATTTGTTTTCATTATCTTACCTTTTATTATTAAAAATTTCAAATATTCAAATTATAGAGTAAACATTCACATACCCATCAATATGCATACTTCATTAATATTTTGTGCCTATCAATATTTCAACAAGGATCTATTTATGGTCAGTTTGTTTTTTTTCTAAATTCCTAACCACTTCTTTCAATCCATCTCTTAACATTGTATCATTAAATTCATAAATACTTCCATATGTATCTCTAAAAGACAAATAATCACACCACAAAAGATATCTACCCTGTTAATGTAAAATATTTAGTCATATTAACTTATCCCTAGGGAAGGATTAGGAAAGTTTGATCAATGACTGCTGTGACATAGATAGAAACCAGAAGCTTTGGGTTTTATCATGAACAAAATAAATATTTGGAGAGACTAATTTGCAATTTCAGTGTATACATATGTTGAAATATTACATATCTCATGTAATAAGTATAAATTTCCTGTTCCATGAATGAGTTAACCAATACATATAATTTAAGCATAAGTAATGTCATGAACCAAATATTGTATATATATTGCAATTGACAGGTATACGGTCAGCTCTATCTCTCCTCTGATTTAGTTGGATTTTGTTGTTGTTATATTTTGCACTTCTAGCTTTTCTGTTTAGTCTTCTTGTCTCTGATTTAATTTCTTATATTTTCAAATCTTTCCTGGTTTTTCATCCCTTTCCAGATCTTTCTGTTTTCAAATTATTTATTAGGATTTCAAATTCTTTCATAGTTTTCTTTATAATCAACATTTTTATCAGCCTGTTTTGAAATAGCAATCTTAATTCTTGTAATTTATGAGAATTATTTTTTGCATCCTACTTTTTTATCTATAATAAAAGTCAATTCTCTCTCTTGAAATTATACAAAAATCATGATTCTTTTCCTCTGTTCACTTCTAGGTAAAATAAATTTCATGGGCCCAGTTAGTTTTTCCTACTATATTGCTTTTGAACTCAGCACATACACAATTTTAAATTTTCAAGTAGCTACATTTAAGTTAAAAGAAACAGGTAAAATTCATTTAATAATAGTTTAACATAATATATCTACAATATTGTCGATAACATATAAAACCACTCATATAAACATTATATAAGTACTAATTAGGTTCAGGCGTGAGGGCGCCATGAGGGGTGACAGAGGCGGGGTCGTGGCGGGCGAGGCCCAGGAGGCGGGTTCAGGTCCTCTGTGCCACATATCCATCCCATTTGATTTCTATTTGTGTGAAGTGGCCTTCCCTCAGGTGCAGCCAGCACCTGAGGAAACTTCCTTTCAGTGAAGCCTTGCTGAAGAGGAATCAGGACCTTGCTCCCAATTCTGCTGAATAGGCCTCTATCCTTTCTCTGGTGACAAAAATAAACAATGTGATCGACAATCTGATTGTAGCTCCAGGGACATCTGAAGTGCAAATTGAAGAAGTCCGACAGGTAGGATCATACAAAAAGGGAACAATGACTGCAGGACACAATGTGGCTGACTTAGTGGTAATACTGAAGATGCTGCCATCGTTGGAAGCTGTGGCTGCCACGGGAAATAAAGGTGTGGAAAGCCTCCGAGCACAAGATCCTTCTGAAGTTTTGACCATGCTGACCAATGAAACTGGCTTTGAAATCAGTTCTTCTGATGCTACGGTGAAAATTCTCATAACAACAGTGCCACCCAATCTCCGAAAACTGGACCCAGAACTCCATTTGGATATCAAGGTGATGCAGGGTGCCTTAGCAGCCATCAGACATGCCCGCTGGTTTGAGGAAAATGCTTCTCAGTCCACAGTTAAAGTTCTCATCAGACTGCTAAAGGACCTAAGGATTCGTTTTCCTGGTTTTGAGCCCCGCACACCCTGGATTCTTGACCTACTTGGGCACTATGCTGTGATGAATAACCCCACCAGGCAGCCTTTGGCCCTAAATGTGGCATACAGGCGTTGCTTGCAGATTCTGGCTGCAGGACTGTTCCTGCCAGGTTCAGTGGGTATCACTGACCCCTGTGAGAGTGGCAACTTCAGAGTGCACACAGTCATGACCCTAGAACAGCAGGACGTGGTCTGCTATACAGCTCAGACTCTCTCTGAATCCTCTCACATGGTGGTTTTAGGAAGATCCTTGGCCAGGAGGGTGATGCCAGCTATCTTGCTTCTGAAATATCTACTTGGGATGGAGTGATAGTGACACCTTCAGAAAAGGCTAATGAGAAGCCACCAGAGAAGACGGAAGAGGAGGAAGAGGAGGAAAATACAGAATAACCACCTCAAGGGGAGGAAGAGGAAAGCATGGAGACTCAGGAGTGACCTTCCTTCCACACTCTTCTAATTCAAGAAGACTGGAGCCGAACCAACCTGCTACTGGGTTTTATGTGGTGGCTTTTCTACGGGATAGGGAGATGGCATGAAGGAAAATAAACTGGACAGAAAGATAAGTCATTCCATTGTTTTGATACTGGCTTAGCAGCCAGAAATCTCCCATTCATGACCCATGACACTCATCATAATAAAGCAGGTTACCAACATTTCTTAATGCTCTAGAATCCTGATTCCCCAAAACTTCTCAACTAGTGCTTTGTTGTTGAAACGTGAACTGTTGAGTGGAATTTTTTTTCTAAGAAAAACGATTAAAGTACTTCCTAGTGTGGAAAAAATATATATAAGTACTAATTAAATATTGATTACCTAAGATTAATGTAAATTATTGTTTAACATTAATACATGGTTTTATATTGACAATATATTGCTTATATATTGTCAATATAAAACCATGTATTAATGTTAAATGATTTAATATGCATCCATGTATTATCAAAAATTATATTCTTTTAAAAAATAAACATCATATAGGTCTATATAAATATAAATTAATACATTTATATTACATATTTATATTACATACAGTATATTTCAGAAAAATAAAAGAATCTTGAATGTTTTCACCATAAACAAGATAAATGTTTGATGAGACACATATACTTATAAAATATAATATAATATAGTACATGACAATTTGTGCTACCTAAAATTTAGGCTACATAACCAATTGGCTCTAAAGTTCCTAAGCATGGTGGTAAATACATGGACTTTATATTTTCTGAAACCTTTTGTCACTACTGCTTTGCCTCCTTTACTTGGATTCTATATGTTGTTTCTCTGCCCTTATCTATAATGCTTGGTTTCTATTTTATTCCTACTGGTTTCTCATACTGAGAGGTTTGATATTGATAAGTTGTTTTGTTAGTTTCAGAGAGTCACCAACACTCCCTCACTCTAGCCTGCAAATTATTATCCCAGCAGTCTTCCAGTTCCTGTATACTATTCTTCATAGAATGGCCATGGGATTCAGTCTGACCTAAAGACACTTTTACAGATTTCTGGCTCTCAAACTGGTTATGAGGTTTTGTTGTTGTTTTGTTTTGTTTTTGTTTGCATAACCACTGATACTGTGACCTATATCTAAGGGTGCTTTGCCCCTTCTGTGTGCATTTTGGAGTTTGTGGTACTCTTTGACACCTAGGTTTGCTATAGATGTTTACCATGTATTTTTTATTTTATTTTTTCAGAGCTGAGGACCAAACTCTCAGGCAAGTGCCAAGCAAGTGCTCTTCCATTGTCCTATATCCCCAACCATATCCTTTAAAAAATTTTTAAACTGTCATCTCTTTCTGCTTTGTGCTAGAGAATTAGAGAAGGAAACAACAAAATCTATGTTGCTGTTGCCACCATCTTTGTACAATCTTTTTTTTCTAATTACTTTTCTAATTATGCTGAAGATTTTCATTAACTTATGCTTCTGTCTGTGAACTGTGAAATTTGTGTACTTGTTTATTTCTATAAGTGCATTTATTATTTGACTGAGTCTACTATATTTTTTGGTTTTAAGAAGCTTAGTCTAGCAATACATATTTCCCATTAAATTAAGCTTCTAATCAGAAAGTCTGCAGTGCCTTTGCAATGAATAGTTTTGTATGGCTGGAAGTATTATACTAATAAGAGGAAAAACAGAACTCTTCATTAAAGGGAAGATATGTGCATACAAATTAGAAACTCACTGATCACTGTAATTTTATCACTGATGATTGTAATTCTATTACTAAGTGAAAGGTGAATATAGTTTGTATTCATTAAATATTACAACTACCTCCCAAAATATAATTAAAATTGGACAGCATCTCAGAGCCATTTTTCCTTCCTTTAGTACAGAACTGAACTGTTCTTTGGTTTTAATGATAGATAGACCTAGTAGCATGTTGTGAAAGAAGTGCAATTGTATTGGTTGTGAAATGAAACAGGTTTCCCAAGTACATTTTGTTGAATAGAAGCATTCTTCACTCTCTCTACTAATGCTATTGTATGCAGCATATTAGGTTCAGATGGAATTATTTTTTATAGAAATTCAAAACTATATCATAAAGCAAGCCACCAAGGTCACTTAACTCTACATTCTCATTGGACATGTTGAAGGTCACATTTAAAAACTGATTCTAGCATGAAGAGAGTGACTTAGATCTTATAGGAAAAGATGGCCTTCTTTAGTAATCCAGGAAGATGAAAGTTAAGGCAAAGGACATTGGTATTCTAAACACTATAAAGACAGATAAATTTTGTTTATGTGTGCTGCTATACTGTTAACACTGACTATAAAAATTTGTAGGTGATATGGTATAAAGCCTGTTCTCACTGTATTTGATTCTGGTGCCCTGCATTTTGTATATACATTTTTCTAATTTGGGGAGGGGAAGGAAAATAAGAAAATGCTGAAACAAGGATACAGGTTGACCTGTTATAACAATGAGATGTATAAGACACTATGTTGAAAACAAGCTTTCCAACTTTGGTGGGGGTTGGGGGGAGGGAGTTGAGGAGGTATGAAGGGAAGGGATAGTAGGGGAAAAACAAAGGAGGAAGTAACAATGCTCAATAGGAAATGTACTCATTTCCTTACTCATGTAACTGTAACCCCTCTGTACAGTATCTTCACAATTATATATATATATATATATATATATATATATAAAGATTTATAGGTGAGAATGATAAATAAAATTCAATGTGAAGACCAGTGCTTCAAAAAATAGATGATCTATGTTCTTTGGAATATACTTTATTAAAATTGTATTTTAAGAAGTGAAATCTTTTCTTAACTAAACTGTTGATTAATTATTCAACAAAAATGTACAGACTGTCCCATTGCGCAAGGACACCAAACGTTTCGGTGTCCAAGGACCTTGGTGGGAAGTGATGCATATCAGTATAAAAGTGTAAGTTCAAGACTGATAACCACAAGGCTACTTAGTTTGAGTCATAAGGTCTAAAGTCTATCCAGCTTTCCTCCCCACTTTCATTTACACTATCTCTCTTGCTCTTTTGTATTTGATTCTTTTCTCTTTGATAGTTTTAGAAAAAGAAGCTAATGTTTTGGAATTTTCCATATAGGAACAATGAGTTTTACCCACTTTGTAGATTATGTATGAACTCATGGATTTTAAATTTAGGGGAGAGGAAAATTCTAGTAATGTGATCCTCCTCCTTCCCTTTCTCCCTTCTTCTCTCCCTCCTTCTCTTTCTTTCTCCCTTACTCTCTACTTCCTTTGCATCCTGTGGACCATCTTTAGTCTTAGCCTGAGATAGTCTCAGGATTCTTTACAAAGTATTTGAATCCTGCTTTTATCACTTCTCTCTTCTTTCTCTCATTTCTCAAAATTTTCTATAGCCTTCTTCATGTTGCATTCTATCACTGTCTATAGGCCCTCAGAATTCCCACAGGGGCACCTCCCAGCCACATCTAAGTCACTGTAACTCCTCTATGTTCACTGTGTGACCTGAACCTTTCAAAAGGATTTTCTCTTAGCTTCACATGAAGCTGAAAATATAGGAGGTTTGCTATTTCCAGTCCAATTCCTCAGTTTTACATTGAAATGAAGATGGCAGTATGGTAGGTATGTGGAAGTAATGTCTAGTTAAATCTTGGTAGTGTGGCCTGGTTTGCTAGATAGCACTTTTCAGAAGACAAGGCAATTGTCTGCCCACTTTTCCTCTGTCTTAATTTTTGACTCATTTTTGTACAAGTTTTCCTGTTACTTTTTAATGCTGAGTTATAGCAAGGTAAATAAATTTTGTTTTTCATATTCCAGTGAACTATGCCAGGTTCTTTTTTTGTTTGTTTGTTTGTTGGTCATAGGGCCTGAACTCGGCCTGGGCACTGTCCCTCTGATCTTCAACTCAAGGCTAGTGCTCTATCACTTGGGCCACAGTGCCACTTCCGGCTTTTTCAGCTTATGTGGTGCTCAGTAATAGAACCCAGGGCCTCATGCATGCAAGGCAAGCACTCTACCACTGAGCCACCTTCCCAGCCCCCGCCAACTTCTTTTGACAGAGACCAGTTGGAAGAATATTTAACTTTTGCAGAATGAGCATTAATGTACATGTATACCATTTCAATGGTATTTCTGGTATTTCATAATTTTAATAAATATGTTCCATTTCAAGGTATCTCTAAAATATGGTGTAGTTTTTTTTAATTCAATGGACACATGTATGCCAAAAGTTATTATTATTTTATTCTTAGTGAGCTCTGGTTAAAGATCACCTTTGGTCAGCATTGGGGTTTTGAAGCATAGGACCAACACGTCAATGTGGAAAGGAACATGTGGGACAATCTAGCACACAGCACAGAGGATCCAGACTTATTCTGTCAGCAACTAGCAATAGTTGTTGAGGGATAGCAATAATTTCTTAATGAGGAGAATTTTGTGGTTGATGTTCCCTACATTGTAAATTAGTTCTCATTCATTAAATAATACAGAATAAGTAAGCAAAGTGATAACACTTAACAAATCCTGTGTTGTCGTCATTAAGACCTAACTTAAAGACTACACATATTTTTTAGGGGGAGGAGAGAATATTGAGGTTTGAATTCAGGGCCTTGTGCTTGCTTGGCTTTCTTGCCTGGAGCTCTACCACTTGATTCATACTTCCAGCTTAGACTTTTTGTTGGTTGTTTTGGATATGGAGTGTTGTGGATGGTTCTGACTGGGGTAGCTTCACACCTCAGTTTTCAAGGTCCCAGCCTGAATAACTAGGATTACAGGCATGATGAGCCACTATCACATGGCTGAATTAAAGTAATTATTGTCATCTGCAGAACAAGTAATGAAGATAGAGTCAAGCATTAAACGTTTGGGGTATATGTAATTTCTGCAACATGTTAAACATTGAGTCCTCAGGTTTTTTGTTTTTAAACTGTGCTCTATGGATTTTAATCCTGCATTGCACCAGTGCTCCATTATTCTTCAATGTCACTGCAGTCTCTAAGTTCCCTTCAACTTGCTCCATCCTTATTTCTGCAAGCTACCATGATGACAGAGCTGAATTAAGAGAGGGGTCCACTGAGTATATTATAAATAATCTGACTTAACAGCTGCAGAAAAAAATAAGATAAAATTGCCCAAATCAGTGCAATTCCTTAAAACCTTCGATTTTAAGTTAAATATATTTGGCTGGCTGTTAAAATAAGAGCAGTTTGGATGAGCAAGTTTTCCTCCTTTTTCACAATTTGTATTTTTAGCATCCATGTGGCTTAATTTCAAATACTGCAGATTTAGTATTGAAAACAAAGTCTTCTTCCCTATCTTATCATCGATGCTTTTTTAATTTCTGTTGTTTATGTTGTTCTAAGATTTATTTTTAAATTATGTTCGCTGATAACTTATTTCATGATGCAGGTTAAATTTTAGCAATCCTACACCACTCATGCCCTCTTCCCCTCCTCCATTTCTTACAATAAAAATTAGACCACCATTTTGGTGAAATCAGCATCAACACCTACCTCATTATGATTATGTAAATGTGCTCAGCAGGGTATACTGTATATTGATTGCAATGCATTTCCTGTAAAATATGTTTGTTCTAACTTCTGTATTTTCCTTCTTCCTTCAGGTTGTTTAGCTTTCTCGATTCTTTTAATTGTATAAGTGTTCCCAAACTCTCCAATAGAATTGCAAATTCTTCTGAGTATTATTTTATCTGGGACAAAACATTGCAAATGTTTCATGACCCTTTTTTATTTTTTTTTATTTATTTATTTTTTGGGGGGGTCCAGTCATGGGGCCTGAACTCTGGGCCTGGGTACTGTCCCTCAGCTCTTCAGCTCAAGGCTAGTGCTCTACCACTTTAGCCACAGCGCCACTTCCGGCTTTTTTTCTTTTTGCTTATGTGGTGCTAAGGACTCGAACCTAGGGCCTCAGGCATGCAAGGCAAGCGCTCTACCACTGAGCCACCTTCCCAGCCCCTCATGTGCCCTTTTTAAAATCTGGAGTCTTCAGTCCTGTGCAAAGCATGGTGCCTCGCTCTGGTCCAGAGTGCCAGTAATTCAGCCTTTCCTCAACCACTGAAATAAACTAAGGGTCAAGGTAACTAATAGCACCATAGACAGTATTTCTAATAATGAGCCCATAAACTTCACATGCTCTGAACACCAAAGCCTGCCAACAGGATGAGGTATTGTCCTCTGCAATGATTCTGTTCATCAGAAAACTTGGTCCAGTTAGTAACAGAGAAGGAACACTTAAGAGGGAGTAGAGTATATGCACAAGGACTTGATGCGTCTTTACTGGCTTGAAGCTGTGGGGGATTCAAAAAGAAGGGATGCAGGTGTGTGTAGAAGCTAAAAAAGGCTGTCCCACCTGGCTACTGCCAGCCAGGATAGAGGGACTTCATATCATTGCCATAGGGATAGAATTATACTGGAACTGTTAGTGAGGGATTCTCAGAGCTTCTACATGAAAGTCCCACAGGATGACTCCTTACTTATTTATTATCATAGTTTTATGTTTGCATTTGTATATGTTTGTAGTATGAGGGGCTTTTTTGTGATCATTCTATATTTGTACACAGTGTCCTTGAATAAATTTACCTGCTTCACCATATACCACATTCCCATTCTCTTTCCCCTTCTTTTACTTTTTCTGTGTTTGTTGGGTATAATTAGGCTATCATATATATATCTATATATATCTATATATATATATGTAGATATACATGTATATGTATATATGCTATATTATATAACATTATAATTATATTATCTAATTACATATAATATTATATCTTATATAATTATATGATATATAATCTAATTCATTCTTATACATATAATTATAGTATAATATATTATATAGCATAATATAGTTTATATAGTATATAATATAATGTATATATAATATAATACTATATATATGCATATATATTATATACTGAAGTAGGCAGGTCAGGTCTTGAGGGTGTCATATTAGCCATATGGTGAATGGTAAGGTCTGGCATCTTGAGGGTGTCATATTAGCCATATGGTGAATGGTAAGGTCTGGCATCTTGTCTTCATGCTGGGGGCAAGCAACTCCTGCCCATCCTAGATGATGGGTGTGCCATGATCCCTGGAGACAGGGGCAGGCACTTGGCTGATAGGTTACTGAATCTGTCAGTCCAGTGCCTGGGACTGAGAGGGTCCTGTGACCCTTCCTCTTGGCACATACACCATTATGCCATGCCACATGTCTGTGTTCCTGTCCTGTCTCTGGCTCCTGGCTCCTCTCTGGTCACCATGACATCCCAGTTCAGCTCTCCTTTGAAGCTGAATTGGTTTGTTGGTATTTTTTTTGTTCTTTTTTCCTCTCTGGTCTGTTTCCTAACAATATTAAGTGTACTTAGGGACTGCAGGCCTTTGTAACAATTGGCTGCCTGCAGATCACTAGTGCTCCAATAAAGACTCCAAGATTTGATCTTTCAAAATGTGGCTTCTCTGACTTCTCACCTTACAACAATATAATGTATATGTTTTAGAATATATAATATATCTAATATATAATACACATAATACATACCTATATAATACATAGATAGTACATATCTATGTAATAAATATATAAATACATTATATAATACATATCAAATATATAATACATATTGTATATTATATATATATAATGTTCTATCAGTATCTCCTTTTCCTTCCCTTCTATTGACCTCTTCCTAGACAGTCCCTTCTCTTTTGTGTCCTATTACCATTACTACATCATCATCACCATTATCATCATCTTAAGGTCTACACTTCACAAATGGGTGACACCATGTCATATTTGGATTTTTTCAGCTTATCTTGTCCAACATAATGATCTTAAGTTCAATTCATTTTCCTGTAAATGACATGATTTTATTTTAGCTAAGTGGTGTTCCATGGTGTCTCACTCACTTTCTCTCCATATATAATTTTATTTATAAATTATTGGATAATAATATGCACAAATATATTTAATTAATAATAATATGTAATTTCCTTTATACATCATTCATTGGCTGTTAGGAACCTTAACTGATTCCACAGTTAGGCTATTCTGAACAGAGCTACAATAAACATGAATATGCAAGTATCACTCTTGTGTATTTATTTATCTTCCTTTAGTTGTTTGTTTG